>NW_021703778.1:18432394-19032394 GCF_005190385.1 Monodon monoceros
TCCTTTCTTCCTTCTCTTTTTGCTTCTCTCCCCCCCTCCCCCCCCCCTTCCCTCCTCCCCCCCCCCCCTCCCTCCCCCCCCCCTCCCTCCCTCCCTCCCTCCTCCCTCCCTCTCTCTCTCCCTCAATTCTAAGACCACAAAAGACTGACTAGAATCTCAGTGTTCCAGTTTCCCAGGAGAAAGGATTGCATGCACTCCACCCAGCTAATGGGGTGGCTTCCCCTGTGAGAAGTGTCCAGTCAGCTGTGGTGGGTGAAGGTCAAGGTGGGGGTCTGGACATGACTACAGAAGCTTTACCTCTGTTGTTATGGAAGTGGGTAAAAGGGTGAGGTTGCAGGGGGTGGTGAATGGTTGGGGGAAGCACATTTCAGAGAAGGGCATTTGGAAATAATTTTATCAGATATGTATTTTTAAAATCCATGTTTCAGTTTTCCCTAGTAGGAAAAGGAATTCCCTAGTAGACCTAAAATGAATGAATTTGGGTAAAACTCAAGTTAGGGATAAGTTTTGCAAATAGTTTGGAAAAGAGGGACCTTAGCAGAAAAGCATGGTTATCTCTATTAAGAAATTTAAAAAACAGTCTTTGAGACATCTGTTAATTTGAAAGCTGGGAAACTTATTGGTTACTAAAATTACTGTTTCTCTTTCTTGCTCTTTCTGAGCTTGCCCCTTATAAATTCCAGGTTTATCCACTTAAAAAAAATGCTCTTACACTGTGAACATCTGTCAGCTTTCCTATCTTAGATTTTTTTTTTTTAGCAGTTTATGTAACTTGAATTGAAATAAGCATTTTTGTTCTGTTCTAAAACTGCCCACTTAAGTGTCTTCATAACACTGTTTTTGGCTTTAATTGATTTCAATAAATTATAAAGGTGCACAGAAGGTTTTTATTGACATTTTTGCACACTTTGACTTAGCTGTAAGAAATTTTGTGTTATAAAGATAGGAACTGAAAGCCTTTCCCAGAGGTATCTTTCGTTTTGCTTTGTAGACAAGTTGGTTGGCTGGTTTTGAGTTTTGTTTTGGAGTTTGATTTGAACAGGCCAATAGCGGCAGCAATTAAAGCAGATTAATATGCGGTGAATACTTAAGCTTGTACATTTTAGGATGTTGCTCTGTTGGTTAAAAATTGAAACTGGCAGAATGGTCTCTGGGAATGCTAAGCCCTTACAGGCCCCTGGGTGGGGGGAGCCGGCAAGTGGCGTTGGCGCAGGTGGGTGTGGAGACCCAGAGGGTGTTCTGAGCGTTTCAGAGTCTGCTGGGTTTTGCGAGGTTTGCCAGTTGGTGCTCCTTTGGAAAAGTCAGCTCCCACTATTTACCCTAATACATTCCTCACACAGTACTCCATTATTGTAGATGTAGATTTGGTAATGACGCTGCTATTTCCTGTTAGAATCTGGTAGGGAAAAAGACTGTCGACTGCAGTTGCAGAATCTCTGGGACGATGCAGCAAGTTTCTCCAGCTTCTTCTTGTTAGTTGCTTCTTATGATCCATTCTCTTCAATCTGTTATTTCTTATAATCCAGTCTCTCTCCCCTTTACACACGTGGAGTTGATCTTGTCCCTCTGCTTACAGCCACACTTGGCCCCAGTTGGGTTCGCTGAGATACAATCTCCTTCCCGCGCCCCTGCCTGTGCACAGACCTCTTTCCTCATCTAGCGACTCCTCGGTGCTTCTCAAACTGCCAAGCCTGCCCCTGTCTCAGGGCTGTGCATCCTTTATTCCTCCTGCCTTGCGTGCTCTTCCCAGGCTCGCTCCGGGGCAGGAGTGCACGCAGAGAGGGGAGCCTTCTGCCACCACCCAGCCCCAGCCCTAGGCCCATTGCTCTCTGTCACTTTACCTTGTTTGCCTCTTTATTATGTGCCCTCCTGCCATCCTCCGCCTGCTGGAATGTAAACTCCAGGAGGGTAAGGACTCTGTCCATCTTGATCCCCATTACCTAGAACAGCACTTGGCACATAGAAGGTGCTCAGTAAGTATTAGAACAGTAGAGATAGTGCATTCATTTCACATCTAATAAACGTTTTGTGGTTCTTGACCTTGGTATTTTTAAAGAGCACAGGCCAGTTATTTTAAAATTACCCCTTAGTTTGGGTTTGTCTGATGTTTTCTCTTGATTTGCTTCAGGTTCTGCATTTTCAGCAGGAATACCACAGAGGTGGTGCATCACATACAGGGGCACACGTGTCCTGTTCATCCCAGGGCTGCTGATGTTGACTTTATACTCGGTTAAGGGGTGGTACCATCTGGGTTTCTTCAGCATAATGTAGCTTTAATTAATAGTAGTAATTTGTGGGGAGATTGAGACTATGTAAATGCCCCGTTTCCGATCAGTTTTTTCTCGTGAGCTTCAGTGTCCATTGGTGACTTAGGTCCTCCCGTGTTTTGGGTGGGCATCTGATGTGCGGGCGAGCTCTTCTCATTTATAGATTTGCCAGTTTGGAGTCATGGATTCTTATTTTATTCAGTGAGTTGCAATATGTTCTTCTTATTTTTTGTTGTTGCTCAGATTGTCCCAGATTTGGTTGGTGGGAGCCTCTTCAAACTGCAAACTGGTTTCTTTATCAGCTCTGTCCTTTTGATATGTCCTCCTCATTCCTTGAACACTTCCTTAATTTCTTGCAGGATATTTGCCTTTTAGAAATAATTTTTCTCTTGGTTTGGAAAACGTTTTCTCCCTTAAGAAATATGGATGCAATATTTTCCTTTACAGAACATCACAGTAACGTCAGTAGCCAATCTTGGTGCCTGAAGATGTGGCCTTAAGCAAGTCTCTCTTTTTGTAAACTCACATGATTTTGCTTGCTGGTTCTGTGAAATCAGAGAGCTGGCAGGTTATCTGCCGGTAGCTCAGGGACAAGGTAGTTGAGTGAGATGTTGACAGTATTTATGGAGTACTGCCAACGTGTAAAGCCTTCTACCTGGAGCTGGAAAAACTGAAGACAGGCGCCCGCTCTGCTCCCTGGGGTGGAGGGTTTAGTGGAGGAAGATGAGACTGTCTGTGCATAAGAACAAGTGAGGTCGGAAAGGCGAACTTTGGTAACAAACAGTCCTCTTCACCGGCTCACACACAGAGGACAAGGCAAGGCCAAGGCCTGACCCGTTTGACCTATAAAGATATGACAAATCACTTTCAGATTTAGATGATAGATTACCTATACAGACAAAGGAGCCGGCGTCCCCAAATCCTTGTGAACCACACACCAGAAAGGGTGACACTGAAATAAAAGGGACCAGTGACTGTGAGTTGCAGGCACCCTGCTGCTGTGAAGCCAAATCTGTGTGGGTTTATGTTCTGGACGTCTACTCAGAGCAGGGTGGTGTGTGTGGAAGGCCCCATACTTCACCAGAACCTGGGAGGCAATCAGAGAGGGCGGGAGGCTGATGGGAGTTGGCCTCTGCTATGGTCTGAGAGTTTGTGTCTCCCCAGAATCCACATGTTGGAATCCTCATGGCCATTGTGTTGGTGTTCAAGTAGGGCCTTTGGGAGTGCTTGAGTTGTGAGGGTGGAGCCTTATAAAAGAGAGTTCAGAGCGCTCCCTTGCTCCTTCCACTAGGAGAGGGTACGGTCAGAAGCCTGCACGCCAGAAGAGGGCCCTCACCCCACCGTGCTGGCACCCTGATCTTGGACTTCCAGCTTCCAAAAGTGAGAAATCAATTTCTGGTGTCTGTAAGCCATCTGGGCTGTGGTATTCTGTTACAGCAGCCGGAACAGACTAAGACAGCCTCCTGGTGCTCCTCAGGCCCTCCTCTCGTGCTCCGGGAGGGGCGTGAGGTGCTCCTCCAGGACACATCTGCTTCCGGGGCTGTGTAGGGGAGGGTGAGGTTGCTGGGGCACCACGGCGGAGCCGTTCTGCACTTTTCCACTTGTAATATGGTTGACACCTCCACGCGGAGATGTCATATGGCCTCTGACGGTCGCTGACCTGGTTGTTGCACTACTCCCTTGTCCTGATCCACTTGGCTACACATCTGTTCTGTGATTAGCTCTTGTGTGCATCAGGCTGTTCTTGGGACCTTTTTTTCTGTCCAATGTACTCTTATATCCAACCTAAACCCCTAGATGGCATTTGTTTGAGAGTCCTAGGTCAGGCTGTCCTGAGTGCCGCGTTTAGGAGCATCTGGTTTTGGGTAGTAGGCTCAGCTGGTCAGAGTGGCCCAGGAAGATTAATATGTTGGAGCTATGGGAGCTAGATGTGAACAGGAAAAGACTGGAGCCAGTGGGAAGTCTGAGGTGGGATGGGAGTCTTGGAAAGAAAGTTATGGACGCACCCTGCTGCCACACCTCCCAGCCCCAGACAGACTTTGAGTCCCTCAGAGCACCCACCCTGCCCACCGGAGAGAATGAATGGAGCAGCCTTGGAATTCAGGATCCTTGGAGACAGCAGGATGCTGTGTTGGTGAATGGAAACTGGAGAAGGAGGAGGAAGAATTGGCTTTGAGGAAGGAGAGGGTAAACTTTGGGGGCATAGACAGGTTTTACACAGTCTCCCTCAGTGTTAAGTGATAATTAGTTTTTACAAAATTCATTTTAATATATTCCTGTTAAGAATGTAATTTTCTAGGTCTAGTAATGTGAAAGGATCTGAATGTTCTCATCCTCAAAGAAATGATGAAAGGATCCAGACTTATAGTGATTTTACTTGATGAAAATGTGTGTTTACAGCAGCTCTTGGTGATTTGGGATTCTTTGATCTCGTTTCTCATATGACTTCTGGTCTTTTAGCCCTTCACCCATAATTCAAAACAGAGGAGGCAAGTAGGGGTGAAATTCAAGTATTTAGATTTAACTAAAGGTTCTTTTGATTATTCCTTTAAGTTATTCAAGCTAGCATGACACAAAGTTGACTGAATTTTACGTCCTGTTTGTTCCACATATAATTAGATATACCAAAAGATTGCTTTCTGACCACCAGACATAAGTTTTTAAGTTGGTTCAATATAATGTTATGTATTTAACTAATTTAAAAATATGATGTGGTGGAGTGGTCAGATGTACCATTAGGGTGATTTTTTAAATTAAAGTATAATTGACTGGACTTTCCCGCTGGCACAGTGGTTAAGAATCAGCCTGCCAATGCAGGGGACGTGGGTTCGATCCCTGGTCCAGGAAGGTCCCACATGCTGCAGAGCAGCTAAGCCCGTGTGTCACAACTACTGAGCCCGCACTCTAGACCCCGCCAGCCACAACTACTGAGCCCGAACTCTAGAGCCCGCGTGCCACAACTACTGAGCCCTCACTCTAGAGCCCACGTGCCACAACTACTGAAGCCCATGCGCCTGGAGCCCGTGCTCCGCAACAAGAGAAGCCCCCGCAATGAGAAACCCGCGCACCGCAACGAAGAGTAGCTCCCGCTCACCACAACTAGAGAAAGCCCGCATGCAGCAAGGAAGACCCAACACAGCCAAAAAAAAAAAGTGTAATTGACTTGCAATATTAGTTTCAGGTGTACAACATAGTGATTCAATATTTCTATATATCATAAAACAATCACCACAATAAGTGTAGCTACCATCTGTTAACCATACAGAGATATTCCAATAATATTGAGTATATTCTCTATGCTGTGTATTACATCCTTATGACTTATTTTATAACTGGAAGTTGTCTTTCTTAATCTTCCTCACCTATTTCATTCATCCCCCCACTCCCCTCCCTCTGACAATCATCTGTTTATTCTCTGTATCTATGAGTCTGTTTCTGTTTTGTTTTATGTGTTCATTTGTTTTGTTTTTTGATTCCCCATAGAAGTGAAATCATACGGTACTTTCTCTGTCTGACTCATTTCACTTAGCATAATCCCCTCAAGGTCCATCCATGTTGTCACAAATGGCAAGATTTCATTCCTCTTTATGGCTAATACTCTATTGTATAAAAATACCACATCTTCTTTATCCATTCATCTGTTGATGGACACATGGGTTGTTTCCATGTCTCGGCTATTGTAAATAATCCTGCTATGAATATGGGAGTGCAGACAGACATAGTGTTTTTGTTTTCTCTGGTATATACCCAGAAGTAGAATTGCTGGACATGTGGTAGTTCTATTTTTACTTTTTTGAGGAACCTCCATGCTGTTTTTCATGGTGGCTGCAACAATTTACATTTCCACCGACAGTATACCAAGGGTTTCGTTTTCTCCACACATTAGGATCATGTTTGAATGTGTGTTCATAGTAGTGTAGAATATCAAGAGATGACATATTTCTAAAGTTTTGAATTCTTATGTGAAAGTCAGCTTTAATAGGAGCACTACCTACATTAATATGCTTACTAGACATTTTACCTCTGAGAATTGTGTGTTTTTATGCTTCATTTTTTCCAGCTACTGTTTGTGTTTTTTCAAAACTTCGGGTTCTTTATATGATTTGCCTGTTAACTCTTTTAACTTTTGAACTTTTAAAAGCCATCTTCTTTTACACATTGAGGACTTTACCAAAGCAAAAGCTCTATAAATCTGATTTGGGGAGTGGTCCTAAGTTAGAATTGGGCCCTAAGTGTCAAAATGTGGACATTTTCTGAGCTGTCCTAGTGCTCATTTAAGTTCAAGACCACCTTGTATATACTTTTGAAACGAGCCAGTTAGCATATGTTTAACAATCAGTCAATTTAAACAAATGTGTTTTGTAACATGTTGATCTTTGAACATTAGTGCTCTGGGAGGTGGAAAATTCTAAGTGCACACGAAAGATTTTTATCACTGGGTTGCATACCTAACAGCCAGTTCTATCTCAAACTTGCCTAGTAGTGTTTGTTGAGCTCGTGAGGTTTATGGAATATAAGTGAGACAGGTAATCTTTTTCCCTGGAGGACATTTGAGAGCAAGAGTAGCATGAATTTGATACTCAGCTAGAAAAGAAAAGAAAAAAATATATACATATGTATATATACATATGCTTATGTTTAAATGGTCCTCGTGATATAAAGACTTGTGTAGCCTTATTTTTAATGCAGCCTTATATCTTAAAATCAAACCAAAACCTAGATTTATTTCTTTTATGCTTATCAAGTGAGGAGACATTTCTGTGCTTCCTACCACCAGTTGAAGAATGTTGAACTTCAAAAATAAAAAGTCACAGATGAATTCTCCCTCATTTGTATGCTGTTACTGTCAAGATATTCGATTACCTAATACAAATCAAGATTTTTTGGTTAACTTCTCTGGATTTGAGGTTGTCAGTTCTCTTTTGCCCCTACTAATCTTTGTATGCTTAGAAACGGCCAGTTAAGGGGTCTTCCCTGGTGGCGCAGTGGTTAAGAATCCGCTTGCCAATGCAGGGGACACGGGTTCGATCCCTGGTCCAGGAAGATCCCACATGCCTCGGAGCAACTAAGTCCATGTGCCACAACTACTGAGCCTGCGCTGTAGAGCCTGTGAGCCACAACTACTGAAGCCTGCGTGCCTAGAGCCAGAACTCCACAACAAGAGAAGCCACCGCAATGAGAAGCCCGCGCACCACAAGAAGGAGTAGCCCCAACTACTACTCTAGTTTCTTGCCGCAACTAGAGAAAGCCCACGCGCAGCAGTGAAGACCCAACGCAGCCAAAAATAAATAAATAAATTAATTAATGAAAAAAAAAAAAAAAAGGCCAGTTAAGTATATATAATACTAGGTAAAAAAATAAAAAAGATTATTAATCTAAATAAAATCTTTAATTGAAAGTACTGTACCAATGTTAATTTCTTAGTTTTTAAAACTGTGTATATAAGGTGTTATAACTTTGGGGGAACCTGGACATAGGGTATATAGGAACTCTGAACGATTTTTATAATTCTTCTGTAATCTGAAAATAATTTCAAAATAAAATGTTAAAAAATGACTAACTTATCAGCAAAATTATTAGTGTATTCCAAAACCAGATAGAAGTCGTTTGTCTGCTGAGGTTGATTCCTTGTTTATGTTCATTAATCTGAAAAATTGAGAGTTGAACTATCTCAGGAGGATGAAAATGCTGTGCTCGTGTGTTCAGTGAGGGCAGACTTGTTCCTTCTCCTCTTCTGTGTTATGTATCTATATGCGTAGATGCACAGATATCAGTTTGCATACACATATGCAGTAAGTGCATCTAAAGAAGACACTGGCTTTACAAAAAGATTATAGAATTTCATTTTAGCTTGTTACACCTTTGTTTTCTTGGTGGGATGGGGCTTTTTTGCAAAAAGCAGCATATGATTTGGGGCATCATGTGTAAGTTGAGTGATCAAGCAGTTTAATAATGATTTGGATCTAAATTTAAGAAATGAGATTTCCTTTTGAAATGAACTGGTTCTGAATTGATTTCTAAGGAACAGCGTGAAGTTTCTTTGTGCAGTGGTCTTATCTTTGGACTAAGTTTAATTTGTAGATTTCAGCTTCAAAGGCTGTCACTTAGATATATACCGTTATAAATTGTTGGTGACATCCCTATTAATAGATGAAAGGACCAATGGTTTTTCAGCAGTTGCTGTGTGGGCCGTGCTGTTGCTTAGTGTGGACACTAACCCGGAAGCTTGGGCTGTGCTTTCATTCTTTATTAGTCAAGCCCCAATTTATCCTCTTTGCCTACCCTTTTCCTTTTGTTCTGAAGCTTTCTCTGGTGATGGAAAGGTTCCATATCTGTGCTGTCCAGTATGGTGGTCACCAGGCACATGTGGCTACTGAGCGCCTGAAATGTGGCTAGTGTGACTGAGGGACTGAGTTTTACATTTTATCTAATTGTAAAGAGTTTTACTGTGGATAGCCACTTGTGGCTGGTAGCTGCCGTTGCTCGTTCCTTAATACTACTTTGAATGCCAATTTAAGTGTAAAGGGACTGGACGCAGACATTCAGTTCTCCATTGTTCAATATAAAATCTCCATTAAAGCAACACAGAAACCATGTTGACTCTGCTTTTGCTTTAGGGCTACCTTAGTGAGAGGCACCTTTTGGGTACCTTTTTTGCGTGCGAGATCTTAGTTCCCCGATCAGGGATGGAACCCTGGCCTGGCAGTGAAAGCTCTGAGTCCTAACCACTGAACTGCCAGGCATTCCCCTTGGGTACCATTTTAAAACATAATTTTTTTCACATAAACTTTTCTATGTCAGTAAGGATACTTTTATCTCGTCATTTTTAATCACTGTTGTAGTGTTCTGTTTTATGGCTCTTCCATCACTTACTTATCTCCTATTTATCCTTTTAAAATACTGCATACAATTTTTATGTTACATGCAATTCTTAGAAGACTAATTAATGTACATTCTTTTGTGGGGGTACATCTTTGCTTTGGTCCTCAGGAAATTCCAAGGAGTAGAATTTCGCAGTCAAAGCATAGGTGTATATTAGAGTTTTGTTTTGTTTGGTATTTACTGCCAAAGTGCCCCTGATGCCGCCGCTTCTCCTCGCCAACGCCCCCTCCCCCGCCCAACAAGTTTGCACCCAGTTTACTCTCTAAACTGGCATTTGTGGAAGGTTGTTCATCAGAGTGAAACACATTTTAGGGGTTGTGTGTTGACACAAAGGCAGCTTTGAGGGGGCATCTGCACATTCCTAAATCTTCTGTTTGTCTCTTCTTTTAGCGCTGTTCAGGGCAAAGATACAGTGACCTTGAACGTGGTGTGGTGTTAGACACTTGGCTTTCTGGGTTGACCTTGCGGGTGATGCTCAACGGCACCTCCTGGGGCAGGGTTGGGGCTCGTTCGGCAGGTCCGTGGGGAGCTCTTGCCACTGTTATGCGGTTCTGCGCTGTCGGGTCGCTCAGTAAGAGAAGCCGGTCCCTGGACGTCGAGCCTGGAGACTTCAGCCCTCTCTCCGCAGGCCTGCTGCCCCAGGATGGTGGCCCCGGCTGAGCACAGGCGTGCCATGTTCACGGCCCGTGTGTCTCCTGCTGGACTGAGTGAGCCGTCTGCGGTCAGGTCAGCGCTGCCAGTCTGGCGCTGAAAATAGGTGTTATTTTACATTTGGGACAAAAGGGGGCCTTTTTCTTTCACACTTTTCTTAAGATGCTATCTAATCTTTTGAAAATGGTCTCAAGTTCAGAGGCTTCTTGAAAGAAAGTAGCCTGCCTTATTCTTAATTTATTTTTATTTTTAAAGACAACTTTTTAAAGAGCAGTTTTCACAGCAAAATAGAGAGGTAAGCAGACTTCTCATATGTGTCGTGACCCCACACCTGCAGAGCCTCCTCACCACCAGCATCGCCTACCAGGATGGAACTTGCTACAGTTGATGACCCTACACTGACACGTCATCATCACCCAAAGTCCATGTTTACATTAGGGTTCACTCTTGGTGCTGTACATTCTTTGGGTTTGGACAAATACATGATGACATGTATCCACCATTACTGTGTCGGATGGAGTATTTTCACTGCCCTAAAAATCCTCTGTGCTCCACCTGTTCATCCCTTCTTTCTCCCAACTCCTGGCAACCACTGATCTTTTTTTACTGTTTCCATAGTTTCTCCTTTTCCAGAATTTCATGTAGTTGTAATCAGACTGTCTGTAACCTTTTCAGACTGCCTTCTGTCACTTAGTAATATTCATTTAAGGTTCCTCTATGTCTTGTCATGGCTTAATAACTCATTCCTTTTTAGCACTGAATAATATCCCCTTGTCTGAATGTGCCACGTTTGTTTATCCATTCATCTACTGAAGGACATCTTGATTGCTTCTGAGTTTGGGCAATTCTAGATAAAGCTGCTATAAACATCTGTGTTCAGGTTTTTGTGTGGGCTTAAGTTTTCACCTCCTTTAGGTAAGTACCAAGGAGAGTGATTACTGGATTGTATGGTGTGAGTACCTTTAGTTTAGAGAGAAGTCGCCAGACTTTCTTCCAAAGTAGCTGTACCATTTTGAATTCCCACCAGAAATGAATGAGAGTCCTTGTTGCTCCGTGTCTCACCAGCGTTTGGTGGTGGTGGTGTTAGATTTGGGCCACTCTAATAGGTATGGAGTAATATCTCATTTTAATTTGCATTACCCTGATGACATATGCTTATTTGCCTGCATTTTAGAGAAGGTGATAATTTAAAAATTCTGGTGGGAACTGAGCTCTACTAGAATTGAACCTGAGGCAGTGCAGCACTATTAGCACAGAGATGAAATCCCCAAACTTTAGAATGGATGGTGAAAAGCCTTTTCTCTGAACAGGCATTGAACATGTAAAATGTGTCGGGCTGTACGTGGATGGGAATAAATCAACACTTGCTTATCAGAGAGTAGAGGAGTTATGTGGGAAATAAGATATACAATGAAAAGTCACAGAACAAGAAGGCTTTATTAGATCTATAAGAAGGTGAAAGAGGCAAATGTGTTAATGTTCGTGGAGCACCTGCTGCGAGTGCCTGGGCCTGTTTCATCACTTCCCTCAGCTTCAGTTTCCTCTTCTGTGAAATGGGATAATAAAAAAATCTACCTCAGAGACTTGTGTGGGGGATAAAAATGGGAAAAAAGATCAAGATCACTTACTTTGGTACAAAATAAGCACTCAAGAAATACTAATTTATTAATAATATTACTAGGTAAAGGTCATTTCTTGTGAGATGACATGGGCTCAAATCTCATGGATCTTATAGAATAAAACAAACACCTTAAAACCTGGGACAGTTTAGGCATCTCTGGATTCAGAGTCCAGAGTGGTGACCATGGAACCTTGAAACCAGCGAGTCAGGCACCTGTGGAATGCAGCTCTCCACGAGGCTGGCTCCCCGGCGGCCTCTTCTGTGGGAGTCACGCTGTTTGTTGGTGGAGGTGGGCAGGGTTGTCAGGGCACCCCTGTACCTGTGTTTTTTCCCTGGACACCTTCACAGGTTTGCAGTCTGAAAGTGATTTTCCTAAACCAGAAAAAGGCACGTCTGAATGACCAGAAGTAAAAGATTTCATTTAACAAAACCTCCTCTCAGAGGACCTCTCATTTTGCCCAGTCTCCTGAGTAATGGGATACAAAGAACAGTCACACACAGATTCCCCCCTTCCACCCCTCTGTAAAACTTTGGAGTATAGTTGCTGGTTTAAAGAGCTTGGTTACTACCTAGATGGAAGGCCATTTTTTATCAACATGAGGAAATGGGTAAAATTATCAGAAGAGCGATTTAGGTGCACATGCCAAGGAAACTCTTGAAAATAAGAAAGGTTAGAGCTGGAATTGATTACAGGCGAGGCAACAAAGTCGTCTTGCCTGGAGGGCAGTACAACAGAGGTGAGAACTGCTCCTTTTGGAAGGCAGCTGTGTAGTGGGAAACACCTACCCAGAAATCAGGAGACGTGCTATAATGTTGACTCAGCCTCTATTAGCTGCATGACCTCGGGCAAGTCTTGTGAGTTTTCTAGGCTTCACGGGGTTTTTTTGGGGTTTTTTTGCGGTACGCGGGCCTCTCACTATTGTGGCCTCTCCCGTTGCGGAGCACAGGCTCCGGACGCGCAGGCCCAGCGGCCATGGCTCATGGGCCCAGCCGCTCCGCGGCATGTGGGATCCTCCCAGACCGGGGCACGAACCCGTGTCCCCTGCATCGGCAGGCGGACTCTCAACCACTGCGCCACCAGGGAAGCCCTGAGGCTTCACGTTTTTAATCCTCATCTTTACGATTGATTTGCAGATTGTGTCCTAGTACTTTTCATTTGCAGAAACTGCACTACCACAAAAATGGAAAAATCGTAGTCTTCTCCTAATTTGCAAAAAGAAAAAAATTTTTTACAATGCATTGATAAGCTTTTCTTCTGAGTTTTTCTTATATAAAATTGTCTTAAACTTTTTTGCTTCTTTTCATCTGCAAATGAGTATTCATAGATAATACATGTACTTGTTATTTTCACAGATGTGGTTGTCATTGTATACTCTGCTAGGCTGTCAGAGGCATCTCTGTACTGGTGAAACCATTCCCAGTTTGCAGTGGAGCCATCTGCATCCCCGCCCAGAGACCGGAGGGCTGCCCTGGAGCACTGACTGCCCTGCACGGGCCCTTCCCAGTGGGATTAAAGTCAGAATTTTGAAGGAAAGAGTCATAAAATCCTAGATTTTAGAACCTCAGAGGGGCCTCAGAGATCATCTTACTGTCTCCTTAACTGAGGCTCCAGAGTTATATCCCAGGTCACAAGGCTGCTGAAAGGCTGATCAGTGGGGCTGGGCGAGCAGCTCTCCAGACTCCAATCTGGTGTACTTTCCACCACTGAATTCTGAGATCTCATCGCACTATTGAGAAACCCTTCAGTGTTTTCCACTTTCCTGATGTATAGGAAGGAGTGGCAGTATCCTGCCTGTTATCTTGAGGAACTTCCTGCTGGTCTGACTTCATGGACACGCCCAACTTGCTTTGTGGAAGTAGTCCAGTGCCAAATGCACAAAAAGCGTTCTGGACTAATTCATCATCAGGCAGAAACGGCCTTGCACTGTGATATGGACAAGGTTAGTTAAGAGTGTCTGAGGTGCTGGTGACTGTGTGGGCACTGACTTGCCCCTGCGGGTGTCAGTGGGACAGAGGAACAGAGCAGGACAGATGAGCTTTGACAGAGATCCCGCCTGGGACCTTGGACCCATTCGCACCATATTGCATCCCGCCAGAGGCTTCAGCCAAACTGTTAAGGGCATGAACATTGTTTGGTTTCAGGGGTAGATTTGTTATTCATCACATTCGGAAAGCCAAGGATGAAAGGCTCAGCAGAGTCCAGGGAGGTTGTGGTCTCTGGCAAGTCCTAAACGGAACTGTTTCTGTGATCCCTGAAAACTTGGATTCTTTTTTTTTTTTTTTTTTGGGGCGGTACGCGGGCCTCTCACTGCTGTGGCCTCTCCCGTTGCGGCGCACAGGCTCCGGACGCGCAGGCCCAGCGGCCATGGCTCACGGGCCCAGCTGCTCCGCGGCATGTGGGATCTTCCCAGACTGGGGCACGAACCCGTGTCCCCTGCATCGGCAGGCGGAGTCTCAACCACTGTGCCACCAGGGAAGCCCTGGATTCTTGCTTTCAGAAAACACAGAAGAAATTCCAATCAACTTTTTTATGGGAAAGAGTTATGAAAATATAAGAGAATAAATTATTGACTTTGTTGACTTAAAAAAGAAAAACGCACAGCGTTAGAGCTGTGAGTTTCAGTTTGATTGGGGGGGGTGGTCCCATTAAGGACTGCAGCCTGGCAGACAGCTTCTTGGATAGCTCTGAGGGCCTGCTCCACAGAGACACGCATGTGTGTGATTTTGGTGAAGGGTGTGTGTAGTCAGGCACGCCTCTCAGTAGAAGTTGCTGCTAGTCGCGTTAATGATTTTACTGCTTTTCTAAGTATGGGAAGATGCCAGCATCTGTGTTCATAAAATTTTCTCCTAAAAATACCTGTGTGAGGGCCTGTTCTGCCTGTTTTCCCAGAACATGGAGTGCCTCATTCCTGATCTTCACCCTGAATTCCTTTCATGGTGTACTGTAGGTAGAACTGGATGGTGGACAGCATTCTTTGTTTTATAGCTTAATATACCCATTTGAGAAAACTGCTCCATTGGGCCTTCCTCTATTAAATATTTCTTGCCTGAGATTTTCACAGGATTTTTATTAGTGTTCTGAACCGACTTAGGTGAGCTGAACATATATAAAAATTTGCAATTGAGGTGTGCTTCTGAGATGAAGCCTACTAATGTGTGATGGAGTATTTTTCTGCTTCTGCACGTTATCACATTCGTGTGAGTTTCACAAATTGGACCCCAGAGAAATCAATATTTTTACTAGATTAGAGGTGACCAAATATCTTAATAAAGTGCATTTGAATTCTGACTTGTGTTACTCTAGGCTTGGCAGACCACTTCTGAGAGCATTTAAAAGGGTGACTGGTACACTGTTCTGGATCAGAATTCCCTGGATGGCTGTTTGAAAACAGATTTCTAAATCAGAATTTGCAAGGATGGGACTGTGGAATATGTGTTTTCAGTAAATTGCTCAGATGATTTGCCCTAAAGCCTTAGCTCCTACAAGCCTCACTACAACCCCGAGATTTCACTGTTGAGGCCATATGCTCATAGAGGGGAGGTGAATTCTGTCTTTCACCCTACCCATATTCTTTGGGCATTTATATGTATTTGGTGTGTGCCTAGAAGTGGGCTGGTTATGAAGCCTCAGTTGAACGTTGTTCTAACTTAGCTAGTTATAGACATTGCATGATAATGATCAGGGATCTTCTGTTTCTATTGCTGTGTGGTTGGTTATCTGGAGACTTGGCCAGGTAGTGTTACTACTTTGGATAGAAGCTCTTAAACTCTGTTCATTGTTGATTGCCTCTCAGATAGCTTATTTCACTTTTTGTTCTGTGAGGTTTTTTTTTTTTTTTTAAAGGCTGGACATCTTTTCTTGTCATCCCCACCTAGCCTGTGTGTCCCTTCACAGCAGGGACTGTATGTGGATGATGTCAGTAACAGCACTGCCCAGCGTTGCCGAGGAGACGCAGGAGGAAACATGGAACCTGGTTAGTGATGGCGGACTGGTGAGAGGGGACCTCCTCTTCCTTTCTGTTGCCACTGTCACCACAGTCGCTCCTGCTCTAATTTCTTAAGGCTGGACTCAGTGGTCTCCTTGGGCCCCTCTGCTTTCAAGACCCATCCTTCACCACCCTGCCAGGCTAACCTGCAAATGCCAGTTTGAAGAGTCCCTCCCTCCTCAGTGACCTTCGCTGACCCTCCCTGACCTGGGAGGCTTTCCACAATTTCACTTCTGCCTCCTTTTCTAAACATCTCACCTTGCCTTTTCAAACTAAGTCTGTCCCAGTTGGGACCTGTTTTTTCATCCTCCGCACAGTTTTAAATGTGGGGCTCGAGCTGAGGAGGGTAAGGACAGGGCAGAGATGTTGTAAGTGTTCCCATGGCGTAGACTGCAGGGCCTGGGACGGGACGTGGGGATACAGCACCCACCTGGTTTGGAAGTCGAGTGGAAAAGGGTGGTCAGAGTTAGGACAAGAACCAGAAGAGGCAGCCACAGAGGTCCAAGGAAGAAACAACTTCAAGACGAAGAGGATGATCAGCAATACTGAGTGTTCAGGCAAGTGGGTGAAGACCGAGGGGGTTCCATTGCATTTGATGAGCGAAGGATGGCAGTTTGGTGTGTTCTGTAAAGATTTCAGTGGGAACAGAAGTTAGATTGCCCAGCAGTGGGGAGCCAGACCACTCATTTGTGAGATTTGAAAATGAAAAGGCAGGTTTTATTTATTCCCCCCACTCCCCCGCAAATGACAGATTCTTAGGTGTTTTGAAGGCCCAGAGGATGGAGCTGGTATAGAGGGGAAGAAGATTCAGGATAATTTAAAGAGCGATCGTGGAGGAGGAGGAGGAGGAGGAGGAGGAGGGAAGGGATGGGGTTCCCCCAGGGACTCCGTTGCCTCTGACAGTCAGGAAGGAGGAGAGGGCGGAGGCAGGCGGCAGTGCTGGGTTCTGTCGGTAGGAGTCTCACTGGTAGCAGCGTGCGTGGGATAGCTTGCACTGATTCTGCAGAGATTAGTCTTGGAAAGGTCTGTCTTGTGTTATCCTCTTCTCTTCACACAGCTTAGGTGACTCACCGTCTCAGGCGTGAGCCCGGTGCCTTCCGTGGTGCCCAGGCCATCGCTCGTCTGCCTTTGAGGACCCCCTGTCCCGTGTGTCATTCTCTCAACAGGCCCGGCTGTTTGCCGATGACGTGCCTTTGCTCATGCTGGCTCAGGCCTTGGCCGGAATGACCCTTTCCTGCTCCGCCTTCCTCCTCTGTGCTCATTAGGTGTTGGTTAACTGTAGATCTCATCCCATAGAGAATGGAAACACATTTCTTAAAATTATGGTTATTTTTAGTCATGCTTTTATTTCCTCTGCTAGGTTATAACTGAAAGGATTTTTAAATCCAGGAATAATTTTAACTGTAATAAAATGTAATAAGAAAATGTATGTAAATATCAGAGGATAAGCCTGAGTTGGGCTGACTTGAGTTTGAATCCTGGCTCTGCGTCTCCCTGGGTGTGGCGTGGGGTGGTTACATCCTGTCACCTTATTAACCTACAAAGTGGGGATCATGAAACCTACCTTTTAGGGATGGGGGGCCCAGGCCTGGCACACAGTAAGTGCTCTGTAGTCCACACTACAGTTGTTAATAACAGATTCCTTGCTTCCCGACAGCATTTGGCTGAACCTCGGGAGGGATGACGAGGTAGAGGAGAGCGGGTGAGTGTGCCCCCTCCTCCTCAGTGCAGTGCGGGCAAGGATGCGGGATTCTGCTCTGAACTTCCAATCGCACAGCTGTGCACGTCGTGTAGTAAAGAGGTAGTGGATGCTCTTTATGACTGTGTTAACTTGTTTCGTGAAGTGCCCTATGCGAATAGTGGTTTCCTGGTGGTTTTCCTGGTGATTGCATAGAAGGAAGCACATATTTATTCTAGCAAAGTAGTGTACAAATAGTGATGACATCATTTTTACAGGTTTTTTTTTTTTGGATTGGCAACTAGTTGGGCGTAGCACATAATTAGATATTTATAACATTTATGGCAAGAGATGCAGCTTATAAAATTAAAGTTTCCCCCATTAAAGTTGCTCTGCTTTGTCTTTGCCCATAGAACCCTGGGCATCTTGAAATGATTTATTTTCGGCCCTTTCCTTTTCAGAACAAATGCTGAGGCTTAGACATTTAGTAGGGCAGCTGTGTGAAGTATACATATTATATAGCTTATGAAACCAGAGAAGGAATATTACCGTGGGGTTAATTTTTTCTTGTTAATTTTTAATGTATTTGACATTGTTGCTGGATAGCTGATCCTTCCATTTTCTCTGTAGGAATACAGATGTTTCCTAACAGGGAAACAGGAAAAGAAGCTTTTTCTATGAGAACTCGAGAAACCAATATAAATATTTTAAAAGAGTATTCTATTCTGTTCATCTCCATAGCCAGTCACACTGGGTTTTAGCTCTCATCCGTCTTTGTGACGAATGAGTGCACATTCAGTTTTAGTGCTGAAAATATGTCTCATGACATAGAGGCTAGTGATAAATGACACTTGTAACCTAGAGATTGTGTTGAAATGTTTTGCAGGTGCAGATGGGGTGGTGTTTCATAATTGAGCCAGTGGGAAGCCCCTCATTGAATGGTGATGCAACTTTGATCTTTGTGAAGTGTTTGTTTGTTCAGATATGCATTCTGAAACGGTTTATGTTCATAGCATACTAGAAGTCTAACTAGAGGTCTCATATATGTGTCTCTGGAAAATAGGTAAATATGCCAAAGAGAATGCTGACAAAAAAGGGAGAAAATGAAGTCATTGTCCATGGAAGAGATTTGGATTGTTAAAACCAGGATGCAAAGGAGACAAAAGCGAATTGTCAGCACTTGTTACAAAGTGGTGCTGAGCAGGTACTCTGATGCTTGTCATTCGACAGAAAAGAATAAGGGTTAAGAATGAGGGTTCAGATTTTAAGAAAGGAAGTGGAAAAGCTCCAGGGAAAGACTGTGGATAGGTCAGTGCCCCTCCCTCCCTCCTTCCCTCCCTTCCTCCCTCCGTCCCTCCCTTCCTTCCTTCAGAGTGTTCATAGAAGCTTTATTTGGAAGAGCCCCAAACTGGAAACCACCCAGACGTCTTTAAACAGGTCAATGAGTACATTATGGAATGCTACACAGCAATCAAAAGGAACAAACTACCTGCACATGTAACACCCTGGGTGCATCTCCAGAGTACTGGGCTAAGTGAAAGAAGCCAGTCCCCAGCGATGACATTGTGTGCAATCCCAAGTGTGGGGCCCTTCTCCTTTCATTTCCTGTGGTTCCTGCCCACTTTTCTACTCTTTCATCTCTCCTTCACTTTCATCCATAGTATCTCTCTTTCTTCTGTTGTCTCTTTTGTGCTTCTTGGTTTCCCATAAAAGACTGCCTATGACAGGCACCAGCAGGCAGAGTGCTGCACTTCCTGTGCTTATTAAGCTCCTCTCCGTGCATCTGTCATAGCACAGACTTGGAGAGACGGATTCAAAAGTCACCCTTTAGAGTTTCAGAGGTACAGTAAAAGTAGCATAATTGCCCTTGTGGTCTTTCCATGCTGTAGCAAAAGACAGGACTTCCTTCCTTTTTCTGGTAGTATTTCATTTTATATATGTCACAGCTTCTTTATCCATTCATCTGTCAGTGGACACTTGGTTTGTTTCCATGTCTTGGTTATTGTAAATAGTGCTGCTATGAACATTGGGTTGCAGGTATCTCTTCAACAGTGTGTTCTCTTTTTCTCTGGATGTATATCCAGAAGTAGAATTTCTGGATCATATGGTAGTTCTATTTTTAATATTTTGAGGAACCTCCATACTGTTTTCCATAGTAGCTGTACCAACAATCCCACAACAGTGCACAAGGGTTCCCTTTTCTCCACATTCTCACCAGCATCTCTTATCTTTCTGATGATAGCCATTCTAACAGGCACGAGGTGATATCTCATTGTGGTTTTAGTTTGCATTTCTCTGATGTGTAATGATGTTGAACACCTTTTTGTATACCTATTGGCCATCTGTATGTCTTCATTGGAAAAATGTCTATTTAGGTCCTTTGCCAATTTTTAATTGGGGTATTTTCTTGTTGTTGTTACTGAATTCTTTTATATGTTTTGGATATTAACCCCTTATCAGATGTATTATTTGCAAGTATTTTCTCCTATTCTGTAGGTTGTCTTTCATGTTTGATTGTTTCTTTTGCTGTGCAGAATCTTTTAGTTTGATGTAGTTCCACTTGTTTATTTTTTATTTTGTTGCTTGTGCTTTAGGTGTTATATCCAAAAAATCATTGCCAAGACCCATGTCAGGGAGCTTTATTTCTATGTTTTCTTCTAGGAGTTTTATGGTTTCAGGTCTTACATTAAGTCTTTAATCCATTTAGAGTTTATGTTTGTGAGTGATGTAAGATAGGGGTCTCGTTTCATTCTTCTACTTATGAATATCCAGCTTTTCAGCATTTATTGAAGAAACTGTCCTTTCTCCATTGTTTATGCTTAAATCCCTTGAGAAATATTAGTTGACTGTATATGCAGGGGTTTATTTTTGGGCTCTTGATTCTGTTCCATTACTGTATGCGTGTGGTTTTATGTCAGTACATACTGTTTTGATTACTATAGCTTTATAATATAGCTTGAAATCAGGAAGTGAGATGCCTCCCACTTTGTTCTTCTTTCTCAGGATTGCTTTGGTTATTTGGGATATTTTGTGGTTTCACATACATTTTAGGCATTTTTTCTATTTCTGTAAAAAATGCCTTTGGAATCTTGAATAGGGATTGAATTGAATCTATAGATGGCTTTTGGTAGTATGGACATTTTAACAATATTAATTCTTCCAGTCCATGAACATGGAACACCCTTTTATTTATTTGTGTCTTCTAGATTTCTTTCATCAATGTCCTGTAGTTTTCAGTGTAGAAGATTTTCACCTACTTGGTTAAATTTATTTCTAGGAATTTTATTCTTCTTGATGCTATTGAAAATGGGTTTTCTTTATTTCTTTTTCAGATAATTCATTGCTGGTATAGAAAATGCTGCTGATTTTTGTGTGTCAACTTTGTATCCTGCAACTTTACTGAATTTGTTGATTATATCTAATGGTTTTTTGGTGGACTCTTTAGTAGGACTTTCTATATATAAAAATCATGTAATCTGCAAATAGAGCCAGTTTTACTTCTTCCTTTTCAAGTTTGATGCCTTTTCTTTTTCTTGCCTGATTGCTCTGCCTAGGACTTCCAGGACTGTGTTGAATAGGAATGTTGAGAGTAGGCACCCTTGTCTTGTTCCTGATTGTAGAAGAAAAGCTTTCAACCTTTCACCGTTGAGTATGATGTTAATGGTGAGACTGTATTTTTCCTATAGCCATTTTTTTTAATGTAATGTGGATATTCTTTGATACTATACCAAAACTTGACAGGTGGTAGTTTACTGAAGGTTAGTTGCAATGTGGAATCTGAAACCATTTATTCTGTTACATTAAAATGTATTGATCTAGCTTGTACTTTGAATGGGTCTTTTACCCATCCAAAGTTTTGTAACATCATGCTTTGATCATCTGGAAAATATTGGTTTACCAAGTTATGCAGATCTTTTAAATATTGTCATATTTCATCCATCCATCTATCTCTCTGTCTGTCTACCTAAAATTACACTTCACTCACCTCTATCAATCTGTCTATCTAAAATTACACTTGACTCAGGACTTACCTGGTGGCACAGTGGTTAAGAATCTGCCTGCTAATGCAGGGGACATGGGTTTGAGCCCTGGTCTGGGAAGATCCCACATGCCACGGAGCAGCTAAGCCTGTGCGCCACAACTACTGAGCCTGCACTCTAGAGCCCCTGAGCCACAACTACTGAAGCCCACGCACCTAGAGCCCGTGCTCTGCAACAGGAGAAGCCACTGCAATGAGAAGCCTGTGCACCGCAATGAAGAGTAGGCCCCGCTCGCCGCAATTAGAGAAAGCCTGCGTGCAGCAACGAAGACCCAACGCAGCCAAAAATAAATAAATTAAAAAAAATAAAAATAAAATTACACTTGACTCACCTGTGATCTCATCAGAAAAGTCTTGACGATTAGAAATCATCAAGGTTACAGTGGCAGACATGAGTTTCTAGAGTTCTGACTTCTAAGTGAAAGCTCAAATTTTATACCATTATCAATGCAGATTTGAAGTTAACAGGCTCTCTTCAAATATTAACATAACAGATAGGCAAGTCTGAATAACTATAGTTTGTCTTTTTTTTTTTCAGGTAAAAATGATATTCTATGAAAAAATGGCTAGTTTAGCTTACAACTCAATTGCCACATGCTTAAGAGCTTTTTCTCAAGGTGACCATTGAAATACGTGCCATTTCATCACATAGAATATTAAAAAGATATTTACTTAAGGGTAGAGATCTAGTAAAATTAATTATCTTTACTGTTTCATCAAGGGCATTCTTAAGTGAAACTGGCCTTCATTTTTTCTTTCCCCCCTTTCTGTGAGTGCGTGAGGGGAAAAATACAAGAATTACTGGTACAGTTTGGTGTCGCTACCTTGATTTGTGCCAGGGCGTCAGCAGTTTTAACCAATATTGCATTTGCACCATTACTGCAAAAGTCAATACAATGAAAAGGCAAAAAATTCTTTGTATTACAATACAGATGGTTTCAGACCCCCTGAAAGCTTCTTGGGGGCTTCAGGGACCACATTTTGAGGCCTGCTGGACTAGCACATAGTAGGTGTTAAGTACATACATCAACTGGTATTATTGTCTTGTGTTACAATGCTTTATTTATAGCTCTGTCTTCTTTGATCCAGGCTCTTATTTCTTCATCTTCAGCCTTGGGCACAGTGTCCCAGAGAGAGTAAGGACATTGATACATATGGGATTAATGCATGAACTCCTGTGGGTTAGTATTGGGGGAGGTCACGTTAAATAGCTACCTGTTGTGCTGGATGCTAAAAGGAAGGAGGCTGCTTTATGGGATGTGTGGTTCATCTTTTAGTGCTTTCTTGGTAACTTTGATGGTGAATGACATTTTCCCCAAGGGCATGAGATAACTGCAGAATTTGGCATTTGGCTGTTTACCTAGTCTCAGGGGTTTCTGTGGTGACGTTTGAGCTCATGAAGACGTTTCGGGCAGCCGGAGCATGTGTGGTTTCCAACCGTCACCTCTTTCCAGGAATTGGCCCACGTGTCCATTTGGATGTGCACAGGGAGCTCAGGTGCTAGTGCAGGGAGGGGGCAGCTGGGACATGGGAGGCTGAGTAGCCGCAAGAGGCTGAGTTCCACCTGGATCCATTTCTCCATTAAGACCTGGTTTCTCAGCACTTTAAGCAGTGTATTTACTTGTTTTGTTTTTTGTTTTTGTTTTTAATGTGATGACAAAAAGTTCATGAGTATTGGCGCCATTACCTTAAAGAGTTGGAAGAGTTTTTTGGTACGCTTTATCCTAACCCTGATATTTGGATAATTAACCTGGAGGTGACTGTTGCTATATTTAGATTTTTCAGAACAGACGTCTGCTTGGGTTCTGAGCTCTTCCTTATTACCAGGGTTGTTTTCAGTGGGAGAAGCCGCTTTCCTTTGTAAGCAGATTCTCTGTGGTGTGATCAAAATACTCCCTTCTTCCAGAGGGCTCAGAAGTTGAAAGGGAACCCCAGCTGTTGGTCTTGGGGGTTGTGATAAGATGTGTGATATTCAGTGTTTCACAGCATAAGAGATTTTGCCTGGTGTTAACCTATTTTTATGGTGACTCCCTAGAAGTCCTTTGTTACTCCTTTTTATGCTAGGGTGTGGTATACATATACTGAGGAGAGCTGGGGGGTTTTTTGGTTTGTTTGTAGCGATCTAAGCCTTTAGGGCAGAGACGGAAGGGAGCCAGAAAGAGGGCAGAGAGCAGGGCGGGGTGATAGGGAGGGGCTTCCACCTCAGGGAACTACAGCGTGTGTGGACGTCACAACTTGCAGCAGTGCTGTCCCATGTCCCGCCCATTCTGATCCTCACCATGATCTTTCTAGTTCGGTAGGGAGGCAGGATTACTACCCAGTTTTATAGGTGTGGAAAGTGAGACTCACACCTGCCAGTCTGAAGTCCTAGGTTAGCCAGGAGTGGGCCCCGGCCCTCAGGCCTCCTGCTTCCTATGGACGGTGTTAGTTTGTAGCCACGCTCGGCTTGCTCTGTGAGTGAGACGCTGCCGGAGCTGGTGTGCTAAGTGGTGACCTTGGAAAAGACTTGGAGGAAGGAGCACCAGGAGATGTGCGGAGGTGGGGCGGCCCCGCCCAAGCTTGGTTCATAGGTCAGGGGCCGAGGAGGCCACGTGCGCGCGAAGAGCATCCGGCAAGCCTTGTTAAGACATGGGAAGCTTTGTGGGGAGCGTGTGGGGCAGGCTGTCGGGCAGGCCGAGAGGTGTCTTAGGAGAGCAGGGGAAGGACACTGGCTTGGCTTTCATTGTGTTTTGAGGGTGAGCTTGGTTGAGGGCTCCCTTGCCTGCCTGCCTGCCTGCCCGGGCTTGGGTGGCTTGAAAGTCCTGCATGTGCTGAAGGGGGTCCCTGGCTTTCTTCCCAGCTTGACCCCGGAATTCCGGCCTTAGAGTCGTTTGTGGTATGTATTGCATTCAGTTCATTCAGCCTTTTGGGGGGATTTCCCTCCTTCGGCAACAGTCCTCATATCATTGTTGTGTCTTTTGCTGGGCTGTGATCCATGCAGAGCAGAAGGATTCAGGGCACCAGTCTCAGGTCATCGGGCTTGGATCTGGAAGCACTGCTCCCATGTTTGTATTTTGTAATGAATGCCTGGAGTCAGTCCGACATCCAGTCATTGAGGCGAGTATGTGTAGGGCATCAAAAGGGAATAGTATAATGAATCCCTATATGTTCATCATCCAGATTCAGTAATTTCAGGATATTTCCCAGGTACAGCTGACTGTTATATACAGAGCACTTAATTCTGCTTTCCTTTTATTACCTTACAACAGCTCCATGGGGCAGATATTATTTATCTCCTTCTTGAAGATGAGAAAACTGACAGGCCCAGAGAGATTAAGTGACTTGTCCAGGGTCACACAGCAGCAGCCAACCTTCAAAGCCTGTGTGCTGAGTCATTCCACTGCACTGCACTGCCTGGAAACACTTCTTAGCTTGTCTCACACAGTCCGCTGGAGTCAGACTAGAAGTGGGACCAGGAGATTTCTCCACTTCATTTTCTTTTATGATGGTTTTCTTGTGACTTTTCTCTTTCCATTATTCTTTGGCACCCAACTACTTTATGGGCTTGGAACTTCTGAGTACCATTTTAACCCTGTGAAGCAGACAGTGGTGTACCAAGGACTGGGTGGTAGGAGTAGTCTGCTCTGGTGTGGGTGATAAAGGGGTGCAGTGTCTGTAGGAAATTAATAGTAAAATAAAACCATCCAAAAGTTTGTCTGCAAAGTCTGAAAGTCTAGAATTGTGCCTGTAATTCTGAATGTTGGTGATAACATATTCCTCCAACAAAAATCTTTTGTTGGTGTGTGTTCTGAATAATTGCTGTGGTAATTTGAGTTTTAACAATATATATGTAAGCCTCAAATAAGTACTTTTTGATTACTTATCCTTTCTTTTTAATTTATTTATTTAATTAATTTATTTTTGGCTGTGTTGGGTCTTCATTGCTGTGTGTGTGCTTTCTCTAGTTGCGGCGAGTGGGGGCTACTCTTTGTTGCGTTGGGCGGACTTCTCACTGCAGTGGCTTCTCTTGCTGCGGAGCACGGGCTCTAGGCGCTTGGACTTAAGTAGTTGTGGCTCGCAGGCCCAGTTGTTGTGGTGCACGGGCTTAGTTGCTCCGTGGCATGTGGGATCTTCCCAGACCAGGGCTCGAACCCGTGTCCCTTGCATTGGCAGGAGGATTCTTAAACACTGCGCCACCAGGGAAGTCCTGATTACTTATCCTTTAATAGATATCGTAGACTACATGGAAGTTAAATCAGAGACTCCTAATTATACAGGTAGCCTCCAACACATGGCATGGGATTCAGCTACGTGAATTCATTTTGAGAGAAGATTTTTAAGAGTTTGGAATTGTTCCAGCTTGCTTCAGACATTCTTTGTGTATTTAACCCCTGTATATTTCTGCATTTAAACAGTAGATTTGAAATGAACAGTCATAGTATTACTGAGGTTTGTAATTCTGTCATTCTCTGTGACCATTTGGAGCTTTTGTTTCTGCTTAAAAGGTGAAACAGCGGAGACCTGGAGATGTAGTATTTTTCTTTGGTAAGTGCAAATTTTAGTTCATACATGAACTGTTTAACTAAATTTGGATAATATCAGTAAAGTTGAAATGTATTATTTTAAACTTGATGGTTCTGATACTAAAGAACAAATCATAAAAATAATGGATTTTTACATAAGTATTACTGAAAATAATTTTTTCATATGAGTTTTAAAAAATGGTCCTTCCTGGGTTTTGAATACACTAGGTATGCCCTTGCAGGCAGAATTCTTTTTCTATGGTTCTTTTTTAAGTGAACAGAATGAGAATCTTTTATATGTGCAACTGGAGCCTTTGGCAGGACAGGAAGAAAGATGCACACTAGGCACTACTTTATTGAGGGATGAGTCTGTGCCAGGAATCACCGCTGGCACTGGCTGCACCTTTATCTCACTGTGTCACTCCGTGAGCTTCTCCCAGGCCTTGCTTCAGGGCCCACAGCCTGTGAGACAGAGCAGTGAGGGCTCCATTGGGGCCTGCTGGGCCTCTCAGCTTGCCAGTAGCAAAGGGTGGCATCGCAGCTGCTCCCGGGCGGTGGGCTGGTGGAGACTCTGTGTCCTCTGCTCTGACCTGATGCAGAGCAGTGGTCCCTACCTGATCTTGCCCCCAGGGGACATTTGGCAAGGACTGGAGACACTTGTTGTCACGGCTGAAGGGGATCTGATTCTGGCCTCTAGTGGGTAGAGGCAGGGATGCTGCTGAATATCCTACAGGGCACTGGGAGCCTCTCCACCCCCATGGCAAAAAATCCTCCAGGCCGGAATGTCCATGGTGCTGAGAAACTCTGACTTAGGGCAAATCACTTAAAATTCCTTAGCCTGTTTCCTCATTTCCTCAAAATGGGAAGATAATAGTGCTTTTCTCATAGGGATTTTGTGGCAAACTATGGGAGATGATACATTGAAGAAGTCAGTTGTTGGTGGTGTAACGATGATGGTTAACCTGGTGGAGAGACCCATAGGATGGAAACCTGCTGCTGTGACCGCTCAAGTGCAGTAGGAATACTCCACTCCATGTCCTGGCTGCTCTAAGTGGACGATGGTGCTTAGGATCCTCCCTCCCTCCCTCCCTCCCTCCCTCCCTCCCTCCCTCTCTCCCTCTCTCCCTCTCTCCCTCTCTCCCCCCTTCCCTCCCTTCTCTCTCTCTCTCTCTCTTTCTTTCTTTCCATGCTGTGTGGCTTGCAGGATCTTAGTTCACCGACTAGGGATTGAACCCGGGCTACGGCAGTGAAAGCGCTGAGTCCTAACCCCTGGACCGCCAAGGAATTCCCAGGATCCTGCCTTTAAATTAGGAAATTGCTCTGGAAATCACTTAGAAGCATTTGAACAGGAAATAGTGTTTCTGGCCCAATGCTGGTTTGTCAGTATTTTCAAAACTGGTCTGATGATAAGCCACCTGGGCTGCTTGTTAAATGATAAGATCTTTCCCTTGAAGACTTTCAGAGGTTGGGGGTGGAGGGGTTGTGCTTGGGTAGTGGGAATCCTCTGTGTTAACAGTAGTCCTAGGTGATTCTTAAGATGAGGCAAGTTTGAAAAACAGTCCTTTTAGGTAGGAAAAGCGTTCCTTTGTCAGTGAGTTTGGGAAACCCTGGTTGAGAGTAAAGCAGACTTCTTTCCTCTAGAGCTCTGCTGAGCCTTTAATATGATAATTTGCATTACACATTGTGGGGAGTGGGAGTAAGGTTATATACATTAGGCAACATTTCCCAAACTTACGTGACTATAGAATCCTCTTTTATTAGGCACACGGCAGCGTGATGTTCCACAAACAACACTTTAAGAAACAACGAATTATATCAACTCATGCTCCACAAATCCTAGTTAAAGGAGGCTTCCAGCTAGTGTTCTAGCAGGCTGGCTACTTCGTTTTGTAATGTCCCAGAAGATAAGCAGCTGGGGGGACCCTGCAGTGGAGGAAGTGGGGTTGATGCAGATCACGACTCACTGCAGTATAACTTGAATGCAGATTGAGTCCCTTTGGGTCTGCATGCACACCCCTGAGATGGCTCCAGGCCACTCCTGTGCGTCGGGTTGGCCTGGGGCACTCCCAGCTTGGGGTTATGGGAGGAGCTTCCGTTAGGATCCACTTGCATGGGCTCATGACTGTCCGTTCTCTGGTGATGCCTTGGAAGGTAATCTGATTTCTCCCATAGGTCCGCACCATGCTTGTCTCAGGAAGTTTTGCTGGTGCTTAGATGGCTGATGAGTTCCTTTGGGGCCACCATTTCAGCCAAGGGCATTCATCTCTAGGAACTCACATTAATGCACAGAGTCAGATCCCTGGACCTTTGCTCCCAACAAAGGGATTGAGCTCATCTGTATTTCACAGTGATTGTGGCAAGAAGATAGTAGTAGAGAACCAGGTGTTTAATAGCTGTAGGCCTGCTGAGAACTGATGGTGGCTAATAATCTGCTTACTTATAGCTTTGATTATTGTGATTTGAAAATACTCAATCTGAATTATACAAATATGTGAATTAAAAATTGGAGTATTGTAGATAAAATCTACAGCTCTAGTTTATTGCTTGTAATTGCTATAAAATAGTATATCCTTATACCCCATTTTATTTAGCTATTCTATTTTTTTTCTAACTACTCATTAATACAAATATTGACTCCATGAACATTTTGTACATGTCTCTTTGGGCACATGTTTTCATGTTTTTACAGCATAGATACCTAGAAGTGGGAGTATTGGGTCATAAAGAAATTTCAAATATATGTAAACTTCAAATTGACACACTTTTATTACTTATCCTTTTCAACTCTAATTGGCAAGGAGTGATTAACCAAGGACAGGGAGATGGGAATGATTGGCCTCCTCTTCCCCGTCTGCAGGCAATAAAGGGGTCCATTGTAGAGAATTTAAAAACTATGATAAAGCTGACCAAAAGTTAGCCTCCCTTTTTTTTTTTTCTTGCCTGCTGTTCTAAACAATGTCAGTGATAAGATACTCTTCCTCCTCAAATCTTTTGTGGTCTAGCTTGCATATATTTGCTGCAAAGACTGTTGATTGAGGCTTTTGTTTAACTTGGATAAGCCTTCTCTTTCAGTTCACAGGGAGGCTCCGAATTGGACTGGGCTCCATACCTGTGGACGAAGCTGCCCAGGCTCATTGGTTGTGAAGGAAAGTTCACGATGACTTGACTCTGGAGCTTGCCGTCTCCAGCCCCTGGTGCTACTACTGTGTTAACAGGAGGTTGAGTAAACAGTGATAGCACAGTGATTGTCTTCGTGTGTGGCCACTGGAGTTTTTGTGTTTAAAAGAACTTGCAGTGTAATACTGTTGCTTGGTACCTGCAAATTTTAGTTCATGGGTTAAATACTTTGTCAGCAGTTTTCCAGAGTGGAATATATACTACCAGCAGCAAAGGTTGAGAATTCTAGTTGTTCTGCATCCTCACCAGCACCTGATCTTTCTTTTAAAATAAGTGAAATTTTGTTTCACTGTGATATTCCTAATAGTAGATAAAAGTTAAAAAAAACTTTGCAGTACGCGTCATCAGAACCATCACATTCAATGTAGCTATTGGGGTATGCTCCATAGATGAGAAAATTGTGGTCTCTCCATCCAACAATGAGATGTTAGGTGCTTTAGTTGAGAGTGACAGTGGCCCTTTGCTGAGCCACTGGGAAGAAGAAGGTTAGCACTGTACTGTCCATTTAAGTGAACATGAAGGCATAATTTAACCTAAATATGTGAGTCCTAAACATCATATCTATACTAATGTTTCTCATAAGTGTCTTGACCCTTTGTCTGTTTATATATTTGTTCCCAACAATCTGATTAAAATGAGAAATAGAGGAATAGGAATTGGATGTGCTTTTTGGACCTTTGGATGCGAAATTCTATTAGATTTAGATGAAAATTTGTATCGAGATCCTGTAAAAAGACAGCTGGTGACCCGGAGACACTTAACTTGGTGTTTGTTGGCTGGTTGAGGAGTCGTTTGTCACATCCTGCGAGTTCTTTTTTCTTTGTCTTTGTATGACGTCAGAGTCTGTGGGGCTGCTCTCCTTCCCTCCTCGGTGTTGGTGAGAAGGCAGGGCTGGGGTGGAAAAGGACCCCTTGTAGAGGACAGTGACTCTTCTTGTCTCGTAGGTCTCTCGGGAGAGCTGTGTGTGTGCTGATGATGTATGCCCTCCCCCTTCAGTGTACAAGGGGTCGGAGGCACTCCCCTGAGAAAATGTGGGTTTGGAATGACTGGCAAGGCTGTTCTGAGCACCAGGGGAGGGTAGTGATGAAGAGGAGACCCTACCGCTGCGATAACCGGAGAGCCTCAGCTGGAACGAGACTGTGTGCTCAGTGTCCCACCTGTGGTGGGACGGGGAACAGCTTTAATCAGCCTGCTGACCACATATAGGACATTGGGTGAGACCTCCGAGGAGCCGTGAGTAGATCAGGAAGAAGAAGGAGCTCAAGAAAAGGGAGGAGGGTCATCTTGCTGTACAGCAGAAATTAACACGACGTTGTAAAGCACCTGTACTCCAATAAAAATTAAGTAAAGGGCTTCCCTGGTGGCGCAGTGGTTGAGAGTCCGCCTGCCGATGCAGGGGACACGGGTTCGTGCCCCGGTCTGGGAAGATCCCACATGCCGCAGAGCGGCTGGGCCCGTGAGCCATGGCTGCTGAGCCTGTGTGTCCGGAGCCTGTGCTCTGCAACAGGAGAGGCCACAACAGTGAGAGGCCCGCGTACTGCAAAAAAAAAAAAAAAAATTAAGTAAAAAAGAAATGGGAGGGGGAGAGGGTACACATGTTCTTAAAAGTGATTATATGCACACAGTTTGCTTGTGATTTAAAAACTTACTGTGGGCAGTTTTCTAAGTTCAAAAAACAAGACAATTTCGGACAGTGTAATAAATTTAGTAGTTAACATATAGCACGTAGAATTAAACTTGCTGCCAGCATCCACAAGATAATTTAAGCCACAGATCGTTGATGGATTCTGAACACAGCTGTAGAATTTCATACCGGAGCCCGGCTTTCCTGAAAATAGCCGAATTAGGTGCGGCCCTTCCCCTCTGGCCTCGGTCCCGCTGAGGCTGTGCTCACTGGAGTCGTCTTGAGTGAGCAGACAAATACCAGGCTGGGATCCGGGGCAACAGTCCCTCTGTGCTTTCCCACCTTCATTTTCATTTACTGTTTCAGAATGTGGCCTGGCAGGTAACTTTGGGGCTATTTTCTACTCCTTTGGAGAGCAATTCCAGAGGAGCTGACTTTCTCTGGCCCGTGATTCTGCAGCTTTTTTGTGGTATCACATTTAAATGCTGTGCTCCATAGTAAGCTATATTTATAGTCTCTGTTGTGTGAGGCTGCAGCAGAATAGACTCTGCTAGCAGACATTTCAGAAGGCCTACGTGAGCACCATACACGTGGCACTTACACGTTCAAAGTGGTGGTGCTGGCAGAATAGTTGTGGCCTTGTATTTGGCGACTTTGTCTCCCAAGTGACAGCTCTCTTGGCTGGTGAGTGTGTGAAGGATCTTTCGAGAACAGGCCCTGGAGACTTACTGTAACACGATGAATGTGTGCGGCTCGGCCATTTGGGCTTCTGGATCGAGCATTAAGGTTTAACAACCTCACCCTCCTTGCTGAGTGTGGCTGATGAAGCATTAGTAAGAATGCGTGTTTTCACATATAAATAGTTGTATCTTCCCACTGAAGGGCTGTCGATTAATTTTCTGTTGCTGCCTTAACAAATCACTACACTCTTAGTGGTTTAAAACGATGCAAATGTATTTATTATCTGGTAGTTCTCTAGTTCAGAAGTGACATGGGTATATCACTAGGCTAACATCGAGGGATTGGTGGTACTTCCTGCAGCTTTAGAGGAGAATCCTATTTCCCTGCCTTTTCCAGCTGAGTTCCTTGGCTCATGGCCCCCTTCCCTGTCTTTAAAGTCAGCAGCCTAGCGTCTCTTGACTCTGCTTCTCTCATCACATTTCCTCTGCCTCTGTTTTCCACTTCTAAGTGGATTACATTGGGCTCATCCAGATAATCCAGGATAATTTCCCTATTCTAAAGTCAGTGGATTAGCAACCTTGATTCCATCTGCAATTTAAATTCCCATTTGCTATGTCAGGTAACATATTTATAGGTTCCTGGGATTAGGATGTGGACATCTCTGGGGCCATTATTCTGCCTATCACAGGCTCTTTCTGTATTTCCATAGTACCCTGATCTGTACTTAAGTTATACAGAAGTTGTCCGTTTACATATATTTCACTCCTCTGGATTTCACAGACTCCTCCAGGGCCACCACATTGTCTGTATCACCTTTGAATTCCCAGCATTTCCACTGCATCTGGCACACATATAGGGTGCTCAGTAAGAGTTTGCCAAGCTAAACAGAACTGTTTCAACACCCCTATTTTAAGAACGAATTTAAGAGCTAGAGAATTGTGACTTCTACAGCAAAGCAGTGAGAGCTCAAAACCCCTTTTATCTCTTGACTTCTGTAAAGCCATTGAATGCAAGGCTCAGACAACCTGCGTGTGCAGTAGAATGCATTATTGTAGCCATCTCTCAGGAAGATTCTCATCATCCAATACTGGTCATGAGTATGAAACCAAATGAACAGAATGAATTACCACTTGTCTATTTGAAAACTGCTCTCTGCTAAACAGAGTATCGCTTTGTAATAAATCATGGAAAATAGAAAATCTCATACCAAACATTCATTATTGGCTTGCTCTTAAGGATAATACTTTAAAACTGTGAGAACTGTCAGATTATGTTTGTATAAATATACCATATAAATCAGCACAATAGCATAATTTGATCTTTCTTTATATTATGGCTGAAGATGAATTCTTGTCAGTTAAGTTTGACCTTGTCTAAATGCCCTTTGCGCTGCCTTTCAGTGTTTAATTAGTAGGAGGCAAACCTAGGATGGAGAAGCACCCCCAAAAACTTGCCCAGCATACCTGGTGAGACAGCATAGGGAGTGGGAATGCTGAGAAAACCCACATTCTTTTGCAGGATTGGCACACGTTCAGGTGGTTTTAAAATAGAGTTGCACATGTGTTGCATTTGTCTTGGTATTTGAATTTTTTAAATCAGAGCTGGCCCTAACAGAACAACGGGCTTTCTGAAGTTTTTATTAAATGCTGGTTGCTTTGAGGGTGGCCTGCACGTTTGGTTTTTATGTGAGCAGGAGGTGGATGGTTGTCACCAGTAGAAAGGCTCCTTCACCTCCGCCTCACTCCACATCCTTTGGAACTTCCTAGCTCTCATGTTTCCGTCTCATTTCTGTTTCCCAGCACATGCCCAGCGCAGCTCTTTTCCTCCCTCCGTGTCCCCAGCCCAGCATAAATATATCTATATACTTGCCAAATATATCTCAGCCCCTCAGGGCCTTTGTAGTTGGCGCGGTGGCATAGGGCAGTGGTTTTCAAACTGTTGTTTATTTTTTGAAGTGTTGGGAACTCCTGTATCTAAAAAAAATGCTGTCTTACACAGATACTGAAGATACAGGAAATGGGTTAAGATGGAACTGCTCAGGTGATACTGAATGGGACCCAGAGCCTGCCCTGCTCAGGGCGGTGATGGAGGCAAAGTGTCCACGGATCCCTCTGGTAACACAGAACCCACTTGAAAAATTCCTAGCAGAGTAAAAAGAGCACAGACTCCATCACTTACTAGATGTGTGCTTCGGGCAAGTCACCCTAGTTTTCAGTTTTGTTATCTTTAAAATGGAAATTATAAGACCTACCCCGCTGCGTGGCTGCAAGGATGAGATGAGATTATGCTTGTCGGGAGCCTGGGATCTGACAGCTCCCAATAAATGGTAGCCTCAGCTGTTGCTTTTGAGAGTCCCTTCCCAGTCTGCTTCTCCCCCCAACCCTTCCTTCTCCCTTCCTCTTCCTCTTCCTCCTATTCCCCTCCCCTCCCCTCCCACACCCTCCTCTTTCCCTCCTAGGCCTGTTCATAGGAAACTCAGCCTTCTCTGAATTCCTGTACCATTCATTATATGTTTCCTTAAAATGTTTTCAAAATGACTTTTTCTGTATTTATAAAAGTAATATACATCTACTGCAGAAAATTAGAAGAAAATAACTATAAGATCTCTTAAGCCAGGGGCTCTCTTTTTTTGTTTTTTTTTAATTAATTTATTTTCTGGCTGTGTTGGGTTTTCGTTGCCGCTCGTGGGCTTTCTCTGGTTGCGGCGAGCAGGGGCTGCTCTTCGTTCCGGTAGGTGGGCTTCTCACTGCGGTGGCTTCTCTTGTTGCGGATCATGGGCTCTAGGCACGTGGGCTTCAGTAGTTGTGGCACACGGGCTCAGTAGTTGTGGCTCACGGGCTCTAGAGCACAGGCTCAGTAGTTGTGGCGCAGGGGCTTAGTAGTTCCACGGCATGTGGGATCTTCCCAGACCAGGGCTCGAACCCGTGTCCCCTGCGTTGGCAGGCAGATTCTTAACCACTGTGCCACCAGGGAAGTCCTCAGGGGCTCTCTTTTTTATTGTTATTTTTTCTCTTCCTGATGTGTAAATATAGTAGGAAATACCCACTTAATCATACTTAATCATACTTTCTGGTAGATAAACTGTCCCACAGTTCTCTCAAAGTTAGTCCTTAATTCAGACTCCTAAGACCGTAAGTTTTGTAACTGCTCTTGAACTGGAGCTCTCTTGTATTTTACAAAATGCATAGTGTATTTGGTCTAGAAAAATCTGAAAGTTTCCAGTTCAGTAAATTTATAGATGAAGTGCCTTAGTACGCATTTCTTCCTTTAAAACAGCTGAAAACATGCTTCATTTTTACTGTTTCATTTAACCAAATGGCATTTATGGGAGCGAGGTAGCCTCAAGCTGTCTGGGAGGATGTTTGGCTTGAGGCCCACGACTGATGCGGCCTAGGCATCTCGAGGGCCTGGGAACAGACACAGCGCTTGGCTTCCCTGGTCCTTTGGTTCTGTCCTTAAGTCCATCACAGCCTGGGCTGATAGCAGACTTGCTGTGGAAATGCATTTTGAGTTCCAAACCAGTGTTGTGCAAATTGACTTTGAGAACCTTGCAGGCTGACTGGGTTTCTTTCATATTTTGTTTTTTTCCTCTTTTCACATTTCGTCAAGCTCTTGCTTTAGGGCTTGCTGTGTGCGTTTGATCGGAAGGCAGCTAAAGGGATCCTGAAATCAAGAGTCGCGTTTTGAATATCCCTCCCTAATGTGGTCAGACTGTTAACTCCCTCGCACGCTGTGGAGAACGTGGAGCCCGTGTCTGGCTGCCAACCCTCAGCTGCCCGGGTTCCTCGTCTGTCCACCCACAGGGCTCCTTCCGTGGCCGCTGCCTTCTCTGCACCCCTCTCCTGGACGCCTCCTGCCCCACCACTGAATCTGGGCACTAGAGTATTGAAGTGGTGGGAAGATGGTGTCGTGACCTTAGGTCCTGCCTGCCTGCGGCATGGGTCAACGCAGGAAACGTGCTTTTTAGCTTCGGGGGGAGCATCTTTCTGCAAAGGAAAACAGGCTGTTGTGTTTGTTTTCCTCAACTGAAACGTGGCTGTATCTCTTGTGTAATAGATCTTTTATTTTTATGTACCGACAAGGGAATGTGTTGCTGGACACCCCTGAGCAGATCTCAGTAATATGCTCCCTTCCATGCCACAGGGAGAAAATTCTCCTGTTACACTGGGAGCCCTGAGGGTGCTTTCTCCTATAGATTGGGAACATTTTGACTGGACACCGGATCAGCCTCCAAACTGGTGTTTGAGGACACGTGCCTCAAACCTTGGAGATAGGGCTTTATTGGAATGGAAGGCCAGGCATATGGTTCTCCTATTTATAGGGGCTCTCAGAAAACACGCGGAGCTGGAGTCTCACCAACGCCTCTTGGACATGCCCCCATCTCTCTTGCCTGATTCCAGCCCTGTGGATAGCTTTCCTTTCTGTTTGGATTTCCTTCCAGCAATATGTATTTGATGTGGGCAGTTCTGTAGAGGAGGCCTGGTGGCCTTTGTGAGACACTAAGAACTTGTCCTTGTAATGCGATGAACAGGCACTTTATTCAGAACCTCCCTGGTACAGTGCTGGGGTTTTGTTCTGGGAGGGGAAGCCCAACAGTTAGCTTCTTCTCACCCCTCCCGCCCCTCCTTTGGGAATGAATGTTCAGAGCACTTCAGTGGGTCCCTTTGAATTTGCCAGTTCACAGAGGGAGGAGACACTGCGTCACAGTCTGGAGCCTCTTAGTTGCTGACCTGATTGGATTACTTGAAATAACCTTGTGTGCTTGGTTAAGAATATGCTTTGTTGAGAAAGCGTATTTTTTGTTCTAACAACTCAAAGAGTGTTTCCTAACCAACATCTCTCCCAGTCCTCCAACCGAAGGAACTGTCCGTAGGTATCTCCAGAGTTATCTGCTGTTTGTTAGACAGCTGGGAGCAGGAATATTAATGGCACAATATGTGCTTAAACAGTGTTTTCAATGGAGAGAATTCAAATCATAAAACAAGGGAGTCTTCCCTGCCCCGGGAATCTTTACAGCATTTCGGCAGGGAATGGTTAATGTTGCAGGTTGGGCTGTGGAACTGTTGCTGTGGCAACCTCAGCATGAATTTCCAGACTGTTGGGTTTTTCTTTTTAATAGTAGGCACAGTGTGGTAGTGATCTGTTGTTTTAATCAGCGCTTGCTTTCTTTCTTTTGAGAGAAGGAGAAGATGGTGGAGAAGAAAAGAGACTTTTGCATGTGTACTTTCTGGAACGCAGACTGCTGTGAACTGTGCTCTGAAGGGTACGCAGGGCTGGCAGGGGAGGTGCCGGCTGGCACGCCCTCTGGCGGGCGGGCGGCACTTGTGTTTGAGTGTGTTCCCATCTGGAGGGGGGGGTTCTGTCACGAGTGCCATGTGCTTTTTCGCATCCTTGGCCCCCAGCTGCCCTGTGATCGCTCCCTCTCAGGTTTGGTGAGAAGAGTGGAACGGGAGGCTGCGGGCGGGCCTCTGCAGAAGAGCATTTGCTCCCAGGAGGAGGCTGCAGTGTGTTGCCCTGTGACCGCCTCATTGCTCCGGAGGTGATAACGAAGCCCTGGGATCTCCCAGAGGACCATAGAACACTCTTCCCTTCCAGCTCTGTGACTCCCGAATTAAATGATTGCCTGTCAGTCTTCTCCTTGAACAGCTATAGCAAAAATTTGTTTTGCCAGGAGCAGGCTCAGTTCAAAATTTCCTGAAGTTTTTTGGGGGGTGGGAGGCAGGGAGTGGCTGTTCAAGCAAAGGCATCTTCCTTTCTCACTCGGAAGTATTTTTTACACTCAAAATAAGTGAGAAAAAAAAAAAAGCGTTGAGGGAAATTTATTTTCAGAAGAGAAAAGGAACGAAAAACATCTCCAGCTCTGCTCAAGGATGTTGAAGATGGACTGAGCGAAGGCCTAGGGAAACTGACATTAGAAATTGATGAAAACAAACCAACAAACTGTATTGTTTCATCATTAATGGCTCAACTTGTGTTCGAGCCCCGCGCTGCTTAATGCTTGTTCTTTTCTGGTTATGGAGAAAAACAAAAATACTCTTTTGCCTCCACCCAGGCACAGAGATGAGAGCAGAAATCAAATTGACCCTACGTCATAGCTCATTACTAGGCAGAGAAGCAAACTATGTTGAGAAGACTGTGTCTCCCTCAAGGACTTGCTAGGCTGTATATTATGACCAGGAATCACCAAGCTTCTGGCCCAAGTTCTGGTCGGGAGCCGTGATGCCGTGTGGCCAGCTGCCTTCATGAGGGTGGATCCTGCATCTACCACGGTGACCCCGCTCGACTGTGGGTGCCCAGGTCACTGCAGTGGTGGCTTCAGTGCCTTCGCTGCCTTTTCTTGAGCTCCCGTACTGGGAGAGCCCGCCATGCCGACCCAGGTGTGGGTGTGGGCTGTGGGAGCCACGGCCACAGCTGCTGTCTGGGCGTCTGAAGTAGGGCAGCCGCACGCAGGGAGGCCAGGCCACACGCTCCAAGAAGTTTGAGTCACTGAAGTAACCGCTGGCAGCTGGAAAGTAACGGCTGTGAACAGAAAACCAGCTGGTCTCCTGCTTTCTAGAGGCTGGGCCAGAGTGGCAAGAGGGAGAGGAGCAGAGCCAGGAGCAGAAAACTGCACTGTAATTCTAACGTGAAAAGAGAAGTTGTCTTAATTGAAACCGATGTACAGATGATTCCTAGGAAAGAAAGACACAGTATAGGGAACGCTTTGAAGAACTCACTGTAAAATAAAAATTAATGATAAAATGTATAGATAAGAGGTATTCTGCCCCTATGCGATAAAGTTGTCTGTGATTCTTACCTGACTTGGATGGTACAGAAACACAAAGGAAGAAAAAAAATCAACCTTGCCCTATTCCCCTTGAAGGAGGAAATCATAGCTGCATGAGAAGCACTGACTTTTCTGAACAGTGTCAAAGCCCAGATATAAGCAGAGGCTTTCACAAACGCTGGGGACAAAACAGTCAAAAAGGGTCTTATGTTTGGAGCACGACCAAGGAAGAGGCAGGCTCCCCAAGTGGAATATGATATAAAACAAGCAGCTTGGGTCTCTTCGACATTCCCCGCTGCTCTACTTGCATACCAGCCTGACAGAACTGGATGGAGAGTGAGGGCAGAGACAGGGAGTTGTCATGTTCAGGACAGAGCTCTCTCCCTCTTTTTTTTTTTTTTGGCCGTCCCGCATGCCTTGTGGGATCTTAGTTCCCCAACCAGGGATCGAACCCATGCCCCTGAAGTGGAAGCGTGGAGTCTTAACCACTGGACCGCTGGGGAAGTCCCTCTCCTTTCTTAAGTGGAGATGTGGAGCCAGTGGAGGCTGAACTTGACCTCTCAAGTTCCCTTCTGCCGTGGAGCCTCTGTTAGAGAATCAAGTTGCAGATACTGATCTTTCAGCCCAAGGATTTCTATCCTTTTAAACCTGTCCCTTCTGTGTTAGTTTTCTATAGCTGTGTAACAAATCACCACAAATTCAGCAGTGAAAAACAGCATGTTTATTAAAACACTTTAATAAATGTAATAATAAATACATTTATTATAGCAGTTTTCTGTGGGTCATGAGTCTGGGCGTGGCTCAGCTGTGTCTCTGCAGGATGCAGTTGCGTGGCTGAAGGCTTGAGTGAGGGCAGATCTGCTTCCACGCTGACTCACAGCCTAACTTCATCAAACTTAGCGAGAGCGAGAGAGCGCGAGAGCGCGAGAGCGAGCGCGAGAGCGCGAGAGCGAGCGCGAGAGCGAGAGAGCAATAGAGCGAGAGAGAGAGCGCGAGAGCGAGCGGGCGAGCGGGAGCGAGCGGGAGGGAGGGAGGGAGAGAGAATGAATCTGTAGCAAGATAGAAGGCACGTCTTTTGCAGCCTGATCACAGAACTGGCATTACCTGTGTTCTTTGGATTAGGAGCAAATCACAGATCCCACCCACAGGCAGGAAAGGGGATTATGCAGGGAGTGAGTGCCCTCTTAGAGGCGGGGATCATTGCAGGGGAGGGTCTCAGAGGCTGCCTGCAGTACAGTAGAACTGTGAGGTGCTTCTCTTTGTCTTGAGACTTTGGCAACATGCCTTCAAGCAATTTGAGGTCCGTGGTAAAAGGGGTGCCAGAACAGATGCCAGTGAAGATGAGATGTGGTCTGAACTTTGAAGTGGTAGCTCAAGAACTTCCATATTCCAGGGGCTTCGGAACAAGGGACAGTCTGATTGGCAGGCGGTGTGCAACGAGACCTGCGTTTTGGGGGGTTGGGAGGTGGAGCTAACTGACACTGCTCTGGAGGATGCAAAGGCTTCTTTCCCGCCAACAAGGGAGAGGAACAGGGTGCAGCTGGGCACTCTAGGCAGGGAGAGCCGCAGAAGAGAGGCGCTGGAACTTGACCAGGCGCCGTTTGTTTCGAGGAGAAAGCTAGCAGGTTTATGAGGCTGGTCTTCAGGGACATGGAAGGTCATGAGTGAGAGTGTGGCTGGAAGGGTAGTTTGGGGCAGGTTGTGTTCCATCAGAGGAAGTGGAGCTTGGTCCTGTGGGCAGATGGGGGCTTTAAACCAGGATAATGAATCAGGACTGCCCGCTTCCAACTGACCGTGCAGGCCAGCTCCCTCGGGTCATGCCTTCAGCTGTGGAGGATCAGTCGTTCAGTGGGCCAGGCAAGTGGCACTGCCAGCTCTGAAGAGCTGATGAGGAATAGTTTTTATTTTCTATCTGTCAGTAAAAACCAGTATTTGTAAAAAAGACATCTTTTCGTGATACAGTGTTGTCGTGTTGGATGTGAAGAAGAAATGGTCGCTTTTCCCCCCTAATTCTTTAAGGAACCGCTTTCCACATCATTTTAGCACCTGCTTTTTAAAAGGAAGAGAAACTGGCATCGGCGGCGCTGCCAGCGTCACTGATGACACTAGTGAACGTTGTCTACTGACCAGCGTCGTGTGGCGTGGCTGGGAAGCTTATGGTAGTTGGGTGTGTGTCTGTGTGAGGCTTTGTGTGGTTGTTACCTCTGTCCCGGCCGCCCACCGTGTACTTTGATGAAGCTGGCATTTGTGTGCTTCTGCAGATGTGATGTCAGCTCGGTACATAGCACTGGCACTCTGTCTAGTCTTGCCCTTTTCAGGGTTGACTCAGAACACTTATTTCCCAGTGGTGTTGAGAATTACCGTGGAGGCCCTGTGGATCTCTTCAAGTCATTCGTTGTCTGTAAGAATGGGGAATCCTTTCCATAGAGAAGAAATGGAATCTGGGAGGAGTCATAAAAGAAGTCATGGATCTGGAGAAGTACCGTGCCATGTCGTTACCAAGTGATGTCCAGACTTACTTGAGAAAATGGCAGCGAAGGCACCACAGAGCAAGAGTAAGGTTCCTCATGGCCTCCCGGGCTTTTTTATCACGTGAAACTAGGCTGCAGTGATATACTTGATTGTGATTGTTCTGCTCCAGACATCAGGTGTGTTTGACAGGGGTTGGAGTGGGGCCCCGTTGGAAGGAGGCCCACACCCCCTGCTTACTTGGCATGGTTGTTCTGGAGGTCACTCCCTGTGGCCTCTGGGAACACAATAAACCCGTTCACACAGGTGGCAGTGGGACCTAACTCCAGCCTAGAGGAGCCTGGGGGAGGAAGAGTCAGCCAGAGCACAGAGGGAAGGTAGTTCAAGTTCAGGAACATGTCCTTGTGCCTCTTACATTAGGCAGCATCATTGATGCGAGGTTTCATAACTCATCAACCTTCAAGTCTCAGGGTTTAATACAACTTGCTTGAACAGGGTTATATGCAGGCTAGGTGACCCTTCTTCATCCTCTCTAGGGTCACTTCAGCAGGAGGAGAGAGATGGAAGAGGTACGTTGGAAGTGAGAAGTGTCCCTTCTTACAGTCCACTGGCCTGACCCAGTCACTCGCCCCAGAGCACGGCGGGGTGGCTGGGGGAGTGGGTGGTGTAGAGAGCACGTGGAGCGCTAGTCCGCTCCCCTGCCTGCCTGGCTTTGACCTCATGGTAGCTTTTCTGGCAGGGAGGTACGTTAGATTCCGTCATCTTTGTGGATCTTGACGAGGGTGTTCTCATCCTGCATGTCCTCCAGGGAGTTTTAGGAAGAGCTGGTCCCACAGGTCGCAGAGCGTAGTAGCCCGTGTGCGCTCCAGCACCAGAGTCTGAATTCTTGATCCACCATTGACTGTAACTGTGGGCAAATGATTTAACTTCTCTGTCTCAGTTTATCGGTAAAATGGGGTCACTGATAGGACAGTTGTAAGGATGAAATGGTGATTAAATGACTAAAGCTTATACTATATATAAAATAGACAAACAAGTCCTACTATATAGCACAAGGAACTATATTCAATATCTTGTAATAACCTATAATGGAAAAGAATCTGAGAAAGATGTGTATATATATATATATACACACACACACACACACACACACAAACTGTATATAACATATGTATGTGTGTATATACGTATATAACTGAATCACTTTGCTGTACACCAGAAACTAACACAACATTGTAAATGAACTCTACTTCAATTTAAAAAAAAAAAGACTAAAGTTTAGAATACTGCCTGTTACCTGGTCAGTACTCATCATTGTCGTCATCATTGTCAGCCTGAAACGGTGATCCACTTTTCTTCTGTGCCCACAAGGCTGTTGGCCCTCTGTGTGTGGGTATGTCAAGAACTAACAAATTATCCTTATGTCTATTTATAGTTTTCTTTTATCTGTGGGGGAAAGAAAAGTTTATGGTCAGTTTCCATTAAAATATTTTAGCATGTTTTTCTTTGTCTTTTTTTTTTAAAACATCTTTATTGGAGTATAATTGCTTTACAATGGTGTGTTAGTTTCTGCTTTATAACAAAGTGAATCAGTTATACATATACATATGTTCCCATATCTCTTCCCTCTTACATCTCCCTCCCACCCTCCCTATCCCACCCCTCTAGGTGGTCACAAAGCACCTACTAGAGAATGGACTTGAGGATATGGGGAGGGGGAAGGGTAAGCTGTGACAAAGTGAGAGAGTGGCATGGACATATATACACTACCAAATGTAAAATAGATAGCTAGTGGGAAGCAGCCGCATAGCACAGGGAGATCAGCTTGGTGCTTTCTTTGTCTTAATGAGAGTTAAACCCCAGTTCCTCAGATGCGTTTGTAAACAGTGGATGCTTTGTAGAACTTCTGGTTGTCACAGTTTTAATTCTTTGGTGTGTGCCTTCTCTCAGGCATTTGAGGGAATGGATCTGCATCTTTGAATTATGTTAATTTATTTTAACCTGAGCGCTCCAGTAGTAATGAAGGAGGCAGCTATCAGAGCTGACTTCGCAGTGCTCCGGAGAATGGTAAGAGATCTCTCTCCAGGCTTCGAAGGTCTCAGCATGTCTCTGGGTTGACAGCTGCGAGAGTGAAGAGGAAGCTACCAGAGCTCATTCACCTCTCCGGCAGTCTGTTCTCTTTTCTCATCAGCTGTTTCCAAAAAGCCTTCAGCAATATGATGTGTGACATTCAGCTGATACCATTTGCAGCCAGTCTAAAAAAGCTCTAAACCTGTGGCCTTTTGGAGTGTCTCCTTTGCAAAAAATCATCCAGTAAAGCTTGAGGCTGAGGTTCTTAAGTGTAAAATGAATTTTGTGCCACAGGCAATCATTTGACTCCAAAGTTGGTGAAGGGCTGAGAGTTGATGTAACAGAGAGCTCAGTGCTGGCTTGCAGACACTAACGTCTGGGAGCAGGGAAAGCGGGCACTTCCTCCCGTGGCCTGGGCGGAGTGTTGAACCACACCCAGCATGTACCTCATCTGCCTCCAGTCGGGACAGAGGGATGGAAGGGTTAGGAAAGCCTCCTGGCTTGATCACCGCATCTTTTCAGGGAAACCTACTGTGGCACAATGCTCTCGCTGCCCAGGAGGGAGAAACCGGACAGACAGGGAAGATACATGCCCACACAGGCATGGATCACCCAGCTCCACGGGCCGTGTGCTGCGTAGAGTCACCTCTACATAGCTCTTGTCTGCATTGAGGCGTGGTCTCGGTCCTGCGTAAAAACGATGGCAAGTGGGATAAGTGGTAACTGAGAACGCACTGCTGGGACTCAGAGTGGAGAGAGCGGAGGCGTGTGGGACACTGGAGGGTGGAGACGGGCACCGTGTTGGGTCCAGTGTGGCTCTGGAGTCTGACCAGCTGGTGTCACCCCGGCCCACTGCTTCCTCACAGGAGACCAAACCCAGGCAGTTTCTTTCATGCTTCAGATTCCTCCTGGATGGAACGGGGGCACTGATAGTGCTTACGCCATAAAGTGGTTGTGAGTTCACGCATGTCAAGTCCTTTGGATGCTGTCTTGATATACTGCGAGTGTTCAGTTGTGTTATTACTATTATTCAGGAATTCTTGGAGAAAAGTTAATAAAAAGTAGGTTGTGGTTAATTGTGAGGCACCTCTAATGTGATGTGATGCTAAAGAATTTGGACTTTATCCTGTAAGTCTTTAAAAAATTAAGCAAAGAAATGGCATGAAGAAGTGTTTTAGAGATGTTGGAACACTGGCAGAGTGGTCCAGGATGGACCCGAGGTTTCACTGGGAACCTGTTGAAATAATGAATGCAGGTGTGCCTTAGGTGTGCACCCAGGCGGTAGCCATGGGAACATAAAAGAGGAGCTGGAGCTCTTTGGACCGTTCCCTTTCTTTGCAGTGTGTATTAGGTGTTAAATTAGAGGTTAAGAGAGTGATTGAATAGCTAATTTGGAGACTGTCCAAAACTAGATCCCCATAGACACACCATTCATTGTAGTAGCTTCATCCTTAGTCATTCATACACACACACACACACACACACACACACACACACACACACACACACATGAATTATATATATGATGTTTTAGGTTTTTATGCTTTCCCATCATTGTGACTGTCTTCACTCTGCTGAAGGTAGAAAGTAGGTTGACTGATTACTAATTCCTAGATAAATTTTCTAACTAAAAGAAGAGAGAATTATGGCTGTCATTATTTGGTCCTGCAAATGATTTCTTTCTTATTCAGTTTTATTTTTCTCTACAGGAAATGTTTGGTGACTCCTGTTCTTAATTTTCTCTTTTTCTTAACTGGGGTCCTATGCCTGTGCTTGCCTGATTTTTCCTGTGCTGTCTTTTATAGCTAAAATAGTGGAAGTATTGTCATGTATATAAATTCCAAAAGTTTTCATTTGAACCACTTTGCTCCCTAGAGAAATCTGCGTCCTGCTTTATCTTTTGTTTGTATGTGGGAGTGTATAGAGCAATGCCTGAGTGATTCATGTCCTGCTCTGTGGGAAGAAAGTTCTGGTATTGTTTGCTTTGTGTGCAGTGGAGGCCGGCTTGTGGGATCTGGCCCCAGTGGTCCTTCCTAATGGGGAGGGAGCTAGCTTGAGAATCTAGGTCCTCCTGGATATTCTGGGTCTTTCTCACTGGTGGCGTCTTGTTTCTCTAGAAGGTGTGAAGCTGTTGTGATGATATTTTTATGCCTCTGACTTGGCACAGGTAGCTTTTTGGTGACTTTACACCTACTCTTCTGGCGTATCTTCAATTTGTGGTTTAAAAAAAGATGAAAATGGCTGGAGTGCAGTTTGAATGAGGTAAAACCCACACCAGTGATGGGGATTCTGGGCAGTGGAGTGTGAGATCCAGAATCACCTCTCTGGTCCCTGATAATCGAATCATAAGGAAAATCACTACCTTACCTCAAAATCTCATTTGAAAATAAAAACAAAGTCTCACCTAAAAAATAGAAACTGAATGCTAAGTAAACTTTTTTTTTAAAAAAAGGAAAAGTAGCTCTCAAGCTGCAAAAACAGATGCTTTCTTTTGGCAACTTTGCTTGTCAAACCTAAGCTGAATATGTGTGCAGAATAAGTTCTTAACTATTAATTTGGAGTCTACATGAAAATGAGTCTGAATTCTCATTTCAAAATCTTATTTGGCTGACTGAGGTGAAAAATGTGTCATTGTTGACTAATTCGGAATCATACCCTGTAGCATTTTAAGCCAGATCTGAGCATGTCATGGTCAAATGTAAATTGCATATTTCCATTTATTTCTTAATAGCACAGCCAGCTGAGTTGATAGGCCCGTGGTCTAAGTTGGGCTGTATTTGTCCCAAACTGAATGAAACTGAATGAAAATGGAGAAGTCTCTTTTCTTGGCTCCATCCACCATAAACCCAAACTGAGTAAATGCAAACGTGAACGAGCATATTTCTCAAGTTAATAACAGTTCTCAACTTCTTCATAAAAAACATAATAACTGGGCTTCCCTGGTAGCGCAGTGGTTGAGAGTCTGCCTGCCGATGCAGGGGACACGGGTTCGTGCCCCGGTTCGTGCCCCGTGATCCCACACCTGTGCTGACGCCTGCTCAGCTCTGGCGCTGGATCTTGGGTGCCGGATCAAGTCCAGGGGACCTGGCTGAGAACACGGACGCAGCCACACAGGTGTCCAACAGGGCCCCTCCGGAGGAGCCCACTCATGTGCTTTTCTCGGGTTATCTTTCTAAGGCCAAGTGTAAGGAGAGGAGATTTCTTCTTTAGGTTGGCATTCCTGGTTTCACGGACACTGTTTTACTTTGTCTTCTCTGGAAGTTACTGTCTCCAGACTGAAGGGCAGACAATATGGTGTTTCACGCTGCTCTCTTTAACTCAGTAAATCCCAACTCTTGTCTCCCATTGCTCAGCTTGACGCAGGTTTACGGGACCAGTGCCTTCCAGTCCTATCCAGGTGCCCTTTCCTGTTATTCTAGACCCTTGACTTTGATGACCCAGAACTTGCGAGTGTGCCTTCATTGTCTTGTCTGCAGTCTGTGGCCAAGGACTTTTGACTCCCTTTGGTACTTACAAGAGTCAGGTTGTTCTTGTCAGGGACTCCAGTTTCATACCCCTTGGGCTTTTTTTTTTTGTCCTCCAGAACCACCCTGCTAGTTTTATCCAGGTGCTGCCGAGCTCTCCTGGCTGGACCCCGTTAGCCTGGAGTCTGAGTGACCCTTTCCTCTGGGTCTGGGCAGCCCCACCCCATTTTCCTGAGCGCAGTCACTCGTCCTGCAGGATGTTTCCTCCTTCTGCTTTCTCTTCTCTTCGGCTCTCTGTCCTTGTCCACGTGGTAGCCTGTTAGGTTTGAGTCCAGTCTCTCTGCACTCCCTTCAGATATCTCCCTTCATAACAGCAGCACCAATACAGCGCTCACTATAGCCAGACATGGGTCTCAGTCTTGGGTGCTTTTCGCTGTTTTGCAGATGGGACAACAGAAGTACAGAGAGGGTAGGTCACTGCCCCAGATTGTTGGGCGGCTAAGTCGGCGCAGTGGGATTTGAACTTAGACACCTAGCTCTGGAACCAGTTCTCTTACCACTGTTTTATACCGCTTGCTGAGTCTTGGTTCCTCTGCTCTCTGGCCCAGTGGTCCCCGGATGGGTTAGCTCGTTCATATGTGCTCAGCCACCCTTTAATACACGCAGGTGTGGTGTTTTGAACCCTTACCTAATTGTGTGACTTCGGACAAGCTTTGTAACCTCTCTGATCTGTTTCCTCATCTAACTCAGAGGCATTTGAGAAGATTAACTGTGAGTCAGTAGCAAGGTGCTTGGCACATAATAGATGTTCAGAAAATGGCAGTTATTATGGTTTTTTTTTGTTTGTTTTTTTTTTTTTGCAGTACACGGGCCTCTCACTGCTGCAGCCTCTCCTGCTGCGGAGCGCAGGCTCAGCGGCCACGGCTCACGGGCCCAGCCGCTCCGCGGCATGTGGGATCTTCCCCGACCGGGGCACGAACCCGTGTCCCCTGCATCGGCAGGCGGACTGTCAACCACTGCGCCACCAGGGAAGCCCTGTTACTATGTTTTTTATGAAAAAGTTGAGAACTGTTATTAACTTGAGAAATATGCTCATTCATGTTTGCATTTAGTCAGTTTGGGTTTATGGTGGATGGAGCCAAGAAAAGAGGCTTCTCAATTTTCATTCAGTTTGGGACGAAGCAAGGCTTTTTTTTTGTTTTTGTTTTTTCCACTTAAGAGCTAAAGGGTTCAGAGAGAATTTTTCCATTCAAAACAGAATACTTTTACCATCTAGTTAAGCCTGAAGATACTGGTTTATCTTTTGCATATCTTTCTTCCCATTTACTTTATCTGGTAACAAATGCTGACTCATTTAATGTCTAGCTAGAGTAAAGGCCCTTAAAAAAATTTTTCTCTAAAAGCACAATAAAGTAGTATCTGCTTTCATCTAATTGCAGTCTTTGAAACTGACTTCACATGTTGTTAGGTGGTGCTAAGTCATCGGCAGTTACTGCTTTAATTAATGGGGACGAACAACCGCTTGATCTGTGAACCTCTGTTTCCAGCCTGCTTTGTATGCTGAACCCCCCACCTGCCTCAGTCTCCTAAAGTAAGTCTGGCCCTCCTCGGTGCTGGTTCGGTGGCGTGATGTTTGTCTTTCATTCAGTTCGGTTTTCTATAGTCTTTCATTTACTTAATCATTTTCTACCAAAAGAGGCTTTTGGGGGAGGGGGTATGTATACTGAGGGGGCTGGTTACAAGCAGCGGGTTATTTTGGTACAAACCAAGGTTTTATGAAGGAGATTTCCCCCGAGTGTGTTGGATGGTGGCAGACATCTCAGCGTGGTTTCGACGCCCGAGTCCTTTTGGAGAACCGTGCAAGGAAACCTTTTGTCCAAGAAGAACTTTGGCCTGCCCGAATTCCTGGAGTACTGGCCATGGCCAGCTCAGGCAAATGATTAAAAACAGCAGCACTCGTTCATAGACGTACTCTTGAAAATTCTCACATTTGCTTTTTCTGAACTTCAGGAAGACTGTATTTATCCAAAGGTTGCTTTTCTGGTCACCTAATAGAACTCACGTAGTAGGACATGATGGTTAGAGAAGAGCCCTTCATATGGCCCCTGAGTCCCCGTTCAGCGTGGAGATGAGGAAACCGAGGCAGGGGAGGTGACCCTTGTTCCGGGAACATGCCTGGAACAAGGTGGCGGAGCAGAGTGTGGGCTTGGCCCTGCAGTCAGACTTCCCGGGCTCCCTCCACATCCTGACCCTCCCAGCGTGGGTAGTAAACGCCACCCCCCCCCCCACCGCCTCCTTCAGAGCAGCTGTGAGCGTTGGACAGGTTAATTCATGTAGAGCCCCACCATAAGCTCTCAAATGTTAGTTACTCTGTTATAATTGTGGTAAATAGCCCCTCGCATTTCCACAGTGCTTTGTGGCTTACGGAGCGTTTTCTCACTTGCTCTCTCATCCGATGCTCATAGCATCATCTTGAGGAGTTACGTCTGCTATTAGTGAGCGCTGGCCCAGGGCCCCCCAGCGCTCAAGGTGTGTGACCAGAGCCTGGTCTTGCAAAACTCTCAGGAGTGTTGAGAACCAAGGTGTATGTCCCAAAATGTGCCTGAGTAGATGCATAGAGGTTACAGAATTCATGCTTTGAAACTCATGCATTGTGTGATTGTAGGAATTTCCTTTGCTGATAACCTATCTCCTTTTAGGTACAGTTCTAGAGAAATGTCTAATCCACTTTGTCCTCCAGCTACACGAGCTAGGAAAGTGTTAGTAAAAACGTCAGGTACAGCATTGGTTCTAAAAACAAACAAAGAGAACCATGATTTCTTCCCAGCCCCGTAAACTGGCCGGGACCTCAGCCTCCGGGGTTTTTTCTGGTTCTGCAGGGGTCCTGATGCTGTGTGCTGTGCTCCAGGAGTAGTGTGGGTGCCCTGCTTTGACTCCGCACGTGTGCAGTCACGTGTGTGGCCTGGGCGCCCGGGAGGCACACGCTGATCCTCTGCTCCGGAGATTGCAGGCCCCCGTGAGAGGGGGCTCCCTCCAAATAGGATGGGCTTTGAGATTGCAGTTCCCATTTATTTGACTTACTCTTTGTTTTCTCCCATTTTGGCCAGGAACCTTGGATGGGCCTAAAGATTATCGCATTGGTATCATATTAGATTAAAAGTTGTTCTGTAAATCGGTACAACCTGATTGGAAGGCAACTGGGCAATATCTGTTTAAATTTACTTGTGCCCTATGACTGAGGAATTTCCATTCAAAGGCATTTATCCTGGAAATACTTGTATACATTTGCAAAGGTCTAGGGTGTTCATCACAGCATTGTTTATAATAAAGCAACTGTTTATTGGAGATTGGTTAAATAAGTTATGGTACATTCCTAGAATGAGATACTGTATTTGGCTTAAAATGAGTTTTATAAGTACTGATACGAAAGTGTATCCAAAATAAGTAAGAAGGGCTCGCTGAAGAACAGTAAGGTAAGAATTGTCCAGGGTTTGTTTGTAACATTGTGTAGCGTGAACGTGCAGTGAGACCACAGAGGGAGAAACGAATGATTTGATTAGGAAAATTTTTGTTTTGATAGTTCAGAGCAGTAGTGAAGGGAGCGAAGTGAGTGTAACATTATAATAGAGGACTTTCCACTTTATAAATTTTTACATTTCTGTATTGTGTAAATGTTTAAGTAGTTATAGGGGTTGCTTTTGCAGAAAAACTAAAAACAAACTCGGCCAGTGCCATGGCCAACCTTGACCCTGGGTCTCCTCTGGGAGGTTACTTCCTTCTTCATGCTGCCAAGAGGTGCCGGGAGGGCCTGTAGCGTCCTGCTGTCCCCTGGGAGGACTCGGCCCTTGGGTCAGCCAGCAGCGCCAAGAAGCCCCAAGAAGCCCAGTCAATCTTCTCACATCAGAGACCTTCGCTCAGTTAAAACACTGGCCCCTCCTCCCCCTCTCCCGCCCCATCACACACCCGTGCACACACACCCCACTCACACAGTGGCACACGGTGAGTAACCCTGAGGCCTTTGTTCTGAAACCTTCTCTGCAGACATGCTGTGTTGCCTGCTTTCCCAGTTGGCAGCAGGGTCTTAGGGAAGTCTGATGGTGAAGCAGGAGATGGCAAAACTATAGAGCAATAAACCAAGGCCTGGAAAAACTCCACACGTCAAACTCCACGTCACCTTGGTGCAAAGAGCCCACCGTGCCTCAGCAGCCGCCTCGCTGTTAGCGGTCAGTCGCTGGCGGTTTATCCTGACGACTGTGGACAGGCGCCGGGAACAGGCAAAATGCTGTTTCAGGTACTCTGCTTAGGAAGGCAGGATGGTGTGTAGTACCTTTTAAAAAACACCCTTAAAATTTCTTTAACAGTATGTTATATTACAGCATTAGTTATCTGGAAATTCTGTGATGCTGAACCAGTGGTTTCACTGACTTTAAAGCCAGTATCCATCTCCCTGGAACTCTTTGTCTCAAAAATAAAATGTCAAGTTGAGGCCAGAAGTCTTTCTGGAAACGCTCCACCCTGGTGCGGTATATTCTGAATTGCTGTTTCTGCGTGGACAAGCACTCTGACAGAAAAGGCTTCAAAATTTTGTTCTGAGGAAGAAGCCAGATTTCCACCCATCTGTGCGTCACCAATAGGCTTTGTGCTTCCTTTATTTGAGGAGAAGCCATTGTGCCTCTGGAGCTTCCTGTCTCAACCCAGACAGCTGGAACCACAGTCGCAGAAGTCGTTTCTAAGATACATTGGTGCACTCTTCAAAAGTGTATCTGTGCCTTATGCGGAGCAGAAATCAGATCCCTTCAATACCTTGGGCTTTGTGTTAGTGGTTAAATGCGACAGACCCTATCACAGCTTTATTAAGCATCACTGGAAAAATCCACTGCTCAGGCTGCAGCACGAGGGCACGCAGCAGGCCATGAATTTTGTCGGGCGACACAGTTGGTACTTGGGTGCACCGAAGCATTCAGATCTTAGGGTGAGGGACTTGGGCCCCTGTTGGGTGTGTCATGGTGGGGCAGGGGCGGTGCACTGCCCCGGGGAGGCTGACCCAGGGCCCCGCTGCTCCCTCTGGCCACCCTGCAGCCTCCCTGACCAGCTCTGCGGTCTGCCGGGCCCAAGCCCATCTCACACCCGTTGAATTGGGAGCTGTTGGTGTGGACACCGGCGTCAGTATTTTTTAAGCTTCCCAGGTGAGTCTCACGCGCAGCCACGTGAGCACGGCTGCCTCGGATGGATTAGTGAGTGGGGAGGAGCCCTCCTCCAAGGGAAGAGGGGGCTGTCACGTGTTTTCACGTCCCGCCCTCATGTCCACTCAAGAAACCAGCACGCCTTTTCTGTTTGACACCTACACACGTGGGAAGATATCATAAAAAGGGAAGGAAGGGAAACGGAAAACTGGGGTTGAAATGTTAAATGAGACAAAAACGAAGCTTAACGCAACTCCAGGGGGACCAGAGGACCTGCCGTGACTTGGGGTCTGAGTTTGCAGCAGCCAGTGTCACAGGGAACTCTCCTGGGTTTCACATTTAACCAGGGCTTACCAGGCTTGATCCCTTAAGCTGGCCCAGGGTATCGGGCACCGCGCTGGGGCTTGGCTGTTTGCACGCACACGCACGCCTGTGTGAGTGTGGTTTGAACCTGCCTCACTCACCACCCCGTGGATCACTGGAACAAAGCACTCCTGCATCAGACAGGACAGCTGGAATCCATCAAATACCAGCATTCACAAAACAGTGCACAGTGGAGAAGATGTGTAAGTCAAGGGTGGGCAAGAGTAATACTCTCTACATCTGTTTGTGTGAAAGTCTTCAAAAGACGAATCCAGTTTGCAGTGAGTGACAAAGCAGATCAGCGCTTGCCTGTGTTGGGGGGTGAAGGCAGGTGTGTGGATTGGGAGGGGGGCACATGAGCACATTTGAGGTTATGAAAATACTCTGTATCTTGATTATATTGGTGGTCACACAGTGTATAAATTTGTCAAAACTCATTGAACTCATTGTACACTCACAATGGGTATACATTTATGCAGATTACCTCAGTACAGCTAACTTTTTCTTAAAGTGGACAGGGATAAAGGTGGACAAGGTGTAACTGCGAGCAGAGAGAGGGCCCTGGTGTTGCTGTGTGCCAGGCTTTGTACGTCAAGGGCGTTTTTCCAGGGAGGGACGTGGTGGTTTTCTCTGTGCTTAAAGTACTTGCTTCCAAAGCGCATGTTGTAGTTTTCCATCCAGGCCGGCAAGGGTGCAATCAAAAAAGCCAGTTTCAAAACACTCACAAAATAAATTGTATTACTCTTGGTAGTTTTTTTCCCCCTTTCTTTGATGCATATGATTGTATGTGTTTATGTCTGGCCTGAGAGTTCATTCCGTGGTGGAGATGGATCTCCAAATAAACCCACTGTGCTAGCTCCGTGTGTAGCCAGGGCCTGCCCTGGCATGGAAAGACTAATTAAGCTAAAGATGGTATTTTCTTCTCTTAAAAAAAAAAAGGCCAAAACAACATGTTTCTTTTCAAGCTCCTGCTGAGCTCCTGCTGGTTGGCTGTAGTTGGGCAGAAGTCCAGTGAAGTTGGGGGAAGAGATGGCGGGTCTGCAGCAGACAGACGCCCGCTCTGCCACTCACGCGTGGTAGCCTTGGGCGAGTTACCCAGCCTTCTAACCTCCAGTTGCCTCATTTTAAAATGGATACGATGATAGAATGTTCTTGAAAGCCTTCTGGTAAGAAGTAACTGAAATAATGCATGTAAAGCCTTTGGTGTTTTGCCTGGCACATAATAAGTGTTCCATAAATGTTAATGATGTGTGTGTGTAAATATGACAATATTTATTGGTACACACGTTCTCCACGTATGTATATAAGGGAAATCAGTTGTGTCCCTCGGAAGCATATATGTAAATAACATAGGTTACAAGGGAGTTGAGATCAGCTTCTGGGATTTGCCAGGAGTAAGCTGTAGTGTCAGCAGGAGCCTGTCAGAGGTCTTGTACAACAGGCTGAAATCAAGCCTCAGATTACGTCCTTCACTGAGATTTAAGGAAAGGCAACAAGTCAAGTGCTGACGGTGGCCAGCTGTGAGGGAACCGGCATCACACACTGTGTCCTGGACCGCAGCCCCTCCTGAGCCTGGCGGCAGCCACTTAACCAGGACATCAAAACTTCCCTGGTACCTGGTGGCGAAGGGGGGGAAAGTCACTTTCACAGTCTGTGGGAACGTAAATTGGCTCACTCTTTCTGTACGTGAGTCAGCACATTCTGATTATATGTTATTCTTTTATTCATCTAATAGCTATTTATGAGGTACTTACTATATGCCAAGCTTTGGGTTAAAATGGTGAACAAAAACAGATGCTGTTACTGCTGCCGTGCTATTTTTAGTCGGGAGGCGTTGTGGGTGTTAGATCAGAGCCCTGTGATGAGTGCCGGGGGCATTCGGGAGAGCCTGCAACAGAGAACCAGGGGGTGTATTTTACTGCAGACATGACGGCTGAGCTGAGATCTGAGGGATGGGTGGGCCCCAGTGGTGGTACGGGGCCTTTTGACTGGAGGGGAAAGCATGTGGACTGCTGCCTGCGGTCCAGGAGCTACAGGAAGCCCATGAAGGTGACGGAGGGTGAGCCCTGAGAGGTGGGCAGGGCCAGACGAAGCCTAGCAGATAGGATGTGGCAGTCCTCTCGGGGTGTTTACACTAAGAGCTGTGAGAAGCCAGGGAGGGTGTTTAAGAAGAGAGGGAAGGTGGGAGGAACACTTGTCAGAGTTGGAGAGTAGATTAGAACAATTTAGAGTGGAGATGTGGAGGTGAGTTGTGCAGGTGAGAGGTGATGACGGTAAGATTGAGGTAGTAACATTAGCAGCACGTGTTGGATGCATGAGGCAAGGGAACTGTGTTCTGGTTTGAGCAGCTGCGTGGTTGGTCTGTGAACTTCAGGGAACTGTGGAGAAGAGAGCGCTTGGGACACATCTAGACCGTCTCTCCCCGTCTCTCCTTTCTTCAATCAAAATAATGATAAGTTAACTGTTTAAATGAACATGTGGCTGTCCTGGAGGGGAATGTAATTGACCACAGAGCAGCATGGCACCAGGAGCTTGAATGAAGCACCGTTTGCCTGGCCTTTGAGGTAGTAGATTTAGGGACTGGGCAAATGTACCGAGGAATTGCCAGCTCCACTCCTGACTGTGACTGCGTTTCCTGGGTCTGGGATTTTCTTAGGCTACAGAGAGAGAAAGAATCTTGGGCAATTGTCCTTATTCACTGCACCCTAGAGGCAGCTCTGTAAGGAGGTAGCTTTATGCTTCTCCGGTATGCTGAGTTCACATATGATTTATATCTGTAGGAGATTAAAATGGTTTATAAGTTATGGGGTCAGGTGAGCTAGGTTTGGGTATTGGGTCTGCCAGTTTCTAGCTTTGAGATATTGGGCCAGTTGTTTAGGTCTCTCTTGGCCTCTGCATTTCCATTGGCAAAATGGGGATCAAAAGACCCACCTTTATAGGTTTGCTGTAACTAGCTACATTGGGACTTTAAAAAAAAAAAAAAAAAGAACTCAAAAAAGATGTCCAGCTCTTGGAAACAGAGATGCTAAGCAGCAGAAATGATGGAGCCGGAAGTAAGTTCCAAAGTCAAAGGGACACATAGTTGAGCACACCGGGGCCCTGTCCCAGTCAACTGTACTTCCGATCAACATTACACAACAGGTGTTTGCTAGTTAATAACACTTTTAATCATGCTTCTGGAGAGATCATCTAACTTATAAATTAGTTCAGCTGAAACGTCTGGATTTTCATGTAGCATTGCTATGTCAAGACATCTCTTTTTACAGATGATTTTGGTTTGTGTTTCTGTGAAGCTGTTTAAGGATGGGTGCTCTTATTTGTGTTGTATAGCTGTGGGCTTGAGGCATTGAAGAATGGTATGCTTTTTCTTCAGCTGAGAGTATTGTGGTTGCTAATCCAGAGTTCATGCTATATTGTTAGCAGCACCTCCCTGTCAAGGTCCCATGTGCTGGAAATACAGAGTCTCTTAAAGAGCCAGAATGAAATGAATAACATGCATTAGATTATTTACTTGAGAGTAGGCCTGTAATAGAAACTGGAAGATGATAAATGTTTAAGATGAGAAGGGAAATCCCGCCCCTTTTTTAGATGAATAAAAATACAGTAATATTTAAAATTAAGTGGCCCTTGTTTACACCCCCCCTTTTTTAATTAAAGAAAGGGCTGTGTTAAAATTTGACTAACTGAAATTGCTTGAAATGTAAAATTTCATAAAAGTTCTTATACTAAAGGGACATAAAATCTAGCAGTAGAAATTTAATATAGGAAGTTAATTCTGATTTCCAAGTGCTACAATTATAAAATAGTCTGAGAAAAAGCACTTTTCCATAAAATCGCATGCTTTGAAACATGGGCTTTGTGCTCCTGGCCACTCCTGTAGGGAATGTCGTGGTGTGGGGTGTGGGGTTCTGCAGCACCGACAGGTGTCGGGCCCCTTCCTTCTGAACACAGCCTGTTCCACCGTGTTGCAGAATGGAGCCATTGTGACTCAGGAACAAGTTGGCTTTTAGACTATTGTTAGCAGAGAAGCAGAAACAGTCTTTTTTGAAATGACTTTCACTTTGGAAGGGAGAGTGACAGGATGAGTAAGAGCTTTTCCAGATGTTATGTGTTTGTGGCCTTAGGTGGTTACACAGAGCTTCTTTTCCTGTGTATCTGCATTGTGTATGCTTCTTGTTTTCTTTATTTTAGTGCTGTATGAATATGACTTTAGCTTAAAAATTAAGCTTTTAAATGGAAAAAGCAGTAGCTTATTAGCAGAAACTTGATAGGAGTTTATCTGTCATATCTCATTCTATTTTTTAAAATTTGTTTATTTATGTATGTGTGTACGTATGTATGTATGGCTGCGTTGGGTCTTCGTTGCTGTGCGCGGGCTTTCTCTAGTTGAGGTGAGAGGGGACTACTCTTTGTTGCGGTGTGTGGGCTTCTCATTGCGGTGGCTTCTCTTCTTGCGGAGCACGGGCTTCAGTAGTTGTGGCATGTGGGCTCAGTAGTTGTGGCACACGGGCTTAGTTGCTCCGCAGCATGTGGGATCTTCCTGGACCAGGGCTCGAAGCCGTGTCCCCTGCATTGGTAGGCGGATTCTTAACCACTCCACCACCAGGGAAGTCCTGTCGTATCTCATTTTAAAGTGTAGATGCCTTTTATATAAAGTTAATTTAGGTTAATGACTCACTGTAAAAGAGAAAGAAAATGTGTTTCTCTGGAAAACAAACTTGGCTTTAGGATTTGAGATACTGAGAATACCCAGCCTTATAAGAGAATATATGAAAGGGAAAGTTTCCATTTATAGTTTTAGATAGAAAAGTTTTTAAACAGTGAAACAATTATAAAGAAAGTAGGTTTTAAAATAACAGTTTAAAAGTCTGAATAAAGCAATATGAAAGTGTGCCCGGGCAAAATCCATGAGCTGGAAAGGTCAGCTAGCCTCCACGACAAGCGCTAATGACCAGGTTACCTGACCAGCAGCATCGGTATCGCCCCTGGTGTGTAGGGTCATGTGCTGGGGTTGAACGTTTGCAAACTTGAAGGCAGAGCCTGTTGCCCTGTGAGGGTTTACAGTGGTAAGCTGGTGAAGTGGCTCTGGTGTTCAGAGAGAATTAAGAATTCGGGATGGCAGAGGCTAAATGTCAGATGAGCAGTTTCCGTCAAGTGCTGTGGAAACGTAAAGGAAGGAACACCGTGTAAGGTCTCTGAGGTCAGAGGGTGGACACAGAATAGACCTCAGGCAGGCCTTCCAGGCCAGAGGAGAAGTGTGCACAAACCTGAGGCGAAAATCAGTCTAGAGCAGGGCCAACTGTGCTGCTGGATGCCTGTTTTATAAATAAAATCTTACTGGAACAAAGCCACACCCGCCCTTTACATCTTGTCTTTGGCTGCCTTTGCTCTGTGATGTCGAGGTGAGTAGTTGCTATGAAGATCGTGTGGCCCATAAAGCCTAAAATATCTAGATCTTGATGGAGAACGTTTACTGACCACCTGGGGGTGGTTCTTGGAGAGTACATCCGTTTGTGGAAATGGAAGATACAGATACATAGGTAGTAGAATAAATAAGGAATGCATGGTAGGTAGCCTTAAATGTTAAGCTTAGAACTTGGAAGCAGAAGCAATGTGAGTTGTTAAAGGTACATAAAATTAATTCACAGTTGATTAGTCATCAGTTATGATCAGGTTCATAGTGTGGGGAGAGAGATGGCTTTATAATTAAAAGATGGTGAAATATAGTGTGACCAGAGACACATAGAAATTGCCTGGATAGGAGGAGCTTTGGTGGGAGTTAGGAAGGTCTGCCTGCAGGACTTGACATTTGAACATAGTTTTAACAGGCTGTAAATAGGAGTTTGCCTGAAGGACAAGGACTCTTCAGCCAAGGAAAAGCCACTCAAAGTACAAGGGTGTGAAACAAGTTGATGTTTAGGGGAACAGAAGATATTGTCATGTTTGGAACATAAGGTATGAGCAGTGAAGTTGGGAGGGGCCAAAATGAGGGATGCCAGCCTGGTGATGATGGACGGTGAGAAACTACTGGAGAACTGTGGGATGGGGTCATGATCTGGGCTTGTGTTATTTTCCCCGTCATTTAATATATTTTTGTTATATGTATACGTATAGCTGGTTCACTTTGTTATACAGCAGCAACTAACACAACAATGTAAAGCAATTATACTCCAATAAAGATGTTTAAAAAAAATTTCTTTTACAGATTAAGTTAGGTTTGTATTTTTCAAGGATAGTCCTAGTAAATCAGTGTGGAGACTTGGTGATGGAGGGGGCTAGAGGTACAGAGATATGTTGGGAGGGTATTGCAGTATCCCCGTGACACATGATGAGGACGTAAATTAGGGTGGTGGACGTAATGATGGAAATGAGAAAGGTGCTTCTAAAGACAAACAGGATAATTGACTATGTAGATTTGGATGTGTGAGAGGTAAGGGAACAGTAGAGATCAGGGAAGATTTTAGAATTTGTGCTTTGACAACAAAGCCAACAGTGCCATTCAACTCAGTTTGGGGTTATGGAGAAAAGAGTGTGTTTTGGTGGTGCATGAGTTCATGCCCATGGAGCAGTAAGTGGAACTGCCCCTGAGTGGTTTGCAGCATAGGTCTAGAAGTCAGTGGAGAAGCGTGCCTTGAAGAGAACATTTGGCAGGTATTGGAACTAAGTAGTTGAAATTGTAGGAGGAGGTGAGTTTCCCTAAAGAGAGCCTGTAGAGCCGGAAGTCAGAGTCCCAGTGGAGCAGGGAGGGGTGTCAGGTTCCCGGAGGCGTGCTCTGCTCCTCTCCACCCTCCAGCCAGGGCAGACACCGCCTCCCACTGAGCCTGGGGAGCCTCAGGAGCCTTCGCAAGGCACAGCACTGGGAATTGACAGGAGATGGGGCAAAATGTCCATGGTGTATGAAATACAAGGGAAGTATAAGGGTTAGAGGAAGAAAACTGCATGGAGAGACTGAGCACAGAAGCAGTAGTTGGAGCCACATCTCTACCAGAAAAGCTGCAGTCTGGTTAGAGCAAGTGTATTGGTGGATTTGGGGATGAGGGTCGTTGATGACTTTGATGAGAAAGGTTTCAGTTGAGAGGAGACGGAGGCCATGTTTGGAGGCGGCTTGCAGCGGGGAGTGGGAGGAGAGCCTGCTTTCTTAGAAGTCCGAGCAGGAAAGGAGCTTGTGGGATGGGAATCAGAGGCGAGGAAAGGCAGAACATGCAGGAAAGAGTTCACAGCCTAGATAACTTTTCTTTTGTGCAGTAAACCTGCTGATACATTTTCCTTAGTGTTTTATTTGTAAACAATTTCAGACTTACAGAAAAGTTGGAATAGAACTAACTTTACCTGCAGTTAACATTTTGCCACAATTGCTTTATGATTTTTTCTTTCTTACATAATTTTTTTTCCTGAACCATTTGAGAATAAGTTGCAGACAGTAGATACTTTTACTTCTAAATATTTCATATTTTATGAACCTGTTACTTGTATTTATGTTGTATATAATCTATTTAGTACCCTTTACTCTCATAAGAAAAGGCTTTTGAGAAGCCTTATTGAAAAATAACCAGGACACCCTGTCCACCTCCTAAAATATTTTGTGGTTATTTGCCTACTGAGAAGCTTAAACACAGACAGTTTGGGACTTGGTCTATACTATAAACTGCTGAAATACAAAATATTTTTTTAGATATTGGTCTGTGTTGATTGATCAGAAAAAGTAGAGGGAAATGATGGCTATTTAGACCTTTTTCAAATAATAGTAAATGTTTGATTCCACAGTATAACACTGTGTTATTTATTGATTGTCTGACAAGTGAGCTAGATCAGTGAGGTTCAGAAGTCTTCCCTTCAAAATACTTACACGTGAAATAAATCCCTAAAATGTTGTCCTTATTTAGGCACGGAACAAATAGGCCCAGTGGAAAATGTGAGGGTTTTTTCCCCCTAAATACAGAACATTTTAGTTCATTTAAATAGTACTTAATTGTCCTAAATTCGCTGCCCCCCAGAGCACATTTGTGTGCAAGAAGTCATTCCCTTGTCCTTTCCCTGCTTTTAGTAAAAGCGTGGTGGTGCATATTTGCCATGTATACTGTATATTTGGAACACAAAATTCACGAACAGGAATTATAAAACTGTATCAAATTGTCTCTAGTGAGCGGCTTTCCCTCTTGCCAGGGTCTTTGTTGGTGGTGAGTAGAGACAGACTGACAGTGCCAGCTGGTCCTTCTGCCCCTGCCCTCCCCCTTGTGGGGTCTGAGGCTGGTGGCCCCCCTGGATACTACCCCAGGGCTCTTCATAGTTCCTGGCTCTGCTGGTTGGAGGGGAAAAGTGGGGCGGTTTTCATTCACATTTAAAAGCAGAGGATAGGAGCCATTGCTCTGGTCCTGAGATGGTGATGACGATGATTGATCACCAGTTATTTCTAACACTACGCATTCCCATTTCTTAAGAAAATATGACGAGTTCCCTGGTGGTCTAGTGGTTAGGACTTGGCACTTTCATTGCCGTGGCCCGGGTTCAGTCCCTGGTTGGGGAACTGAGATATCCCACAAGCCGCCACGCTATGGCCAAAAAAAGAAACAAACGAAAAAAATCTGAATCCTAAAGAAAGAAAAGAAAAATATGACAAGACTGGAAATAATGTAAAATTTTAATTTCTAAGATTTTAAGGATTATTTAGTAGCAGTGTTGTTTCAGTAGCTTGAAAGGTTTATAAATAATAACCCAAGTGTAGTGTTTTCTGCCACGAAATGCCAGAAATAGTGTGTCTGACACTTTGGTGAGTTTGCATGCTTCATGTGATTTCCTTTCACTGGTTTGCTCGGTCTGTTTAGCCAAGGTTGGCTATTTGTGCTGGGTCAGTAATTTTGGGAAATGTGGTTGGAACCACAGATAGTTTGATAAAGAAGTAACAGGCAGGAAACAATTGATATGCCTTTAGCCAAAACATGTAAATTTCTCCCTGGGTTTCCTTGGGGAAGAATGCGCTGCGCTGCTCCACTCCACTCCCCAGGGGTGTTGTCCCAGCCTGCGCTCCTCTGTCCACTTGCCTCCAGCCAGTGAAGGATGGCCCTTGGCACCAGTGGGGAGCCGTGAGCCTCATTTTCATTGTCATGTGGCTGCTCAGAGACAGAAGCTGGTGCGCTGCAGGCTTTGGAGGGGCAGCAGGTGGCTCAGTGGTTCTGTGATTCCTTTCTTCCTTCAGCAGGTCAGTGCCAAGTACCTGCTCCGTGTTAAACATCCTCAGGCTCAGGGGTATCTGGGAGCAAAGCAGGCAGACCCGTGCCTTTATAGAGCTCCCATGACCACAGGGGAGCGAGCAGACGCAGTACCGCTAAAAACACAGCAGGAGACGCAAGAAATTACGAGTAGGGTGTGTAGGGGTGTGTGTGGATGTAGCATCCTCATTGGCTGAGTGCCTTTGGGCTCTGACTTATCCATGTCTATTTCCTCGTTGGCAGAGTGAGGATAACAGGGTTGAGTAAGTTGTCCTAAATAAGCTAATATGCATAAAGTTCTTAGAACAGTGCCTGACTCACAGCCACTATGCCTTAGTGTTGTGATAATGCTTATAATGTGACCTGATTAGTCATTTTATGTAAGGTAACATCTGAGCAGACCTGAAGGATGAGGGAGCAGGCCGTGTGGATACCTGGGGAAGAACCTTTCAGGCGGAGTGGGTGTGTGCCTGCTGGGTTTGAGGAGCAGCAGGGCGGCCAGTGGAGTGGGAGCAGAGGGGGCGACGGGGACCCTGGCAGGTGAGGTGGGAGAGGCCGTGGGGGGCAGAGTGTGGCCCACCTGTGGCCATCGTGAGGGCTTCCTCTGGGGCACCACAGCCCCAGGGAGCGGCGATGGGGCTCCTGCCTGCTGGTGGCAGTGGGCATGACGGTGGAGGTTCGAGCCTGGGGAGAGCTGGCAGGTCTGCGGTGTGCTGGAGCTGCCCCTTGGTGCTTGGTGAGCGGAGAAAGCCGGGGAGGAGCCGGTTGGCCCACTTGGATTTGCCTTACGTGTTAGATGGTCAGGGGTAGGAGGATGGGCAGTGGGGGAGTTCAGGGGAGAGGCCACCGACAGTGGCGTGAGAGCTGTTGCATCCAGAGGGCATTCGGCTTGTGTGTGGCTGAGCTCTCTAAGCTGGGGAGTCCTGGAAGGAAGAGTGAGGGAGAGTGAGGGGGCTGCCAGAGTGGGAGCAGGAGAGGGAGGAGGGGAGAGAGGAAGAGCTATGGGCGGTGCCCAGGCCCACCCAAGGGGCTGCCAAGAACTTAAAGTGAGACCAGCCACTGGGCTCTGCACTTCCCTGCACCTGGAGCTGGGAACAGCTGCTGGGGCAGAGGTGGAGGAGGCGAAGAGCTGGATTGAACCTGCTCTGGGGTTTACCAGAGAGTTCTTCAGAGGGTGGAAGGGCACGGTGGCAAGGAAGTATACCAGGGAGCCGTGATGACCATGAGTCGTCCACCCCGAGCTGGGTAAAGAAGGAAGGGAGGGGGACTTACCTAGTGGCGCAGTGGTTAAGAATCCGCCTGCCAATGCAGGGGACGCGGGTTCGATCCCTGGCCTCGGAAGATCCCACATGCCCACAGAGCAACAGAGCCCACGAGCCACAACTGCTGACCCTGCGTGTCACAACTACTGAAGCCCTCGCGCCTAGAGCCCATGCTCGGCAACAGGAGAAGCCACTGCAGTGAGAAGTCTGCGCACCGTCGCAAAGAGGAGCGCCCGCTCGCCGCAACTAGAGAAAGCCCGCGCACAGCAACAAAGACCCAGTGCAGCAATCAATCAGTCAATCAATTTATTTATTTAAAAAAAAAAAAAGAAGGAAAGGAGGACAGGGAAGGGGTGAGGACAGCAGAAAGGGAGTAGAATCAGTGCATATGGTCTTTTTTTTTTTTAATTTTTTTAACATCTTTATCGGAGTATAATTGTTTTACAATGGTGTGTTAGTTTCTGCTTTATAACAAAGTGAATCAGTTATACATATACATATGTTCCCATATCCCGTCCCTCTTGCGTCTCCCTCCCTCCCACCCTCCCATCCCACCCCTCTAGGTGGTCACAAAGCACCGAGCTGATCTCCCTGTGCTATGCGGCTGCTTCCCACTAGCTATTTATTTTACGTTTGGTAGTGTATGTATGTCCATGCCACTCTCTCACTTTGTCACAGCTTACCCTTCCCCCTCCCCATATCCTCAAGTCCATTCTCTAGTAGGTCTGTGTCTTGATTCCCGTCTTGCCCCTCGATTCTTCATGACCTTGTTTTTTTTTTCTTAGATTCCATATATATGTGTTAGCATACGGTATTTGTTTTTCTCTTTCTGACTTACTTCATGCTGTGTGACAGACTCTAGGTCCATCCACCTCACTACAAATAACTCAGTTTCGTTTCTTTTTATGGCTGAGTAATATTCCATAGTATATATGTGCCACATCTTTATCCATTCATCTGTTGATGGACACTTAGGTTGCTTCCATGTCCTGGCTATTGTAAATAGAGCTGCAATGAACATTTTGGTACATGACTCTTTTTGAATTATGGTTTTCTCAGGGTATATGCCCAGTAGTGGGATTGCTGGGTCGTATGGTAGTTCTATTTTTAGTTTTTTAAGGAACCTCCATACTGTTCTCCATAATGGCTGTATCAATTTACATTCCCACCAGCAGTGCAAGAGGGTTCCCCTTTTCTCCACACCCTCTCCAGCATTTATTGTTTCTAGAGTTTTTGATGATGGCCATTCTGATTGGTGTGAGATGATATCTCATTGTAGTTTTGATTTGCATTTCTCTAATGATTAATGATGTTGAGCATGCTTTCATGTGTTTGTTGGCAATCTGTATATCTTCTTTGAAGAAATGTCTATTTAGGTCTTCTGCCCATTTTTGGATTGGGTTCTTTGTTTTTTTGATATTGAGCTGCATGAGCTGCTTATAAATTTTGGAGGTTAATCCTTTGTCAGTTGCTTCATTTGCAAATATTTTCTCCCATTCTGAGGGTTGTCTTTTGGTCTTGTTTGTGGTTTCCTTTGCTGTGCAAAAGCTTTGAAGTTTCATCAGGTCCCATTTGTTTATTTTTGTTTTTATTTCCATTTCTCTAGGAGGTGGGTCAAAAAGGATCTTGCTGTGATTTATGTCATAGAGTGTTCTTCCTGTGTTTTCCTCTAAGAGTTTTAGAGTGTCTGGCCTTACATTTAGGTCTTTAATCCATTTTGAGTTTATTTTTGTGTATGGTGTTAGGGAGTGTTCTAATTTCATACTTTTACATGTAGCTGTCCAGTTTTCCCAGCACCACTTATTGAAGAGGCTGTCTTTTCTCCACTGTATAGTCTTGCCTCCTTTGTCAAAGATAAGGTGACCATATGTGTGTGGGTTTATCTCTGGGCTTTCTATCCTGTTCCATTGATCTATCTTTCTGTTTTTATGCCAGTACCATACTGTCTTGATTACTGTAGCTTTGTAGTATAGTCTGAAGTCAGGGAGCCTGATTCCTCCAGCTCCATTTTTCGTTCTCAAGATAGTGCATATGGTCTTGATGTGTTGAGAGGTGAAGGGGTTGGTGTGGCAGAGGGAGTTAGCTGGGAAGGTGGGAGGTGATGGGTGGAGGCGGCTGCTTGGCCTTGAGATCAAGGAGTGTTGTTACTAGTGACCACAGGTCTGGGGTGGGTAACCATGGGGACAGGAGCCCAGGGTCAGGTGAGGACAAGGTCACAGAGGACAGGAGGTCAAGGGAGTAGAAAGTTCGCTTAGCTAGATGTTGAAATCCCTAGATATTATGGTGAAGTAGCCGGGGAGAGAGGGCAGCTGGGGGTGCTGGGCAGGGCCAGAGGGGAGAAGGAATTGGCTTCGAAGGGGACAGCGAGGCTCCAGAGAAGACCCCCAACAGTGTAGGGACGTGGTGCTCAGAGCGGGGAGGTGTGGGAGCACACACAGGGCATTTTGCTGAGGAAGGACGTGTGTTTTGGGAGTTGGGAGCTGCCAGACAGTGGCGGTGGTGTGGGGCCTTCTGGGGCTGAGAGGGGATAGTGAGGGCGGCCTGGGAGCTGCAGGCTTCCTGAGTTGACTGAGGCAAGCAAACAGGAGTGGAAGGATTTTTCTGTGGAAGATGGTGGCGCTGGGGTTGCGGGATCTTGGGGAGGGTATCTTGTCAGGGGTCTGGGGCTTCAGAGCTGCCTCTTTAAATCCCGCATACTGGAGATGGAGCTGTCAGGAGGTATTACTGGGAGGTTTCTTGTTTATTTTTTGCATTTTATAAATCAGTATTTCTTAGTAAGAGATGTCTATTTCAAATATAGTGGAAGTTCATCCTCCTTAATTTTCTTTCTTTTCTCTCTGTCCTCTGCTTTGGAGAATGGCACTATTAAATGCACGGGGTCGAATTTCTTGTCTAAAGCAGATTCTGCTGCTGAAGGGAGCCTAGTGTGAGAGAGCATCGGGCTTGGGGTCTGCACGCCAGTCCCCACTTGCTGTGACCTTGGAGAGAGACTTCCTCCGGGCCTCTTCTCCTTTGTTTAAAAAGATGGTGGCGGGGGCGGGGCATCTCAGCTATAAAATCCTTTGGTTTTAAAATTAACCCCATTCCATTTATTTATTTAAGATGCTTCTTGTAATTATGATCTCCAGGTTCTTTGTTTTTAAAAAATTTACCTATTTACTGCACGTTTATATCAAATAACATTTTATACTTCCTGCTAATTAGTATTTTCTAAAAGAGTGTAATATGTAGGAGGTACTACTGATAATGGCTTAAAGAAGACCCAGAATTAGCTTGTGTGGTTATATACATTGTGAAGTAATCTTCTCCCCCTACTTCTCCTGCTCTAAACAAGAATGAATTCGAGAGAAGGAAAGAAGAGTGATTTGCTGCTTCACAGGTGGCTTAGCTGCCTGGACGTAGTGGTTTTGCTTGGTAGGCTCAGAGCTGGCTGTATTCTCAGCTTTTTGTGTGTGTGCTTGGGAAATTGTAACTGTTACCAAGAGCCTTAGATTCAGAATGAGTTGGTAATTTTCCATTTCTTGTTGTTTTTATGATAAATTTATTTTATTTTATTTATTTATTTTTGGCTGTGTTGGGTCCTCATTGCTGCGTGCAGTCTTTCTCTAGTTGTGACGAGCGGGGGCTATTCTTCGTTGTGGTGCGCGGGCTTCTCACTGCGGTGGCTCTCTTGTTGCAGAGCACGGGCTCTAGGTGTGCGGGCTTCGGTAGTTGTGGCTCGCAGGCTCAGTAGTTGTGGCTCGCGGGCTCTCTAGAGCGCAGGCTCAGCAGTTGTGGCGTACGGGCTTAGTTGCTCCACGGCATGTGGGATCTTCCCGGACCAGGGCTCCAACCCGTGTCCCCTGCGTTGGCAGGTGGATTCTTAACCACTGCGCCACCAGGGAAGCCCTCCATTTCTTCTTAAACTAACTAGAAAATCAGATTAGTCTAAGATGTTTTTGATATCAGAGCGCAGCCAGGGTAATAAGGCTGTGCTGAGCAAATGGAAGAGTACTTGTCTGGCAGGTTGTGTTTGATTGGCTTCCACTTTTGTTGGCCCCCTTGTAGGGTCCCTTCTGAAAGGCACTCTGTGGAGGTGGTTAGGTTTGAGAAATGACATTTTATGGTGTGAGTTGAGAGCAGACACGGGCACACCCAGGGGCTTCCTGAGGCCTGTCCCTCACAGATCTTGGGTCAGCCCAGGGCTGGACCTGTTACCCAGGGCCATGCATTCCCCAAGCACAGGCCTGGGTCGCTACTAACTCACCCGAGGATGGCCTGGGCAGGGGAGCGGTCAGTGCACACCTTCCCCTCCCCACCCTCACCCCCAGCAGGCAGGCATCGCCCTCTGGAACACCTGTGTCCATCTCACGGCAACTTGGGTGCAGTGCCCTCTGCCACTCTCTTTCACTCATTTTGATGGTTTTATTTCAGCTCTGTATTACAGTGCAGTGTTTAATAAGATACTGTCTTCCCTTTTTAATTCTTTAATAGTTCAAATAGTAATGTATCTCAAGAGTACTGATACTTTGTCTTATTCATTAGTTTAATAATTTCTGTGTTCCTACAAGAATTAATTTATATAGGGGACAGGTGAAAGAATAGGATAGAACTTGTCTTGTTGAGTGTCAAGAGAAAAGATGGTAAATAATGATTTTGCATATTGAAGGTGCAGCTGTTGGCAGTGATGTTGAAAGTGGCCTCCGAGAACAGTTTGTACTGCAGTCCACATTTGAGGCTCAGAGTGATCAGAGCGACTTGTGTGATTATTAATTTGTTCTATGACTGAGACAGTCTGTTTGTCTCTGCATATACCTTTAGGTTAAATGCTGCTGAAATGAGAAATGACATGCAGACTTTTCCCCTCCTTCTCAGATACCAAAATAGTCCTATAGTTTGTATCAGCTCTGCAGTAGTATTGGTCTTCTTTAAACCAAGCATAACCTTGCTTATCTGGAATGAAACAATATTCCTATTCAGCAGTAAATAAATATAATCTTTACTTGTTTAATTTTTAATGTTTGTCTTCCCATTTCATGGTATGAAGTTCTATCAACTCTCTTTTCCATCTAAGTGACTGCTGAAGTTTCCACCATTTTAGAGTAAATTTCTTTGTTCTTTGAGGTTGGAAATTTTTTTTTTAATTGGGGTATAGTTGTTTTACAAAGTTGTGTTTCTGCTGTACAGCCAAGTGAAGTAGTGTTCCCTGTGCTATACAGCAGGTTCTCATTAGTTATCTATTTTATACATATTAGTGTATATATGTCAGTCCCAATTTCTCAGTTCATCCCACCCCACCCGCCCTTTCCCCCCTTTCCCTCCTTGGTGTCCATAAGTTTTGAGGTTGGAAATTTAATGGTAGGATTTAAAACTCTGTAGCACTGGTATACTTAGAAAGGGAAGCTCTAACACTCTCTCCATTTTGAATGTGCAAAATAAATATGCCCACAGAGAAAAACTGGAACATATAGAAGGGTTTAAAAAAAAGAGAGAGAGAGAGAGAGAGAGAGAGAGAGAGAGAGAGAGAGAGAGAGAGAGAGAGAGAGAGAAGCTCCTGTGCTTGCCTTACACAAAAGAAGTACTGTGAACATTTTTGTGTGGTTTCTTCTAGTACTTTTAAAAGCTGGATTTATTTAAAATGAAACCACCACCACCAAAACAATAAAACCCAAACCTGTATAGCCTATAATTGTGGTGACACTGTGTACAAAATTTTGTATCTTCCTTTTCACTTAGCGTGATAAATAGAAGTATTTCCCCAATTACAAATGTGTGAGCTTTTTATAAATATTTATTTATAATTATTTTAATAGCTACACATTTTTCCTTATAATAGTAAATTTGCCACCTAGCTATTCAGTCCCTTATTAACTGAACATTTAGGTTATTTACAGTTTTCTTTTTCCTATTATACATAATGCAGTAATGAACATCTTCGGGCTTAAAGCCTTGTCTGCATGTGAGATCATCTCACTAGGGTAGAATCCCAAGACTGAAGGACATCTGCACAGCGGCCTGGAGGAGGGTCGGCTGGAGATGCCAGTCTACCCGCCTCTCTCAGCCCCTCACAACCTTGCCCTTTGCCTGCTGGCCGGATGGAGGGAGGGGTGCTGTGCACCTCGAGCCTGCTGGGATCAGAGGCGGGCCACTGGGCGCTGTGAGGAGGAGGCTGGCAGTGACTTGCACACAACCTTGCATCACTCTTAACTCCTCAGAAGGACGATGTTGGTGACTCTTTTACCCAAGGGTTTCAAAGGGCCTGATGTAGCTGCAGACTCTCCCCTTCCATTGGATATAGGAACCATGGCAGGATGACATTTCAGTGAACTCTCTTGGACATCTAATTATGGAAGAAAATACCTCTTCCCCCCACCAGGTGAAGGCATCACTGAAATCCAAGCTAATCCCTGGTAGTATTTTTCTCTTCTCAAAGGACAGTTCATTGAATCATGCAGACAAGTGACGTTTCCTATTTTCAACATAGTCACGTTGGCTGACTGAAATTCAGAAATAGAAAGCAAGTATATATTTATTGATCCATGGATTTCTTGGAATGCTGAGAAAAATATTGGCTTAAAAACCAAATTTCACAGGACTTCCTTGGTGGCCCAGTGGCTAAGACTCTGCGTTCCCAGTGCAGGGGGCCTGGGTTCAGTCCCCGGTCAGGGAACTACATCCCACATGCCACAACTAAGAGTTTGCATGCCGCAACTAAAGACTAAGACCCGACGAACCAAATAAATGTTTTTAAAAAATCAAATTTCGCCAAACCTGGTAGATTGCGGTAGGAAAAAATGGAATACATGTGGCATTCTCCCCTCCTCTTCTCCATCACAAGGAACCTACCAGAGGGCCTGCTCCCACTGTGCTCCCCATGGGGTCACCGCTGAGCTGTCAGCACAGAGAGGAGGCCCAGCACCTGAGCAGCTGCCTCTACTCCTCCACTTGGGCCTGAGGACGTTGGGCAGGCCCTGGAGCCTGGAGCTCAGCGGCAGTGCCTGGCTCCCTCCCTCTGGTCTCTCACCAGGTCTTGAGAGGAGAGGGTCCAGGATTAGTACTGAGCCCCTGGCTTTGTGCCATCTTATTGAACACTGTTTACTAGATTAACAAGCCAGGGAACCTGAGTACATCTGCCTCATTTCTCTTTTGCAGTCATGATGACCGTTTTAATGGCAGACTAGGTAGGTCCTTGGCTGCATGTCCCCCTTGGCTAGGTGTCTCAGGTTTTGCAGAGGAGTAAGGGTTGTCGTGTACCCTGGCGTGTGTATGCTTGCACTCAGCACGTGCTCAGGATTGTAAAGTTGCATTCACCATTCACCAGATAGTTTTGGAAGGAAGACATGTGCGTTCCCGTCCTCTCCGTGTCTCTGTGCAGCCTGGACCGGAGCCAGATGTGCAGCAGGGCTGAGCACTCAAATGGAGCAGAAGAGAGTTAGCACCGAGCTTCTCTCATGCTGGGCTCACTGCCTTAGTATTGATTCAGCTTTAGAAACGAAATGGATTGTTTAAACCTTTTTGGTTTTGTGATTGTTTAAATTCAAGTTTTATTAAACCAGGCAGGAGATCTGATGGCAGGAGTCTGAGGCACATTCATTTGGGTCTTCCGGTGCAGCTTTTCTGAATGCAAATCTTGTCCATCTGGCTGCCTGTTATCCATCCCTCTGAAGCTCGACAGACTTGATTAAATGCAGAACGACTCTGCCTTGGCAGTTGCAGCTCAGATTTTATCATTAGTTATGCATCCCATTTCCTTGTGTCTGAGGTGACCCTCAGAGGCCACAGTATTCCCTTTCTATTTCCCCCAGAATCGGGATGTTCAAAAGGCAGGTTGTAGTTGTAGATTGAGGTAGGAGGTAAATTCTAGATTTAACCTTTTCTTCCTAAAATATAAGCTATATATCAGGTCTGAAAGTGAGGAAAATACCGATGGGTGATGATCTCACTTGCAGACGTGACTATGAATTTGAGCGCCATAGAAGTGCTCTAGGATGATGCATTGGGACCGAGAAAACAATCTTCAGATCCTGCGGGATGGAAGTGGCTGTAACAGAGGTGGAGTTGCTCTTCCTCTGTCATCCGTTCTGTTGTGCTGTCTGACTCAAGTAGGGGCCAGGTCGTTCCTCTCCCCTCTGACAGTCCTGGGGTGCTGCACCCCGGTGCCCACATCCTGGTGTGTCACCCACCCAACAGGTTTTCTCACACGTAGGTTCCACTGTATGTCTCCTGAATTGTATCTTCTGTTTTCCTGTCTTTGGTGTGATATCCTTTTATAATCTTGTTTTAGTTTTTTATTTGGTTTATTTAGTTTCTTTAAGTACTTTCAGCTGTAATTTCTGTTTTTAGCACTTTCTTCATCTGCTTCGGGTGTAACCCTCATTTACATGTCTGGTGGTGGCTGCCTTTGGGGGAACACTTGGTGTTACTTGGTGAGAATTTGATCTGAGGATCTCTTGCCACCCTCTTGCTTGTGTTCTGTGTTCTTTGTGGCAAGTATGGGCTTTCAGTGGTTTTGTGTTTGAAAGAGGAAATAATGTCTGATTTGTTAATGGGAAATCTCAACATTAGTAACTTTGTCCCTGATGTTATTCGATCCCGCCTGCTTCTAAAATGCATAAGTAAACCTTTTTTGTGGGCTGAATGTTCTTGGTGCATGTATGTTTTTATCCCCAGCGCCCCCCCTCTCCCCACCCCTCACTCTACACACAATGTGACTTGCTTCCCAGCAGCCTCAGCTCTCTCTTGGGCTCTCCATGGCACTGCCCCTAGCAGAACACTTGTCACTGCCCCAGCCTGTCTGCTTCCCCCACCCCCAGACCTAAACACTGGGGGGCCGCAGGGGCTTTCGCATTGTATTTCTTGCACACATCGAGTTGATTCTCAATATAAATATTTGTCAACTGTTGAATAAAGTAATAACGGGGACTCAGATGTCTCTACTAGCTTTCAGGGTGTCATTTTGGACACTTTTTAGTTGTCTGCAATAGCCAATTTTATCAGTGTTGCCCATACTAGACCTAGTTATTTGCCTGATACTAAAATATCAACGTTCCAAGTGATGTTTTTCCTGTTTCTGTGATAGCGCTAATTCATGCCTCAGGAGGGGCTGGTTGCTAGGAGATTCTTTTTGAATTAATCTACATATGAGTTGATGGTTGGTCCTTGCCAGTTTTTCTTCTCCTTTTTCTTTCCTTTTTAAAAAAGCTGAAAAGAGCTACTTCACTTGATCATTCTTTTATGTATTTCCATTATTCAGCTTGTTTGTTAATTATTGTTGAGCATTTGGACTTTGTACACAGGGTTCCTATCCTCAGTTGGTACTGATTGGAGGGGATGAGGACCCCACCCAGCCTTTAGGTGGGGACCCCGGATCCCACTGGCTTTACCGTGTACTGCCTCTGATCATCACAGGACCCAGTGGCCTGTCAGAGTGTTCCTGTTACCATCATCCTTATTTATTGAGACTCAGAGAAGTAACATGATTTGCTCAAGCAGAAACCAGAATTCAGTCTTCTAGTTTTCAACTGTACATTTTTTATCTTGTTCTCTGCTGGACTTTAAATACTGCAGTGTATGCTTATTTTATGGTCTCTAGCCAGCTCTGTTACCGCAAGTTCTCTAGGGCCAGTCTTGCCATTTGTTGTGTCTCTTGACCCTTGCTTGTGATGGATCGTTTCCTCTGTGTCTTGCCGTTTGGGATGGTGAGCCTGTCTTCATAGGGCATCATCGTCTGGAGGGGTTCAGGGACGCAGGCTTCTCCAGAGCGGTTTGCAGTTACTTCTGCCAGGCACCCAGGGATCTCACTGGCATGTGACCAGTTTGGTGTAAATTTCTTGTCACAGGGTTCCCTGCACTACACGTGCAGAGTAGAGGGGAACTCCAGAACCATGTTAGAGATACAGACAGACCTGTGGTTACCAGTTACTGGGGTGCTGGGAGACATTTCCCCCACTGAGGCCCAGCTCCTTTTTCATCTGGGTTCATAGATAACTTTTTTTTTCTAATTCAGTTTTTGTTGTAATTGTAGCTCTTCGAGGGTTCCAGACATATATAAAAGCATCTTTTCTAACTTGTATCCACTCTACTGGCTTATATCCTATCCTGCAGGACATTAAAACAAGGTGACTTCCAAATCAAGACATTGTAAGTAAAGAGGATAGAATTAGTAATTATACCAGGGTAATAGGTGTGAACCAAGACGTGTGGTCACCTTGGTTGAAGCCCAAGACCCAGCTCACAAAGCTGGGAAGCCTTTGTTCTGTCGGAAGACTCCAGTTCTCTTTTTGGTTAGAGCCTCCGGCCATTTCCCTAGCTACACGCTCTAGGCTTTTAAATGGATGTCTTATGTTTTATCTCACATTTCTAAGTGTTTGTAGTGTGAGAGCTTTTAGGTCATCTAGTCTGCTGCATTGGTGGAACAATCTGTCTTAACGTTTAACAATCTTAAACGTTAGGGTCTTTCTCTCCTTTGGTTCATGTTAACACAGAATATTTGAAAGAGACAGTGGAAAGACTGGAGAGAGGGTGAGGGACGGACAGAGGAAACATATGGGGAGAGAAAAAGAGTGAGTAGAAGAGAGACTGAGAGACAGGTTGGAAAGAGGGAGATGGAGAGACAGACAGAGAGCACATGAATGGGAGTCAGATGTGTGTTCACAGAGAGGTGCACACAGAGACACATACGTCCCGGCGCAGACCCAGGCTGAAAGGGGTGCACCCCGGGACATGTACTCACGGATCAACGTGGAGAGTGAGAATGGAAAATAACCCAATCTGAGTGTGTTAGAATAATCGTAAAGAATCGTAAAGAATAAATGTGAAGTCGGTGGCGGGGGCGGGGGTACAAAAGATGGCTTTGGAATTAACTGGAATTGTAGTAACAGCAGTTTGCTGCCACGGCACCAGCTACAGAAGTTATAAATAGGGATGCTGATGTGGGCCCCTGGGTTTGGGGCTTGCCTGGTGGCGACTGCATGGAGCAAACCAGGGGGCCAAGCTCTGTATTTTGGTCTCATTGGCCCTAACGAATGGAGATAATCACTGATTTTCAGACAGTGAGTCAATAGTGACTAAAAAATAAAAATAAGCCAATCTCATTTAAAATTAACAGGCGTTATTTGTTGATTTTTCATCATTGCTTTGCAGACCCTAGTCACGTTTAGCAATATGACTACCTAAAATTGAAGTTAAAAGTTTGAGATTATGACCATGTCAAATATTTGTCTGCAGATAGGAAACAGACCTGATGGAATCATCTTCAGATTAAGTCTGGGACTGTTAGCTGACCACAGTGGCCTTCGAATCTAAGTTGACTTTCTACCACGGAGTTCCCCAAACTATCAAGGATCACAGGATCCTTGAATCCTTTGGGCTCTACTCACTGATATTGTCGAGGCCGAAGTGAACAGCCCATCTCTTGGATGATTTGTTGGAACAGTGATCAACCTGGGGCTGGCAATGCAGAGAAAGGAGGTAGGAGGTAGGAAGTCTCTGATTTTGCAGGTTGTTTTTTTTTTTAAATAAATGTATTTATTTTATTTTTGGCTGCCTTGGGTCTTCGTTGCTGCACGTGGGCTTTCTCTAGTTGAGGCGAGCAGAGGCTACTCTTCGTTGCGGTGCGCAGGCTTCTCATTGCGGTGGCTTCTCGTTGCAGAGCATAGGCTCTAGGCACGCGGGCTCAGTAGTTGTGGCGCACGGGCTTAGTTGCTCCACGGCATGTGGGATCTTCCCGGACCAGGGCTTGAACCCGTGTCCCCTGCATTGGCAGACGGATTCTTAACCACTGTGCCACCAGGAAAGCCCCAGGTTGTTTTTTTTTTTTTTTTTTTTTTTTTTCCTTTTGCGGTACGCAGGCCTCTCACTGCTGTGGCCTCTCCCATTGTGGAGCACAGGCTCCGGACGCGCAGGCTCAGCAGCCATGGCTCACGGGCCCAGCCGCTCCGCGGCATGTGGGATCTTCCCGGACCGGGGCACGAACCCGTGTCCCCTGCATCGGCAGGCGGACTCTCAACCACTGCGCCACCAGGGAAGCCCCCAAAGGTTGTCTTTTATGTTTCCTCTTCTATCCAAATTAGACCCAGCACAGTTTAGGCCTTGCTGCACTGTTCTGTTTTCCTTTTTTCTAAATTTCCAAACCATCAGTGATGGATTATGACTCCCACTTATCTTAGGCATTATTTTATCACACGGATCTTTTATAGCATTGGTGCTGTTTTAGAAGCTGAGATGAACAATGGCGTGACATCTGTGGAAAGGACAGAAAAAACTACATTATGTGGCATGGGAGAATATAGTCATCCCTTGGTATTCACTGGGAATCGGTTCCAAAATCCATGGATGCTCAAGTCCCTTATATAAAATGGCATAGTATTTGCATGTAACCTACCACATCCTCCTGTATACTTTGTCATCTCTAGATTACTTACAATACCTAATACTATGTTAAATTTTATATAAATAATTGTAAATATGCAATATAAATGTTATACAAGAAGTTGCCTATGTGTGGCAAATTCAAGTTTTGCTTTTTGGAACTTTCTGGAATTTTTTTTTTCCAAATATTTTTGACCAAAGGTTGGTTGAACCCATGGGTGCAGACATGGAGGGCTGACTGCATTGTTAATTACACTAGGTTCCCAGCTGTTAGATTTATTTTCAGTTTTGAATAAAGGAATCCTATCATGCCTTTTACTTAGCTGAAACATGAACTGAAAGCAGTGTGACTGAGTATTTCTGTTATCACCTGATAGTCTGGCAGTAGGCTCGTAGAATGTTCTGGTAGTATTTTAATTTGACATGTGTCTTAGTAAGTATCCTCAGCATAAAGAAGTGGTTCCAAACTGCTTCCTAAGCATTAGGTTGAAGTCACCCTAGGAATTCTGTCACATTTCCTAAAACTGCCTTTTCTCGCTGAAGTACCCCCACCTCAGAGGCTGGTTTATCTTGTCATGATGGATCATCTTGTCATTGTAAGAGGTAGGAGGACCTCTGTCACCAGCAGGGAATGCCGAAGTTGTGAACGTCAGGACTCCTTAGGGAGCAGAGATTGGATGACGGAGGTTTAACACATCTTAACTGTCTCCAGGTTTGACGTGTGTCTTCAGCACTGAGCCAGATGCTGGGGCACACTGTTTATCAGTACCCTAAAATTTTAATAGCATTGTTTATGGGGCTCCTATTTTGTGGCGTGAGTCCTGCTTATTGCTTTTTGTTGCATAACTGCTATTCTCACAGCACTCCTCCAGGTAAGGTGTTACTCACCTGCTTTATAGCTGAGGGAATGAAACCTGGAATAGGATGGCAGTTTGCCCGAGGCCATTAGAGCTAGCAGATCTTATATATATCTTATCACATATCTTATCACATATCACATATATATATATCTTATCACATCTAGATCTTCCACATTATAAAACGTGTTACTTTTACTCCACCATTTGAGCTTCTCCTTGGGGAATGAATGATTCCTAGAACTCCAGGATTGTCAGCTTTCAGCTTTCAGCTTTCCGGATGTGGGTTTTAGAATTTATATTCTTGATGGTCTTCCATCCTTGTTGTTTTCTTTACTGGTACTTCTCACCTTCAGCTTAGAAGGATACTCTACTAGATGAGGGACTTGATCTGTTTTGTTCAATTCTGTATCTTCAGGATGTGGAACTCAGCAGTACCTGGTACCCAGAAGATGCTCAGTGATGGTTTGTTGAATGAGTGAAAAGTGTGGCAGGTTGGACTGGCCTTGACCACCCCCCAGTGGTGATATTCGTGGTATCTAATAGGATGCTCATTTACCCCTCCACAGTTTAATTATGAAGGCATCTCTGTGACAGAAATAACATGTGATGCATTATGAAGGCATCTAAATACATGTTTTGTCTCACCATTAATTGACTATAGCCCTTTGAAAATGAAGAATGCATTCTTATGACCATGAGATAGTTTGTGTGGAGAACTGGAAAGGTAAAGACACAGACATGGTTACCACCCCACAGTAGTCTTTTGGTATCAGCAGGACTGAACACAATATCTGGCGTAGAGTTCAGTTTAACCGAATTCAACTGTATAGCCTTGCCGGGGGAAAAAAAAAGCAGTGTAAAATTTTTGACTCTTAGAGTCCATTGCTTTGTTTGAGAGCTTTTTTGTTTTGTTTTGTTTTTTAGGTGTTGGGGGTAGGAGTTTATTAATTAATTATTTGTGCTGTGTTGGGCCTTCGTTTCTGTGCGAGGGCTTTCTCTAGTTGTGGCAGGTGGGGGCCCCTCTTCATCGGGGTGCGCGGACCTCTCACTATCGCAGCCTCTCTTGTTGCGGAGCACAGGCTCCAGATGCGTAGGCTCAGTAGTTGTGGCTCACAGGCCTAGTTGCTCCGCGGCATGTGGGATCCTCCCAGACCAGGGCTCGAACCCGTGTCCCCTGCATTAGCAGGCAGATTCTCAACCACTGCGCCACCAGGGAAGCCCTGAGCGCTTTTGTTTTAAGCACACTACTCTCTTTCTCGCAGGATTTGGTCAGAATCTTCTTGCCTCATTGTTCACTAGCTGGTCCTGTGCACTAGTGGTGACTAAATTGTAAGTCACCCTGTAGGCCGTGCTGACCTTCCTACAGAGCTGTTGGCCCCCATGTGTGTCACCACCCAGCTCATCTCGGGGCCTTTCAGGGATGGGGATTCACTCTTCAGTAAGGGCAGTGACGTCTGTTCATACGACACTGAAATGGCACCCAGCCAAGTAAATATTTATTTATTTGTTTGTTTGTTTTTGGCTGCGTCGGGTCTTCGTTGCTGCGTGCAGGCTTTCTCTAGTTGAGGAGAGTGGGGGCTTCTCTTGTTGCAGAGCATGGGCTCTAGGCGCGCGGGCTTCAGTAGTTGTGGCTCGCGGGCTCTAGAGCACAGTCTCAGTAGTTTGTGGCGCACGGGCTTAGTTGCTCCGCGGTATATGGGGTCTTCCCGGGCCAGGGCTCGAACACGTGTCCCCTGCACTGGCAGGTGGATTCCCAACCACTGCACCACCAGGGAAGTCCCAGCCAAGTAAATATTTAAATTTTATAAGTTACTCCTCTTCTGGGTGGGTTAGTACTCAGGTACTTCAGGAGCTCGATGGGGGCAGGTGGAAGCTGTGTGTGCTCTGGGAAGGCCCGTCTGGGGGAGAGCTGGGGCCCTGGGAGTCTCCAGGAGGGGCTTGGGGGGCGGAGGAGTACTTGACATGGTGGTGACTTCAGAATAGGTACTATACTGTCAGAACCGACTGTAGCAGAGTGCTTTATTTCATCCATAATCTCTAATTTTAAGCGTAATAGCCTGTGAATTTCTTCTTTTTAATTCTTGCAATTCAGAAGCATCCCTGAGCCAACGGGGAGCGTCGCCTTCCTCGGAATGTGCTCCAGTTTAGTTTATTGTGCCCGATCCCTGACTGCAGCGTGGGGACTTATTTCTTCATGGCTAAAGTAGCGGTTTGTCATGACTTCAGAGTGTAAGTTTGAGTGACACAGCAGGTTTATTTTGCTTGGCTTGTGAGAAGGCTGCCTTTTCCCATTTTTGTTCCCCCCAAAGTTGGAGTTTCCTTGCCAAAGCACACACTGTGAATAACTTTCTGTATTTCTCTTCAAGGTCTGGGGCTGCTCCCTGTCTTAGGAAACGCCTGGCAGTTCCTTGTACCTTTGCTTGGTGCCATTTTGCATATTTAAGTCAGGCTAGGTAATCGGCCTCTGTGGCTGGCCCTCCTTCACAGCAAGGGCGCCCCGAGCACTCTGTCCCTTCAGGCCTGGCCTGCACGAGCTTGGGAACTTGGCCTGTTGGCTTGCACCTGGGCGTAGGGTTTACTGTGCACGCCACAGTTATGGAATATGAATCTGCTTAGGATTGGAGAAAATGCACACCAACTTGCTGTTAAATCCTTTTTTAAGTAATGTCCTGGCAGCTCATGAGATGTTGCCCCCTAATAAGTGTAAACATTTGGACATGCTTTCACATAAAATTTAACCGATGATCTGTTTCCCTCAGCAACATTGCATTGCCCTGTGTCCAGAAACAAGTCCTTGATTTTTCTCTTTGTGGAAACTTCCTGGTTATCTCATCTAGGATCTAGATCCTAAAACTTAAATTCCAGGGAGAACTTGGAAGCCAGCTTTAGGGGCTTCTGGATTTCCCTCCGCATCAGCCTCTACCTCCCTCCTGTTCCAGGCTCCAGTCCTTTTGGGGCACTGGGGATCTGAGCAAGGTCTGGCCTAACAGGGACGTGGGGAAACTCTGGACTTGCCGCTGGAGACCACAGCTCCCAACCCACGTTCTGTTATCACCCCGCTCGACACTTAGCTCTCTTGGCCTCACTCGCCTCATCTGTGACATCACGTCAAGCCCAGAGCTTGAAGGCTCCTCTGAACTCTTCCTGACTTGCTCTGTATCATTGAATGGGTAGAAATGATACCTGGCCTGTCACCCATTCAGGAAACCACCCGGGACATAAGCGAGCATTCTGGTCAGGCTCCTCACAGACTCATTTTTACCAGAAATTTCTGGCCTAACTTTATCTAGTACAAATGGAAGCAAGTTTGAAAAATTGTTTCCTCTATCTTTCTCCTTCCATCAGAATCCCTTAATGCCTTCAGCTGTGAAACCACTATATATAACTTTAATACTTGTTACAGAAGAAGGACCAGATAATTAAGATAGCATTTGCGATTCAGGTGTCGCTTTCCTCAAGCCCCCAGCGGGAGGTGAGCAGCTGTAGTGCAACGAGCCATCGGCTGATGTAGGAAGAGGCCTCACCTCAGAGGTCTGCCGAGGGGTCTCTGTGACAGGTGTTGCCTCCTGGATACATGTGGCCATCCTTGTTTTTTCTTACCTTTTATCTTTGACTGGGTTAGCTATTAAACTAAGGATAGATACCATCTGGTTTTATTGGTGTTGATTAGATTTCTTTGCAAATTTACTGAAATAATGGAACTCAAAATAGTTTTCATTCTGATGTTGGAAGCTGATTTGAAGACCATTCTGACTTTCCGTTTTTTTGTTTTTTTAATTTATTTATTCATTTATTTATTTATTTTTGGCTGTGTTGGGTCTTTGTTGCTGCGCATGGGCATTTCTCTAGTTGCGGTGAGCAGGGGCTACTCTTCGTTGCGGTGCGCTGTCTTCTCATTGCGGTGGCTTCTCTGGTTGCAGAGCACGGGCTCTAGGCACATGGGCTTCAGTAGTTGCGGCACGTGGGCTCAGCAGTTGTGCTCGTGGGCTCTAGAGCGCAGGTTTAGTAGTTGTGGCACAGGGGCTTAGTTGCTCTGCAGCATGTGGGATCTTCCCAGACCAGGGCATGAACCTGTGTCCCCTGCATTGGCCGGCGGATTCTTAACCACTGCGCCACCAGGGAAGTCCCTCCATTATTTTTGATCTTCTCTCTTCCCTCCTCTAACTTTATTCTTTTGTTTTGCTTAGCCATTCTTTCCCTGTGGAATCTTTTTGTTTTTTTTTTAATTGGAAGCACTCTTCTGTGATCGGATTCTAATTGTTTATACTGGACTGACAAGCCTGTAGCCCTTGGAGACTGTTCTAAGGCAGGATTACAGAGCCACTTGCCAGTGGGGGAAGAAGGGGTACGAAGTGAGGCAGAGGGTGAGGACTGGGCGCTTGGGGGCGCTGGGGTCTCAGGTCCTGCCAGTTGTGACTGCTGTGGTGGGGCCTGGTGTTGCCAATGATCTGATTTCTCAAGAGAAGCTGGAAACACAGACCTTCTTTTTTGCTTTGTGGTCTGTGTTTGAAATGTAAAAATCATTATCTATTGGCTCAAATTTTTTACAAAGGAAAGAAAATGAATGAGTCAAACAAAACTTACACCCATGGCCCAGGTTATGCCCACAGATGGCCAACTTGAGCTTTTGCTCTAAAGGATTAAGTTTTCAGAAAAGGACAGTCTTGATTAAGCAGAGTGTGTCGATGCCGATTTGGCTGAGGTATTCTGTTTTCGTCACTTTAACAAGGAAATATCACTCGCTTAACTGGGGGTTTAGATGAATCAGTTGTAGCACATAACTCTCCTTAATTACGTGTTAGGACTTTGTCCTGCTATGCTGTAGTATCCTGGGTGCAGAGCAGACTTCTAAAAAGAAAATGGAGTTTTCGGCTAATAGATCTCCAGCCAAGTGTCTAATTTTTTTGTATGACTTTCTCAAGTTTCTAAATAGCAGTGTTCTCAGTTGAACCTAGAAGAATCTGTTAGCACAGTAACTGTTGGTTTTTTCCAGAATCCTTGAATGTATTAGTAATTTAAGATTGAAAGTCTTGACTCCCTTTAGTTATCAGATGGATATTCATATATTTTCTTTTTCTTTCTTTAAAGATTTGAACATGGAATTCAATCCTTCAGACCATCCTCGGGCCAGCACAATATTCCTCAGTAAATCTCAGACGGACGGTAGGTTACTGATATATTTATGCTTCTTTCTTTTTTTTTTTAAAGAAGACTTATGGTGGCGACTAGCCTGTCTTGATTTCCCAGGATAAAAATAGAATCCCCTTTAGTGACCCCTAAGGATATTGTTTGGTGGTGGTTTCCTAGGGGTTTCTTTATTTTATAGTTATGCTTTTAGAATTTACTGTTTGAAGCAGCTGTCCTCATTTTGCCAATCAGCTGGATTGGTTCTAAGTAGTTTCTACTCCGAGAATCAGAAATTTTCCTTTAAAAATTGATCTTTGCATAAATTCTCTAAAGATCAGAAGAATTAGTATGTAAAAGAAGGCATAATATAACCCTAAATTAAAGTGCCATTGTCTCTGTTGTGTCATTTGAGAGCCGAATTGAGCCTGTACACTAGGGGTAGATGTTTTCTTTCTGTCAAACTCCTGCTAACCAGTTTGTTCTGTGGCATGGAATTTCTCCTGGGGGATTTTCCACTCTTTTCAGCCCTTGGCTAATCTCACTGTAAAGGAGAGAGAAAACACACAGTATGGTGAACACAGTCTCTCAGTTGGATTCCTGTAGAAAAGAGTAGTGGAAGGGGACTTCCCTGGTGGCACAGTGGTTAAGAATCCGCATGCCAGTGCAGGGGACACGGGTTCGATCCCTGGTCCGGGAAGATCCCACATGCCATGGAGCAGCTAAGCCCGTGCACCACAACTGCTGAGCCTGTGCTCTTAGAGCCCGTGCTCTGCAACAAGAGAAGCCACCGCAAGGAGAAACCTGAGCACCACAACTAGAGAAAGACTTTGCACAGCAATGAAGACCCAACGCAACCAAAAATAAATAAATTTAAAAAAAAAAAAAAAAAAAAAGAGTAGTGGGAGGAATTTGTTAAATGATGATACAGTGATGAAGATGTTATATTACAGTGCTGGAGCCCTAGTGATTCTAGCCCTGACTCTTTTGGCAAATTGCTCAGCTCTAACTTTGACAGAGTCCTAAACTGACTAAAAAATAAACATATTTAAGACAGTAAGTTCATTTATAAGAACTGATAACTCCTCAGTTATGGTTAGGTGACAACTTTGATGTAGTATAATGCTGATACAATATTGGCGCTCTTTAATTAAGCAGGCCACTGACTTGATTTGAGAGAATTTGGTGCATTTATTAAAAAAACAGTGTTTCCAAGAGTGAGAATAAGTCATCGTGGGTATCACATACTTGTGAAATAAGTTTAGAACGTATTGGGTAAAAACAAAACAAGACATTTTTTCTTCACCTGGTGAAGTGGGAGCCCATTGGGAGGGGTAGGTATTGCCAGGCAGGAAAGTGGCGATGGGGTGAGGGTTTGGGACAATGAAAAATGGGAATCAGAAGCAGTTTTTTGCGCTGAATGTAGTGCTGTGAAAACAAGTTACACGACTGGCATATTTTCATATTCGGTTCTTGCTTCCTGTGAATTTAGGGTACAGACCAACATCAGTCAGAAACTTTTCTACCTAGATTTGTGTGGAATGGCATTAGAGCCTCTAAGTAGATGACACATACCTTGGTTGCCACCGGGAGAGGGATGGCAGGATTCTCTGACCTAACAGCGTCCCCAGGTGTGAGTCAGGGACTTGTAGCTTCCCCTTCACCTCTGCTCCACCTCTTGTTCCCTTCCTCTCCTGTCTGGATCATCAGGGTATCAGTGACTCTGATCCTCCTGTTTTTTGCTTCAGTTTCTCAAGTGCTGGCTCTTTCCTTTCAGTGTAAACCTACTTGGGTCTCACAGGTTAAAAACAAGAAAAGGAAAAATAACTGACACTGTCTCCCACCTGCCGAGTGAAAGCCCTGGTGCCGCCTCCTCCTTCCCTTTCCCTTTGCTTTCCCACTGGCCTCCTCCTCCCTCCCGCCATTCTGTGGTGTGACCGCTGAGGCTGCTGAGGACTCGGCCTCCGGTGGCTCCTGCTCTCGTGTGGCACTTGCTCACACAGGCCATATCGCTGAAGACAAGTCCAACTAATGAACACTTGCCTTATAGATGATGAAAAGAAATAGGTTTTTTTAAAATAGGTAAAGTTGGTAACTTTAAAGACTTCATTCTTTGGTGAGTTGATCACAGAGAATTGGCTATTTGGAAATGGGTCCTGAGAAACCGCCTGTTTCTTTAAGGTGCTTCTCAGACATCTTAATCGGCTTCTCCATTTATCCCTCTGATGTTAGTGTTTTCTAGGGTTATGTGCTTTTACCCTCTTATCTTTTTGGCCTGCGTACAGCTCCTTGCGGCTTCCATGTCAACTAGAATGTCCAGCCAGATTTTGCTCTGCAGTATTCAAACTCCGTCTGTCCAACTGGCTGCTGGACATCTTTTACACTGAAGGCTATTGGTTCCTCTAACTCAGTGTGTCCCAAACAGAACTTAGTAACTGGGGTTCACCTCCTGCCTTTCCCTCTCCCCAGACCAGAGAAGGCCCTTCCCTCTTCTGGTGCTTGCCTGCTGGCTGTGGTGCTGGAGCCGACCATGCTCGTTTCTTCCAGCTCCAGGATCAGTGACAGCAGGCCAGGAGTTCAAAACAGCCATGATGGCAGTGTTTACAGCATGGAAATTGGCAAATGCTACAAGTCAGGGCATTCTTCTTCTTCTTCTTTTATTTAAAAGGCATCTGTTAAACATCAGCCACCATTGCATCCAGGTTAATCGAAAGTGTATCACTTTTTACCTCTTCAGTGTCACCTTAATCTGACTACTCTTTCCCATGCCTGTTGCTGCCACCTCCGTCCATAATTTCTCACTTAGATTCCTGCCGCAGCCTCTGGCCTGGCCTTTGACCTTTTCCCTTCCCAGTCCTGTGTCTACGCTGCTGCTAGGTAAAGAGACTTTCTGTAAATCAGATCTGATTATGTCACTTCCTTGTTAAAATTTTTTTGTGGTTCCCCAGTTGCCTTGATGTTAAACTCCAAACGGCTTAGCGTGATATACAGGCCGTTGGAGGTCCGTGCTCCGCCGTCGTTTCCAGTCTGTCTCCTTTTGCACTGTGTCCGCCACGCTGGATCGCTTGCGGCACCTCAGGGCGCCACTCGCCCCCTGCTTCTTTGCGTTTAGCTGGGTTTTCCCTTCTGTCTTCCACACAGCTCATCTCTTCAGTCTTCAAGGCTCATTTCTGCTATCACTTCCTCCTTGAAGGTGTTCTTGACCCCTCAGGCTAGATTAAGTGGTCCTGAGGGTAGCCTGTGAATAGTTTCTTCATATCTGAACCATATTGTGGTATTTAAAACTATTTTCTCATGTGATCACCAACGAGCTCCTGGAGGGAACGGAACGTGTGTTATTGGATCTCAGTATCCCTTTGCCTTGCTCTGCCTGATACAGAGGATGTGTTCACCCTAGGTGGTTGAAAGGAGGAAAAGACAAAGCCAGGAGACATTCTTGATTGGATTGTGATCTGTCTTCACTTGGGTCAACTTCCATTGCCATTGCAGCACTCCCTCCACTTCCAGGAGTACTAGAGCAGTTAAAACCTGTGGGTTCCACGTGCTCCAGTTGTGCCCCCCTGACCCCAACCTTGGAAGAAGTGTTGTAATGTGAGCTTATAAGCACACATTTTCATTTGAATCTGGTGATCTCTTCTTGAGGTCGATGTGCTCCTTTGCAGTTCAGGATAGGCTTCTGGGTGGGAGACCATGGATGGGGCCATGGCAGTTATGCTGGGGCAGCTCTGCCCGGACCACGGCCTTCACAGCTCTCTGCTCTGAAGACCCTCGTCCTCCTTCCTTCCTCAGCACTCGGCCTGGCAGCCAGGCTCTGCCTGCCACGCTCCCTGCCACCAGCTGTTCCGTGATTCTGCTTTAGATGTGCCTGCATTAAGTCATTAGGAGCTTCCTGGCTGTTAAGTTCCTTTTCCCTCTGAATAGCAAAGAGATTTAGGCTGGGCTGACTGTGATCACGGAAGGCGTTCCTAATCAGACCTCCCCAGCTGGCTGAAGTTAGGGAGGTCCTGTCCCAAGCCCAACGGACTGCTCTCTCGGTCATTTCCTCACACATATGAGATGTCAGTGTGGACTTTCTTTGTATGAGAACCACTCAACAAAGAAGGGACCAAGGGCTCCTTGTAGTGGGAGAGGAGGTGCCTGTGAGAGATTAGTCTGCTCAGCGTGGTCTTTTCGTGCTCTCATTTCTGCTTGTGGGGGAGAATTGCAGTTGATTTTGTCTTTTCCTTTTCTATTCCATTTTAATTTGCTGTTTTCAAAGACAGGAGAGCCTACTCTTTTAAGTATTAGGAGAAAACAGTCAACGTGTATTTTTTTTATTTTAATTAGTTTGGTTTTTAGAAAAGTTCTTTGCCTTAAGAAAGAAGTTGGACAAAAATGAAAACCTGTGTGTGTGTGTGTGTGTGTGTGAATGTGTGATCTGTGTGTTTTTCAGGAGTTCCTTGAAATATTTAAAGGAATAAAAGCAACTTGTCCCTTGAATGACTTGAAGCCAAAGTAGAAAGACTAAAATTCAGAAATTAAAATATGAGCTCTGGTTTTCTTTGCACAGTCATTCAGAAACACTGACATTGAGAAGCGTTTTGTGGCCTTCCTTCCTCTCTTTGGGGTCCTGCTTTTGTTCCTGGCAGTGTTGAACTCCTGCATGATGAGAGGACCAGCCTTTTAGTTCTCCTTTAGTCAGACATTTGCAGGCAGCCAAACCCTGTGCCTGTGAGGGTCCCAGTTCTCTTTATCATGGTCCTGGGTGCCCTGTTTAGGGTGCCTGTCTCTCTGGTTCCCCGTCAGTCACTCTGTGTGTCTCCCCACAGCTTCCCAGGTTCCACAGGGGATGCTTTTGCAGTGAGATATTGAAGAACCCGTAGGAGCCTAAAGCTCTTATGCTGCTGATTTTCATGCTATAAACCATGGAAAATAACTTTTAAAAACTATGAGCTCCTTTAAACATTTTTATGTTGGCCATACCAATTTTTCATGCTATCAAAGGATGTAATTTCTGATGTAAACATTGGTATTTTAAAATAAAACTGTCCCTCTTTTAAAAAATGTTTCAAATAATATCTTAATACCATGGTGATTTGATAATCCACCATCAGCAGTCATTTAAAAATGTATGAACACGCTCTTCTTTAACAGTTGGAAATTTCATATCATTCCTTTCATCTTGAACTTGCATTTCCGTGCCATTTTCTTCATAGAATTTTATCCTAATGTAATATATTCGATTTCTAAAACTCACTTGTCACACTATCATACTTCTATGAAAATATGGATCTCACTTGAATTTAATTTTTATTTCTCATAATTATAAGTCTCTCAGTGTTAAAAATAAATTCTGGATTGTGGTATCATTATTGTTAGTTCCCAGTTGATCAAAACAATACAAGCATTAAAATGTTTATGAATAACTATTAAACAGAAAAGTGAAATAATTTTTGGAAAAACATTTCTTACTGAGATGTTTCTGTGTATGACTATTATATGTAGCTGGAACGAGGTGCTAGTCATCAGATCTTCTTGTTTTTATGGATGTGTAAGTGCTGAAGAGTTTTGTTTATACACATCAATAGGTGGGGATGGAAGGAGTTTTGTTAATCACTAAATTCTTTCTACTCTATTTGGTTTATATGTCAAAAAACTCCAAGGGATTTATCATCCAAAATAATTCCTAATAGCTGCAGTTCAGTGTTCAGTTTTGTTGACAGTAAGGAATTGGAGTCCACTTATTTGCCAAAGAGTTTCTCACCTGGTTGTAGGAGCTCCGCACTTTCGAGTTTCTGGGAAGTACACCTGAAAGGCTTTACCAGCCATGTGAATGACTGTCACTTGTATCCACTGCTCTTGTCATCTGGAGGCGCCTGGTCTAACCCAACGCGCTCGGGAGCCTGGGGAAGCACCAGCGTTCATGCGCCCTCTAGAGCAGCCTCATCTCCTTGCCAGGCACGGACGGGGAATCAAATCCAGGTTGAATGAAAGAGCCCCATCTGCCCTTTTCCTCGAACACTCGCAACTAGTGTTCCTAGCTTCCCTTTTGATTTAAATATATCTCTGTCCTCTCCAGTGACCTGCTCATTACCTGTGTTGATTGATTAGTATATATTCTCAAAAGTAAGTCTTCAGGAAAGAAAATGCAAAATTCAACGTTACTACATTGTCAAAAAGCTCCTCTGGGTTCCCTTTCCCCCTTCTACATCTTTGGGGCTGAGGGGCCCCCATTTTGGGAAACACTGGAATCTGGGGCACGGAAGGCTGGGTGCAGACCACACCTCGCACACAGCAGCGTGAGAACAGCATTTCAGAAGGGGCGGTGTTTTTGTTGTGAGTTGGATCAGCCTCCCTGAGGGGGCAGGATGCTCTGGGCGGCCTCCACAGAAGCCGGTTTTCCTCCCCTGCACCAGCACGGAGAGTAATTGGATTCCATGACCAATAATGCTTCCGACATACACTGTCCTGTATTTTAATGCTGTTATGGGTATTGTTGTTATCATATTTCACCCAAATAGTATGGACGTTTATGGGTCTGGTTGGGTTCGAAATAAATAGTCCTGTTATCTGTTGATCATCTTAAATTAGTGGATGCATGCAAGTTTTATGAGATTTACTAGTTGCTACTTTATTTAGTTCTTAGAAAGCTGTTACCCCTCAGTTAACTATGGCTGCAGTGATTTTGTTGGGTGCCATGTTGTCACTGGGTTTAGGTTTTGCTCTGTTAGCTAGCTGAGGTCAGATCTGCATTTGTGCAGGTTGCATTTCTTATGTAGTAAGTTGAGCATCTGGGCACGTTGGTTGGTGGAAGGATGGGACCTTGACGCAGAGGCCCGTCCTCAACAGCCTGCAAGGGTTTGGCACGCAGGCGAGTAACATTTCTGTTGCATCTTTTGTTTTCACAGTGAGAGAAAAACGCAAGAGTCTCTTCATTAACCATGTAAGTGGAGCTGTTTCCCTGTGTTCTTCATAATGACTGTCCAGCGCAGAGAGCTGTCATACTGTGTCTGTGATGGGGAAATGGTCCGTGAATCTTGTTCGCACATGGAAGAATGTGAAGAACGCTGCAGTGCACTCATGCTCTGTGGGGTCTGTGACTGGACGAGCACGGCTTGGCATTTCTCCCCGGGGCCAGTGTTTGTCCAGAAGCCCCAGACAGCTGCCGATCCTGGGAAGATGTGTGTGGACGATACGGCAGCAGACCCCACTCAGGTCCACGGGAGCACTTCTTCTACATTTCTAATCCTTCCCTCCTACCCGCTCCCCCAGGAGACTTGCTTGCTCTCCTAACTCAGTCCCATTTGAATAAGCGTACAGGTGTTTTCCACGAGGCTGTCTGCCTCTACACACTCTTTCCTCTCCCTCATTGTTTATAGGTCCAGTGGAGTCTGCACGTTCTTTCGACGCTCTAAGAAAGGATAAATTTGACAACACTTTAACTTTTAAAAAATCCAGCTCTAGTCTTTTGGCCATTCTGAGCAGCATCTCCCTGACCTGCTGGCTAGGCATCAAAGATACTTGATCTTTCTTCCTTGAGCAGCGGGTGCAGCCAGCCTCCTTCCACCCCTGCCCCATGACGACCCCAACCTGCACCCCCAGGACTGTGGCGCCCAGCCACCAGGAGAGTTAGAGCCACAACCTCCTTGCCCTGTAAACTTCTGCCCCTTGATGAAGTAGGCGTGTTACCAAACAAGCGTGCTGTCGATTCTCATATCGAGAACAGGATTGAAGTATTTGACTTCTCAGGGGGGTTTTCTCAGGATTTCTAGACTGCCTGCATTTAAGTATTTGTAGAACTTGAAGTACTTGGCCCTGAAGCTTTGTGCTAAACAGACTTAAAGCCATAATATTGTCTTTTCTGCCCTTTGAAAATATGGACAAAATGCAGTTGGAAAGAAATTCATAGCCAGGCCCTTGCACTCAAGGGCCTCCACGCTCGGCCCGTGGGAGACTGGTGATGCCTTCTTGGGCAATGTCAGTATATATGTGCGTGAACCATGTTCTAAGGGTCAAAGAGAAGGTCTGTAGTTTTTATCAGATTCTTAAAGCAGTGGCCTCTTCCCTGGCCCTCTCAAGTTTTGAAGAATCAGTGTAAAGCATCTGTGAAATTACAAGCTATGTCTTAAGGAAAATGCACTGAACATTACCGTGCCCTTTTTTATTTTTTGAAAGCTGTATAAACCTGGACATAGAGCGTTGAGAGATTTGAAGAACTCCTTCCGTAAACCCTCACCCCCATTTCTTCGCCTGCTGGGTGCACTGGAACACTTCCCCCCTCATTAGCAGGTCAGCCGAGGAGCCTGCAGACAAGAGGAAGGGTGGGGCGGAGACCGCCTCCGCTGGTCACTGCAGCCCCTTTAAAGTGGGCTGGAGGGAGAGGCAGTTCTGAGGGTGGCTCGTGGGCAGAGCTGCGCCCTCCTCGTGCCAGTCTGCACATCTGTCTCACATGCTGTTGCTGACCTCACGCTTTGCGGTGTGCACAGTCCCAGTGACCTGCCCCATGCTGTGCATCCTGACTCAGAGTGTCCTCTTTCCCCTGTGAACCCTCTCACCTCCCGACACAAAAAGTGGAAGCACACAGTTGTTGGAATGTGCTCAGGTGTGCTTATTCCTATAAAAGAAATTTCTGTGCTGCCTTATGTAGCAGACGACCAGGGTAGCAGCATAACCCTGCAGACCACATTGCAGAGTAGCATTTCAGCTCTGCCCACTACAGGAAGAGCCATTGGAATGTGCCGTTGCAACCAACTGAAATAGAATTTGAGTGAAAGTACCTGCAGCTTCAATTAGGCTAATAAACCAGCTGTGCTTTTTAGGTTTGGGGACACTTGGGTGTCATAAGTTAGAGCAATAGAGAAAAGATAAGTAGCAATAATAATAATCAGTACAGTCTATTGAGTGTTTTACCACGTTTGTGCCAGGCTCTGTTCTAATTGGTTTAGTGTACTCGATAACCACACCTGGGAGGTACTATTTTATCACTCCCATTTTCCAGATGAGGAAAGTGAGGCACAAAGAATCAGCCAGATGAGCGGTGGAGCCAGCACTGAGGCCCAGGGGACTGGCTCCAGAGCTGCCCTCCCAGCTCTCCTCCTCTGTGCTTCTCAGATGGTCCCGCCAAGCCCCACCTGGACAGAAGTTGTTTAGCTTATTTATCTGAAGTCAGAGGGAACACTCTTTTCTGAATTTGGGCCCAACTAAAATCTGTAATTTAATTTGTTGTTGAACTCTGGAATGACCGTTATACTTTGCCCTTATTTATAAAACCTTCTTGGTTTTTATTTGCTTTATCGTGAGGGACGTTGTTTCTTTAATTTCTCCTTTAAGTGTCTGAATAACCTGCTTAGTACATGTTGCTAAGATAATCTACGAAGAGGCTGCTATTTGCTAAAAAGCAGTGGCCATAGGTAAGCCATTTAAGGAGAGGTGAGGGAAGATGATCACAACAGGGAAATAACTTCCACCAGGTGGAGAGAAACAAGGGTTTTCTGGCTCCAGAAACACGTTAGCCAGCAGCACATGTTAGCAAGTGAAAGAAGCTGACTTTGGGAACAGTCGCCAGGGATAGGGCAGTAGAGAAGGAACCCCTGGCTGGAAAAGAGGGGGCCTTTCCCTGGCTGTGAATTTGCCGAGAGAGACTTAAAAAGTAAAAGGAGGCTGCTTCTAAAAGAATTATTATAGATTTTAAAGCTTGAAACCATTTGAGGATAAACCCCTTGGGGGACTTTTAACAGTAAGCTGAGCTAGGGCAAATTATAAAGATTAATATTCTAATCAGCACCTGTGTTTTAGATGTAATTAGATCAACAGTTATAGGAAAATTTAATACATTACAATAGAGATGCTTAGGTATTTTAGAAAGGCTTGTGTAAAGGGCTTTATTTAAAGTTTGTAGTTTATTTAAAATTTGCTGACGTTTTGGTTAGCTAATTAATGAATCTTTTAATTAAAATGTGAAAGTCTCTGATTATAAATTGTGGGTGGCATTGTAGGTGGCTGGGAGTCCGGAATCAACCCCCCGGAAACTTAGGGGAAACTCATGCCTTTTGCTTTGGCCTAATTTTTCTGTAACATCCTCCTCCCCTCGACGACAGCATGCCTAAAGTGAATTGATCATTCTAAGTTAAAGGGAAAAAAAAAAAGATACTAAAACAGAATGAATCAGGAGTTGAATGGCCAGCCTCCCTTACCCTCAGCAAAACAATCACAGTATTTGTCTTAATATTGAGACAGGTGATAGCTGTAAAAACTTTGTGAAAGGAATAAAGTAACTAGAGAGTGTTATTTATCAGTTAAGCAAGAGTCACATTGTTAGCTGGACTTGGAGCCAAAAGAATTTTGTTCAAGCCCTAGATCTACCACCTGATAAATGGGGGGCCTTGAAAAAGCCTTGACGTCTTAGTTCTCCGATCTCGTAGAATGACTCCTGTCTACCTGTTCACGTGGTAGACTGAACGGGAAGGTGATCTGCAAACTGATTTTAGCAACAGCTGACTATGTTGATGTTATTATTGTTATTGCTCATTGGATTTATAGGTAAATTTTGTATACTTTTCCAAGTTCAATAGCAAAACTGATGAAAGTCTTTCCAGTGTTTTAAGTATGGATATAGTTTTTTCATGAGTATTAAGCCATAGAAGTCAAGGAATGAAGTGAGTGTGATCCAGGAACTGAAATTTTAAATACTCTAAACCTTGCTTTTGCCTCTTTGGGAGATTTGCTCTTTTTTTTTTTTTTTTTTTTAATTTATTTTTGGCTGCGTTGGGTCTTCGTTGCTGCACACGGGCTTTCTCTAGCTGTGGTGAGCAGGGGCTACTCTTCCTTGCGGTGCGTGGGCTTCTCATTGTGGTGGCTTCTCTTGTTGTGGAGCACGGGCTCTAGGCACACAGGCTTCAGTAGTTGTGGCTCGTGGGCTCAGTAGTTGTGGCACGCAGGCTCAGTAGTTGTGGCACATGGGCTTAGTTGCTCCGCGGCATGTCGGATCTTTCCGGACCAGGGCTCGAACCCGTGTCCCCTGCATTGGCAGACAGATTCTTAACCACTGCACCGCCAGGGAAGTCCCGGGAAACCTTATTAAATAAGAAGTAAATGTTAAAAGTATCGAACAGGGCATTTGGTCTCTGATGGGCTTTAAAGCTCCCTTCATGTTCATAAACCATGGATACTGAGGGCTTCGTTGGGGGTGGGCATGTGAGGCAGGCAGTGTTGTTATCCTTAAGGAATTATCTTTTTTGGTTGCTGAAAATGACAGATTGTCAGCATAACACCAGGCAAGTGGAGACTTGTTTGGATGATTTTATTATTTTTTTTCTAACATGCTTTGAGCTAGAATTATCCAGATTGATGTCTACTAATCATATTGCCCACATAATTGCCAAAAATCGACTTACTATTCAATTAGATGTCATCCGAGTGTAATTTGAATTCTTTAAATTCTTTGTTCTTTAACAGTATATTTCAGAAGTAGATCTTAGTTCTGAAGTTTTCCAAAGAGCTCCGAATTTATGTAGCTGTGAAAAAACCAGGCATGAGACTGCACAGGCACCCTACCTGAAGCTTATACATTGGTAGTATTTTCAAAAGCATCGGATAACTTTCACCTATTTTTATCTTCACCTCCTGAAATTCAAGATTAGGAGATTCTAAATGAACATTGGCTGCATTTTCCATGGTCCCCAAATCGACTGTATCCGAAGAATAGAAAAAATGGGTGCAGTGGACTCTTGTTTTGATCCTGGTGCCTCAAACCAGGATGCCGCCTTCAGCAGGGGCTTTCATTGGTGTGATGAGCGCATACTTCTTGTTTCTCAGTGATTTTACGGACTCTGCAGCACACGCTTTGATGCTCGATTGCGAGAGTGTACTCTTCTGATGGAGGTTGGGGGCCAGGAGTGGTGGTGGTGACTTTTCTTTGTGGAAGAACATGGAATTTCATTGTAGGAAGGAAGTGGGTTTGTACTGTACTTGCTGGTAGTGTTAACATTTCTCACCAAGACACTTTTCCCCTATAGGCTGGTCTCAAGGTGAAGGGGATGATGTTCCTTGGAAGAATTTTGAGCCCTGTTTAATTGTCCTTGTCTTGTTGCCATTGTTTTTTAGCATCCTCCAGGACAAATAGCAAGGAAATACAGTTCCTGCTCGACTATTTTCCTAGATGATAGCACAGTCAGTCAACCAAACCTCAAGTATACAATTAAATGGTGGGTATACACATTTTTCCTTAACTGAATGTCTTTTCTTTTCCTTAACCTGATGGCTAACTGGTTGGTTGTGGGGTCTGGGAGTGGTAAGATTGGGCAGGGGGAGGCCATATTCAAGAAGTCTTTTTAAAAAGTGATTTTGGGAGTTAAAATGTGGGGTGTTCAAAATATTTGTCTATATTACCATTTACATAAAAAGGCCAAATTTTTCAGTGATTTTAAATGTAGGTTAGAGCATATTTTTGAGTTTTGTGCATACTTTCTACCTTCCCACCTCCTATTGAAGCCATCCTGGCGTAAGTCTGCTAGTATTTTACCTTCAAGATGTAATGGGTCCCACTTTGACGTGGGGTTGCAGTAGAAAGCAGGCTTGGCACCGTGGAAGTGTATTTGCGTGGAGCATGGAGAGTGGGATTCTGACCTTGGCTGTCTCCCCAGCAGGGAGGGTGGGGTGAGCCCCCTCGCTCTGGTCTCTTACTGTAAAATGGGGCTTAAGGGAGGAAAGGGGGGGCGGTCTTCGTATAAAATCTTTTCCCTTTGTGGTTTCAGTTCTCTTATTTTCAAGGGGGAGGTGGGAGGGATGGAATGCTGGTTTTTCCCGAAATGTTCCCACTAGCATTGTGGTAGGAAGCCTTGATAAAGGTGCTGGGGTCTGTGGCCTTTGGCTCAGCTATGAAAAACCTGGGATATTTTGCCTCTGCACTCATTTAAGAAGAGTCCACATTTAACAGCAGTCCACGTTAGCATGTGCGGTGAGTGTTTGTGTTTGTAAATAAGAACCCTTCTTGTGTTCCAGTGGGCCAGGCGTCCAGGCCTCAGAGCCCTGTTCTGCGTGTGCCCACACATGGCAGTCAGGCCTGCCAAGCAGTGGGGACGGTGCCCCCTCCAGGCGGAAGGTGGGAGGTGGGCCCGCCTAGAGGGAGGCCGCCTTCTCCCCTATGGGTAGCTTGTTTCTAAGATCTAAACGGGAACGTAGCTTCTTCCCTCCTTCCGTTGGTGGTTGAGGGACCAGCGGGCATCACCCCACACACAGTGGGCGCTCACGGCTGGGAGCCCGCATGTGCCCTCGCTCCACCACCCTGCCCTTGGCCGAGCTGCCCTACCCTGGGGCTGGGCTCTGTGCCGGGGTCTGGGAGGTGCTGGGGCAGGAAGCAGGAGCCTGGAGACCTGGCACCTGGCACCCGCTCGAGCCCTAGAGCCCCGCCTCCCTGGGGCCTGGGACCCTCCATCCAGGACTGGCGGGAGCTGTGGGTTTCCAGGGGCTCGGACTCTGTTGCTCAGTGCTTCACCTGGGGATGACTTCACACTGCCACTGGTTGTGATGCAGACACTCCGGGGCCCAGTAGGAGATCTGGGTGACAATTTGATATTTCCGTGTGGAGTCTGGGAGGTAGAAGCTCCGCAGTCACAAGTGTGGTCTGTGAATCAGTGGTTCCAGCTCGCCACACCTGCAAGGCCCCCGAGGGCTTAGAGCCCCACTGAGGTGTGATGTCTGGCCCCGCAGATCCAGGATCTGGAATGTCAACCCCTCCGGGAGATTCTCATAGGTGGCCAAGGCCGAGAACCCCTGGTGTCAGTGAACAGCTGCCTTCGAGTTCCCTTGTAAGCTTAACCTGTGGTTAATGCCGGGAGGAAAAGAAGCTGGACAGCTGGGCCAGTGATGATGGCTGAGTGCCGAGAGGAGGCATCCAGTGTGGATGCTGTGGCTTCCCTGGTCCAGAGGACGCTTCTCCACACCACCCGGATTTGAGATGCCTTCAGTCAGTCGCTTATTTGTTTTAAAATGTGCCGTTGTTAAAAATTTACATTTTGGACCTGGGAGCTGGGTAGGGTGGGCCCTAATTGTAGCAATACCATCAGAATCCTTCCCTGTAAATTCCCGTATGTCACACGTGACCTGGTTCTGGTCATTTTGAGGTGTTAGCTGGCCTGGGTAACTTCAGCCAGGGCCTTTGACAGCACGAGGAGAACGAATGTCATGAAGGGCAGAGAGATTGGAAGTCTGAAGGCCCTCCTATTCTAAAATTCTGCCTAACCTATCCTACACCTGCCAAGGCCCTTGTGGCCTCCTGTCCCAAGATGTTAAAATTGATACAAACTCATTAATCAGTAGTTCAGCTTCCTGTGGGCAGAGTGAGCATTCGTGGGCTGAACTCGCCTCCTGATAAACCGTGTAGGACCTTGGAGAAAATGCTCTGGGTTCTAACAATAGCTTTCTAAGCTAATTTTAGAAGAAAACCCTTCTGGGGGGTTCCTTGGTGGCCTAGCGGTTAGGATTCCAGGCTTTCACTGCCGTGGCCCAGGTTCAATCCCTGGTTGTGGAACAGATCCTGCAAACCACGTGATGCGGCTGGGGTGGGGGTGGAGGGGAAAGGTTACAAAAGAACCGAATGGAAATCCAGGAGTTCAAAAGTCCTCTGAAATAAAATTCATATTAAAAAAAAAGAACAAGAAAAGAAAAGAAAACCCTTCTGTAAATCGGGGATTGCCAAAACGAACAAACATTTACGAATTCTGGTTCAGGAATGGGTGGAGGGTTGAGAGTGGCTCTAACTGTCAAAGAGAAGCAGCAGCAGTGTGACACATTTGGGCACGATTCTGTGCTCATTTTTTTCACAGGCATAATATCTTCTCTGAGAACTTGATTTTCCCATCTTTCTCCTGAAGGCCAATGGCTGTGGTATGAATTTAGAGTTTGCCACCCACCCCTGTGCCGCTGTAACCGACCCAGGCCCCGAATCCTGTGTGAGCACGGGGATGGTGCTCAGAGGATGGGGGGAGGGCAGTGAGGGCCGCTCGCAGCTGCCCACACCATCTGCGGCCCCGGGCCTGAGGGTCGAGAGTAGCTTCGTACACCCGCCAGAACCCGGCACCTCTGACTTAGCTCTAGGTGAGAAGTACAGCGAGGGTAGTGCCCACGGTCAGAAACATGTTTTGTTTTCCTGATCAAGAAAATAGCATTTCTTCATTCCCAGCTCCCCTTCCCTCCTGGCTCTGCAGCAAGGGCAGTTGAGCTAACCCTCTGGCCAGCCTGTCCTGGGTGACCTCACCATTTTCTGAGGACATGGCAGAATAAGCAGGCCTCCAAAGCTGGGCATTTGGAGTAAAGCCTGAAGCCTGGAATTGATTCTGTTTTCAGCTGACTGTCCTTTGCCCCCCCCCCCCGGCAGTCACTTCTTTCACAATGACCGACTGAGCTGGCCTGTGGAGCTGGGCCCAACACGTGCGTCCTCAGATTGGTTTTCTCACTTTCCGGGGCATGATCTTGAGTGGACATTGGCCTACAGACTGGCACTGTGTTTTATGGAGGCCTGAGTCATGATAACGTCCAAGCTTGCTTTCAGCTCTGGAGATCTGGGAGACAGTAACCTTGGGGCCCTGAAGACCTTCACTCCATCTACAGAAGCTGGAAGACCTCTTGAGGTGGAATTATTCATAGGGCAACAACAATAATAATAATAACTTTGCTTTAGAACTTTATATTTGAGATCATGCTTTTATACACTTCATTTGATTGTAATAACCACTCTGTGATGTGGGTTGAATTGTAATTTTTTAGATGAGGAATTGAAGGCTCTGAGAGGTGGATAAACTCTAATTGATGAAGGAGCCAGTTTTTAAACCCAGCTGGTCTGACTTCAGTGCAGTGGTGATTTTCCTGTGATGTGCTCCCTCACAGGGGAAGCAGGGACCATATTTTTCTCAATCAATCAAAGCAATTAAAGTAATCACTATACCAAACCGAATCATATGAAACATTCAATTTAATCATCACAGCAGGACTGTTAAATGAATAAAACAGTACTTTCTTCCTTTTTTCTAGAGGCAGCATTATAGAATGAAAGGGCATAAAACCATGATACAAGTCGGAAATCCCGACATCTAGTGTCTCTACCTGAATTTTCTTATTTATAAAATAGAATCAGTAACATTTATTATTTCCCATTGCAGGGCTTTTAAGGTACGTGAAGGCACTTTGAAAACTGTACCATTATTTTTTAAACGTCTGAAGTCCCTTCACCCCACTTTCCTTCATCAGCATAGATGCTTTTCAAGATGTTAGGAGGAAGAGAATATATTACATTTGCTCAGGGATACTTTTAACACTTAGCTGAAATCGTTTGAATTAATAGATCTGGAAAGAGAGATTTAGAAGGAGATGCTTTCTTTTGATAGAGATGAGCTATTGTCATGTTAAGTCGTGGGTGAACATCTGAGCTACTCAGAGTCCAGCGTGCATGCCCAGGTCTCTGAGTGAGTGCCGCCGCCGAGTGAGCTGAGGTGTTTGGGACCCAGCCCTCTACCTCCATGTTGGTGCCCTGGATGGCAGTTTCTGTGCTCTGAGAACACAATCTGATGCAGCCAGTTAGCTATGTTCTTAGAAGCTTAAAAAATAAATTTTTGGCCTCCTCAATACATTTTAAAGTAAAACAAAAATTGTGGAAGGATCTAGACAGGTTGCAAAAGAGGAAATAATAAAAAAAAACTGGGCAGTCAACACGAATAACCCTGCCAACTTGACAGGTGATCAAAGAAACTCAAATTGAAAACGGTTACACTTTTAACCTGTCCAGTTGGAGAACATTTTTTCAAAACATTCAAGGTGAGTGTTGGTGAAGGGGAGGTGAGACACACACTGGTGGGGAAGTACACTGGTACAGCTTTTCTGCAAAGATACTGGGATGTATATGTGGGGAGCCTTACAGTTATTAATGACCTTAGAGCAAGTAATTCCAAGTACAGGATGTTTTCTTATGGAAATAATATAGTGATAGGTCACACAAATATTTATCTGTGGGTATATTCATTATGGTGTTAATCATAATTGGAAAAATATTAAAAATAACTTAAATGTTCAATAGTAGGGGGATGGTTAATAAATTGTTCAACAATGTAATGGAATATAGTCAGCCATTTAAAGTCACGTTTTTGAATAACACTTTAATGGTAAGAAAAATGTTAATGAGGAGGATAAAAGTGGGATGCAAACCTGTTTGCTTTAGGTAGATACGAATAAATACCTCTGTATCTTAAGCTGATAGTAATAATCTTTGGGCAGAGGAATTATTTTTCTGTATACTTTTTTTATTTTCCAAAAATTTCTTCAATCTGAATGTAACACATTTTATAATCAGAAAAACATTATTTGAAGAAAATTCAGGGGATAGGAATGTCTTCATTAAATTCAGATCTTTTAAAATGTAAAATAAAATTTTAAGGTATTACAAATAAGAGTTACACTACCATTCAGCAAATGAATGAATAAATTAGGCAGATTTCCAAGAGGTTATTGATTTAAAAGAAAAAATGGCAAACCACTGTGGGTAATATTCACATTTTGATGGTAGTTATAAAGAAACCACTAATTTTCTAAAACAGCAGGTGCTGAGTTGGAGACTTCTAGAGGTGTTTGATTTCACCACCTGTTTTTTACATAGTGCCTATATTTTAAAGTGAAGAAAGCTTAAGATTTCAGATAGAAAGAGAAATTTGTTTCTGAATATCACTTGAAGTTTTGGTGTTTCTGGAAAAGATTTAATAATTGCTCAAAATAAGTGCCTGATTGATTTACTTTGAAGAATGCATTTTCTTAATCAGCATTGTGAATTAAGTGGGGCTGTTCAGATGGGTCATTTTTTACTTAAATTTTAAATATTTATGGTCAGACTGATGCCAGATAATATATAACATCTTGAATGTGCTTATGAAACACTGAACTTCTGCATTTTATTTTACAGTGTAGCTCTCGCAATATATTACCACATCAAAAACAGGTAGGTGGATTTTGATTAATTTTGTGCTAAAAACATCACACATCATCTACTGTGATGTTTTTCCTATTACGTTCTAGTTCCTCAGCCTTTGAGTTTTATATTCTTATTTCATTTTCTTAGAATCTCTAAAGTTAGTACAATTTACCCACACTTACTAGGTAAATGCTGAACTGCTTCTGAGTCAGAGGACACCAAATGAAGCCAGCAAAACAGAACAAAGTTTCTTGACAATGTTCAGCCTCCTCTTGACTTTATTTTCTGTATAATTTGCTTAAACATTCTGTCTGTTATAAAATATTTAAACAATTTTCTGTGTGCAGCTTTAACATGAAAAAATGTTTAGTTTATAGTTTCAATTCAGTAGAAAAAGTTTTGTTGTAAATTTAGTCATAAACTATTTTAATGTAGTAGAAATTCTCTCTCTGATAGATGTCTGGAGATAGTTCAGTTAATTTTAAAAGTCAGTTAAAACAGGGACTCACAGAAGAATCATTTAAACATTTACCTTAAGCATTTTAATTCAACATAAAACATGTAAAAGTACACTCATTTGCCAGTTTTATGCAGCACTGAGGCTTCTGCTTTGAGCGTGGGGCATTGATTACTGAAGTGCTGTCCTTTTATAAGCCACACCTGTTTTGTGTGTGTTTTTTTGTTTGTTTTTGTAATCAATAGCGAGAAAACTTGTGACATTTGCTAAACAATGAGTGTAGAATCTTTTAGGCTTTGACCACACCTGATCTACAGCAAACTTGTTTTTAGTGATTTCCTTTTATTGGGTCTTTATGAAGCATCCTTCTTCGTTTTCATGAGAACAAAGCCACTCTCACTGCAGTCCTGTTCCACTGATGGGTGTGACATTTACATGTGTTATATGAGTGTAGTAACAGTTCCGGGAACCAGCAAGGTCACCTTCTGGCTAGCGTGGGTCTCCGTGGTGGGGGCCACAGCCCTGGAGTCTATTTTAGGAAGGGGACAAGGGAGAGTTGTGACAAGCAGTGACGTGGAGGGTAGATGACAGAGCTTGTGATGGACAGGTTATGGGAAAACACAGCCATTGGAAGCAAATACCTGGAAAGGTATTCTCTGTAATGACCTTTCTCTGTAATGTAACTGTGATTCACGGTTCATTATGGTGCTTGAGAAGTTTGGATTTACGAACTTACAAAATGTAGGATACTGGAACTTCGAACCTTGACCAGAATAACTTAGTGACAGTGTAGATTCATCTTGCTGCTTATTTCTATGATAGTAGTTCACACTTTTTAAACACTTAGGTCTTAACTAGCAATGTAATACCATTGGTGAAACTCAGATGTGTTCTCAAAACAGTTTTGCATTAGCGTCTCCGATTTCTCAGTTCTTAGACTCTATGGGCCTCAAAGCTAATCTAGAGCCATAGCTATTAATAATAAGACCCAACTCCATTAAATGCTTACTCTGACCACCCTGGTCAGCTCTTTGCATGCCTTATCTCATTTAATTTTTTTGTAACAGCTCCATGAGGTGATTCTGACATTATCTCCATTTTACAGATAAAGAAACTGAGGCATAGAGAGATTTTTTTTTTAAATAACTTGCCTGAGATTACACAACTAGTAAAGTGGGGAATTGGGAATTGAACCCAAGCAGTATACCACTGAGACTTTAAATGATATGCTCTGCTGGGTTAATGGTGATACATTGGGCCGAGAGGAAGTGGAGAGAGTCCAACAGAAAAGTCAGCCTGTGGAAACAAGCATGATTAATTTACAGATTGTAGCCTGAAAGTGTCTTGAGAAGAGGTGTCTGCAGACTCTCCCTTTGATAAGTCATACTGACCCAGCCTCAGGGGCTGGTGATAGATCCCTTAGCTTTGATAGAGACTGTGCTGAGATTCATAGCTTTTAATGGAAGTGAAAGCAAAATCCACTTCTTAGAGGAGTCATTTTAGCTTAAATTCTGAATCCTTATTTATATTTCTGAACCTACATTTTGATTTTTAAAATTACTTGTGAAAGTTTCTCGAGAGTGCTGAATGGTGTTTCAGGGGCTCTCACTCCTCAGGAGAACTGAACAGGGCTGAAGAGCCTGAGGAGTTGGGGGCGTCCCTCACCTTCCTCCTTGAGTACCTGGCAGAGGCGGTTGGCAGTCGAGGGGGATCGTGATTCCTCAGCGCCAGGTGCACTTTACGTTTTCACCCCACTCTCCAGTCCTGACTGCTTGAGCCGTGCTTTTATTCGGGTTCATCTAAATCTTTGCTGTCTGTCCTGCAGGCTAGTGAAAAGCAGCACAGGTATGAATGCCCAGAGCTTTAAAAACAGTTCCCACTGTGCAAAGACAGGGATGAAAATTGAGCTGTCCTGCCAAGCTCTTTCTTTCGCTTTTATTTTGACGCAGACAGTAAGTTCATAGAACAGAAACTGTAGTGTTTGCCACGGGGCGTGCGTGTCAGGGACAGATCTGCAGCCTTCTGATACTTGCAAGCCTAGTTGACGTTGGAAAATTGTGTGCTGTTAACCAAAGCAGTGGTTTCCAAATTTGGTTTTTAAAGAAAACATTTTAGACAAAACTCAAATGACATAAAACAGATGGAGGTAGAGCCATCACTAGTGGAGTGTGGACGACCCCCCAGAGCCCAGCGGCCCCGCTGAGCTCACAGTGAACGCTGCCACTTTAAATGGGTCTGTGCAGTTACCGGCTTGGTAACAACCAGTTACACTTTTCTACGTGTCCCCTTTTGTTTTTCAATATACAGTCATGAAACTCCTCATTAGCGAAGTGGTTAAGTTGCATGCTGTGAAACTTTCAAACTAATCTCCAGGACACACTATGAGTGTTCATTGTTACCCTCAGAATTCTTTCTTGTCAACCACAACGTAAGGATGGTTTAAACAGATCTGTCAGCCTTTGCTCAGAAACAAGAGGTTAAAGAAATTTAGATTTGGTTCATTTGAAAACTCAGGAAATGAAAATCTACATTTTCACTTAAGTTAATTAAACTAAATGTGATTCATAACCTTTATTTCTTGGACTATTCAAAAATGATTAAGTATTGTCCCCAAGAAAAACAAATTATAATTCATGAATAATCAGTAGCATCTCTTAACAGCACTGCCTCTGTTTCTTGAAATAACAGCTGAATCAAAATATATTTTTGTTTCCTTTTGACTGGCACTCATACTTGCAGAAGGTAAACTCCGTTTTCTGTTATTTCTCCCCCCGGCCCGCTCCCCCAACCAGGGACCCAGATGGAAGGATGCTCTTGGATATTTTCGATGAGAACCTTCACCCTCTTTCGGTAACCCTCCCCCGGGGTCTCAGGGTGTTGTCCAGTCGTGTCTCTGTTATTCTTGTTGGGCGGCCAGTCATTGAGAATCTCTCCTTTCCCAGAAATGCGAAGTGCCACCAGATTATGACAAACACAACCCAGAGCAGAAGCAGATTTACCGGTTTGTTCGGACACTGTTCAGTGCTGCTCAGCTGACTGCGGAATGTGCCATTGTCACCCTGGTGAGTGCCCACAGGGTGACGCGGTCGTGGAGTGGGGCGCAGGCAGGAATGTCCATCACGGACCTGGGAAGCACAGCACCACTTCAGGGTTGTCTTTTATCTGGGAGGGTAGCGACGGGATCTCCTAAAAGAGGGTGCGTGTGTGGTCTGCTCCACAGTGCCCACCTAAAGCCCATTGTCAGATCGCACTCAGAATCAGGAAAGCTGAAATGCTGCGTGCAGGTAAGTGAAGCATGGGGCCCAAGGGCCTGAGAAGGACCAGCGCCTCCTCATTAACGTCCAGGTTTCTGGCGTTGGTTCCCTGCAGAGGTTTAATACCATTGATCAGATGTGATAAGTTCATATATCGGAAGGACTGCTGTAGTTGCTGCCTTCTCTTTTGTGATTTTCATGTAAATATGTGTCTGTAAGATACTCAGAGACAGCATGGACATAAATCTGCACTTTAAGACTTGAGATAAAAATCTGTAACCTTACTTAGACTCTGAAAACCTTAGGGACGGACTCTTTAGGTCAGGTCTCATTTGGGAAATAGATTTGACAGTGTAGCCCATTGTCACTGACCTTTCGTCACTGACATTGTGTGCAACTCAGATAAGAAGTCAGCTCTGCCAGTGCACGGGCTGCCCCGAGGGACCAGAAAGTCATCCCTGCAGTTCCTGAGAAGAGATTGGTGTGTGACAGAAAGTGTACAGGACCCTTTGTGTCTCTGCCACACTAAGAGCCCTGTACTCTCGGACGATTGGACAGTAACCTGTTTGTTTGTTCACTTCTTCTCTCATGGAACTTGCCGCCTGGTAGGTTAACAGACATTCAACAAGTCTTCCTCTGGTGATCTGGAGTGATGATAGGTCCTTAGGTCATGATTGGGAAGCATATTTATTGCTCAGCTTTGTTCCTCCAAAGGATGTCACGTCCTTAACAAAACACACCTTGGGCAGCAGGATTGATATTTTAATGAAAGGAGATTGTGATAAAGGGGAGGGAAGGGTGAGAAAATCAGATGACACTGTGGATAAGATTAGTACTAAAATCCACACCATGATGAAAGATTTATTTTGAAGCTTCTGCAGATGGAATGTGGTGGGGTTTTTTTTACCTTCCATTCCTAAGAAAACTGTGACCTGACCGTGCCCTGTAGTGCCTTAGAGTTTGGATTTATTAGCATGAAGGAGAAGGTTAGTGTCCTGTGGAGGACACAGTTTCTGCAGAGACATGGAGAACATGTAAAGTGTGTTTCCCTGTCTCCGAGGGTGGCTGGGAGGGGTGGCTAGTTTGTCTTGGGAGTACTACGAGAGTGGTGTGTATTTGTCAGTCATTGGAACTGCTGAAATCTTCTCTTGTCCTGTGACATCAGCTGGTGGCTTAGCAGGGGATTAGCATACATATATGGCGGTCTTGCTGGCTACAGCCTAAAGGTGAGCAGCTTCGGGGCCCGCACAGCAGGCCCAGCCCTGCAGACCGATTCTCTGAGGCCTGCTTGGTTGGCCGAGTCAGCCTGGGGCCTGTGGGCAGAGGGGAGACAGCTGCGAGCTCTGAGCGAGCCCCATGTATGATGATCCTGCCCTTCTCTCCAGTTTCTAGAGGTAGAAGCAGCCGTTCACAACAGGTCCGGTCTAGAGCTGGCAGAGCTGCGTCTCTCTCGGCCTTTCTCCTGGGCCTTCTCTTGGCTGCGTGCCCGGGGGGAGGCAGGGGAGGCCCACAGTTACCTCTGCACTGCTGCACACAAGGAACCAGACTGCAGCCTGCCTGTGCAAGGAGCTTCCAGGACCTTCAGCCACTTGCTCCTGGCTGTATCAGGAAGCACCAGTCATGCCAGCCCAGCTGGGTCCCCCTCGAGTGGCCTGGCAGGTCCAGCCATTGCTGCATGGCCATGAGGGCTGCCATTCAGCCCCTGGACTGCAGCCCCAAAGTGCCTCTCAGAGGCTGGTGCTCTGATGGTGAGGCGACCTGTGGAATCTATCCATTCTGACCCCGAAGACTCCCTTTTTAGGTCACGTTAGTGGTTTCTAAGGAAGTCAAAAGCTGTTGTTCAGATGGTGTCCAGTGACGAATCCAAATATCTCATTCTTGTGCTCCTTCAAATACTAGCAAATAGGAAGCGCTGTTGAGGTCCCAGTTGGCTAAGCTCTGGGTACGAGAGTCTTAAGATGAATGGACCCAGTGCTGCTCTTTAAAATCCATGGAAAAATTCCAGCATCGTCGGAAGTTTGGTCACATATCCTGGATTCCATGAGCTTGCATTTTCTCCCTCCCCCGTGCCTTTAACAGTTTTATTTTGTACAGTCAACTGAATGCTCTTCGTAGCTCAGTAAGTGCTCACTGGCCTCTCTTTTCTAGAGACTCCCAAGGATGGTCCTTCTTATGAAAGTAAATCTGAAAATTTAATTGAGCAAGAGTGTCCTGTTAGCAACGGTCTAGGGAATGGTGCTGAGAAAGAATCAATTGTCTGTTATTTTACTTGGCAGAGAATTAAAACACCCAAGTGGGAGTTTACTAAAGAAGTTGCAGCTGACCCTTGAATATAGCTTTACTGGCAAGTTCTGCTAAATTACATGCCGTTAAGTGGCGCTTATTATGAATGCCTTATCTCCCAACATAACAACTGCCTTCCCTCAGTAATGGAGTGTATTTTCATGTCTGATTCCTCTAGTTAGCCCTAGTGGAATATCAGACATGGTAGATGCCCGTTATTTTTTTCTAAATGTTATCTTAAATATTATCTAGTGTACCTGTTAATATCTATCAACTATGGTAAAGTAAGAAGAAAACTGAGTAGCCTTCTTTCTGTACTGAGTCAATGAGGAGCTGTTTCATTGGGGAGCTTGGAGAGGTTTACATAGCTCGTCTGTATAAAGGAATAGAGTCTTAGGGATCTGGATGAAGACTGTTCATAACAATTGCTTTAAAAAATCTGGAGTTAGGTCCAGCCTCAGTTTTCTGCTTGTTTTTTTTTTAAGAAATACTTTATTTTATTTATTTTTTTGGCCGCACCACATAGTTTGTGGGATCTTAGTTCCCCGGCCAGGGATTGAACCCGTGCCCTCGGCAGTGAAAATGTGGAGTCCTAACCACTGGACCACCAGGGAATTCCCTATCATACATCTCCTTGGTAGAATGAGAAGAATTAGTCATCAACCTTTGTAAAAACTATGGAAGTAATCATTCCACGGTTCAGAAAAATGTAAAACATACCAATAAACAGATTTTTATGAAGGGGGACTTTAGAAGGCATTTGTACCTTGTGATCCAGCTTAAGCAGTGGGCTTTGTGGGTATTTCTGATGTTTGTCTTCAAACTAAAGTATGGCAGTTTATAAATCCTATATTACATGGTTTCATTTTACAACTTCAGCTGGAATTATTTCATTTAAAAACAACCACTTCAGGGACTTCCCTGGCGGTCCAGTGGTTAAGACTCCATGCTCCCAATGCAGGGGGTCTGGGTTCGATCCCTGGTCAGGGAACTAGATCCCACATGCCGCAACTCAGCCTGCATGCCTCAACTGAAGATCCCTCACCCAGCAACGAAGCTCTCACGTACTGCAACTAAGACCCAGCGAAGCCAAATACATGCATACATACATACATACATACATACATAAATATTAAAAAAAAGATACTTCACACCCATTAGGATGACAATAATTTTTAAAAAATACAGAAAACAACAAGTGTTGGCAAGGATGTGGAAACATTGTAACCCTTGTGCATCACCGGTGGGGATGTAAATGGTTCAGCTGCTGTGCAAGATAGTATGGTGGTTCTTCAAAAAATTAAACATAGATTATGATATGATCCAGCAGTTCCACTTCTGGGTGTATACCCGAAAGAATCAAAAGCAGAGACTCGAACAGATACTTGTATACCAGTGTTCACAGCAACATTATTCACAGTAGCCGAAAGAGGAAACCACTCAAATGTCTGTCAGTGGATGATAGATAAACAAAATGTGGTCCATACATAAAATGGATCATTATTCAGCCTTGAAAAGGGAGGACATGTTGACACATGCTACAACGTGGAACATTATGCTCAATGAAAGAAGCCAATCACAAAAGGACAAATACACTGCGATTCCACCTATGTAAGGTACCTAGAGTAGTCACAGTCACGGAGGCGGAAAGTACAAAGGTGGGGGCCAGGGGCCAGGGGAGGGGAAGTGGGGAGTTGTAATAGGTACAGAGTTTCAATTTGGGAAGATGAAAAAGTTCTGGAAATAGAGATAGATGGTGGCGATTTCACAACACTGTGACTGTTCTTAATGCCACAGAAATGATTAAGTGGTAAATCTTGTGTGTATTTTACCATAATAAAAAAACGTTTATCAACACTGCCTGTAAATCTACAATTACCTCAAAATAAAGAGTTTAATTTAGAAACAACTACAGATAGAAAAAAAATAGGTTTCTTCCTTTCATATCCTTTGTTCTCCTCCTTGACACATTGGTGGTTTGGGTTTTTTTTGTTTGTTTTTTTAAACGGAACTTTGTTTTTTGGCTGTGTTGGGTCTTTGTTGCTGCATGCAGGCTTTCTCTAGTTGCGGCGAGCAGGGGCTACGCTTTGTTGCGGTGCGCGGGCTTCTCATTGTAGTGGCTTCTTGTTGCGGAGCACGGGCTCTAGGAGCGCGGGCTTCAGTAGTTGTGGCTCGCGGGTTCTAGAGCGCAGGCTCAGTAGTTGTGGTGCACGGGCTTAGTTGCTCCGCGGCATATGGGATCTTCCCGGATCAGGGGTCGAGCCCGTGTCCCCTGCATTGGCAGGCGGATTCTTAACCGCTGCGCTACCAGGGAAGCCCGGTGGTTTGTTGAATGTGTGTTGATGTCATAGTTGGTAGAGTGAGAAATTAACCCGCAGCTCCTAGAACACTTTCCTGCCCCGGAGTCTTAAGGGCCTGCCTCATCCACACATCCAGTTACAGAGTGTGCCTCTCAGCCCATTTTGCCTCAGACTCGTTGAGCCCTTTGACTTTTTAAAATACGTGTGATCAGGCTGTCAGCGCCTGTTTAAAGCTGAGCTGGGGGAGTGCAGTGAACAGCTGGGAGTTGGTTCGCGGGTGTTGGCGGGTGTGGAGCAGTAACAAGGCAGGTCACCGGGCGCCGGCGTGCTCGTGTCTTCCAGGTGTACCTCGAAAGGCTTCTAACATATGCAGAGATTGACATCTGTCCGGCCAACTGGAAGCGGATTGTTCTGGGGGCCATCCTGCTGGCCTCCAAGGTATGGGACGACCAGGCCGTGTGGAACGTGGACTACTGCCAGATCCTGAAGGACATCACGGTGGAGGACATGTGAGTGTGGGCGGGGGTGTCTGCAGAGGAAACCCTCCCCTTTGTGGACCTGCTCAGTGTGGTTATGAGTGGATGTGATTGCACGTCTGTTGTGGGCTGGCCGAGCAAGGACACAGTTGCTGAAAGCCTTATTCTAGGCGAACCTTCCTTTACCTTCCTGCTCCCTGTCTGCGGTGGGGCTCATCCCATCTCTGTATCCACTGCAGACTGATGACTGGCAGCAGATGGGCTAAAATGTTACCTGTTTCTGTTCAGAGAGAAGTCTTTCACTGCTTTTGTCACGTTTTGCAAGTTCAGTTGCTTAAAATGAGCGTTGTGTCCTCGAGGTCCCCCTGTGCTGTCCTGGTCGGGCTGCGTGTTCTCAGGGCACCATCCTGAGCTCACACTTAGCTGCGGCCTGGGGGCTGGGGTCCCAGGGGCTGGGCATACAAGACGTGGGGTCAGAACCTCCCAGGAGCAATGAGCTGTTTTGGAAACACTCAATCATATGAATTTCTTACAGTTCCTTATGGTTTACAGGCATTTCTGACATGATTCTTGCTAATATTTTTCTCGTCTTGTTTGGCTTCCTTGAGGAAGCTCTGAGCTGGAGCAGGTTCCACTGTGTCCCGGTCCACATACAGGTCCCTGGACCCAGTGACCAGTGCGGGCTCCTCCCCACCCTGCCCCCCCTCTTCCGGTTGCTGGTTCGCTGGGCACCCCATTTTTGTGCTGCCCTGGGAGCTCCTGTTTGTGTTTTGGGTCTTTTACCAGAGCCTTTTCCTGCTGCATACCTGTATGACTGCTTCCTACATGTCATTCTTTATCATAAAAAGTAAGACAAATATGAAGTTTTTGACAGCAAGAAAAATAAAATGAGCATATTTTTTAAAAATTCTTGATTACATTTCAAGGTGAAAACAGTTACTAAGATAATTGTCATCCAGACTGTAAGTAGGTCGCTTCCACCTTTGAGCTGCTGTGAATAACACTGTCGTGAATATGAACACGGGTGTGCAGACACCTCCCAGAGGCCCTGCTTTCCGTTCTTTGGGATCTATGCCCAGAAGTGGGATTGCTGCTTGTTGGCTGGTCTTTAAAGTGAGCCCATTTTTCTGCAAAAGCCGACAGGCCATTAGGTGATGAAAACAACTCGCTTTACTCCATTTTAGAACCCCATTTGCAAGTTGCTAAATGGCATCAGTTCAGTTGGGTTTCTTTACAGTGTTGATCTAATGTACCAAATATTTATTAAATTTTTTTTGTTTATTGACTTGAATTTATTTATCATAAAGTTTTACATCAGAACTATTTCCTTATAATTATCCCCTTCGGGGCAGTAAATCCATGAAGCCCGTTCTCTCTGCATCACTGTTAGTTTTTTGATGATTTATCACATAACAAGCTGTCAGATGTCCCTGGAGGATGTACTTCTGCAGTTTGGAAATTCAGATTTGGGGAATTATTTTTATTTTCTAAATCTTGCCTTAGTTGGAAAACACAGAAGCTCTAAAATCTTTTATTTCCCCCCAAACTTAAACATTCTGTTCAAGAAAACACTCAGTATTCAGGAAGGCTGTTTTTTCCCTAAGGAACCCTGGGAAACTGCCACCTTGTTCAAAACAAGATTCCTCTTGACTTTAATCCTAGTTATACCCTCAACAAGAGGCAGTGGTGTCTAGATACCATTTGGGGCAGGAATAGCTAGCTGACTAGTTCTCCTTTTATACTAAAAACTTGCTGGCATTGGAGAATGGGATCTGCAGTGGCACCTCTTAGCCACCGGGTGGCAGTCTGTCCACAGGCAGCTCCCAGGTTGCCCAGGAGAGCACTTCTGCCTTAGCGTATTTTTGACACTTAAGATTTTACCTGGGTTCCAGTATTTCACAGGATGACCTCTTATTAAATCTCACTGAAAGGAGCCATAAATACAAGTCATTAAAAGTGTAAAGTTTAGCACAACACACACATTTGGGGCTTTACTCCTTTCTCGAAGCTGCATCGAAGCAGCCCCTCCGATTAAATGACCTGAATGCGACGTCTTGGTCCCTCCCTCTGAGGCGCTCAGGCCTTCGATAACGACTTGCTGAGGTTTCTCGCTTCTGATCTGCCTGGGAGCTTCTGTCGGGGAACCAGCCACCCTGCCGCCTCAGTGCTCCCGCCCCCGTTGTCATAGCAGCGCTAGACGGGCTCGGATGGCTAGATGGGGCCCCTGGCCAGGAGCAGACGAGCTGCCCCGCCCCGCCCCCACCCCACCCCCGCCAGGAGCAGCCCGCCCCCACCTGGCTCCTCCCCGCCGGAGCTGGTCGCTTCTGGGGCTCAGTTCAGCTCTCACTTCCCGGAAGCCTTCCCTGGATCCCTCCACCCAGGCTGAGCTTGGTGCGCTCCTTTCAGTAACAGGAATTATGGAGCACCAACCTCATGTCAGGTGCTGAGCTGGGGCCAGGCTGCACCATCAGATGTCACGGTTTCTGGCTCCGAGGAGACAAGGAGGGGAGACTGTGATAAAGGACAGAAGTGATCCCGGGGTGCTGCCTGGAGAGGTGGCCCTGGAGCAGTGCTCCCAGACAGACCTGTCGCTGAGGACGCTTCTCCCCCCGCAGTAACTACCGAGAAGTAGGCCTGATGACAGGGAAGTTTTCAGATGCATTCTGGCCGCCCTGGTTCGTCTTCATACAGCTGTTTGGCTCCCTTGTGGACCAGGGGCTGTCGCTGAGTAGTTCTGAGCGGCCGGACAGGACCAGCAGCGGCAGCTCGCAGGAGTGTTAGAGATGCACGTTCTCGGGCCCACCCAGACCTGCCGGATCAGATGGGTGGGCCCAGCAGGGGGGTCCTCACATGCCCTGCAGGTGATGGGTGTGCGCTGGGGCTGGGGGACCGCTCCTCCTCCCGTGGTCCGGAGGAAGGCCGGTCAGCGCGTCCTCACCTCTGCTCCCGGGTAGGGCAGTCCTCTGGGTCTTGGGGAGGCCTGTCCTCCAGGCTGCTGTCCGCCCTCACTGGACTCCACTTGACAGCTCTCGACTGCATCTTCTGCCCTGTTTGAGCCAATGGCTCACGCGGAAAGGTGAGGCCAGAGCCTGCCGTGTGTGCGTGTGTGTGTGTGCGCGCGTGCACAGATGTTCTCAGTGTCAGGGTTGCCCTGAAGCACTTTCTGGTGATCATCCCAGTTAATCAGGACTCATCCTTCCGGTCACTGGACCAGGTGGACTTGGCTGTGTCCAGCAGCCTGCCCAGGCGGCCACAGGTGGGGACAGTGGCTGAGCTGTGCGTTTGTGGCTTTCTCTGCAGGAACGAGCTGGAGCGACAGTTCCTCGAATTGCTCCAGTTCAACATCAACGTGCCCTCCAGTGTTTATGCCAAGTATTATTTTGATCTTCGTTCTCTGGCGGAAGCCAACAACCTGAGCTTCCCCTTGGAGCCCCTTAGCAGGGAGAGGGCCCATAAGCTGGAGGTAAGAGGTGTCGGCGCCCGGCGGGTGCACTGCTGCCGACTGAGCTGTGTGCTCACGGCAGTTCCTGATACTGCGTGTCATAAAATAAGGACGAGGTGCCCTGGATTTAATTTGTACAACCTCATATTTTTAATAACCTTATTAATGGCGGTTTTTACTTAATGTGCACTGATTGTTTTTTAAGTCAAAGAAGTTTTTAAAAAACCTGTTTTAAAAAAAATGTACCCACAAAAAGAGTGTTCCCAGCATGCACTTTTATAAGGAAAAAGTTACCAGATGACCCTACCGATTGGGAATCCGAAAAAGTTTGATTCTGCCTTTTTATTTTTCATATTTTCAGAGTATTTTCTCCACAGCCCAGTTAGAGCCAGGGCCAGCCCCTATGGTCTTGGCCTGGGTTCAGGGCCATCACTGATAAGCTGTGTGACTCTTGTGTCTTACACTTGTGTGTAGCTCAGCTTTGCATGTGCACCCAGCTCTTCCCATCCGACTCTGACGGCTGAAAGTGTGGGGACAAGGAGGCTCACGGGTTAGAGCCCTCCTTCAGAGGAGGTGCAGAGGCCCTCTGCACCTTCATCCCGAGTGTCCTTGGTGCCGAGGGCCGGCCAGGGCGAGGGCGCTGGCTCCCGGCTGACCTGATTACCTCCCCTCTGCCCCCAGGCCATCTCCCGCCTCTGCGAGGATAAGTACAAGGACCTGCGAAGACCCACGAGGAAGCGGTCAGCGAGTGCTGACAATCTGACTCTGCCCAGGTGGTCCCCGGCCATCATCTCCTAACCGTGGGCGTCCCCGCTGGAGGCCGTGCCATCCCTCAGTTTCTCCTTTAGTTCGAGAAAAGACAGTCTTAGGGTGGTTTGGTTTTGTTTCTCCTTTCCTTTTTTTAAAATTCATAGCTCCGCCAGGCTGCCTTGATGAGCGCCTCCGCGCCACGCGCACGCGCAGCAGGCCTCCGAGGACGCGAAGTCGGTACCGTGGGATCCAGTCCAGCCTTCCCCAGCCCCGGAACAGCGCTTCCTTCGTGGAGGAAAGACTCTAACCCTGGAGGACGAAGGGAAGGGAAAGGAAGTCGGCTAGAGGCACGGAAAGCGGCTTGGCCATTTCCTAAGCCCGCCACCGTCGGTCAGTAGCCGGAACCGACAGGAAAGCCCGGCGTAGGTGACGAAGTTGGATGTGCATTCAAGTCGCACGCCGCGTTCACCGCCCCACCTGGATCAGTATGTCCCGTAAGACTTCTTGCATTCCTTCTTGCTGCTTCTCGGGGGTTTGGAGGGGGGGATTTTTGTTTGTTTTATTCTGTTTTGGTTTTGGTCCCACAGAGCAGAGAATATAGTTTGTACCCACCATGGCACAGACATCCAAATAAATAGTACTGGCTGTTTCTCTCTGCACAACTCCTGCGAGCTGTCTTCTGAGCTTTCTTCCTCTCCAGGGGGAGCGCTTGTCACGTTTCTGTGCACCTTTATTTTAGCCGGTTTTCTCCACAGTGGCAGAATCAACTTGACTGTAGTGCTGAACCAAACGTAGCCCTTCCCCCTGACTCCTCCCCCCGGGAACATTCTAGATCACATGGGTGCTTGTGCCTTCTGGTCCTGCGGTGGTTTCTCTCTGCCCTGACGTCCTGGTGGAGGCTGCTCCCCCGCGGCCCGCGTGGGAGCCCTTCCTCCCCCTGCCCACCCCCTCCTCTACTTCCACGTCCATTGTGCAAGCAATATTCCTCTCAATTTTTATATGTTTACTTTAAATCAAAGTTAGTCTATTTGTATAAAATTTTTTAAAAATCTAAAATTTAAAAAAATGGGGGTGGGGGTGGGTATTCCCGTGGAAGATCATTGAAGGGCAAAATGTTCCTATTTACTGAGGTATTTTTCACAGAATGATTGAATAAAAAACTCAACTTGCATTTTCATTGTGGGTGCTTAGTGAAGTTATACAAAATTAAACTGTGAAGGTTTATGCGTCATTAATTATGACCATCTATTTTCGTTTCTGACTATCCCTCATTTCCTTATGGGCTGGATAAAAATCTGTTACATCAAGTAAAATTAAAGGGTTAACGATAGCATACCACATCAGTCTTAAGAATCTGGGTCAGTGAAGCATACAATGCTTTGGGGTTTGCACATTTTCTTGGGTCACAAATGACAGAGGTTTCTAAGTTTTTCCTTCATCAGGTCTTTGAGGCAAATGGCAGCCAGAAATCTGTGTTTCACCTTCCTCCTGTGTGAGCTTGGAAAACTTTGGAATCTTAGGTTATTAGTCTGTGCCCTAAGCTCATCCACCTGCTCCCCAGACATGCCTGCTCCAGATGAGACATGCTTTGCTTAATGGGAGGGACTCGGAAACACCCAGCATCCCAAGAACACCAAGCCAAGTACTAGTCAGGTTCTGTGAAATTTGTTATCATGTGTAAATGGAACTGTTTGGGCCAGAAATACTGTCAAATTCTTTCTGGCTTAAACTTTCAAAAGCAAACAAGCAGAATATGAAAAGTTAATTATCTTTCCATTATAATTGTGTTGATACACTCTGTATGGGTTCCAGAATCAGCTTCTCTCGTCAAGTAAGAGTTAGATTTAGAATTTGAAATAGAGACCTAAACATATAGAAAATATCATTTTATATTCCCTAATCTATATAGCTTAAAAAGCGACATATTTTCTTAACTGAATACGAATACCTCTCAAATTAGTTCCTCCCATGTAAAGTATCGTATTTTACCCAACATCCATTTCAGGAAAGAGGTTCTGCTGCCTTTAAAGCAGACACCTTATTTTTATCCCTTTTATTTGAATGAGAGAGATTTGAAAATTGAATTATGTAAATATTTCAATGCATCTGCTATTATTTTATGGAGTTTATTAAACTACTTAAAAAATTGTATAGTCTATTTATTGTATGTATGTACATACAGTCTGATAACTTAAAGTGGGTTCCGTAAAACCTGACTCAGTCTTGTTTAGACTATTGAATATTGTTTTAGCCCTGTGCACTGGACTCTACCTCTGTATAGGAAAATTTTCCATATAAATGAGCATTGATCTGTATTAATTGGTTATGTTTCTTACACTAAGGATTTTTAAAACTCTGCTGTAAGTGTAGATTTCAGTTTTACTTTTGCAGTGTGAATCACTTGACACGAAGGTAGATACTTTAGGTTTGTTTTATTTTTCTACATGATGATGGAGACTTACATTTTGTTCTCTGGTTTGTTCTAAGTTTGCCAAAAAAACACCCGACAACAACCAGTACAGTACCTATTGATAAATCATCGTGATGTAATTTGTTTGCAAGGTGATTCATGCCCTACAATTAAAGCTGTATTGCTATTTAGGAACACATTGTCTTAGTGTAGTTTTTGAATGGACAGTTTTCATCATTAATGAAGGAAGAAAACCACACAATTTACTGACTTTAAGTTTAGATTTGACTTAACAAATGAAAGTATCCCAATGAAATTTTCCTTTTTGGTTTTTTTTTTTTTAAACTGGGAGAAGAGAAAGAAGTCAGGGATTTAAAACCAAATTGGAGGGCAAGGTGGGAGGTCCTACCAAGATTCCCGACGTGCCCTGTGCCTTATGCGCTGCCTGAGGCCATCGTCTGGCTCCTCTCCCAGGCTGGCTGGCTTCCCGAGCCTCTCCTCTTGGCCTTTGGCAAGACCATCTCCATCTTGGGCTTTCCCTTGGGTCTGGGGGTTTTGATCCTCAGCTGAGCTGCAGAGCAGAATTTTGGGAGTGAGCAATTCTGATCCTTTCAGGCTGCTTTTGGTAACCTCTCATCTGGGGCTGTATTTTACAGCTTTGAATTTTTTAAATAATAAAATATAATTCCTAGTTCATTGTAGGTACTTACTGTTAGATAAATGGATACAGAGAACAAATAGTGCCTACCTTCCTGCTGCATTTTTTGAATATGACACTGAGATAAAATTGAACAGGTTTTGTGGATGCTGAGTGAACCAGTTCTTTTCAAGAGCAGTGGAGAAGTGTTGTTATGTGTTCTGTAGGTGCTGAGTGATCCTCAGAAGGACTGGGGCCTCCTGGAGGCCTAGCAGAGCTCGCCACTTGTGTAGCAATGCCCTGTTTCATCTGTGATCCCTTCAGCCCCCTTGGCTTCAGTGGAGTCAGCATCTCAAGACTCCCGTTGGATGGATCATGGAGACATGGATTGTCTCCTGAAAGGCCAACCAGGGAGCCTCTAACCTTGTTGAAAAAGAGAAGGAAGTAGGGAACACACCCTCGAGTGAAATGGGAAAAGGACACTGGACTAATTTGGGATTCGTATTTTAAGCTCTGTGGGTTGCAAGGAAGGCCCCTGCACACACGTGCATTCAGGTCATGACTGGCAGCCCCCGAACACCGAGCCTTCCCAGCACTTCTGCACCGAAAACAGATCATCCCGCAGGTGCCAGCGGACCCCGTCAGGGGAAGGGAGGCGTGCAGGGGCTCGCAGTCACCAGGGCTGCTGGACTCGGACCGGCCCAGGGCGGGGGCTTCCTTCCACTTCTTCCTGGTAGGTTTTCTTACTAAGTTTGCATGTCTGGAGCTGCTCAAGGTCAACAGTGTCACTTTCCATTAGAAGCGTTCATCTCTGACTTGAAAGGGTCACAGGAGGCCTCTGTGTGTCTGCATCGCTGTGAGTGTGGGCTGTAGGTCAATGCCCGGGAGGTCCTGGTACCCACGTTGTCCATCGTAGGTCTTGTAGGAAGCACCCTGGAGGAACCTGTGTCCTTTAGGGACTCGGTCTGGGTAGGGAGCTTTATTCCTTAAAGAACTTTGTTTCAATAGAATGCAGGATAAAAGTACGGCATTCCAAAGTAACAGCCATTTTGAACAAAAATATTAAATGTAACTAGAACTTAGGCATAACATTTATAGTAACAAACATTGGTATTGATTTGTATTGTAATGGAACCTTGGGTTTCAGTCTCAGACCAAAGTTAACTTGCTTTGCCACCTTGGACAAGTTACTTCACCTCTCTGGATCACTCAGTGAATTTGACTGGCAGAGATACACTTGCTCACGTTTTCACCACCTGTCTTACTGTTTCTAAACACACTCTGCTCAGCCATTCTTGCATCACGATTGGTGGATGCTGCTCTGCGTGGATGTAGGAAGGCTGGACCCACTGAAAGACAAGTCCGAGCTTATCTGTGAGTTTCCCCGGGGAAATCGGTTGTCTCTTCCAGGGCGCCCTCCCAAAGAAGGGTGGCCATCGGCAGATACAGCTGTTCTTAGGAGGAGGATGTGGATATCCAGAATTCAGCTGCTGTCTGTCCCTCCTGGGTCTGCCCTAATGCACCTCAATCTGTAGCTTGTCCAGTTGGGTTTTACTGTACCTTGTGGTTCTTGTCCATGTTGATGGACAATGAAAATCTTGCAACAGTGAAGTTGGGCGTTGGAATCCTCCCCTGACAAATGTCTTGAGAAGACATCTTTGTGTTAGCCCCCAGGTGATGCTTATCCTTCTTAGACCTGCAGACCCAAAGCTCTGGGGGCCACCCTGGAGGAGAAGGCCTTCACTCCCGCCCTGTGGCACTTCCATGGAACTTGGCCACTTGCAGGCTTCCCAGATCTGCCTCTGCTCACCAGCTCCTGGATCTTCTGCAAAGGACTTGCATTTGGGGGGACCAAAGGAGTTGGGGGTCCACTCCAAAGAGAAGAGCCACATTTGGGGGCAGCATAAGGTAAAGCAGTGACTGTGCAGGGTCAGGACGCACGAGTATGAGGCCTCGCCAGGGCACACGGTCTGGCAAGTCTCAGAGCTTAGCTGGATTCCCAGAGCTTCATCTTTCTTTAAAGCAAAGAAATGTGTCACCCCCTGGGTCACCCTAAGATCCTTCCACTCCTAATACTCAGTTATCCTACGAATCACTTAGTTATTCTGAGATTTCCAGGAGCACTGTTGGGACTCACAAGAGATTTACTCACCCCTGCAATATTACGAAAACAAACACAGAATTTGGGAAAGCCTACCGTGAAGCGTTCCAGGGTCTCACCGGGGAGGGAAAGACGAATCTGGTGGGTGCATTTTCTGCTTCCAGTCAGGACCGTGAGTGTGCAGGTGGCCCACTGTCACTGAGGCAAAGTGGACACAGAAGGCCTGGGGCACCATGGGGATGGGACCACCAGGGCGACGGGACCACGTACAAACGGGTTCGACCAAGGCAGGAGGCAAGGAGACTTCATGCAGATGTTCATCTGACGAGAGTCCCAGGCGGTAACTGATCACCCTCTTGTGTTTCTGGTTCTTCTTCTTCTTCATCATCATGTTGTATTTTCATTTTTATTATATTTGATCGTTATCTGCATCTCTTCTATCAGCTTTTATAGTCCTATACTGACTGATGGCTTTTCAGAAGGTCAACAGTGGATTTAAAAGTACATTGGTAAGGAAAGACAAGATAGGGGTAGGGGAAGTAAGAAGTACAAACTACTATGTATAAAATGCATAAGCTACAAGGATATATTGTATAGCACAGGGAATAGAGCCGATGTTTTATAATAAGTATAAATGGAGTATAACCTTTAAAAATTGTGAATCACTGAAACTTATATAATATTATAAATCAACTATACCTCAATAAAATATAGTAATAAACAATAATAAAAGCTTACAGAAAGTATTAAAAAAGTACATTGGTACAGTAGATTGGCCTATAGATAAAGTGACTCTTTTAAAGCTTATGTTATTAAATGTAATGGGGAATTTAATTGGTGAGATTTTAATGTCTTCAAATATTTATGGCTATTCTGCTTTTTAATTTTTCAGAATTTCTCTCAGGCTTCCAAGATTTAAAAACAAAAAGGTTTTGTTAACACATAGTGAAAAATACATTTCTGTGATATCTTTGTAAGATTATTTCATGGTGCTCTAATCTGAGCCCTCTTTGGAAGAAACATGTGGATTTAAATTACGGAAGAGTTCCCTGATTATTGATTTCTGAAGGATTGAAAAAGTTAACGGTACAAGGGAGAAAATGGTACACTAAAACTCTTAAGGCATCCCCAAAGAGCTCTTGTTCATTAAGCCTTAGTGAATTCTTCAACATGCAGCCCCTCTTTTCCCGACTTTGTTTATTCAGCAAAGCCAAGAACGTGACCCCCCCCAAATTTTTTACACAAAATTAAAATGCTATATACTCATCAGAATAGTCAGAATCTTATTTTCCTTCTTAACTTATAAGTAGTGATCATGCAGTGAAGTAGATGTTCCATGTTGCTGCTAATTTTAGTTTGTCAGCATTTTCTGGAAGCAACCATGAGTCATATGTATTTAGACAGCTATGATTTCTGCCAACCCAGCTGGCTTCAGGAACTGCGGGTGGGGGGGGGTTCATTCTTACTTTATGCCGAAATCTGTTTGGGATGATGGCTGTTACCATTGGTCTTTTGACCTCTGATTTGCATTTATTTGAAAAATTTGAGTTGATCGTCCTTAATAAATAATCCCATTCCTATGTATTCTTACTTGGATAGCCCATGAAAACAAAAATCAGAGTTTAATTCACTGAGTAAAGCATTAGCCTTATTTTATAAGTGCTAAAGAGCAAGCATAATTTATTGCACAAATAAAACAAATAGTATGTGATTTTTTTCCTTAAATTCCTGCAGACACATGGATTTGGAATTCCTTTTCTAATTTGTGCTTTCTCTTCCCAGGAACACACTGGCTTACCACGCCTCACAGCACAAAGTGATACATTTCATGTCCTTGGGCTAAAATATTCTAGTAGATCCATTTTCAGAACTTAATCCCAGTCTTGAAATATTTAAATTCTTTTTTATATTTATTCCCCGGCGTGAGCCTGACACCTTGCATACATCGTTAATCCTTTGGGTGAAAGAGGATCAGCCCAACAGAAACATTCCTCTTTACATTACCTCCTTGTGGAATAAGGAAGGAGCAGAAAGGGATGTACGAACTTGCTCATCTGGAATCAGAAAGTCTCAGTGTTGGAATCATCACCCACATGCACTTTCAGATGAGGAAATTAGGTTCAGGATGTGAAGTGAAGGTGAAATGAACATGAAGGCCAAGTCTGGCTTTGGCTTTGGTAGCTAACAAATAATTGGTCCTGATGGGAACCATGTTGATTTTTCACCTTGAGTACCTTGAGGATTAAAACCTCATTGCAAACCAATAATTATGTAAGTGTTGATATTCAAAAGTCATACGTTCATAACTCCGTTCCATTTGAATCTGTCCTTCATTTAAGATGAACACAACTGACGGAAGTTATGGGTCCCATGTTGAACTGAGTTGCTGACTATGAAGCTAATAAGTCTAAAGCTTCCCTGACATCTACATTCCTGATTACATATTTGCAGCAATGAACCTGAAAGATCAATGTTATATTTACAAACTCCAGTGGTGAAATACGTGGACAGATCCTGCATACAGTTGGACATAATTTAAAATGTATGCCTCGTCCTTGGAGCTGTTCCTTTTATGCCACTCTTTACAGTCAGCAAGGACTCAGGGAGCCCTCCATGTGCACGCAGTGCTGTGCTGATAAAAGAAGGGAAAGACACTGTCCCTGCCCTTCTGGAGCTTACAGTTGAAGTACAAAGATGAAGTGTTATTTTCTCATAAATGAGGGGACAATAGGAAATTAGAATATAGACAGAATCTATGGATAAGGATCATATACTTATAGCTTAGTGAAAATATGCTAATGGACTACAGAAGTCAGGAAAGGCTTCCTAGCAGATGTGGGACTGTGGCGGAGCCCTGGAATCTTTGTAGGATACAAACTGGAAGAGAAAAGGGATTCTAAGCAAAGATAACAAGTGTGGCATGGTGAGGCTGAGGACCAGTGTGAAAGGATAAAAATATGTGCAGTACATCCAAGGGATACTGAGTAAGCAGGGCTGGGTTTGTCGGACCTGGAAACCTGGGCTTCTGCCAGGAGAGATCGGATCTGTGTGCTCACATTTTCATTCCTCCATCAAGGCAGCTGCTGGAGATAACTGCCTGGCCTCAGATGAGTTCTGCTATGGATTAGCTCTGTGACCCCAAGCAAATCACTTAACCTTTCTGAACCTCCATTCTCTCATCTGTAAAGTGAGGACCAAAATAGCACTTATCTCCTAGGACGATAATGAAGATTCAGATGAGAAGAGAACCCGTGCCTGGAACACAGTGAATGTTCAGTATGTGTTCGATATATTTTGATTCTGGCCTGCTGCCTGTAAGGACCAGGCTTCCTAGGCAAGCCCTTCATCCTACTTCGCTCACCTAGAGAAGATCATCCTGAATGCAGAGAGGACGTGGCAGCAGCATCTTCCTGTAGAAAGCCATTCTCTGAGTCATCCCCGAGGACCACAGGCTGGGGACTGAGGCAGCCTTCGCTTGTGCAGAGTCAAGAGATCCAGAAGGGCTGGGCAGGGTAGCTGAGGAGGAAGGAAGCACAAGAGGAAGTAAGTTAATCTCAGTGGGGATGAATCATCCAGTAGCTATTTGAAGCTGTTTCCCCAGGGACCATCCTTGCCTCAGACAGGAACCCAGCAGAGTTAGAGCCAATGACATGGGCATCAGCTTTGGCTTCACTGGAATGGCTAACATGTTCACATCCCCAAGCCCTCCTAGCTGCCATTTATACATGGAGAATGAACCCTTGGCCACACACCACGAGAAGGAAGAGTGACTTGGTCTCCCCAGGCCATTAAAGAGTTTCCAGTGCCTCAAAACGCAACTAGTAAACAAGCACTAAAATATCTGCATTGAAGGTCACCTCTGCCCGGGAGCTGCTGCCAACAGTCCTGGCCTTGTAGCACATGCACAGAAAAAACACAAACTACACTCACGAGTGGGATTCTCTACTTGGAATCCTGTCCCACTTCTGGAAAAAGTGTTCTCGGTTACAGTGTCAGAACTGAGGCTTCTGGCTACGGAAAAGTAATTAAAAGCTTATTACAGTTGCCAGGGAAATGATGTTCAAGAGGAATTTTCTATGTTATTTTATTCTATCTCTTGTATTCTATTCTATTTGTGGCTGCACTGCACAGCATGCAGGATCTTAGTTCCCCAACCAGGGATCGAACCCAGGCCTCCTGCAGTGGAAGCTTGGAGTCTTAACCACTGGACCACCAGGGAAGTCCCAAACACCTTTTTTTTCCTAGAGGAATTTTAAGTTATTTAAACACGGTAACTTTGTGAATTCCAAGCAAACTCAATTACACAAACTCAAAAAAAGGAGCGATTCCAAGAGTTTCTTTCAATTCAGATTTTAGTTGGTTCAAAGGAAATCTTGCTGCTAAGGCTAATGCCTTCTCTTGATCTCCTTATATGTCTGCTTTAGGACAGTGGAGATCAAGAGCATAAAGAAGAGGGATTTTCTTTAGTGTTCATTTTTATTTACATTGTTGCATAAGGTCTCTGTTCCCTCCATACTGTTGAGACATATTCTAGAGGGAGAGACCACCCCTTGCTGTGTGTCTCTACAGCTGGCTGGGCTCAGGCTGGTGTGCGTTCAGGAAAGAGCAGCCAGGAAGTAAAGAAAGCGTTTCCTTCTTACTGTGTATGTGCTTGTTAAAAGCTGCAGAAACAAAACATCCCTTCACTTCACTTTTTTGAAAGGGTGGATGGAGTTTCCGGTAAAATATCTACCCAGAGTGAACATCTCTAGTTAGGCATGGGTGGGAAATTAAGTTCTGGTATTGATTGATTCTCTCTGCTCCTGTCACAATAAGCTATAATAATTTATTATAACAGATGATTCAGTCTGGGAGTAAATCCACTGCGTGAAGGTCTCCAATTCACTGACACCATTAATCTGATAATTAGAGCAGTGATCACTGAGGGAATCCAGGGATGGAGGAATGGGCCAGGCCTGGCTTAATTCTTTTGTCTTATCCTCACCCTGACTGAGGCAGATATTCCAAAATGCCACAAGCCCCTTCCATTCTTCCTGACTAATGACAAAATTCCCTATTCCTCAATAATACATTGTCCCTTCTCTTGATAAATTCTGAATGTCTTTTCCTCATCTGTAAAATTGGGTTAGTGATGCTTATTGCAGGGGAATGAAAGGATTCAATGAGAAAATATCTGTAAGGCCCATGGCAATAGGCCAACTCTGTGCTGTGATTGCCCTTCCTGCCTGTGGTATTAGAATCACCTCCTGATGGAATTGCTGCAGGCAAGTCAACCAGATCCACACATTCGTTGTAAATGTGATTGTTTGCTGCCCTGGGTAGCTCTTCATATAAACCAAAGGGGTTCTGATTTGGGGTTTCTTTGTTTAAACAAAACATCCATTGGGGTGCCCCTCCCTCCCCCCGGCCTGAGTGAGTCAGAGCCCCCGAATCAGCGGCTCCTTTAACCCCGTCCTGTCTGAGCGAAGAACAGACGCCCTCCGGCGACCTACACGCAGAGGCAGGGCCAAATCCAAAGCTGAGCCCTGGGAGCTGTGAGAACAAAGAAGAGAAAGGGAAGTCTCTCCCAGCAGCCTCAGAAGCAGTGGATTAAAGCTCCACAATCAACTTGATGTACCCTGCAGCTGTGGAATACACGAATAGACAACGAATCATCCTAAATTGAGGAGGTGGACTTTGAGAGCAAGATTTATGATTTTTTTCCCCTCTTCTCTTTTTCCGTGTGGATGAAAGGCTCTTGGTGCTGCAGCCAGGAGTCAGTGCTGTGCCTCTGAGGTGGGAGAGCCAACTTCAGGACACTGGTCCACAAGAGACCTCCCAGCTCCACATAATATCAAACGGGGAAAATCTCCCAGAGATCTCCATCTCAACACCAACACCCAGCTTCACTCAACGACCAGCAAGCTACAGTGCTGGACACCCTATGCCAAACAACTAGCAAGACAGGAACACAACCCCAACCATTAGCAGAGAGGCTGCCTAAAATCATAAGTCCACAGACACCCCAAAACACACCACCAGACGTGGACCTGCCAACCAGAAAGACAAGATCCAGCCTCATCCACCAGAACACAGGCACTAGTCCCCTCCACCAGGAAGCCTACACAACCCACTGAACCAACCTTAGCCACTGGGGGACAGACACCAAAAACAATGGGAACTACGAACCTGCAGCCTGCAAAAAGGAGACCCCAAACACAGTAAGATAAGCAAAATGAGAAGACAACACACAGCAGATGAAGGAGCAAGATAAAAACCCACCAATCCTAACAAATGAAGAGGAAATAGGCAGTCTACCTGAAAAAGAATTCAGAATAATGATAGTAAAGATGATCCAAAATCTTGGAAATAGAATGGACAAAATGCAAGAAACATTTAACAAGGACCTAGAAGAACAAAAGATGAAACAAACAACGATGAACAACACAATAAATGAAATTAAAAATACTCTAGATGGGAACAATAGCAGAATAACTGAGGCAGAAGAACGGATAAGTGACCTGGAAGATAAAATAGTGGAAATAACTACTGCAGAGCAGAATAAAGAAAAATGAATGAAAAGAACTGAGGACAGTCTCAGAGACCTCTGGGACAACATTAAACGCACCAACATTTGAATTATAGGGGTTCCAGAAGAAGAAGAGAAAAAGAAAGGGACTGAGAAAATATTTGAAGAGATTATAGTTGAAAACTTCCCTAATATGGGAAAGGAAACAGTTAATCAAGTCCAGGAAGCACAGAGAGTCCCATACAGGATAAATCCAAGGAGAAATATGCCAAGACACATATTAATCAAACTGTCAAAAATTAACTACAAAGAAAACATATTAAAAGCAGCAAGGGAAAATCAACAAATAACACACAAAGGAATCCCCATAAAGTTAACAGCTGATCGTTCAGCAGAAACTCTGCAAGGCAGAAGGGACTGGCAGGACATATTTAAAGTGATGAAGGAGAAGAACCTGCAACCAAGATTACTCTACCCAGCAAGGATCTCATTCAGATTTGATGGAGAAATTAAAACCTTTACAGACAAGCAAAAGCTGAGAGAGTTCAGCACCACCAAACCAGCTCTACAACAACTGCTAAAGGAACTTCTCTAGGCAAGAAACACAAGAGAAGGAAAAGACCTACAATAACGAACCCAAAACAATTAAGAAAATGGGAACAGGAACATACATATCGATAATTACGTTAAATGTAAATGGATTAAATGCTCCCACCAAAAGACACAGATTGGCTGAATGGATACAAAAACAAGACCCATATATTTGCTGTCTACAAGAGACCCACTTCAGACCTAGAGACACATACAGACTGAAAGTAAGGGGATGGAAAAAGATATTTCATGCAAATGGAAACCAAAAGAAAGCTGGAGTAGCAATTCTCATATCAGACAAAATAGACTTTAAAATAAAGACTATTAGAAGAGACAAAGAAGGACACTACATAATGATCAAGGGATCGATCCAAGAAGAAGATATAACAATTGTAAATATTTATGTACCCAACATAGGAGCACCTCAATACATAAGGCAAATACTAACAGCCATAAAAGGGGAAATCGACAGTAACACATTCATAGTAGGGGACTTTAACACCCCACTTTCACCAATGAACAGATCATCCAAAAAGAAAATAAGGAAACACAAGCTTTAAATGATACATTAAACAAGATGGACTTAATTGATATTTATAGGACATTCCATCCAAAAACAACAGAATACACATTTTTCTCAAGTGTTCATGGAACATTCTCCAGGATAGATCATATCTTGGGTCACAAGTCAAGCCTTGGTAAATTTAAGAAAATTGAAATTGTTCCAAGTATCTTTTCCGACCACGCTATGAGACTAGATATCAATTACAGGAAAAGATCTGTAAAAAATACAAACACATGGAGGCTAAACAATACACTACTTAATAACGAAGTGATCACTGAAGAAATCAAAGAGGAAATCAAAAAATTCCTAGAAACAAATGACAATGGAGACACGAGAACCCAAAATCTATGGGATGCAGCAAAAGCAGTTCTAAGAGGGAAGTTTATAGCAATACAATCCTACCTTAAGAAACAGGAAACATCTCGAATACACAACCCAACCTTGCACCTAAAGCAATTAGAGAAAGAAGAACAAAAAACCCCAAAGTTAGCAGAAGGAAAGAAATCATAAATATCAGATCAGAAATAAATGAAAAAGAAATGAAGGTAACAGTAGCAAAGATCAGTAAAACTAAAAGCTGGTTCTTTGAGAAGATAAACAAAATTGATAAACCATTAGCCAGACTCATCAAGAAAAAAAGGGAGAAGACTCAAATCAATAGAATTAGAAATGAAAAAGGAGAAGTAACAACTGACACTGCAGAAATACAAAAGATCATGAGAGATTACTACAAGCAACTCTATGCCAATAAAATGGACAACCTGGAAGAAATGGACAAATTCTTAGAAATGCACAACCTGCCAAGACTGAATCAGGAAGAAATAGAAAATATGAACAGACCAATCACAACTGAAATTGAGACTGTGATTTAAAATCTTCCAACAAACAAAAGCCCAGGACCAGATGGCTTCACAGGCGACTTCTATCAAACATTTAGAGAAGAGCTAACACCTATCCTCAAACTCTTCCAAAATATAGCAGAGGGAGGAACACTCCCAAACTCATTCTACGAGGCCACCATCACCTTGATACCAAAACCAGGCAAGGATGTCACAAAGAAAGAAAACTACAGGCCAATATCACTGATGAACATAGATGCAAAAATCCTCAACAAAATACTAGCAAACAGAATCCAACAGCACATTAAAAGGATCATACACCATGATCAAGTGGGGTTTATTCCAGGAATGCAAGGATTCTTCAATATACGCAAAACAATCAATGTGATATACCACATTAACAAATTGAAGAAAATCCATATGATCATCCATGATAAAAACCCTGCAGAAAGTAGGCATAGAGGGAACTTTCCTCAACATAATAAAGGCCATATATGACAAACCCACAGCCAACATCGTCCTCAATGGTGAAAAACTGAAAGCATTTCCACTAAGATCAGGAACAAGACAAGGTTGCCCACTCTCACCACTCTTATTCAACATAGTTTTGGAAGTTTTAGCCACAGCAATTAAGAAAAGGAAATAAAAGGAATCCAAATCGGAAAAGAAGAAGTAAAGCTGTCACTGTTTGCAGATGACATGATACTATACATAGAGAATCCTAAAGATGCTACCAGAAAACTACTAGAACTAATCAATGAATTTGATAAAGTAGCAGGATACAAAATTAATGCACAGAAATCGCTGGCATTCCTATACACTAATGATGAAAAATCTGAAAGTGAAATCAAGAAAACACTCCCATTTACCACTGCAACAAAAAGAATAAAATATCTAGGAATAAACCTACCTAAGGCGACAAAAGACCTGTATGCAGAAAACTATAAGACACTGATGAAACAAATTAAAGATGATACAAACAGATGGAGAGCTATACCATGTTCTTGGATGGGAAGAATCAACATTGTGAAAATGACTATACTACCCAAAGCAATCTACATATTCAATGCAATCCCTATCAAACTACCACTGGCATTTTTCATAGAACTAGAACAAAAAATTTCACAATTTGTATGGAAACACAAAAGACCCCGAATAGCCAAAGCAATCTTGAGAACGAAAAATGGAGCTGGAGGAATCAGGCTCCCTGACTTCAGACTGTACTACAAAGCTACAGTAATCAAGACAGTATGGTACTGGCACAAAAACAGAAAGACAGATCAAAGGAACAGGATAGAAAGCCCAGAGACAAACCCACGCACATATGGTCACCTTATCTTTGATAAAGGAGGCAGGAATGTATAGTGGAGAAAGGACAGCCTCTTCAATAAGTGGTGCTGGGAAAACTGGACAGGTACATGTAAAAGTGTGAGATTAGATCACTCCCTAACACCGTACACAAAAATAAGCTCAAAATGGATTAAAGACCTAAATGTAAGGCCAGAAACTATCAAACTCTTAGAGGAAAACATCAGCAGAACACTCTATGACATAAATCACAGCAATATCCTTTTTGACCCACCTCCTAGAGAAATGGAAATAAAAACAAAAATAAACAAATGGGACCTAATGAAACTTCAGAGCTTTTGCACAGCAAAGGAAACCATAAAGAAGACCAAAAGACAACCCTCAGAATGGGAGAAAATATTTGCAAATGAAGCAACTGACAAAGGATTAATCTCCAAAATTTATAAGCAGCTCATGCAGCTCAATAACAAAAAAACAAACAACCCAATCCAAAAATGGGCAGAAGACCTAAACAGACATTTCTCCAAAGAAGATATACAGATTGCCAACAAACACATGAAAGAATGCTCAACATCATTAATCATTAGAGAAATGCAAATCAAAACTACAATGAGATATCATCTCACACCAGTCAGAATGGCCGTCATCAAAAAATCTAGAAACAATAAATGCTGGAGAGGCTGTGGAGAAAAGGGAACCCTCTTGCACTGTTGGTGGGAGTGTAAATTGATACAGCCACTGTGGAGAACAGTATGGAGGTTCCTTAAAAAACTACAAATAGAACTACCATATGACCCAGCAGTCCCACTATTGGGCATATACCCTGAGAAAACCATAATTCAGAAAGAGTCATGTACCAAAATGTTCATTGCAGCTCTATTTACAATAGCCCAGAGATGGAGACAACCTAAGTGTCCATCATCGGATAAATGGATAAAGAAGATGTGGCACATGTATACAATGGAATATTACTCAGCTATAAAAAGAAACGAAATTGAGCTATTTATAATGAGGTGGATAGACCTAGAGTCTGTCATACAGAGTGAAGTAAGTCAGAAAGAGAAAGACAAATACCGTATGCTAACACACATATATGGAATTTACAAAAAAATGTCATGAAGAACCTAGGGGTAAGACAGGAATAAAGACACAGACATACTAGAGAATGGACTTCAGGATATGGGGAGGGGGAAGGGTAAGCTGTGACAAAGTGAGAGAGAGGCATGGTCATATATACACTACCAAACGTAAGGTAGATAGCTAGTGGGAAGCAGCTGCATGGCACAGGGAGATCAGCTCATTGCTTTGTGACCGCCTGGAGGGTTGGGATAGGGAGGGTGGGAGGGAGGGAGACGCAAGAGGGAAGAGATATGGGAACATATGTATATGTATAACTGATTCACTTTGTTATAAAGCAGAAACTAACACACCATTGTAAAGCAATTCTACTCCAATACAGATGTAAAAAAAAAACATCCACTGGGACCATGCACTTCTGCAAAAAGAGCCAGGGGTGGCTGGAGCACATGGGAGCAGGTTTTATTCCAGTAACCTCATTTATTTATTTTTTAATAACCAGGACATTTTTATTAAGAATCAATTTAGATGATAGTTGTGAAAACCCTTGAACAGTATCAAACAGTATAGAAAACAAAAATAATACTATACAAATAGGATCCCAGATTTCCAAACCAGAAGAAAACATTTGTTTAACCCTACACCGTAAACGTGAAAGAAAAGATTCAGACAGGCTTTCCCAAGATTACATGACTAGCCAAATACGTTTATCTGTTCTATGTAAATCTACCTCTCCAAGGTTGATTGTAAGATATCTCCCTCTACATACAGGCTGTATTAACATGTGACACTGCCACAATAAACTATACCAAGTTAATGAAGCAAGATAGCCATTATATTCATAAAGAGCTCAAAATAACATACAAAGTTTAAAGCAGGTTTAAAATGAACCTGACATCTTATCTTCAGAGAAAGGATTCCGGTAAACTCGTTTGTAAGGACTTTATTGGATTCGATTTAGAGAGGGGCCCACCAGGGGCAGATTCGATAATCCCCTGTTATACAGCGAGCAGCAGCCACCTGGGACAGAGGACCCCAGGCAGACAGATGCCACCGCAGCTGCCTTTGCTGCGAAGCGGTGACACGTGAGCATGGAGAGCCTCGGCAAGAAGGAACAGAATCAAGGAGGCTGCGTCTGCCACATACGACACCGCTTAGAAAGAGTCTCGTTCTGCCGTCATCAGCCTCAGGCAAGGATCGGCAGGAGCCACTCTCCCTGCCCCTCCCAGGACCCTCGTTAGGAGCCCACACAACAGTCCTGTCAGCTCAGAGTGACCCCAGGAGGGACCCTGTCCTGTCAAGTTCTGCCTGACGCTGAAACCACAGTTATCTCCTCTTCCCTGTGCCCATTCGGGGGATTCCTCCAAAAAAGAGGAAATGAAGGGAATGGAAACGCAAAAGAAGAGAAGTTGATCTGGGGTTCAAATAAAAACCATTTTACAAATAGTGTCTGGTTTGCTAGCATCTGAGTACTTGAATGAATGTGAAATGTGCTGGGTTTTCTCCTAAAAGAGGAAAAAGACTTTTCAGACTCAAGTTTTTTGTTGTTGTTTGTCTATATGTGTAATGGATCCCTGGATTAGTTGATGTATAAGCTAAACAGAGAAGAAATGACACAAGAATCTTTTATTTTTGGAATTGTTCTCCCTTAAACAATGAAAATCTAGTGTGTTTTCCCCTCCTTTTAAAAATTTACTTTTCAAACCTTTTTTCCCAAACCAGCTTTGCATTTTCCCCCAGTTTTACACTTAGACTTTTCAAATTGCAAAAATCATGCGCCATAGGTACAGACTAAAGAAAATATCAATTCAAATGAGCCAAATGTGCTTAAAAGGGTTACAGTAACATCATATTAACAAATGGGATGTTTTCTAACAAAACATTTATCTCTGAGAGATTTTATTCCAAGTTTGTGGTGTTGGGAGGAATCCGAGCGATGGCATGAAAGACATCACCTCATTCAACTCCATTATCCCCAGATGAGGAAACCGGGGAGGGGCGGGGGAGACAGACAATGTCCCCAAGCCAATGGGTAGCACCATCTGAACTAGCATCTCCTGCTCCAACTTCAAAGGCCATTTCTTGCACGGTTGTCAGTGAGGTTTTAGTGTGGAAATTTATTAAATACTGAGTAAAATAACACAAATTTGCAAGAAAACTGATCGTGCATCTGAGAAGCTTGGAGGGAAAGGAGAAAGGCCGGGGGAAGAGCAGGTGGTCAGTCTGTTTTCAGGCAAAGAACAGAAACAAGAGGCAGAACAGCCACAGGTGGGGTAAGGGTTGGTCTCCTCTGCAGAGAGAACCATGGAAGACCCCCCCTCAGGAAACTGCTCAGGACCACGAGGTCTCAGATGGCCATGGCTGGGTGCACCCCCCATTCAGTCATCAGAGGATAGAGGGGGGGGCTGCTTGTGCACCAGCCCATCTGTCACTCACCTTTCTTTGTCTTCTGGCAACACCTGCCCATCACCCCTACCCCCGTCCTACTTCCCAGGCCCCCATGACCATATCACATCCTGAAAGAAGTCCCATCCACTTCAAGATAGGTCTTGTGAGTGGGAGTTGAATTATCTTGGGAGACTTCTGCTCCTCATTTTTCAAAGTTTTACTCTCTTGCTGATGCCTCAAACTCCTTCAATTAGAAATAAAGCCTTTTGGAAACCCCCTACACTGCTGGTGGGAATGCAAATTGGCACAACCACTATGGAGGACGGTATGGGGGTTCCTCAAAAAATAAAAATAGAGTTACCATATAATTCTGCAATCCCACTCCTGGGCATATATCTGGAGAAAAACATAATTCGAAAAGATTTTGCACCCCAGTGTTCATAGCAGCACTATGAACAGCACTTTACAATCGCCAAGACATGGAAGCAACCTAAGTGTCCATTGACAGATGAATGGATAAAGAAGATTTGGTACATGTAAACAATGGAATACTACTCAGCCACAAAAAGGAATGAAATAATGCCATTTGCAGCAACATGGATGCAACTAGAGATTATCTAAGTGAAGTAGGTCAGAAAGAGAAAGACAAATACCATGCGATATCACTTATATGTGGAATCTAAAATATGACACAAATGAACTTATCTATGAAACAGAAACAGACTCACAGACATAAAGAACAGACTTGTTGCCAAGGAGGAGGTGGAATGAGGGAGGGATGGATTGGCAGTTTGGGATTAGCAGATGCAAACTATTATATATAGAATGGATAAACAAAGTCCTACTGTCTAGCACAGGGAACTATATCCAATATCCTGTGATAAACCATAATGGAAAAGAATATGAAAAAGAATGTATATATATGTATAACTGAATCACTTTGCTGTACAGTAGAAATTAACACAACATTGCAAATCAACTATACTTCAATAAAATAAAGTTTTTTTTATAAAAGGAAAAAAATAAAGCCTTTCTTTCAATGGGGGGGTTGGTGGGGGAGCTTAAATTGCTTTATTTATCATACTACTGGCTGGAGTTCATTTCACTGAAATGTTATAAAGCAATGACTGATGACTTTCTCTTTTCCTTTCTTTTTTCCACGAGCTAAAAACTAAATCCAGATCTAGAGGAAATGTAGTCAAGGAGCCTCCCTTACAGAGTTACACCTGAAGAGTTTCATCCACACCCAGACTTGATTTTAATGATGAGATGCTGGGCTTTGAGCTGATGCTCACATGGGATGAGACATGTGGTGGCCTTGGAAGGGGCCCGCTGTGAGGGTGAGGATGTTGTGAGGATGCTCAAGCAGCGCTATGGGGAACTCCACACGGTGAGGAACTGGGGCCTCCTTCCAACTCATCCAGCACATCTACAAAATCTAACCCACATCCAAACGCTTCTCAGCGCCTCCACTGAGGCCCCCCCACACCAACAGCAACAATCACCTTCTATCTGGCCTCCCTACTTTCACACTCCATCTTACCCTTTTCTAGTAAATGCATTGAAGTCTATAGGTTTTCTTCTGCATATTGCTTTCCACCTCTTCCATAGATACGAATCAATTTTCATTTCCGTTTACTTCTTAATTGTCTATAATTTTAGCGATGATTTTTCTTTTGCACATGAAATATACAGATCTATATCGAAAGAGTTAGAAGAATATATAGTATTCTTAATTTTCATGTGATGAATTGTTTTTGGCTATCCCCTTGTTACTTTCTAGTTGTAATGAACCACAGTTGCTAATGGAGCCTGTATAATAGAATTTAGTGACATTTACTGTCTAGCCAGGTATATGAGCAACTACATAAATATTAATGGTCACCTGTATATGGATACAAATTTCTATGTGTGTGCATATGTACGTATGTATACACAAACACATATATGCACATACACATTAAATGTAGATATAAAATTACCATTTTATATACATGTACAAAATTTTCAAGGTTTATATCTGTATGTTATGTATGATATATACATGTATATATAATCTAATTGTGAAGCTGCTATTTAAATCCTCGATGTTAACTGGAATATAACTGCAATAGCAGGGGTTTTTGCTTATTATTTTCCTTGCTCTAATCGTGAGCATAAAGAGTTCCTGGAGCATGATAGACATCTAATAAATATTTACTGAATGAATGCTAAATATCCATGTCCATTTTTGAGAGAGAGAGATTAAAACGTCCCATTAGGATTGTGGCTCTGTCAAAAACTGTTGAACAGACCAAATGTTTGTGGGAGAAAGGAGCTGACAACATTGTTTCAAAAAACTAAACTCCTGATTGACTCAACAAAGATTTACTGTATATCTCTGGTTTGCCAGGAACAGAGAATTTAAAGATGAATAAGACTTCATGCCAGAGCTGCTGTTTTGCATATTTCCAGGGGCACCATGCACATCATGGGCTATCGCCCCCTAGAGGTGAGCCCCGCACCCCTGCACAGGTACGGGTCCTGACTATGCCCGTCCTCAAAGGGTCTTGAAAGATCTATTAGGTGGCTCAGAGGCTTGTACTTTGAGGTCTAATAAGTCCATATATCATTATACTCAAGGCCTCTATTCTTTTGCCCTCTGTCCTGCCCACCACCTACACACACACACACCCCCTCTCTCCCCATCTCTCTCATTGGAACCATGGTTGACCTTTAATGTGTTGGCAGGTTCATTCTGGCAGCAACAGTTTCTCTTTTCAGGGACTATTTAGCTCTGGTCTTTTGACAATAGTCCCAAATCTTACTTAGGGTTATCTGACACAGGTCAAGGGAAGTCAATCTCTTACTTTGTTTCTGGTCACTGATACCTGAACTTCTACAGCTCTTGGTAGACCAGACCTCAGAAGAGCCTCCAATCAGTAATTGACTAGCTGGAAAACACCTCAATCGTTGCTCCTTGACCTTGCTCAAAAACCAGTGCCACAAAATGAGATCATTTCCCTAAGGAAATTTCCAAAGTGAATGATTTCTCAAGAATTACAAAAGAACATGACTTTGCTTGGCAGACAGAATGAAGTGATGCCAATGAGTGACATGGAATTTTCTAGAAGAAAGTAGAAGAGAAAATATTTACCAAAGGTTTGCCAGACATTCTGTAAGCATTCTGATGTCTTGACCAGTTTATTATATTCTGGAACATTTCTCTATTCCTAATTGAATCTAGAACCTGGGCAAAGCACTCTTTCTTATCCAAGCAGATACCCTAATATTTCCCTCAGTCAATACTGACAATGTTCATCTCCAGCCAACACTGTTCTCTTCCTTACCCACCTCCACACTTCCGATATGCCCTATAGTCTTAAAAGTCTTAAGGAAAACAACAATGCCGTACCACTACACACCTATTAGAATGGCCAAAATCCAGAACACTGACAACACCAAATGCTGGTGAGGATATGGGGCATCAGGAACTCTCATTTGTTGCCAGTGGTACCATTTGTTGCAAAATGGTACTGCCACTTTGGAAGACAGTTTGGTAGTTTCTTACAAAGTTAAACATAGTCTTACCATAGGATCCAGCCATTGTACCCCTAGGTATTTACCCAAATTAGTTCAAATTTCTATCCATATGAAAATCTGCACATGGATGTTTACAGCAGCCTTATTCATAATTGCCAAAACTTGGAAGCAACCAAGATGTCCTTCAGTAGGTGAATGGATAAACTGTGGTACATCCAGAAAGTGGAATATTATTCAGCGCTAAAAAGAAACGAGCTATCAAGACGTGAAAAAACATGGAGGAAACTTAAACGCATATTACTAAGTAAAAGAAGCCAATCTGAAAAAGTTGCGATACTGTATGATTTCAACCATGTGACATTCTGGCAAAGGCAAAACTATGGAGACAATAAAAAGACCAGTTGTTGACTGGGGTTCGGGGGAGGGAGGGATGAATAGGTGGAGCACAGAGGATTTTTAGGGCAGTGAAACTATTCTGTATGACACTATAATTGTGGATACATGTCATTATACATTTGTCCAAACCTGTAGAATATACAACACCAAGAATGAACCCTCATGTTAACTATGGACTTTGGACAATTATGATGTGTCAGTGTAGCTTCTTCAATGATAACGAATGGACCACTCTGGTTGGAGGTGTTGATAAGAGGAGGGCAGCTATGCCTGAGTGGCAGCAGGGTGCATATGGGAAATCTCTGTGCCTTTTGCTCAATTTTGCTGTGACTCTAAAACTGCTCTAAAAAATAAAGTCTGTTTTTTAATCTAAGTAAAATAGATTCCAGAAAATTAGTAGTGATGTTTTGCAAACATAAAAACTGCTTCTTGCACTGAGAAACAATTCCCATCACTGCCCTTAGACCTCTATTGAATGATATTTTTGTTGCTTTCCCGGTGCTGAAGAATCAGGGCAGGGACCCTCTCCCACTCCACACAGAGTTATACTGTAAGCTCTCTGAAGCCAGTAACTGTCCTATTTAACTTCATCTCCCAAACACACAGCTTAGTCAATGGCACACAGTTGTCAACAAATGTTAACTGAATGGCTGGATGGCTGAATCAATCCAAAATGAAGTCCTTAGTGAAAAAAATATGCTTGACATTTGCTTATTCAAATGCCAGGGGGGGTGGGATGGAGAGGAATCTTCCTTTTTTAAAATAGTGATACATGTATTACTTTTTCTTATAAATGTATTCTCATTGTAGAGGATTAAAACGTAGAGAAACACATAAAGAAAAAAATACAAAATCCCTATTCTTTCACCCCACAAATATAACCATTCATAATAGGGGTATTTTTAAGGCATAATTATACATATAGCAAAGGTGAAAAGAGGAATGGTTCAAAGCACAGATCCTAGAGCCAGACTGCCTAGATTCTAATCCCAATTCTTCCATTTACTAGCTGGGTGACCTTGTATGTATCCTTTAATATTTATTTTCCACATGTTTATAATATGCAGGGCTCTCTATGCTCAGAGACAGGTAGAGGCTTGTCCCATTCAGATCTAAGGGCAATACTGCTTTTACCAATATTGATCAGAATCCAAACACATGATCTCAATATAATGTAAGCGGAGTCTAGGAAATTTGGCCTTCCTGTGTGCCGAGGAAGGGGAAGTGAGTGTGAGCCACGCCCGTGTCATTAGTGGTGGCAGTATTCCAGCATATACATAACTATACTGTATTCAGTTCTCTCCAATTTATAGCCCTTCACACAACAGACTCTCACAAGGCTCCTGAAACTTCCTAAGATCCCTGTAGATTCAGAATGGCCAAGTCAGCTCAAAACCATGAAGACTCTTGGGGTGAAGGGCAATTAGAAGCAATCGTCCAGCTCCAAGACAGGTCCACACAGACAGACAGCATTTCATGTAGGACAACACTGGTCAGCAGCAGTGTGGAAATTCCGGTTAAGTCTCACAATGGTAACTAATGTGCACATGTCTTAGGAACATTTCTTAAATTTCATTCTCAGCCTTTATTTCAGCAGATGAATACCACAACTCCTTTTTATATTCCTTTATCTCCATATATACATTATAGGAATATATAGATACTGTGCGTATATGTGAGTATATATATTTTTCTTCTAGTCTCTCTCTCTCTACACACACACACATATATATATAGTCTAATGTGTAGTGAATATAGTATATATGATATATATATAATAGAGAGACTAGAAGGAGAGAGTGGAAGAAAATATACCAAAGGCTAAACTTGGTCCTCTTTACATTGGAGATCATGGATGACTTTTTTTCCTAATACTTCTGTACATTTTCTAAATTAGCCATAATTTAGAGACTTCTGGGACACTATCAAATGAAATAATACACACATACAAGACTATCCATGACATAACTCTTAGCTACATCTTCACCATTATATCGTGCTATCACACTATATGTTCTTGCTATTTTAAGTTATGTGTGGGTCCTTAAACAAGTTTTTTTCTTTTTTTGTTAATATTGCTTTCTCTCCCCGAATGCCACTCGGGTCCTCTTCACCTAGAGGCGAATTTCAGGACTCATTTCAGATCATGATCACTTCCGGAAAGCCTCTGCTTTCATAAGTATAGCATTGTAGAAAGTATCGGAGATCTTACCTCTCCAGAGGAGAAACTTTCTTCTTGGGAATTAATTATTTGAAATCTCTGCTCCCTTCTCCCCCAAACTCCACATCACCAACTCAATGACTCAGTGGCTGTCTCTTCTTCAATAACCTCTTTAATCTGCTTACATCTGGGTTCCTTCATTTTTTCTACCCCTTTCCTCATCTGGTTCAGAATTAGTGGCAGAGGTAGTAGAGAAATCATCAGAAACCAGACATTAGGGAAAACTTCTTTACCTCAGCTAGGGAAGAAATGGTTCAGCACCAAGGACAAGGGCACCCATGCCTGCCTGGGCTTTCTTCCCTGCCCTCTCGTCCCCACATTTTAGTTGTGCCATGCCTGTGTTCCCTAGGTTAAGAGCTCCTCTTCACTGCTGAGTTGATCTCTATCAGAGCTGTCCCTTTATACTGAAATTACTTGTTTCTTATTATCTCCCCCGCCACACTTAGGGGTAGCCTCCTTAGCTGCACTTAGCACAATTCCTGGGGCACAGCAGACTCTGCAAATTATAGATGAACTAATAAATGAAACAATGACAATAAATCAACAAATAGATTTCATAAGACAGAGTAAAATCCAAGGACACATTTAGATACAACAAGTATGCTTGGAAGCAAAGTCATGTATTTGTTACTACCCCTTCAGACATTAGTTCTCAACCCTGGCTGTGCATCAGAACGATCTTTAGAGATTATTAAAAATGCAAAATCCAAGACGCTACTCCAGAAATGCAGAATAAGAATCCTAAGAGTGGGGGCTTGTCATGTGTATGGGAGGGTGGACAGGTGATTTCCAAGGGCATGAAATGATTCTTCCACAAAGAGTCGTAAGGGCTGCCACATCCCTAGAGGGAGAATCAGGCATCTGGAGAGGGAGGAAGCTCCCCCTGCTCTTGCTTATATGAGCAACAGGACCCAATCTTTTCATCTGGGTGAAACAGAAATCAGGAGGATTGTGTCTTTATGCTGACATCTACTGGCCTCTCACTTCTGGTGTAATAGTACAGGTAAAGTTATTCTTTCAGGTCCTTCCCTTTCCATCTGCAACCTACAAGTAAACAGTCCTCAGAACCATTTCACTTCCCAGGTGGTGCCCGTAACACAGGATAAGTCCACTCTGCTTCAACTAGGGGAGCAAAGAAATGCCAACAACAGCACAGTGGATGTGAAAGAAAATCTGTTTCAAGCTTTTGATTTCCTTTCTTTTTGTGAACTTCACCTTTCTGGTAATCTTTGTAGAACTAGCTGAAAGGTTTTCTCATCAAATATTGATGAGAGGGCTTTCTGCCAGATTTTCCAAAGATCTGAAAGAATTTATTAACTGGACTCTACCATTCAATTCAGGAAAATCATTCCTGTGTCTCTCACTACATCCACCATTATAGCATTTGACCCAGTCCTGCCCTGAAGGAGCTTATGCTCTGGTTAAAGGATATGGTGTTGGCCTCAAGTTACGTGAATGAAGACTCTGGCTATCCTCTTCATCACTCTTCTGCCAAATCTAGGAGCTGCCTTTTATAACATAACTCTCCTGATCAAAAAACAACTCAAATGACAAGACTACAAGGCAGCCTAATTTTTTTTTTTTTTTTTTTTTTGTGCTACGTGGGCCTCTCACTGTTGTGGCCTCTCCCGTTGCGGAGCACAGGCTCCGGACGCGCAGGCTCAGCGGCCATGGCTCATGGGCCCAGCCACTCCGCAGCATGTGGGATCCTCCTGGACCGGGGCCCGAACCCGTGTCCCCTGCATCGGCAGGCGGACTCTCAACCACTGCGCCACCAGTGAAGCCCTCTAATATATTTTTATCTTGCCACTTCCTGTCCTAAATCATGTAGAAGTCCATATTCATGCCCATGGCTAGCATCTGCTCTGGCACCTGCCAACTTCATGTTTGTATGAAGTTCATTTGACACTTCCTGCTCGACAGATAGCTGTTGTTAAATTCTGATGTGAACTCCCATGCCCCAGCATTATGGCCCTGAAACACCTCCATATACTGGAAAGAACTAATGTAAATTTTTAAGATGGCATTAACTCAAACTCCACAAGTGAAAAATAAGCACCAAAACTTTACAATCAGGTCTACTTGAATGTGACTATCAGGGCATTCAGGCTCAGCTTGATTGCCCTACAGCCTGACCCAAGTTACTTTGATACTAACATTTCAGTTATACACAGCTACAGCTCTCAAAGTGGTTCCTTGAAAATATTTCTTTTTAAAACTTCTCTTGAGTTTCAGTAGATAGTGTTTTCAGTACTAAGCATATGGTGAGTAGCGTGGTCTTATGGCTATAAATGCCCAGTTAATAGGAAGAAAGTGAAACAGCCCAGAATCCCAAGGTAGAGGAATCCCAGGGCAGTTCCTCTTTATCAGATAAGGTGATGTAAGGAAAGGGCACAAGCTCTGAGATAGCCAAACAGAGTTAAAACAAGGCCTCCGCCAGAACAATCCCTGAGAACTTGGCAAGTCATTTACTTCTTTAGATCACCATAAAGAGGGTAAAATACTACCTACCTAACATAGTTATCATGCAGATTAATGAATACAAACATTTTAGCCAGCATCTGTCGTATGCTAAATGTTCAACAAATGGTTACTAGGAGTGTGGTGGGAATAAATGACATAGTAGTGTTTTTAAAGTTAATTAGCTCACACACAACAAAAGAATGCTATTGATATTACTCAATTAGGTATATGAAAGCAACCTCACATTAATCTGTGATATGTCTACTCCCATCATTCAAATATCAATTATGACAATATCAAGTCAATTCTCCCAATTATATGTGAAAGTTCCATCCAGCTGCCATAAAGTTAAGGGTAGCTTGCCTTCTGTCTGTGTTCCCCCCAAACTCATATGTTGAAGCCCTAACCTCCAGTGAGGGTGTGCCTTTAAGGAAGTAATAAGGTTAAATGAGGTCAAAAGGGTGGGGTCCTGATCTGATAGGATTAGTGTCCTTATAAGTAGAGACACCAGAGGGCTCTCGCTTTCCCCACCAACCCCCTTCCCACTCCCTCAACACTCCATACCCTGTGTGCATACATCTGAGAACATAGCAAGAAAGCCAGGAAGATAGTTCTCACTAGAAACCAAATCAGCCAAGACCTTGATCTTGGACTTCCAGTCTCCAAAACTGTTAAAAAATAAATTTCTGTTGTTTGATCCACCTAGCCTTTGATAATTTATGACAGTCCAAGCTAAGATACCAGTCAACTACTGAAGTGCTGACTTGAAAGAACTGTAAACCTCAGAGAAAAATTATTTATTTCCTGAGTAGCTTTAATTCTTATGTATGGCAGCTGAGTTCACTTAAGTGCATAACATGCATAGTTTAGCATCCCTGATGTTTCAACAGATCATTTACTGTATAAGCAATTATAGTTTGTACCCCCAATAGATGCCTCCCAGCACTAAAAGCCTAGGAACACTGAAATGCATTCAGTCAAGAAATCTCTTTATAGCAAACTAGCTTTGACAGGATTAAATATATGAATAAGAAACACTGCATTCAAAGCACTAAGAAATATTTGAATGTCAGGATCTACTTAAATTTATATAACGATAATGATCATGTTTCTTGAATGAAAATTCCCTGAAGGTGGACTACCTCAGACACATCCTCTGTTCTTATCTTTGATATTTTAAAAAATGTATAGTTTTGGTGACTTTAATATTCCTGGCTTGAGGGACTTGGTGGTGGTCCAGTGGGTAAGACTCTGCGCTCCCAGTGCCGGGGGCCCGGGTTTGATTCCTGGTCTGGGAACTAGATCCCGCATGCATGCCGCAACTAAGAAGCCCGCATGCTGCAACTGAAAAAAAAAAGGGAGACCCGGTGCAGCCAAAATAAATAAATAATTTTAAAAAATATTCATGACTTGCGTCTGCTCCTACACTGCTGCTGATGTCAATGTGACTGGCGGGCACACTGCCACTTAATGTGGCTGAAAATAAGCCATGCATAGAGCCAAGTGCATCACCTGTGGCAGGCTTAAGAATCACAGCCTCATAGATCGGAGACTTTTATTCATCAGCCCTTCAACTCCATCTCAAAGACCTGATTTCATAGCCCCATCAACAGCACAAGGTTCCCTCTTATATGTCCTTGTTATTCAGTCCAGGGTCACTGAATAGTCTTAAGATTTTGGTTATTCATGGCTGAAACAATAAAGAATTTTTAACTTGGCTTTGGAACTGAACATTTCAGTCTGTCATATAAAGCTCCTTTGATTATCCTCTGGACATGAAGTCTGCCTTTCTGTGCTCATTAGCTGAGTTAGAGGCTAGAAAAGACACTTTGCTGATCTAAGTACTGATACAACAGTAAACAAGTCAGATTCTGTAGGTGCCAACAGGAATGCTCCCTAACAACAGCAAAAGACATCAGTAATAAAGTCACGATGATCGATTGTTCAAATAATCTAAACATAGAGACACACACACACACACACACTCCACACCACACCACACCACATTTTCTTTATCCATTCATCTATCAACGGACACTTAGGTTGTTTCCATATCCAGGCTATTGTAAATAATGCTGCAATGAACATGGGGGTGCATGTTTCTTTTTAAGTTGGTGTTTTTGTTTTCTTTGGAAAAATACCCAGAAGTGGAATTGCTGGATCATACAGTAGTTCTATTTGTAAGTCTTTGAGGAACCTCCATACTGTTTTCTGTAGTGGCTGCATCAATTTACATTCCCACCAACAGTGCACGAAGGTACACTTGTTGTCCTCACATACTCTCCAATACTTGTTATCTCTCACCTTTTTGATAATAGCTATTCTAACAGCTGTGAAGTGATATCTCATTGTGGTTTGATTTGTATTTCCCCGATGATTAGTGAAGTTGAACACCTTTTCATGTACCTGTTGGGTATCTGTATGTCTTCTTTGGAAATGTCTATTTAGTTTCTCTACCCATTTTTAAATCAGACTGTTTGGTTTTCTGCTATTGAGTTATATGAGTTCTCTTTATATATTGGATATTAACCCCTTTTCAAATATATGATTAGCAAATATTTTCTCTCATTTGGTAAGTGGCCTTTTAATTTTGTTAATGGTTTATTTTTCTGTGCAGAAATTTTTAGATTGACGTAGTCTCACTTGTTTACTTTTGCTCTTGTTGCCTTTGCTTTTGCTGTCAAATCCAAAAAGTCATCGTAAGACTGATGTCAAGAAGCTTAGCCCCCATGTTTTCTTCTAGGAGTTCTATGGTTTCAGGTATTACATTCAAGTCTTTAATCCATTTTGAGTTGTGTATCATGTAAGATAGGGATCCAGTTTCATTCTTTTGCATGTTCAGTTTTCCCAAAACCATGTATTGAAAAGACAATCCATTCCTCATTGTATGTTCTCAGCTTCTTTGTCATAAATTAACTGACCATGTATTTGTGGGTTTATTTCTAGGTTCCCTATTCTGATCCATTGATCTAAGTGTCTATTTTTATGCCAATATCATACTCTTCTGATTACTATACCTTTGTAATATAATTTTAAATCAGGAAGTATGATGACTCCAGATTTGTTCTTCTTTCAAGATTGCTTGGCTATTGGGGGTCTTTTGTGGTTCCACACAAATTTTTGAATTATTTATTCTATTTCTGTGAAAAATGCCATTGGAATTTTGATAGGGACTGCAGTGAATCTGTAGATTACTTTGGGTAGTATTATCTTTTTAATAATATTCATTCTTCCTATTCATGAGCATTAAATATCTTTCCATTTATTTGTGTCTGTCAGTTTCTGTCCCTAATGTCTTATCATTTGCAGTGTATAGGTCTTTCACCTCCTTGGTTAAAATTTATTTCTAGGTATTTTATTCTTTTTGATGAAACTGTAAATGGGATGGTTTTCTTAATTTCTCTTTCTGATAGCTTGTTATTACTATATAAAAACACAACTGATTTTTGTGTATTGATTTTGTATCCTAAAACTTTACTGAATTTATTTACTAGTTTTAACAGTTCCTGGTGGCATCTTTAGGGTTTTTTAAATATATAATATCTTCTGCAATAGGGATAGCTCTACTCCTTCTCTAATTTGGATGCCTTTTATGTCTTTTTCTTGCCTAATTGCCCTGACAAAGATTTCCAGTGGTCTTTTAACTTTTATACTAGAGCTGTAAGTGATTTACCCACTACCATTATGATATTAGGTTATTGTGAATTTAACTATATATTTACCTTTACCAGTGAGTTTTATACGTTTATGTGTTTTCATGTTACTAATTAGCGTCCTTTCATTTCAACTTGAAGAAATCCCTTTAAGATTCCTTGTTAGACTGGTCTAGTGGTGATGAACTCCTCCATCTTTTGTTTATTTGGAAACTGTCTCTCCTTCAATTCTGAAAGACAACTTTGCCAGATATTCTTAATTGCCAGTTTTATCCTTTCAGTACTTAGAATATATCTCCCCATGCCCTTCTGGCTTTCAAGGTTTCTGCTGAAAAGTCTGGTGATAGACTTATGGGGATATATTGTACATAACAGGTGGTTTTCTCTTACTGCTATTAAGATTCTCTTCTTGTCTTTAACTTTTGATAACTTAATTATAATATGTCTCAGTCTGGGTCTCTTTAGATTCATCTTCTTTGGTCCTCTTTGGGTTTCCTGGATCTAATATCTGTTTCTTTCCCCCGGTTAGGGAAGGTTTTAGTCATTATTTCTTCAAAAAAACTTTCTGCCTCTTTCTCTTGCATCCTTCTGAGATTGGTGTCCCTTCAGCTATCTTCACTCTTTTTCATTCTTTTGTTGTTGTTGTTATTTTTTAACCCAAAATTCTAAAGCTATTATCCAGTCTAAAAAAATTTACTAGCCCAAGGAGAGGAGAAAAAAAAAAAGCAAAATCAAAAACAACAAAACTTCTGAACCACAAATGCCAATTTTTTTAATGCAATAATTTGTTTGTAAACTAACCACACTGTAAATTCCAATGAGCTCTCCTAAATGTATCAAATTCAAACTAAATACAATTCCAAGTTCAGGAAGGACTCCAAAAATTGCAGACATGTCCCAAAGGACAATCTAACCTAATCGGGCAACAGAGTTAAATGATAACAGCTGTCCTCTCCAAAAAGGACTTGCATGGTCAGGTAACTCCCAGGTTGTTTGTTGATAAATAGAAAAGTACCACAGGAAACTCAAGGCATCAATCAGTCTAGACTCACCTGTTCAGGCTTTTATCTTCAATCAACAACTTTTCCAATACATATCTCATTAAAAATTCTCAAAAACTTAAAGAGAGTAATCAAGTCTTCTATCAGCCTTCTCATCTCTAATTAAAATACACTCCTCCCTCCACATTTGCAGTTTTTCACCCTGAATCAGCTCCTTTCTTCCTAGTAACTAATGATGGGGAGGAATGATGAAAAAGCAGAAGCCCTTGCTCTAGGCTCTGAAGTAAGAGGGGGAAGCAGAAGCTCCCTGTCTCTGCTCAGTGAGCTCATACCCACAAAGGGAGGTGCTGTGGACCACACTCTTTCATTCCTCTTTTCTACCATTGAGAAATGAACTCTGCCTCAGGGAGAAAATAAAATAGAATTTAACCCTGATAATGAATTCCTGCCATCAACCCTGAGGGAGTTTCTGCTTAATCAGAGAACTAGCTTTAACATTTTTTGAGCTGGGTCAGTTACCTGTATTAATTAAAGGAAGCATCCAGAAAATCCAATGAACCTAACAAGTCATTTTGGCTTTTAAATGCATTGTTTAATTCCTTTGCATCCAATTGACCTTCTAAATTACATTCTGCCTTGTAACTATTAAAATATCTTTGTGTTTCCTAAGAACTCACAGGCCGATGTTGAGGGATTCCCAAAAGAATACTGATGGGTAAAAGGAAGGCAAGGTTAGAACTAGAATTTCCCCCCAAAAGTCCAGAAACTTACTAATCCATTTGCAGTTCAGCAAAGATTACAGTCTGTGTGTTTTACAAAAAGTAATTAATACATGCTCATTGCAACAGAAGAAACGATCTGAGATTTGTAAAGTGAAAGACATACTATGTGCTAAAAAAATTGATTTTAATAAGCTGATGTTATTTCCTCAACAAATTTCCCCAAATTAATATGAATAAATGCTAATATATAGGGAATGTATCTGATCTCACAACAATGAGAGCATATTATGGATATTTCTCAGCACTTTGCCTTTCTCATTTGATAATAACAATCACGGACATTCCCCAGCTCTGTCAATGCATATCACATCCATATCATATCTATATCTAATATCATATATATTGATATACCAAGATATAAAAATTATATATCTATACACATAAATATGTTGTAGAGATAAACCACACTCTGTTTAGCATGTACAAGGCCCCAGGATTATTTAGTTGTACATCTAGGCAATCCTCCCTCTATCGGAAAGAATTTCCAAACTCCACACCTAAGCAAAACAGAACAGATAATGATGAACACAAATACCTAAATTTCACGAAGAGAAGCCTCAAAGATAAAAAGTCATTCTTGTAAAATATTGAAATCAAGGTCAAGGCACTTCCTCCCCTGGCACAGTTTTTGCTACAGGAACAAGGTCACAAGACATGGCTCCATATCAGAATCTTCTCGTGAATGAATCTTTGGTTTTTTTAACATCCTCCTAAATTAGTCATTTAGTAACTGCCAACATAATCATTTTCAGTTTTCTTGCCACTATAAACAAAGCTGTAACAAATATCCAGGAACATATGGCTTTACATACCACTATCTCCATAAGACAGATTTCCAAACTGGAATCCCTCTGCCAAAGAGAATGAGTTTTTTTATTTTGGTAGATGTGGTCAGATTACATTCAGAAAAGGCACAGCAATTCACTACTTCCAGAAGCAAAGTAAGAGAATATGTGCTTTCCTGCAACCCTGACAGCACACACTATGATCCCTCCCCTTTGTTTCTTTTTTTTTCCCCTGCCAATTACATGATTTAAAAATATAAACTCCTGGGCTTCCCTGGTGGCGCAGTGGTTGAGAGTCCGCCTGCCGATGCAGGGGACGCGGGTTCGTGCCCCGGTCCGGGAAGATCCCACATGCCGCGGAGCAGCTGGGCCCGTGAGCCATGGCCGCTGAGCCTGCGCGTCCGGAGCCTGTGCTCCTCAGCGGGAGAGGCCACAACAGTGAGAGGCCTGCGTACCGCAAAAAAATAAATAAATAAAATAAACTCCTTGTTTAACTTTTACCAACCTGACTTCTAGCCAGTTTGAGTATCTCTTCATATATTTATTAGTTATTTAAATTTTATCTTCAATGAATCACCTTTGCCCTTTCTTTCCTTATGTGTTTTCTATGTCTTACTAATTCAGAGAAATTAGCCACCAATCTCTTTGCATAGCCCTGCAATAAACCTTTCTCTGCTCCAAACTCCAACGTTTCAGTTTGTTTGGCCTCACTATGCATCAGGCACACGAACTTGTGGTAACATTTTCTAATATTAATTTCTTTACTCTTTCTGTATATAGTATGAAAGAGGGGGCTAGCCCTGTTTTCATGTATCTAATATGTGTGTATATGTTACATATATTTTAATGTCTATCAGGGAGAATGAAGTAACCAAGATGGCAGAGTATAGGGACTCTAGTCTCCATAGCCCAACAAAGATCAATAATTAGACAGCTATCTACAAACAAAAACAGCACTGGGAGAGCTCTGGAGTTCACTGACGAAATTTAACACAGTGGAACAAAAAAAACTTGAGAATAACCACACAAAACGGGAAGGAAGACAGCCTCATTTTGCCTGCACCATCCCATCCCCCAGGACAGCATTGCTAAGCATCAAGAGAGAACTCCGTTAGAAACAGTTCCCCTCACAGGAAGAGGAAGAGCAGGGAGAGAAACCAGCTTCCCAGTCTTTCTGGGCCCCCAAAAAAGGTCCCACTTCAGTTTCACCCCAACCAGAGACCAGCAAAGCTGAGATATATACAAATGACTAGGAATGATAAAGAAAATCAGAGGCTACCAAGAGTAGCCATACAGCAGGAAGGATCATGGTTTCTCAGGGACCTGCTCTAGACACAGACCCAGCAGCCTTCACTACCGAAGAAACCACATCCAGCAGAGCCGCCAGAGACCCCTCGCAGATTTCACCGGCTTCCGTTCCACAGGCACCTGCAGCTGGCCACCACAGCTAGGCATGTGCACACCACCAGTGCCAGCCCCTGCTGCTGCTTGCCCTAGTCCCTATCCACTGAACCTGGAGACACTGTTGAGGACCCCAATAGCTCTTGCAGCCTTTGCAGACCTTTCCCTGCTCCTCATGCAGTGCTCACCAAGGACCACACATGATGCTGTGGAACCCAACAGCCCGAGTCAGTGAGCCATCATGTTCCCCCAGACCAGGTGCCACCACATGCCCCTGCACTTGGCAACATGCACCACTAGACCTGGGGTCACAGCATGCACCAGTGTCTGCCCCTCCACGGTGAAAGTCTTCCCTTACCAGAGAGATTGTAATTATACCAAGTATCTTTTTTGACCACAATGGTGTGAAACTAGAAATCAATAACAAGAGGAAAACTAGAAAATTCACAAATATGTGGAAATTAAACATGCCCCTGAAGAACTACTGGGTAAAAGAAGAAATCAAAAGGGAAACCAAAGTATATCTTGAGAAAAGGAAAATGGAAACACAACATACCAAAACTTATGGTATGCAGCAAAAACAGTTCTAAAAGGCAATTTTATAGCAGTAAATGTCTATCTTAAGAAAAAAGACCTCAAATAAAAACCTAACTTTACACCTCTGGTAACCTGAAAAACAAGACAAACTAAGTCCAAAGTTAGCATCAGCAGAAAGGAGATAACAAACATTGGAGCAGAAATACATTAAACAGAGAAGAGAAAAATAATAAAAAGATCAATGAAACTAAGAGTTGGTTGGTTTTTTTGAAAACATAAGCAAAATTGACAAATTTTAGCTAGACTTACCAAAAAAAGAGAGAGGACTCAAATAATTAAAATTATAAATGAAAAAGGATACATGTAAATGATACTACATAAATACACAGGATCATAAGAGACTACAGTGAACAATTATATGCCAAATAATCAGATGACTTAGAAGAAATGGGTAAATTCCTGGAAATATACAATCTATCAAGACTAAGTCATGAAGACATAGAAAATCTGAACAGACCAATAACAAATAAGGAGAATCAATCAGTAATCAAAAATCTCCCAAAAAAGGAAAGCCCAGGACCAAATGGATTCATGGATGAATTCTACCAAACATTTAAAGAGAGACTGATGCTAATTCTACTAAAACTCTTCAAAAAAACTGAAAATGAGGCAACACTCCCAAACTCATTTTATGAGGCCAGCATTACCCTCATACCAAAACCAAATAAGGACACTACAAGAAAAGAAATTTACAGGTTTATATTCCTGATGAACATAGATGTAAAAATCCTCAACAAAATATTAGCAAACTGAATCCAACAGCACATTAAAAGAATCATGCACCATGATCAACTGGGTTTTATTCCTGGGATGCAAGTATGGTTTAACATATGCAAATCAATCAGTGTGATACACCACACTAGTAGAATGAAGACAAAAATCATATGATCATCTCAATAGATGCAGAAAAAGCATTTAACAAAATTCAACATCCTTTCATGATAAACTCAACAAATTGGGTAAAGAAGGTACTAACCTCAACATAATAAAGTCTGTATATAACAAGCCCGCAACTAACATTACACTCAATAGTGAAAGGTTGAAAGCTTTTCCTTTAATATCAAGAACAAGACAAAGGTGCCCACTTTCACCACGTCTATTCAACATAGTACTGGAATTCCTAGCTAGAAAAATTAGGCAAGAAAAAAAATAAAAGGCATCCAACTCAGAAAGGAAGAGGTAAAATTGTCTCTCTTTGCTGATGACATGATGTATATAGAAAACCCTAACGATGCCACTAAGAACTGTTAGATATAAACAAAGAATTCAGTAAAGTTTCAGAACACAAAATCAACATACAAAAATCAGCTGCATTTCTACACACTAACAATGAACTACCTGAAAAAGAAATAAAGAAAACATCCCCATTTACAATAGTATCAAAACTACTCAGGAAAAATTTTAACCAAAAAAGTTAAAGATCTATACACCAAAAACTATAAGACGTTGAGGAAAGAAGTTGAAGAAGACACAAATAAATGGAAAGATATTCCATGCTCATGGATTGGAAGAATTAATGTTGTAAAAATGTCCCTACTATCCAAAACAATCTATGGATTCAATGAAATCCCTTTCAAAAATCCCACAGCAAACATCATCCTCAGTGGTGAAAGTCTCAAAGCTTTTCTTCTAAGATCAAGGACAAGACAAGGATGTGTACTCTCACCACTTTTACTCAACATCGTACTAGAAGTTCTAGCCAGAACAATTAGGCAAGAAAAAGAAATAAAAGACATTCAAATTGGAAAAGAAGAAGTGAAATTATCTGTTTGCAGATGACATGATCTTATATGTAGAAAATCCTAAAGATTACACACACACACACACACACTCACACTGTTAGAACTAATAAATGAATTCAGCAAAGTAGCAGGATACAAAGTCAACATGAAAAAACCAGCTGCATTTCTATACACTAAAAATGAACAATCTGAAAAGGAAATTATGAAAACAATTTAATTTACAATAACATCAAAAAGAATAAAGTACTTAGGAATTAATTTAACCAGGGAGGTGAAAGACTTGTACAAGGAAAACTACAAGGAAAACATTGTTGAAAGAAATTAAAGAAATAAATAAATGGAAATGCAACTCATGTTCATGAATTGGAAGACTTAGTATTGTTAAGATGTCAACACTACCCAACATAATCTACAGATTCAATGTAAACTCTATCAAAATCCTAATGACATTTTCCCATAAATATAAAACCCCATCCTAAAGCCCATATGGAATCCCAAGGGGCTCTGGATAGCCAAGACAATCTTGAAAAAAGAAGAAAAAATCTGGAGGACCCACACTTCCTGGTTTCAAAACTTTCTACAAAGCTATACTAATTAAAACAGTGTGGTACTGGCATAAAGATAAACACATAGACAAATGGAATAGAAGAGAAAGCCCAGAAACAAACCCTCACATATATGGCCAAATGATTCTGCACAAGGGTGTCAAGACCATACAATGGGGAAAAGACAGTCTTTTAAAAAAAATGGTGTTGGGAAAACTGGATATCCACATACAAAAGAATGAAGCTGGACCCTTACCTAACAACATACACAAAAGCCAACTCCAAATGGATCAAAGACTTAAATATAAGATGTAAAACTATGAAACTTTAGAAGAAAACATAGGGCAAAAATCATGACATTGGATTTCGTAGTGATTTCTTAGCTATGACACCAAAGGCACAGGCAACCAAAGGAAAAATAGACATATTTAACTTCATGAAAATTGAAAACTTTTGTTCATCAAAAAACAAGTCACAGAGTAAAAAGACAACCCATAGAATGGGAGAAAATATTTGCAATTCACATATATAATAAGAGATTAATATCCAGAACATATAGAGAACTCCTAAAATTCAACAACAAAAACAAACCAATTCAAAAATGGGCAAAGGACTTGAATAGACATTTCTTCAAAGAAGATATACAAATGGTCAACAAGCACAGGAAATAATATTCAATGTCACTAATCATTAGAGAAATGCAAATTAAAACTACTACGAGATACCACCTCACACCTATTAACATAGCTACTAGAAACAAACAGGATGTGGAGAAATCAGAACACTTGTGCACTGTTGGTGGGAATGTAAAATTGTACAGTCACTGTGGATAATGGCATGACAGTTCCTCAAAAATTAAAAATAGAATTACCATATGATCCAACAATTCCACTTCTGGATATATACTCAAAATGATTAAAAGCAAGGATTCAAAGAGATATTTGCATACCCATGTTCATGGCAGCTTTACTCACAAAAGCTAAAACGTGAAAGTAAAACAAGTGTCCATGGATGAAAGAATGGATAAGCAAAATGTGTATACACAAGCAATGGAATATTATTCGGCCTTAAAAAGGAAGGACATTCTGATTTATGCTACAACACGGATGAAGTTTAAGGACAACATGTAAGTGAAACAAGCCAGTTTCAAAAAGACAAACACTGTATGATTCTATTTATATGAGACACTTAGTCAAACTCATAGAGACAGAATGCAGAAAGGTGGTTACCAGGGGCTGGAGGAGGGGAGACTGGGGAATTAGGGTTCAGTAAGTACAGAGTTTTGGTTTTGCAAGATGAAAAGAGCTATGGAGATGGATGGTGGTGATGGTCGCACAACAGTATGAATGTATTTAACACCACTGAACTGTACACTTAAAAATGGTTAAGATGATAAATTTTACGTATATATTTTTACCACAATTTTTTAAATTAAAAAAAAAAACAAGAAAAGAAAACAAGAGATGGAGAGAATTCCTAGTGATCCTCTGGTTCTTAGCATAGTCTCTCAAGAGACCCAGATATACTTCCTGAGTTCAATGAGCTGTCAGAGCTTTTCTCCAAGAACTTCTCCTTTGCGCCTGAGCCACTTTGAATGGATTTGGTTCCTTATAAATCAATCCCTATCTGTTTCATACTTTCAGCCAATGATACTAGGTAGCAATGATAACTGCTTTAGAGACACAAGTTCTGGGGAGACAGTGTATGCATATGTATCTCAATATGTCACAGATGTTAATGCTTATTAAGTAACCTAACACTGGGCTTCCATGGGCACAGCAGTGCAAAAAAACTAACAGCCACATTTAATTTTAAACCAAGCCCACCATTCTTAAAACCCCCTTCTACCCCTTCTTCTCACTCTCTGCCTCTCTCATACCCTGCAGTGTCCCCAAACATCTTTTTCCTTGCTTTGCTCTCAGCTCCACACCAAAAATTCTCTCCCAAGCCTTCTCGGGCTCTCTCTTCTTCCCCAGCCTTCTCCTCCTGGGGCTATTCTTCCATCCTTTCCTTTCTGTTCTCCTCCCACTGACTGTCACTGGGGTGGAGCAGGAAGGGGTTGGCTGAGGGAGATGAACAAAGGCCAGAGGACTGAGCGGGTCAGGCAGAGGGAGAGTCTGGTTAACAGGCAAGAGGAAAAATATATACTATATGGAAAACATATAATTAGTAATAGCATACTAATTACATATGCATGTTATGATTAAAATAGAAATCATGAGCAGAGTTATTTTTTATTACCAATTTATATTTTATAAAGTAAAGCACAGGAGCTTTACCAGGACAGAAAAATGAGAAGCAGAGGTACCCAAGATGGTTATCTTGAATATCTCCAGCTGTGAATAAGCCAAAACCTAGAGGTTCACACAGCTATGTATCATAATCTCTCAGGGATCTGTGGGTTGATTGGACTCAGCTGGGTGGTTCTTCCCCCTGGTCTCTCATGCAGCTGCATTTAGATAAGAGCTGGGGCGGGAGTCCTCTGAAGGCCGGACAGGGGCTGGGCGCCCAAGACGGCGCCTTCACCTCACATCTGATGCTTCAATGTTGCCCCATGTGGCCTCTCTCACCTCAGGGCGGAAAGAGCCAGTTAAGTGCAAAGTCCACCACCATTTCTGCTGCCTTCTTTTGGTCAAAGCAGCCACAGAGCCTGCTTGGATTCAAGGGGGATGGAAAGAAACAGATTCCAGCTCTTGATGGGGAAGGGAGAGATGGTCCTGGCCATCTGTGGAAAATACAGTCTGCTGTAGACAGCATAAAAGTTAGATATTTATATCAGAAACAAACATTCCTTACTATTGAGAGCAAGCCAAATAAAATAAATGGGCAAAACTTTACAAAGTGCTCAACCAAAGGAAAAAAAATCCCTCTCCACTCCAAAAACAAAAGTAGCAGGAGTCTTACTTCAAGTCAACCCAGGTCCCTGCAAAAAGGTGAAAGCGCTCTTTAGCCTGGAGGAAATGGGCAAAACTACATGTTGGACTTGGTAGACATGCCAAAAGAGTGAGGCTGTAAGAAACACAGTAAAAATCCAGTTCAATTAAGTAAACTGAATTCCCCTGCATTCTCTAGACACTAGCCACCCTCTGCAGAGATATTCCTGGGAGTCCCTACCCAAAGAGGGTGCCACCTGGAGAATTTTCTCCCACATCATCATTCCAGGACATTCGGTTCTTCCTTGCCTGTGATTCAATCAGCCATCTCCCAAACTCGTTCACTGCCACTCCTGTGTCTTGAAGCTCTTTCTGGAGCATTCCTCTACCTGGGGCTTTAACTTTGCCCTTGCAGACTTTCCACTACAACTTTCCTAAGGGAAAGTAGTTTATTCTCTCACACTCCATGCACCTTAAGTTCAGAAGGTGGGTTTGCTCTTCTCTGTGCTCCCCATTGCTACCTGCAGACATTTTAGTGGCTCAGCTTTTTTTTTCAAAACAAAACGAAGAGCAAACACATTTTTCTCGAGGCTCATGCCATTTGAGTAAACTATCCTGTTCACCTCTTCAGACTGTCATCTTCCCAAATCCCAGTCACTCCTACTCTCTCATTTCAAAACCCTGACACCTGACTCCCAATCTTCCTTTAAGATGGGCTTAAATCTTATCATTCTGTTTGCCTGGAAGAGTCATGCATTACACCTGTTTCCTGATTTCTCATCCAGTTAGCACTTTGGTACCCTCAAAAGTGTCCCAGCCTCAACAATTTTATGTGGTCACCCTAATCCTGGGTGACTTAACAGTTAGCTACCCTTTGGCCTCATTTCCTTGATCAACTCGTGACCAGGCCCTTGGTCACACCCTGGACATTGTCAACTAACCTCACTGCCTCCAGGAGCAAAATTCAATCTGCCTACCTTCTGACCACAATGACCCATCCTTCCAGCTGGCTTGTTTTTGGCCACTCCCATTACAGCTAAACTTTCTCCAAACCCAGGTAACGTAGCCCTGCAGGAGAGCCACACGACTAAGCAGACTGCTTCCACCACCATCACCAATTTCAGGCTCTCAGGTTGCCTGGAAATCCCATTATATTTTTCTGAGCAACACACTCTCGGATTCTCTGCAATGACCTCGTTAAACTTTCTTGGGACTTCCCTGGTGGTCCAGTGGTTAAGACTCCGCATTCCCAATGCAGGGGGCCCGGGTTCCATCCCTGGTCAGGGAATTAGATCTCACATGCCGCAACTAAGAGTCCACATGCCACAACTAAAGATCCTGTATGCCACTAAGAACGAGCGCTGCCAAATAAGTAAATAAACATTAACAAAAAAACAACTTTCTCCAGCTCCCTAAATCTGTGACCTGCTAACCTCCTATCTCACCCCCAGCTGATGACCCTGCTTCTTTTCTTACTTTACAAAGACAATAGAGGCTTGAGATATTATTTTACACAATCTCATTGGTTTTAGGATGAGAAAACAATCCTGGACGTGGTCCACGTGGTCCTACACAGTTTGTCCCTACTGACCTTTCTCCATCTAGCCATGCCTCACACCAGAGCTCCCAGGACACCAGTCCCACTGGTTTGCATTCAATTTCTAATCCCTTCTGCCACTCTCCCACTCCCACCCCAGCCCATCAGCAAATGTTGTTGGTTCTGGTTTCATAATGTGTCTTGGATCCAAACTCTTATCACCGTCCCCGCAGTAGAATCCTCACCAAAGCTACCGTCACCTTTCATCTGGACTGTTACCACAGCCTGAGTGCTCTCTTACTGCTTTTCCTCTTGCCCCATCCGACTTATTTTCCAATCACAAGCCAGTAGGATGGCACACAGAAGAAATCAAATCACTTGCTAAACACCTTCCCATAGCTCCCCGTTGCAATTAGAATAAAACCCAAAGTCCTCAAGGCTGAGCCCCAGGCCCTGCTTGGTCTGGCGCCTGCCTACCTCTTGGTCCCCATCCTCTACCACTGCCCTACTCTTTCATCACCCCCTTCCCCACATATAAGTCCTTGACAACCCAGCTGTAGAGGGGAAGGACAGGTGAATTCAACCACATTTCCAAATCTAACTGACTTTAACTGCTATGTTTTCAGATCTCACCCACTTTCTCTCTGGACACGCCACTTTCAAAAGTCATGGCGTTATTTCCACTTAGTCCTTTGCGATGACAAATTGTGTGGCCAAGAGTGGCCTGGTGCGTACGCATTACTTCATTTGCATCACTGTATCTCTGTAATACATTCTTAGAAGTGGGATCGCTGGGTCAAAGGGTCACCGCAGATGTAGATTAAGTCGCTGTTGCCCAATCCCTGTCGACAGGGCTCAGACCATTTTGGACTTCCACCAGCGTTATGGGAGAAGCCACAGCCTCGCCGGCCAACTGAGTGCCGCTAAGCTTTGGGGGTGCGGTTGCCAACCGGAGAGCTGAGAAACAGCCGCTGCGAAGCGCGCCCTTCCCCGCCCCGGCTCCAGCGGAGACCGCCTAACCCCGGTCCCGCGCCTCCCCTGCGGCCAGGCGGGCGGGGACCGCTGCTCTCCGGCTCCCGCGTGCGCTGCGGGCGGGCTGCGCGCGGCAGGGAAGCCGGGCCTTGCACAACTGGCCCGAAAGAGGAAGCTCAGAAAGGGCTTAAGTCAACACTTCGGAAGACCGTTGCAAAAGAAATCGGCTTCTTGGGCCTTTGTGGAACCGCCATCCGGCCCCCAATCCCTTAGCCACTGATATATCGAGGCGACAACCAAGGGGGTCGCTCCCGAGAGAGGAGGGCCCGCGGCGCAGGTAGGGGAGGGCTGAGAGGAAGGCGCAACTTTCCCCAGAATTAAAACCAAGTTGTTTTCTTCGGGGGGGGGGGCAGGGGGGAGGGGTAAGACGAAAGGAGGCACAAACCCGTGGAGTCGAAAAAAGCAGCCCCCGAGCTTCAGGCGTCTTTATCCACATCCGTGGGTGTGTCTCCAGCCAGGCGCCCTCCTCGCACCTCGATGCGGAGCCGCGCGCCGAGCGCTCCACGTCTGCGCGCTGCGTGGGAAGGGGCGGGCTGACACCACTTCCTCCAGAGGCTGCCGACCTGAAGCGGAGCGCAGCCCAGTGCGCCGCGTCGCCCTCCCGGCCCAGCCCCGCTCTCGAGGCCCCGCGCAGCCGTCGAGGTAAGCTGCGCCCGCCGGCCCGCCCAGGGGCCCTGGGAGCTGCACCGGGACCCGCCGGGCGGTCACCCGACCAGGAGTCTGGCCTGTCGGGTCCGAGGCCCGACCCAGCTCGCGGCGCCGGCCGGGTGAACGCGCGGCCCCCGCTGGGCCCTCCAGGGCAGCGGGTCTCCGGAGTCCCCTCCGCCGACCCCTGCACTTGACCCAGCTCCGCGGGGGGTTGGGGCTGGGATTTGTCTTCCCCGCGTTCGGATTTGTCATATTTGACTGATTTCCTGCCCAGAAAAGTGCTCCAAGGTCAGACGGGGAACCGGTACACCCTCGCCTGTCCAGCGGGTCCGGGAGCCCCGGGCTGACAGACGCTGAAGGAATCCCGGGGGGTATTTCACGGGGGGCATTTCAGGGGGTATTTCAGGGCGCTATGCATTGAGTGCAACTAGTGTGAGAATTTGAGTGACGATCGCAGTCTGACGCGTCTTGGAGTGTTTCCTCTTTGAAAACTTTCAGACGGCTGTTTCTTCTTTTTAAAAATAACTTTTCCTCCGAATTATTGTCCTTTTCGTTTTAAAATAAGGTAGAGGAAAGATGTGGACACCAGGCAGAAGTTTTGTAATTTGGCTTGTAATGAGTATCCAGAGCATCCTTTTAGAGCACGAAGCAAACTAACCAGGAGATCGTTATACCCAGGAGGACCTCGGGGCAGGGGTGCCCCTGAAGACCTTGCCCAGTGCACCTCTTATTTTCTTTCTGGGAAGGTATTTCTTATCGTTCAGACCATTGTGGAACGCTAAACGTGTTTTTTCCTAGCGCCACTCATGGCAAAGCGGTTCAAAAATAACTTTTAATGTGATCATTATAGAAAGAAATGGAGTATTGGAGGAAGTAACGTAAAGAAAAAGCTAATGAGTTTATTACTCCTCAGGTATAATGTGATTTAAATAAAGGCCAGGGTACTAGCTACTACTAATTTTAAAGTCTAGGGCCTCTGAATGGATGTTTGGGAGCCTTTGTCCCTTTGAATAAACCTCCAGTGGCAGTTTTCCCTCTGGCCTCACTGAAATACTGGGACGGCACATGGGCAGTCTTACAGTAACGCTGGCTAGCAAAATTAATAGAGGATCTACTACGAAACTTCTGTAATGTCTTCCGGGTGGTATTTCCTGTCTGCTCAATGTGTTGTGAAAGGCCTAAGAAATTTAATATCATCTTCAGACTATTAGTATTTAGTAATTTTCACATTATTACTAATATCTGTGTCTTTTCTGGGTATTTGGAAGACTTGGGTTCTGTTCCATATCTGCCTTTAACTAGAAAAGAGTGACGATTAAGTTGCTTTGATCTCTCTGGACCTGAGGTAACTTACCCATAACGATTATTGGCCTACCAAATGTCTGTCATGAAAATAGCAATTGAGGAATTGCCATAATTCTTTGAATTTGTCCTATCTGGAATGCTGACAGAGTTAGAATTGCTGATCACTAACAAGAAAGAATGGAGAAAATAATGATAACAGATGTTGTTAGATTCTGAAATATTTCGAGGCCTTTGTTCTTTAGAAGTTCCTCTAAAAACAGTCAATTTTTGGCCTATATGTAAAACGGCAAATTTCCATTCTTTTGAAAAACTTCAGTAGGGAGTTGATATGCCCAAGCTTGGGCAGGTCCATATTAGATTTCAAAATTCTTCACGTGTTACTTCTCAAGAAATATAACTTTGTAATATGGATTACTTTATGACTTAGTTACTTTAAATCTTAAACGCAATACTTACTGGGTTATGTAGTGTCCATTAAATCTTTTGTATTTTCATGTCCTGAGAATGTATACCAATCACCCAGTATTTTTTTGCCTTTTTTCAATAACAAATTAAAAGTTCTAGATATTTTCATATTACTGTTAGAATGAACTACCTATAGAATGCATTACCATGAGTGTCTGCATTTGATACGCCACTTTGAATTTCTTCAAACCATCCCACTTTCAAAAAGCATGACTATTTTCACTTACTTCAAATCCTCTTCAATTTTATTTGTTATTTTTATACCCAATACCTTTTCGTGAGTGCAGACTCTTATAATAAATTAAGTTTGTGTTTCATAGTCTGTCACACCAAGATATTTACAATTGCACCGTATCGCCATCACCTAGCCAAGTTCCTGGCACCATAGTTGGGACTCAAATAACATTTACTAAACGTGCAGGTATATGAGTTCCACTTCTGGATTGTACCATCAGTATGTCATAAGACCCTGAGACCCAGCTGGCCCAACCCTTAGGCACGGGCCACACCCTTAGGCTACCAACCCTTAGGCTTGTGCAGGCAGAAATGTAGCACCACTCCAAGGCACCACGCCTTCTCAGCACATACTCTAGAGCCTGAATTCATGACTCCATTTCCAGACATTTGCTGAACATCATCTATGCACTTGAATCACTAAGAATCATATTATAAGAGCTATTGTCTTTCGTCTCTGTCAATTCAGTTTCCTCTTTATCACCAAATGGTGGTAGTAAATAATAATTATATTTATTCAGCTTATATTTTGTACCAGACCCTGTGTAACTAATTTAGACGTGTTGTTTCATTAAGCCTCACATCCTGGGCTTATACTATTATCAGCTTTTATGGTTGAGGAAATGATAGCACAGAGAGGTTAAGAAGCTTACCTAGGGAGTGAGAAGCAGAGCTGACCTTTGAACTGAGCCAGTATGACACCAGCACTTGAAGTGCTGTACCAAGGACAAGGGCTTAAACGGTGAAAAAACGATGAGGCCTTTTCTCAGTGAAGTTCTGGTTTAATAGGGGAGATATAAATGGGCAGTTACAGTTCCACACGTGACCAAGATCGTGTGCTGTGGGAGCACCCATCAGATTCCTACACCACCCTGGGGTCAGGGAAGATGAAATGAAGGTAGGCAAGCAAAGAACGTGCCTTGTTAATAGTGGGAAGACAAGCTATAATCACTTGTGAAGTTATTATCTTTATATATGTCTTTTGAAAAAATAATCTGCTTTAGCAGCAATCGTGATTTCATTTTTATCTTCATTATATTCCAGTGCCTCTTGATAGCTGGCTGCGTTGATTAAATCAATGAAGTAGTGAGTAGCTTTTTGTCTATTTCTGCTGGGGATCCTTCTGATTTGATCTCATATCACAGACTCATCAGTGAGATGACTGTGGGCTGGGGGAGGGGATAAATGCTAAATCACACAGCAGTTGTGATTTACCTCACAAACTGGCTGGAAGATTTACATCCATAGATAACTATCATATCAAACTGGAGGGAAAATAAAGAGTGGTAGGAGAACAAGAAGTACTAGATTTTATTAATTATTTCATACATACAAGAGAAGATGTAAGATATATACGTAAATTACAGCAACTAATCATAAAGCCAACATCTGGATACCTATTACCCAGCTTAAGAAGTAAGATATTATCAATACGTCTTCTGACTTCCTCCCAATAGAATTACCCGTTTTTCTTGATAGAGGTAATCATTATGCTGAATGTGCTGAGTTTTTAAAAAGCATTTAGAAAACACGCACATGCATTTGCAGAAATGTCAAACTGGGAATTAGAGTATATCGGCACTTGGGAAACAAATTAGAATCTCCACTGACTTGAAGCATGGTCATAAACAGAGTGTCCTATTAAGTAAAGACAGCTTAATTTAAATAACATTAAAACATAGTGGATTACAAATGGTTAAGAGTAAGTACCGTGGAAGGAGTGGTATCCTAGTCATTAATGAAGTGACCAAGATTCATCAGGGGATAACTATAACTTTTAAGTGTAATAAAGCATATGTAACTTAGGAACTGCTAATTTCCATATTACTTAGATTTATGCTTTAAATACAATTCAGTCATTCAAAAAAAAAATAGCAAGCACTGTTCTTGGTGAACAGAAGAGGCAAAGGTCTCTGCATTTGTGGAGTTTCTATTCCAATGGGGAGATGTAGACAACCATCAGTAAGCATAATAAATAAGTAAATAATATAGGTATTAGTGAGTGAAAAGTCCTATTAAAAAGGACAAGGTTGAACGTAGTAAAATTGCAGTATTAAGTAAGGTGGTCAGGCTTGGCCTCATTGAGAAGGTAAGATCTGAGCAGAGGTTTGAAGGAGTTAACTATCTGAGGGAACAGTGTTCCGGGCAGAGGGAGCGGCCAGTGCCAAGGCTGTAAGGCAGGGGTCAGCCTGGTGTGTTTGAGGAACAAGACGCCCATGTGGCCTAGAGGTAAGTGAGCAGGGAGAGAGTAATAGGAGATGTAGTTGGAGAGGTAAGAGTGGGGGTGAAGGGTCTTGTAAGCCATCGTGAAAACGTGGGCTTTTACACTGAGTTAAATTGAGGGGCCATTACAGGATTCTGAGAAGAGGAGTAATGTGATCTGACTTACATGTGAAAGGCTCACTCTGATTGCTTGAGAAAAAGCTGGACAGAGTAAGGAGCCTATTAGGAAGCTTTGGGAATCAGCATGTATTTTAAAGGTAGAGCCAATAGCAAATATCCTGGCAAAGTGGATATGGGGTGTGAGAGAAAGAGGAACCAAAGATGACTCCAACGTTTTTGACCCAAACAATAGGAAGGATGGAATATCATCAACCAACACGGAGAGGTTAGAGGGGAGACCATCAGGAGTTGAGTTTTGGATGTGGATATGAAGTGTCAACTGGTAATAACTATGTGCTTATTACATAAAAGACTACAGTCATTCAGCCTAAGTAACTACTTGGAAAGGTACAGTTATTAATTCTCATTGTACAAGTTAGAAATGACAATTTAGAGAGTTTTAAGAATTTTACCTGAGATTACAGTTTAAGAAATGGGACATAAAACCAGATCTTTGGGATCCCAATGCTTTAACTCTTCTTTCAAAACTTGCTGAAAGTGGGACTTCCCCGGCAGTCCAGTAGTTAAGACTGTGCCTTCCAGTGCAGAGGGTGCGGGTTTGATCCCTGGTCGGGGGGGATCCCGGGTCAGGAACTAAGATCCCACATGCCGTGGGGTGTGGCCAAAAGCTAAAACAAACAAACAAACTTGCTGAAAGGATTGACCAGCAATCTTTTTTTTTTTTTAATTTATTTATTTTATTCTTGGCTGCGTTGGGTCTTCGCTGCTGCGCACAGGCTTTCTCTAGTTGTGGCAAGCGGGGGCTACTCTTCATTGTGGTGCGTGGGCTTCTCATTGCAGTGGCTTCTCTTGTTCCAGAGCACGGGCTCTAGACTCACAGGCTTTAGTAGTTGTGGCGCACGGGCTCAGTAGTTGTGGCTCACGGGCTCTAGAGCGCAGGCTTCGTAGTTGTAGTGCACGGACTTAGTTGCTCCACAGCATGTGGGATCTTCCCGGACCAGGGCTTGAACCCATGTCCCCTGCATTGGCAGGCGGATTCTTAACCACTGCGCCACCAGGGAAGCCCTGAGCAGCAATCTTTATCAAATAAATAAAATAAGAGTATAGTCAGCTAATCAGTAATATTTCATGCCCATGAGACTCAAGACAGTGAATATTCTTTCTAATAAATGGGAGAGGGAGAGATGAATACTAAAAAGCCCCGTATTTATACATAAATTCATAACCAGTTACATGCATTATGCAATACCAGGTTTCTATGATTGTGAGTTTAACAGCAGGATTCTGAGGGAGGGAAGACAATGGCCTTTTCCACAAAGGAGCTTTTCGTGCCCTGAGGCTAAGGTATTTATATTTTCAAAATCTAAGACCAGATTCGGAAGAGAAGGAAGCTTCCTCGTTGCACAGCTGGATTCAAATGGACGCGAGCATTAGAGCAGGTCTAAAGGGTCACTAGTAGCTCCTGAAGAATGATAGATGACACTGTTATGACATTTGGAAAGCTGAAAGTGAATTTTAGGAAGTAGCTACTGAGATGGAGGTAACTGACATTTTATTTGTTTTGGTTATAATAGGTGTCAGGGCAGTGTCATTATGAAATAGTAGCGCTTAGTAGAATGCTACTTCTATCATTGTCTACACCATAGTCCATGAAATAGACTGTTTTTTTCCCACAGGCAGAAGTCCGGTTTTCAATTAAGTGCAGTATTGGGATTTCATCTCAAAAAGAAAAGAACGAACAAATTAGTTATGTGGCAGAAAAAATACCACAAAATCTTTTTCAGGTGATTTACAGAATGATCTCAATTCAGTGACATTAAATGAATTTGTCTAAGGCTGCTGTGTTTATAGTATTAATGAACTTTTTCATCTCTGCTGCTGACATAAAACTCACAGCTGGGTCAATGAACTGATGAGGTTTGGGATGTAGCATTTGTTTATTTGTTTTGTCTTTTTAAGGGGAATGACTTCCTTCTAGTTAAATTCCGTAAATGATATAACTTAGCAAATCAAGACTATTTCTTAGCGATTCAAGACTGTTTGTTGACTAACGCGGTGCATTAAATTTCCCCCATTGTACGCGGCAAACAGAGATGAAGTGGCTTGGGCCAGGAACGTGGGTAAATGCAGCGTGATGCTGTGAGCAGATCTCTTAAGACCAGTGTAGAAGAGAAAAGCTGAAACGCCCAGGGAGCTCACTGCACTGACCCTCAGAGCAGAGGAGCATCCTCGAGACTCACAGAGGGGGCTTCTGTGCTTACACAAACACTTGAGTTGAATGAAACTCTGCTCAACGTGCTGTCATTGGAACGTTTTTTCAGTTTCATCACGTACCTGTTGAGGGCCAACCGCATGCCAGAGTAGAAGGTGTAAAACAGAATAAGATGTGGTGCTGAACCTCAAGAAGCTTCTGGTCCAGTGGGAGACACAGGCCTGCAAATAAACACATTCCAGGGTGTGATGTGCGTAAGATGGTGACGGGAGTGATTCTAGAGAAGACATTGTAGAGGGGTGACCAAGAGGCACTTTCAAGGCTAAAGTTATTTCCAGGAGGCCCAGTGGAGTTTCCTCCAGGCACCACATGTATGAAATTGTTCGACAGGGCTGGAGCATACAGTACAGTGGGAAAGGAAATGGGGAGATTCTGATTTAACTCTTAGTGAGTAATATCCAGATTACATTCATATGGTACAGTCACCACAACCTACCATCTTTGAGTCAAACGTTTAGGCACTTGTAATAACTGAACTGTTCTACTTTAGACCTACCCTGTCCGGTACAAACATAATGCAAGCCACATTGATAACTTTATTTTTTTTTTATTTTACTTATTTTTTGGCCGTGCTGCACGGCATGCAGAACCTTAGTTCCTCAACCAGGGATCAAATGCATGCCCCCTGCAGTGGAAGCATGGAGTCTTAACCATTGGACCACCTGGGAAGTCCCCACATAGATAACTTTACATTTTCAGGAAACCACACTAGGAACAGTAAAAGAGAAACAAGGGATGTTAATTTTAGGAATCTATTTTATTTAATATATTTATCCAAAATGACTATTTAATGAATTAATATTAATTATACTAAATTGCATTAAAGTCATATTAAAATGGTGGATGAACTATTTTACTCTTTCTTTTTTCACACTAAGTTTTCCAAAGCCAGCATATTTTACACTTACGGTACATCTCATTTCGGACTAGCCACAATTCAAGGGCTCAATGGCCACCTGTGGCTAGTGGCTACCGAATTGGACAGTGCAGCTCTAGGTAAGTGCATAAACACTGTATCCTAACTCCGTGTTAACCCTTCAGCTGCATGGAGGACATTAGGTGTACTATGAAGTAAGCTAAAGGAAAAAAGACAGGAAAAGCATTTTCTCTTACTGTGGGGTCTGTCCCTGGAACCAGATTCTAATGCATAATTAAACCTATACCCAGAATACTTTGTGAGCCCTCTAGCAACAAAAACAAACAGCATCAAATTGCCATTGCTTACTTTTCTTTTTATTCTTTCGCTTCCCTCTGCTGCCCAACCGCCCCACCGCCCTTATTTTTTGGATTCTTCCTAAAAGTAACAGGGTCTGAAAAAGAGTGGAAGTAAAAGGTAGAGCAGGATGCCCTAAACCCACATCCGGCAAAATGTGATCGGTTGCCCTAGGCAACGGTGGTTGTCAACTCTTTTTTTTTTTCTCTTTAGCTTCCACCTGCTAGCTCACGGGCATAACGTACCCTCATCAACAGCAGCTCTCTTTGTGGTGGCCCTCAACTCCAGAAGTACACTTCCCTTTCAGGGCAGGAGGTAATGATAAGATTTGGATTGTGGAGTTGGAGGTGTCATGGGTACAGTTTGAAAAAGTCTCAGGGAGATTCTGATACAGTTCCTGTCTTGTTCAGAATGGTTAAGAAGCTCTGTCCTAGGGACTTCCCTGGCTGTCCAGTGGTTAAGACTCTGCGCTTCCACTGCAGGGGGCACGGGTTCGATCCCTGGTTGGGGAACTAAGATCCCAAATGTCACATGGCATGGCCAAAGAAAAGAAACCCCTGTCCTAGAAACACTACTTACGGATGTCCTTCCCAGGTAGCTTAGTCTTTTAAAAATGTCCCTGGCCTATGGAAAAATGGCAGTCCAGGTACACAGAAATGCAACAGGCAGAAGTAACCATCAGTTAGTACTTGGGACTTGGGAACATGTATGTGGTGTGTGAATAAGTGGCTGACATTTATTTCCACTGGTGGTTTTAGAGGGAGATATAGTAACAAAAATGATTATGATAATGGTGATAATAATAATAGCTATATTAGTATCACCAATATCACTTTATATGCATCAGATGCTATGCTATGCCCTTTATAGGCGTCATCTCATCCCTACGACGTAGGGACTGTTTTCATTGCTATTTTACAAATGAGGGAACTAAACCAACAGAGAGGTTAAATTGCTTGTTCAAGATCACCCAGCAGCTGAGTGTATTTAGTGAGTGGTGTGTGTCACATGCTTGGATGAAAATACAAGATTCCCTGCCTAACCTCAGTGTGGTGTGAAAGACAGACACGAAGTCAGTTGTATTCGAACTGGACGTATAGATATTGTAACAGCAGCGTTAGCAGAGTAGCTGCCAAATTCTACTTCTTAATCAGCCTGTGTCTTCAGAAGGCCACGTGGCTTGACTGTGAACATGAGTTTTGAGTTAGACCTAGGCACGGTCCAGTCCTCCGCTCACATGAACTTGCACAAATTATTATTTCTCCAGGCAGGAAATTATTATTTCTCTGAGTTTTATAACCTATAAAATTAGAATAATGTCACTACCTCATAAGATTGCTTTGAGAATTAAATCAGGCACTGTAGGTACCTGATCTGTAGTAATTTTTCCATATTTATAATTCCTACTATTCTTATTTTAAAGTAGGTGCTAATACATATTAATATGAGCTTACATTGAGTTCTGAGTATTGGGTTGGCCAAAAAGTTCGTCTGGGTTTTTCCGTAAGACGTTTTTGGCCACCCCAACGCCAACCGTGGCGCTGTGCCGGCTACTAGGAGAGTTGAGGTGTAAATTTTGCCCCTTCAGCATAGTTGAGAAGATTTTTTAAATGCACATAAAGAGACAGATAAGCCATAAGGCACCTTGTGAACTGTCAAATTAGTGATCCTAACTCTGCTGCCACAGGATTTAGAGGAGGGTAGATCACCAGGATGCAGGAGGGAGCCTTGAGCTGGCCTTGGGTGGTGGGTAGGACTAATGTGAGTGGAGAAAATGGGGTGCAGAGGTATTACAGACGATGTGCACAGGGGAGGAGAGATCACCTACTTTCACTGTAAGCAAAGGTTTAGTGAGAGAAAGATGCTGATGGATTTGGAGAGGTATGTGGCGTGCATCATGGATAAACTCTTCCCAGGAGATGTGTGCCCTGAAAAACTTCCAGCAAGCTGGGGAGGTGCCAGGATGACCTGTGCCCACTGGGACAGTGAGGGCCCTGGTTTGGTCATCAAGCCTCTGCTCCTTGACTAGACGCACTGGCCTCCCTGCCACCCACTCCTTCACCTTCTGCCTGCCTTTGATTGACATGGACTTTCCACGTTTGGTGTTTGTACCCTTTGGAAAGCCTGCTGACTTGGCCCTGGAGACTGCTAACCTTCCTCTGGGCTGCAGGACAGACCCTGATCACTCCTGAAAAAGGCCTCGGGGGGCCGTTGCCCCTGGTGAATATTGACAGGAGGGACCTTGAATGACCCCCCCCCACACAATTTGACACTACATTATGAAGCAATGAGAGAATAATTGCATTTTTAAAAAAAGTTTTATTTTTGGCTGCGTTGGGTCTTCGTTGCTGCGCGCGGGCTTCCTCTAGTTGTGGTGAGCGGGGGCTACTCTTCGTTGTGGTGCGTGGGCTTCTCATTGCGGCGGCTTCTCTTGTTGCAGAGCACGGGCTCTAAGTGCGCAGGCTCAGTAGTTGTGGTGCACGGGCTTAGTTGCTCCGCGGCATGTGGGACCTTCCCGGACCAGGGCTGGAACCAGTGTCCCCTGCATTGGCAGGCAGATTCTCAACCACTGCGCCACCAGGGAAGCCCAGTAATTGCATTTTTGACTGGTTGTCTCTGCTGCAGAACTGCTGGGAGGATAAGGCAAATGGTGGAGGGGTTCAGATTCTTCACCAAGAGGCAAATAAATGAAAGATGCTGAGAAAAACAATATATTGCTTAGCTGATTGAAATATAAATGCAAGCCATGAGTTAAGTACTGTGAATATGTCATCATTTTTAAAAAGTGTTTGGGGATTTTCAGCTTAACTTTGTCAAGTTACGTGGAAACTGTTATGTGAAATACATATAAAATACGTGCAGTTCTAGAAGTTGAATTCCCTCTGTGTCTGCCGATTCAGCTGTTTGGGGTTCTGGAGATTGGGGGGGGTTTGCTTGTTTTGTTGGTGTCTGTGTGTTTTAAGTCAAGAATTAATTTTCATGCCCGGTTAATCAGTGATCTTTCTATGGATGGATGTGATTTAAATTAGTTTTGCTGGAATCCAGTTCTTTGAAGGAGCAATCATAAATTTACCCTAAATCCATTTGGGTTGGTCCTGGATTATAGTAGTATAGTACTTACTGCTGCTGTTCTTTTTCTTTTTATTCTTTTAGCATATAGTGTTTGGTTCATTGGTACATACATTTGCAAAAATGACTCCATGAGTATGTTTTGATTGAATGTGCAGAGAATTGTAAAAGTTATCACATCACAGAAAGAGAAAGAGCTTTGTTGTTTGTTTGGTCCTTTAGGTATTAAAAAAACCCTCTGCTCTCAATAACATCTATTAAAAAATAAAGACTCACATGCTATACACAAAAACTAACTCAAAATGGATCACAAAGCTAAATGTTAGAGCTAAAATTATAAAATTCCATATAAGAAAATATAAGGGCAAATTTGTTGCCACCTTTGCTTCAGAAAGTAAAGCTGCATCTTTATTCATATTTATGAAATATGGATATTTTGAGTGTCTGACTAATACCTTTGTCAAGATAGCCCCCTTGGACAATAGGAAAGTGAATGGGGTGGAAAGCGCAGGAAGCTAACGGATGGATTCTTGGAAGTTTTACTGAGACCTTGTCTGGAAAGGTCCACAAACACCTACCAAAGAAGTTAACCAAGCACGGTATCCCATTTTCTCTCAGTGTCCATATCAAAACGAACCTAAGTTGTATCTTAATTTATCATCTGTCTTTTATACCAGGGCATCATCAGGTAGTTGCATTGATCTGAAATAAGCTATTAGGGGTAAAGTAGGTACAAAACAAAGACTCTATAATATGCCTGCCAAAAATTTATTCATATATATTTCATTTGATAGTTTAGATTCTGGTAAGATTATGAAGCGCCAAATTCTCTGATGTTCTTAAATATATTTCTGTGTTGTTATATGACAGTAATATCTATTTTATTCCTACACCATTACTGTTCTGCTTTAATTATTGTCATTGTGGAAGTCTTTTATTATTATTTTTTTCTCCAGAATTTCCTTTGAATTTGACTCTGGTTAAATTGTGTATGTGTGCGTAGATTTTACTATGGTTGTTTTCTAGATAGTTTGAGATTGTCTTTTTCAGATTTTCTTCTCTGATCCCTAAGTTGTTAGGAAAATACATTTTTCTTCAGGGTTTTTAAGTGTATTTAAATCTTGTGTTATTAACTTCTATTTTTATTACATTTTGGTCAGAAAATATAGCCTGTACAATTTCTCCTTTGGGGAATTTAGATTTTCTAGCATATGACTAGTTTTCAGTGAATGTCTTATAAGCTAACCCTACTTTTTACTCAAAGCCTCTGTATCTTTTTTTCCCATTAATCAATCAAATATAGAGAAGAAATTTGTTACAATTTCTAAGGTCATAATTTTGTAAGTCAACTCTTGAGTATTATTTTCTGTGAAACGTTGATTTAGTCCTCGAAATCATTTGTATCAATAAAAGAATATATTCTTGGCTGGAAAGTTTAATGATGACTCAGTTCTGAATCAAGACAAATAATGCTAAATTCTTAAGTCTAGTTGTTGCCTTCAGAGAAATAAAGAAAATAATTAATTAGTGACAAGAAAAACACTCCCTGGAAAGTTACTAAGCTTAGTTACAAAAATAAACAAATAAAATACCCTTTAAAAAAAAGGTCATCATAAAATTTGTCTATCAGAAACAACATATGAAGGATACATTTTAGTTTTAATTTAAGCTAAATTAAAGAATTTAAACTAAATTCTTTTCACTTAGTTTAAATTCTTTTCACTAAGAATTTTTAGAATCTAGGCAAGAAAGACAAGGAACTGTTGCAGTGCACTTTCCACCTGAAATCATCCTTCTTGAATTGATCCCAGCAATGTTTAGGAGAAGAAAGTCACAACTGGGTGGGGTGGAGAAGAGTCCCTTTTCTCCTTTTTGTGAGCAACATTCAAAATGGAATTTAATAAAAAGGCAGCCTATGGAATGGGAGAAAATATTTGCAAACCATATATTGGATAAGGGGTTAATATCCAAAAATATGTGAAGAACCCATGCAACTCAATAACAAAAAACCAGCAATCCTGTTAAAAAATGGGCAGAGGGTCTGAATAGGCATTTTTCCAAAGAAGACGTACTGAAGGCTATCTGATACATGAAAAGATGCTCAACATCACTAATCATCAGGAAAATACAAATCAAAACCACAGTGAGATATCACCTCACACCTATTGGAACAGCTGTCAAGAAGACAAGAGATAAAAAATCCTGGCAAAGATGTGGAGAAAAGGGAACCCTAGTTCACTGTTGGCGGGAATGTAAATTGATGCAGCCACTGTGGAAAACGGTTTGGAAGTTCCTCAAAAAATTAAAGGTAGAACTACCATATAATCCAGGAATTCTACTTCTGGGTATATATCCAAAGGAAATGGAAATAGGATACCAAAGAGTTATCTGCACTCCCATGTTCATTGCAGCAGTATTAACAATAGTCAAGATATGGAAACTACGTAAGTGCCCATCAGTGGATGAATGGATAAATATGATGGATATGTATATATATAATTATATACGTAATTTATATAATATATATTATTAACTGATATATATATTATATATATAATTATATATATTTATAGAGAGAGAAAGAGAGAGGGGAGAGAGAGAATGGAATGTTATTCAGCCATGAGAAAGAAGGAAATTCTGCCGTTTGTGACAACATAGATAAACTTTAAGAGCATTATACTAAGTGAGATAAGTCAGACAGCTAAAGACACATACTGTATGGTCTCACTCATATGTGGAATCTAAAAAAGCCAAACTCATAAAAAACAGTGTAGAATGGTGGTTACCTGGGGGTGGGGGAATTGGGGAGATGTTGTTTAAGGGTACAAACTGCAACTCATAGATAAATAAGTCCTTCAGATCTAGTTATAGCATAGAGATATAGTCAACAATACTGCATTATAAACTTCAAAGTTGCTAACAGACTAGATCTTATTTGTTCTCACTACAAAAGGGAAATGATGATTACGTGACATGATAGAAGTATTATCTAATATGATTATAGTGGAACTCATTTGCAATATATAAGTGTATCAAACCAACACATTGTACACCTTAAACTCACACAATGTTATATGCCAATTATATATCAATTAAAAAATTACATATTAACCTCTGGTTTTGCTAATATGCCCTTTAAGTCCACTTCTATGGACTTAAAACCAATTGTGATTCTTAACTCTATTTTAAGTTATGAAATTAATACATTATAGAAAATGTGCAAAATAGAGAAAAATAGACCAGCATCCTGATACAAGTGCTTTTTCACATGTTGATTTATTATCTTGTAGTATTTTTTCCCCTGTGTTCTTGGTTTTCTTACATTATTGTAATTTTAGAATATAAATTATTTTGTATCCTATTTATTTTACTTAAATATGTTGTTATAGTCTTCATAGCCGTTTTTCATGGTAACAACAACAAAAACCCACTGAGTGCATTACAGTAATTAACTCTTCTCATATTTGTCGGATAAATATCCAACAAATATTGTTGTTTTTAATTTCCAATAATGCTGCCATTTCATCTCCAGGCATATAGAGTTCTTTCAAAGTTTATAAGATTTCCTTGAATTAAATTCCCAGAGGCTGAATTAACAAACCAAAGACAACGAACATTTCCATGATATCTAGATATTTAATAGACATCTGTTGATGAATGAATGAATGAATATAAAGAAAGAGCTTCTTTAAAGCTCCTGGACTTTAGGTCATGCTTGGAAAATACTTCACTACTTGTAATGATCAGGAAATAGAATTCATTCTGGATTAGACAGAAAAGAGTTTATTACAAGGTATACGGCTGCGTACAAAACTGGGAGGGTCAGGAAGGTAGTTTGATGTTAACAGTCAAGAATAACACAGCCAGGAGAAATGCCCAACTCTACCTTCAGGACTGTTCTGGCAAAACCTCACTGCAGCCAAGACCCACTGCTCCACCTAAGGTGATAGAGACAGAACAACTACCCCCAGGAGATTCTGTTTCACCATCTGTCACTTTCACTTCACGTTGCTCAGTGCCATCTAGCAGGCCTCCCATCACTGTGTCTGCTTGACTGGATTATAGGTAGAACCCTAGCTGCAAGGGAGCATGGAAGTGTTATTTTCAGATTTCCAGCTTCAGTATAATGGAAACACATGCTGCAAGGCACCTGGAGAGGATGTTCAAAGGGCCAGTCAGTAGTATCTGTCACAAAATTATAAAGAAGCAAGGAAAGGAGGAAAGAAGGAAAGAAAAACTTTTCTCTTCTATGACTTATAGTTTTACCGTTACACTTAGATTCTTAATCCAACTTGAATTTATTTTGTTTATGGTGATGGGTAGGGATCTGACTTTATTTTTTGCAAATGGGTAGCCAATTGTTTCTTTACCATTTATTAGATAATATATTATTTTCTGCTGATTATTAACTGCCAACTTTTTCATATATTAAATTTGAATTCTGCAGTCTTTGTTCTTTTACACTGGTTTATTTGTGTAAATCCTGAAGTACCAAGAATTTTTTTCTTTAAAATACATTTTTTGTTACAATTTAAGAATAACCTTTTTTCTCAGATGAAGTTTAGAATCAGCTTGTCAGCTTTTATTTTGTTTCGATTTTAAATCCATTTGGAAGTTTAATTGGAATTCCCAAAATTTTGTATTCTTTAGGAAGAAATGACATCTTTACCACATTGAACGTTCCCTTCTGGTAACCTGGTATTTCTCTCCATTTGTTCGTCTTCTCTTATGCTGTATGGCTTTCTCTATATAGGATTGACAAATTCCTTTTATTTATTTCTATATTTTTCATAGCTTTTGTTGCTATTGTAAATTTGATCCTTTTGCCACATCACTTTCTAATATTTATTGCCGGATATATAGAAATCTTATTGTTTTGTATATATTTACCTCGCATCAGCCATCTTATTAAGGCTGCTTGCACCTAATTCTCTTGAATTTTCTATGTAAGCAATCATATCACCTACTTATGCTAATGTTGTCTTTTCCCTGTTGCCTGTGTCCTATATCCACTGCAGTGCTTTTGTAAATAAAGTTGTATTGATACTAGTCATGCTTGCTTGTTTACTGTCATCTACAACAACTTTTTCCCTACAACAGCAGACTCGAGTAGTTGTGACAGAGGCCATATGACTTGTAAAACCTAAAATATTTACTAGCTGGCTCTTTATAACAAAAGTTTGCTGAATCCTACCACAGAGTATCTATAAATTTGAGATATTTTTTCTGAACTTTTATTGTCTAAGATCACCCAAACAAACTGAAATAGTAGCAATAATGATGAGACTCTTTGACTTGTGTCTGACTTTAATAAGAAGACTTTCTGTGTTTTACCATTAGAATAATGGTTGCCATTGGTTTCTGGTAGATACCCTTTATCGAGTTAAGGAAAGCACCGACCATTTCAACCTTACTAAGAGGTTTTTATCAGGAATGGGTATTGAATTTTACCAACTGTCTTTTCACCATGCATTGAGATGATCATGTGGCCTATCATTTAATATTTTAATTTAGTGAATTACTCTAATATATTTCCTACTGTTGGGCTGTTCTTGCATTCCTGGTTATTACATATTTTAATATACTTCTGGAATCAATTTTCTAAAATTTTATTTGCAATTTTTGTATCCATATTTGTAAGTAATATTGATTTGTTATTTTCTTATTAGTTTTTAAACAAATTTATTTATTTATTTTTGGCTGCGTTGGGTCTTCGTTGCTGTGCACGGGCTTTCTCTAGTTGCGGCGAGTGGGGACTACTCTTTGTTGTGGTGCGTGGTCTTCTTGTTGTGGTGGCTTCTCTTGTTGCAGTGGCTTCTCTTGTTGTGGAGCATGGGCTCTAGGTGTACGGGCTTCAGTAGTTGTGGCTTATGGGCTCTAGAGCGCAGGCTCAGTAGTTGTGGCTCGTGGGCTTAGTTGCTCCACGGCATGTGGGATCTTCCCAGACCAGGGATTGAACCCATGCCCCCTGCATTGGCAGGCGGATTCTTAACCACTGCACCACCAGGGAAGTCCTCTGACTGCTTTTTAAATATCAATTATTCTTATTACTGTGTCATCATAAATCTCTCTGAAGACATCAACTGGAATTTTTTTTTATTCTCTCTTCTATTTCTTTCATCAACTCTTTTTCCTCAGGGGTCAGTATTTTGGATTTTAGTCTTGATGCTCCCATGTTTGTGTTTTTCCTCAAATATTTCATGGGCCTTGATTGTTGGTTCATAATTTTAATTGAAGGGCTAGAATAACATAAGAAGGTGGTATGATTTACCTGTAGCCGAACAAGCCTCTTTCTTGACTAGGAGGCTGACTGTAGGGTTCTATAGATGGAAGTGGGGATTGACAGGCAGCTTTCCTGTTTGGTTTGGGTAACAGTCAGGCATGTAAGTTTCAGCTCTCCTTGAGTGCTGTTTGCTGAGGCTAGCAAAGCCTTGTGCTGGAGGTGGAGCTCCTAGAGAGTTCTTAGTGCCTTTCACTGAATGTGGATGTTTCTCCTCCCACCCCCTTTAGATGCATGGATGGATGGATGGATGGATGGATGGAGGAAAGGATGGAACGATGGATGAAGAGTTGGCGATTGGACCGGGATCTGCGTATCTGTTACAGGATCCCAAACTTTCTGAGTCCCAAATTGCTCTACTTGGGTTTTTTTTGGCTCAAGTCCCACCTTAAGAACCAGTAAGACAGTTCTCCCACATTATATAAGACAACGGTTCTTGCTGATTTTAGACCCAGGGCAATTGCGGTTTCTCATTCTCCCTTGTGACAGAGAAATCGAATGGCCCATAGCATCAGTCCTTTAATTACTCCAGGTTGTCCCTGGATTTCCATCTTTGCTGACCCTAAGTGTAGATGTTTGCCTTGGCTCTATGTTTGACCGCCCTCCTCCAGACCCATATTGAACTGCTGTCTCCCTAGCTCTAGAGGTTCTCTGTACAATCCCTTCTCCTTAACATCTTCCAGAAATTCCTCAAAGGTTTTGGTCTAGCAATGCCATCTTTCCTGGCTTTCCGGACTGTTATGGAGTCCTTTCATTGGAATTTTAGGAGAGGTTGTGTATTCACTGCCCACTAACCAGAAGTTATCAATGCATTTTAAATATTCCTACCTATATGCAAACATCACTGTGTGCCAGTTACTGTGCAAGGGTCTGACTGTGTTAATTTAGTCCTCCCAACAATTCTATGAATTATATTTCTTATCCCCGTTTTACAGATGAAAATACTGAAGCTCAACAAGGTTAAGTAAGTTGCTCAGGGGCATGCATTTAGCATTGAACCCAGGTGTGAAGCATCCAGTTATCACATTCACATGTAGTGATACAGCCCTGGTGATACAGCAGGGCTCCAACATGGACCATTTGAATGATGATCAAGGGTAATTCCAAGTTCCTTATTCACTGTTTTTATTTCCTTGATATGTGAATTAAATAGAGAATTGGCTTAGTGGTCTAAATAAAACTGACAGGAAACTCTGGAGCACTCTGTTTTCAAATACATTATTTCCATATTATCCTTGTTCCTTCTCACAGCTGTAAGAGAGAAATTTAAAATGCAGTAGCTCTAGAATGGGTCTGATCCCATGTAGACTGTGTGGAGGAAAAAATATAATTAAATTAAAAGGCTCTCATTTGTCACATATAAAAATAATACCCATAGGAACTCGTATGTAAATATCCTTCCCAAAGAAAGTGAAGAAACTCATCAAGAGTCAGCTGTCCACTGAACCAATAGGCGCCCTTCTTTGCTTCGTAAATGTGCTCAGATCTCAACTAGTTTGCTGTTAGTGATGCTCTGTAGACACGTTAATTTCTATCTAGTTGGTTTATTCAGGGACACAAATTTCTGTATTTTTCATGACAAACATCTCATAATTGTGGCAAAATTAATTAAATCAAATGATTAATGCTGATATTATATGTTATATATTGTAATGATATAATAATTACTAATTGTAATTAATAATAATGATTTTGGACCTCCTGATGAGTAGATAAAATGCTTAAATTCTCCACAGAAAAAAAATTAACCTTTAAAAAAATTTTTTTAAACACTGTAACTGTGTCATTACTAACTTTTACTGTTTCCCATTTTCTTTTCATAGCCACAAAGTTCATCTAGTACTTAGTGTGTGCTGGGAACTATGCTAAGTGATTTCCATGGACATTTTTCCCTTTAATCTTATGAAATACATAACATCTCTCCTATTTTGCAAATGAGGAAACTGAAGCTTATATTTCTTTTTTTAATATTTATTTATTATTTATTTATTTTGCCTGTGCCGGGTCTTAGTTGCAGCATGCGGACTTCTTAGTTGCGGCATGAGGACTCTTAGTTGTGGCATGCATGTGGGATCTAGTTCCCTGAACAGGGATCGAACCCCGGCCCCTTGCATTGGGAATGCGGAGTCTTACCCACTGGACCACCAGGGAAGTCCCTATATTTCTTTTTTCCAGTTAATATGGGCCAATTTCAGAATAGCTAGTGTCATTTATCTCTTATCCTTAAAAACCCTTTTTTTCCCATTATAAACCATGAACATATAATTTGTCAATGTATTTGTTTAATTGTCCTAATATTATTTATTAATTAACTCAACTTTTTGTTGTATTTGAAAGGTTGTTTCCTTAATCTTTATTTCTTATCTCTTTACTTTGGACCATTCTAGACTTCTATTTCATTGGTCAGTGAATCCTGGACCAGTAACATATTATTTTAATTATTATATTTACTCCACTGGTGTTACTGTATTACTAATATATATATATGGGTGTGTATATATATATATATTTACCATATGAAACTGTATATTTTTTTCTTTCAGCTTTATTGAAATATAATTGATGTACATACAGCACTGTATAAGTTTAAAGTGTATAACACAATCGTTTGAATTACATATATCATGAAATGACCACAATAAATTTAGTGAGTATCTATCAGCTCATACAGACATAAAATTAAAATAATAGAAAAAACTTTTCCTTGTGATGAGAACTGGTAGGATTTACTTTCTTAACAGCTTTCATAGATAACACACAGCAGTGTTAATTATATTCATCATGTTGTACATTACATTCCTAGTACTTATTTATCTTATAACTGGAAGGTTGTACCTTTTGATCATCTTTATCCAGTCCCCACCCTACCCCATGCCACAGTAACCACAAATCTTATCTCTTTTTCTATGAGTGTTTTTGTTTGTTTTTGAAGCATATTTGACCTACAACCACTGTTAGTTCCTGGTGCACAACATAGTGATTGGATATTTCTGTTCTGTTACGAAATGACCATCACAGTGTTTGCCTTTTTCTCATTATCGTTTCTAGACAGCTAACGACTGACATTCTGGTATTTTTTCATGCACTGAAGTTTGACGTAAATAGTCGTTTACCACATGTGCCTTTGCACGATACTTATTTTCTCAGAGCCTCCATTTCTTCACTTGCAAATGGGACTAATATATTTTGCAGAGCAGGCGCAAAGAGGAGGGGTATAGCAGAAGCGTATAGTATCATGCTGGACACGTAGAAGGCACCATGGAATGGTAGCTGCTATGATCATTTGCTCCACTCTCAACAGCTGCGTAACAAGTCACCCCAAACTGACTGCTGTTGAACAGACAATTTTATTATGGTTACAGATTCTGTGCATCAGGAGTTTGGACAGGCCACGGCAGGGCTAGCTGGCCTCAGCTCCATAATGTCCGTGACCTCAGCTGAGGAGACTTGAACAGCTGGGGGTGATGCAAACAGCTGGAGACTGAGCTTACCTGGAGGGTTTTTTACTCACCGGCCTGGCCCCTGGACTGGGTGGGACTGGTGACCACCGTGTCTCCTGTGGCCCCTCCAGGTGGCTTGAGCTTCTCACAGGGTGACAGCTGGGCTTCTACAAGGAGTGTCTGGAGGGAGTTCTCAGAGGCGGGGGGATGGCCTGCCCTGCACACGGAGCGTCACTTCCTTAACACTGCACCCATCATAGCAGTCACAAGCGTGCTCAGAGTCACGGGGGTGGGGGGGGGGACAGAGACCCCACATCTTGAGGGGAGAAGCATCAAAGAACGGGAAGCCGCTTTAAAACCATCACCATCATTATACTGTGAATATGCTTCTTTCATATGAATAAGGAAAGGAAGTGCTTCCAAATTCCACAGGAATTGAGTGACTATTTTCTTAAAGAGGTTATACGTTGCCCAGGACAGGAACATTAGTGGTAAAAACTGAGCTGTATTCTCCGAGACCTAAGATTAAACACCTGGTTCTTTTTCATTCCGTACCTTTAAACAATAAATAGATACGACAATTTCTTATGCATTTTCAACACTGAGATAATAATACAGGGCATGGGAGTGGCTTCTTTCCTTGTGTTTGACATAAAACACAAGCCGCTTTTGACTTGGCTAAAACTTTTGGCTCTCATAATCTTTGTACATCCTGTACTTGCCTGTGACTTTTTTTTTTTTAACTTTACCATCTATATGTAGAGCAGTGGTTCTCAAACTTTAGTGTACAGTCAAATCACACGGAAATCTTGTTAAAACACAGATTATTGGGACTTCCCTGGTGGCTTAGTGGTTGAGAATTCACCTGCCAATGCAGGGAACATAGGTTTGATCCCTGGTCCGGGAGGATCGCACATGCCATGGAGTTACTAAGCCTGTGCACTACAACTACTGAAGCCCACGTTCCCTAGAGCCCGAGCGCCACAATTACTGAGCTCACACGCTGCAACTACTGAAGCCCACGTTCCCTAGAGCCCGAGCGCCACAATTACTGAGCTCACACGCTGCAACTACTGAAGCCCAAGCACCTAGAGCCTGTGCTCTGCAATAAGAGAAGCTGCTGCAATGAGAAGCCCGCACTCCTCAACGAAGAGTAGCCCCTGCTCGCCGCAACTAGAGAAAGCCTGCATGCAGCAACGAAGACCCAACGCGGCCAAAAAAAAACAAAAAAACCCACAGATTATTGGTCCTCACCCCAGAGTTTCTGATTCAGTAATTTTGGAGTGGGGCTGAAGAATTTGCATTCCCACGTGTCTGGGAGATGCTGTGGGGCAGGTCTGAGGACCCACACTTTGAGAACCACCGTGGCAGAGAAGGCGCAGAACCAAATCGGCCTCACTGGATCACTCAGCTCTATCAACCCGCCACGTGCTTTCAGAGTCTGGCAATCTTCTTGTGGGATATACCTACTAACTGAACAAGGGCCATGGTGATACGACCACTCTTACCAGTTTCTGAGCATCCCATGTGTATGAGACATTTGTAAACACTTTGTATACGTTATCTTATTTAATTCTTTACAAAAACCCAGTGAAATATCCCCGTTTTGTAGATTGAGAAACTGACACTATTAAGGCTGAGTTTCCCAGCATCACACCACAGTGAGGGCAGAGCTGAATCCAGGTCTTAACCCTCTCCCTTTTCTTTCAATTCATGACCTCCCCACCCCCACCAGTTACAACCAAGAATGTCCTTGGGGCCAGTTGGTGGGAGAGGGATGGGCTGAGTGGGAAGATCCTGGTCAGGAGACCATTGGCTCGAACAGCGTGATGTGTGCTGGTCACCATCACCCTCCTCTCCAACAACCGTGATCGGAATATCCAGTCAGCCTGTATCCTTGATCACTGGAGCATCCAGTGTGATGTGGTGGAGATCTTGAAGGGGCCTGCTTTTCTTTGAGAAGGTGACATTTAAGCTGAGATCTCAAGCACCATTTTTAAGCTGCTGCATTCACCTAAAATCTCTCTCCTCAAACCCTAAGATGCTAAGACCCTAAGGCAGTGATTCAAAGTGGCACTTATTTTAAGTAAAATAATTGGTGGTTCCATACATACTATGGCAACTAATTGATTTTGTGATCTAGAATAAGTTACTTAAACTTTGTAAAATAGGAAAAATAATGCTAACTTCAAAGGGTTATTATGAGGATGCCATCAGCCTTCCAGGCCTTCTGGAAGCTAAGAGAAGGCTTCAGTTCCAACTGCTTCGTGGCATGTTAAGGCTTACATTTACTGAGCACTTAGAGCTAAGCCCGGCCTGCTCTATGGACTTTACATGCATTCATTTATAGGAGTCCCTTTGACCCCACAAGGTAGCTGATTATCACACCTTTCAAAGATGAGAAAACTAAAACCCTGAGAGGTTAAGTAACTTGGCCAAGTTTACCCAGCCAGTAAGCAGCAGTGCTGGGTTTTGAACCCCGGCCTCCTGGTTCTAGATTCTGTCCTTGTCCCTGGGGAGGGACTCAGTGGTCCCCCAGTCTCAGGCCTAGGTGAGCCCACATGTCACGAGGGAAATGTAAACAAAATAGAAGCCTCCCCCCAACACCGCACCCCAGCTACTTATGGAAGGTTGGGAGAAAAATATTAGATGTTTTTGTTTTAAGGGATGAATCATCTTGAATGTGGGGGAGTAAAAATTCAGTTCCTTTCTTGCTTCAAAACAGGAGAGTAGAAAGTATTGTCAGTGCATCTTTGAGGAAGAAGAGAGAAAATTTACTAAGAGACTCAGGAAAAGAATTAGAACTGGGTTGCCGCTGGAAACTCTTAAACGTACCTCAGATTTTTCTGATATAAACTTTTTCCATGGCGCATGTATTTTGGACACGGGCGGTCACAGGAGTGGCCATAAATCCTTGCAAATAGAGAGAAAGCAGGGGCACCATGGGACACACACTGCTTGAGCTCATTAGTGCAGAGTTTACCACCCTTGACTGTTATTTTTTACCAACAGCCCCAATCCTTTGGGGGTTTTGGAGCCAGGTGCAGAATATTGACCAAGACGAAAAAACAGAAATTTTCTCACCCCACAGAAAGGCAACAAGAATTGGTTGATATTTCCAGTTTTATCCTTAGGCCATGCTGCATATAATTTTTCAGCAAATGAAAATATCAGGCTCATAACATTATTTCTTGAAAGAAAGGCAAACGGTCAGTTTCCAGCAATAGAGAACTGGTTAAATGATGGTACAGCACATCCACATCAAAGATGCTTGGAGCCATGAAATTGGAAGAACTGTGAGTGACAGAGAGGAACGCATGTTACAATTGCTACGTACCGAATGGACTCACCTTCTCAGATAAGTTGGCTGTGTCATTATCTCTCTTCCCCACTCACTTCTGAAGGGGCTCCGTTTGGTTTCCACCCTCAACGCTTCTCCAGAGATAACCAGTGACTTCTGTGTGGTTAAAGCCAGAGGGCATTTTTCAGTTCTTATCTTGAGAACATTCAACATTGTTATACCATTGCATTGATCAGTTCATTACCATTTTCTTTCTGGAGGTGGGAGATGCTGCACTGAATGTTCAGGGACATTTTAGGACATAAAAGTATACAGTTGTCATAGAGTTACATATCATTTCTTCTTAGTATTACAAGTATTATAAAATGTGAGTCTTCACTTCTTCACATTGAGAATCTAAAGATTCTAAGACAGGCTGAGCGTGCCAGGACAATTAGCCAAGTGTGCTGTTCATAACCCAAGTCTGTTCCTTTCAACCTTTAGAGTTCGCAATATAATTTTTAGCCTTATCAGAGAAAGTCATGAATTTTTTTTTAATGTTTCTTGTTGGGTTCAATACAAAGATTTATTTTTCTTTATTGTCTTAAGTATTGTTGGAATTGAAACAACTTCTCTGGAATTCCAGTTACAAGTGTTTGATAGGTAGGCCTTTGGTACCTAAAGGATAATCCTTCATGATACATCAATCTGCCGCATCAGTCTCTTTTGAGTTTGAAAATTATAACCTGAGCGCTCTAGCGATTTCTGCTGCCATGAATTGTGTGTCCTGGGCTGTGAATGTCAGTCTTCGCCAGACATTAACTTTACATGTCAGTGCTGCATCGTGAAATCTTTTGAAAGCTTTTTAAATGAAGATTTGGGATCCAAATGTAACAGTTGAACTGTGTGTTCTACTACCAATGCAGATAACTTAACTAAAATGACAATTAAATAAAAAGACACCTTTTCTGTTCCACTCAGTTGGGACATATATCGTTAAGGAAAATGACGTCATAGCTGATTCCTGTTGGTGGTAGCCAGATTTCATATCTGACTGTATAAGTCATAACTTTAGAAGTATTAGAATGTCAAAATATGCTTTTGAATCGAGGAGATATGCTGCCTTTAGTTTTCCTTTTCGTTTCAGTGTGTTGTTGAAGTTCTGCAGCAACCTGTGGATTTATTTTGCCATATGAAACAACTCACAAAGCTGGCCATCAGTCTTAGAGTGCTGTTGTGGTAGATTCAGCCCCTGGGTGGCTGTTTCCTGCTTTCTAAGCAAAGCCTGGAATGTGTGCTCTGCCTCCGGCTGTTTCCCACACCTCAGTGGACATGTCTGGTTCTCTTTACTCCAGTGATGGCCAAGATCATGACTCTTCATTCTTAGGAATCTTTAGCAGATATCGCCTCTGCACTCCTGGAAATTAAAAAGCCGTCTGACACTAATATTCTCATGCTTGGGTATTTAAGAATTTTAGCAATCGCTCAGGGAAACTTTCCTTGGGCTAGTCAACATTGGTCTTCACTCCAAAGCAAAATGAAAAATTGAAGCCAAAGTGTTTTGACCTCTTCACCTTCATCCTTTTCCACTTTCAGCTTGCAGTTGGAAGAAGAGAAGATTAATGTTTTAAAATCATCCATCGGAATCTTGTGATTACCAGCTCATTTCTGCTTCAGACTGTTCGTTAAGCATGGCATCTAGACCCAGGTGGCTCCTCCTTTTCTGCCTATCCTAGGGGTAGTCAAGGTCATGGCCAGATATGAACCCTAGCTTAGTGTTAGCTGTTCTAGAGGGGGGAGGAGTATGACATAGTACCCACCATCATGTCTTTGAAGACACAACCCAGTTCTGGAGTCTAGAAGCAGTGATGTGAAAGATCCTCCCTCACGTGGGATGTGACCACGTGAAAGCCTGTTTCTGTTTGACTTTCTTTGTTGTGTGTGCCTTTTTCTCCTTTACTTTTTCTCTGTGTGTTGAACGTGTGTCATCTCTAGGCAGATGAGCTATATGAGTGTCTAAGTGTATTTTCCACCTGTGTTTTTCTTTCACACACCTCTCCTGCTGTGACTTCCATCTACGTGGCTTATTTTCTGCGTAAGGCAAGAGGAAGCAGTACAGTGAAAGAGACTGGACTTGAGTTTGAGTCTTGTCCTTTGTGATCTTGGGCCCGTCACTCAAACTCCGGACCACAAGATCCTCATCTATGAAGATGGGAGTAGTATGATCTACCCCCAAATGGTTTTTATGAGAATTAGATGAAATAATGTATCAACCCTGCCCAGGATAGATTTCTTTTTTCTTTTTTTTTTTTGCGGTACGCGGGCCTCTCACTGTTGTGGCCTCTCCCGTTGCAGAGCACAGGCTCCGGACGCGCAGGCTCAGCGGCCATGGCTCACGGGCCCAGCCGCTCCGCGGCATGTGGGATCTTCCCGGGCCGGGGCACGAACCCGTGTCCCCTGCATCGGCAGGCGGACTCTCAACCACTGCGCCACCAGGGAAGCCCTCTTTTTTCTTTTACATTGTCTTTGCCTTCATCTAACATTTCATTCTCCCCTGTTCCTCTTTCTTTCTTTCTTTTTTTGTGTTTTGTTTCACTTTGCCTTTTTTTTCCCCCCTAATTTATTTGGCTGCTCTGGCTCTTAGTTGTGGCACACAGGTTTGTTGCCGCATGCGAGATCTTTGTCGCGGCCTGCAGGGTCTTTTCTTAGTTGCGACAAGCAGGATCTTTAGTTGCGGCATGCGGGATCTAGTTCCCTGACTAGGGATCGAACCCGGGCCCCCTGCATTGGGAGCTTGGAGTCTTAACCACTGGACCGCCAGGGAAGTCCCTGCTTTGCTTTTTTAAAACTCGGGTCTCTCTGACTCAAAAGATTGGTTCTTTTTTCCCCCAACTTTTTCTTTTGAAAAGTTTCAACACTTCAACAACAACAAAAAAGTAAGAATAGTGCAAGAGACACCCGTGTTCCCTTCACTCCGATTCACTCATTGTCTACATTTTACTGCATGTGCTTTATTTTCTTCACCATTTATCTCTTAAGAACAAAGACCTTCTCTTACACGACCACAGTAGTGTTATCACACTCAGAAAATTTAATTGATTTAATACATTTTCTGATATGTAGTTCATATTCACATTTTCCAAATTATCCCAATAATGTCTTTTTTTTTATTCGAAGAATCCAGACCAGTCATTTTGTTTATTTTGCAGAATGTCCCTCAGTTGAGATTTGTCGGATTAATCCCTCCTGACTAGACTCAAGCGAAACACTTTGGTGGCAGTATTGCAAAGATGACGCCACATCCCGGGGGCATCACATCAGGGGCAGCAGTGTCAGATTGTCCCATCAATGACGATCCTAAGTTTGATTATTTGGTTAAAAGTGTGTCCACCAGATTTTTCCATTGAAAGGTATTCCCCTTGAAAGCGTTAAGGAATACTCTGTGTCACTTACTGTTCTATTTCTGAGTTCTGTTGAACATTTTCATCTCACCTCTCACCTACCTGGAGCTTGACTTAGCAGAGAATCATCTTTCACCCACTGGTGTCAACATCCACTCTTCATTCTTTATCTCAAGTTTTGGGTTTTTTTCTTTTCTCTTTTGGCTGTGCCACGAGGCTTGCGGGATCTTAGTTCCCTGAACCCGGGCCCTTGGCAGTGAAACTGCAGAGTCCTAATCGCTGGACTGCCGGGAAATTCCCTACTGTTCATTCTTGCCACCCACTATGGTGGCTGTAGAATCATTTCCCTCTTCTTCTTTTTTTTTTTTTTTAATTTTTTGGCTGCACCGCGTGGCATGCAGGATCTTAGTTCCTGGACCAGGGATCGAATCTGTGCCCTCCGCAGTGCAAGCAAGGAGTCTTAACCACTGGACCACCAGCAAAGTCCCCATTTCCCCTTTCTTATCTGTCTCCCCCCTCTACATTGCTCTTCCACTGCTCTCCCTTTAAGTCATTCATCCATTTAGCAAATACTTTTGTGCGTCTTCATGACCAGAGCAGGCACCATGCTTGGCACTAGGAAGGCATAAGTAACCCCTGCCCTCGTGAAACTTAAATGAATATATTGCATTTTAATTTTTTTTATTCATTCATTCATTTAACAAATATTCACTCAGTGTCTATTGTGTATCTACATTGCTCTGCTTCCTGAGAACCCAGCAAGAAACAAAAACAGTCAAATCCCTGGCCTCATAGGGCTTACTTCTAGTTGGTAAATGGGGAGAGAATATAAACAGGGAGAGGTGGGCTTGTTGAGAAAGAGTTGGTTTTGAAATAGGTCAGGAAACACCTCAGGAATGAGGGAACAATTAAGCAAAGACCTAAAGGCAGTGGGGAGCAAGCCATTTAGGTCAGCGGGGAACAGGTGTTCCAAAGAGAAAAGCATGTGCAAATGCACGCTGGCAGGGTCCACGGAACAGCTGGGAGGCTGCCGGGAGCAGAGTTAAAGGAGATAAAATCAGACAGGCAAAAGATGGGGCGGGGCTAAGTATGGTTGAATATGTGAAATAAGAGAGAAGTTTGGGCTAGAGATACACACTGGGGGTTGGCAGCTTGTGTGTGGTATTTAAAGCCATGAGACAGCATGAGATCAGCTAGGGAGTGAGTGTAGATAGAGGCCAGAAGGAAAACCAGGAGATCTGGGAGATGAGGAGGAACCAATCAAAGAGGCTAAGAGGAGAGACCAGTGAGGTACCTGAGCTTTGTACATTTTGGGGAGACCCCCTTTAAAAAAAAGAGTACAAAATGATGAATAAAAGTTTAAAAAGTAAATATTAGAGTGAGAAAGGAATCACAACAAATTACTAATTTTTTAAAACACATACCACAAATCTTAAAAAAATACAAATGAACTTATTTACAAAACAGAAATAGACTCACAGACATAGAAACCAGACTTAACAGTTTACCAGAGGGGAAATGGGTGAGGGGATGAATTAGGAATTTGGGATTAGCAGATACACATTACTACATATAAAACAGATAAACAACAGAGACCTACTTTATAACATGGGGAACTATATTCAATATCTTGTAGTAACCTTTAATGGAAAAGAACTGAAAAAGACTATATAATATATGTATAAACGGAATCATTTGCTGTATACCTGAAATATTGTAAATCAACTATATTTCAATTTAAAAAAATCACAAAATCCAAAAGGTACATTTTTATTATTACTAACTGCCTGATATATGTTTTCCTACATTTTTGGCTGCATATTCTTTGATCACCTCTCCATATGAGGATAAATTTGAAATACAATTTTCTGTAGTGGAAATAGCTAATTTAGTCTTTTCTCCCACGTGGTTACTCAAAATTAATTGTGTTATTGATAGTTTAGAAGAAGTTTTACTTCAGTCTCACAGGTCTCTATGGTAAGACTTTATCTGTAATTTCCTCTGTGGTTTCTACTGCTGGAGGTGCCTCTTGCCCAGGAGCAAGACCTCAGAGAACTAACTGAGTCATTTGCTCTCACTAGATATGACATGGCACCCATGGCTCCCAATGGCTCAAGAAGCAGCTGGTCCAGCTCAGCTAGGACCATGCATTTCCTGCCCCCTCCCAACTGCTAGGCTGGCCCTGGGGGTGATGTAAGGTGGCTGTGGAAGCCTGGGTCAAGGTGATTCCGTGCAAGGAGCAGAGCAGAACAGCATTTCCTTTAGATATTCTCCTTGGAATAGAAGATGCAGTCCACAGTCCATGAGATTTACCTTGGGTCCAGCTCTTGCTGGAGTCCAGGTGAAGTGAAGGTAGTGCTGGCAGCCTACCAACCCCACTTTAAGCCCTTGGACCACTACCAAGGTGACCGCCCAGCACGAAAACGGTGTTCCATGTTGTTGTGGGGTGCCAGAAGAGAACCGCAGGTCTTAGAAGGAGCCTGCAAGTGAGGATCCCTGAAACTTGAGCTTTATTGGCTTCAAGGTCAGTTGGTCTCTGTTAGGAGGAAAAGCAGCAAAGAAAGCCTTCATGGAAGCCAAGTGAAGAAAGTATTTCCAAGAAAAGGTGATCAATGAATGGTGTTAAATGCTGTTTAAGCTGCTGAGAATGACATGAAGGTCATTGGTAATCTTGACACAGTTTGGTGACATGGTGGGAACAAAAGTCCAGTTGGGGTATGTCTTGGTCAGTTCGAGCTGCTCTTACAAAAATGCCATAGACTGGGCAGCTTAAACCACAAACCTTTATTTCTCACAGCTTTGGAATCTGGGAAGTCCAAGACCAAGGCACCAGCCGATCGGGTGTCTAGTGAGGGCTCTCTTCCTGGTTTGCAGTGTTCATCTTCTTGCTGCGTCCTCAACATGGCAGAGAGAGAGAAGAAGCAAGCTCTCTCGTGTCTCTTCTTACAGGGGCACTAATCCCAACATGAAGGCTCCACCCTCATGACCTGATTACCTCCCAAAGGCTCCATCAACAAATACCATCACATTGGAGACTGGGGTTGCAACATATGAATTTGGGGGGAAGGGGTGTGGGACACAAACATTCAGCCATAGCAGGGTAAATTCAAGAGGAAATGGAGACAAGTAGGAAACAGTGAATACAGATAACTATTCATAGGAATTGTGTGTATGAAAATTAATGCCCATTCTTATTTACAAACGAGTGAATAATGTATTTTTCTATTTTTGTCTCTTCAAAAAACCATAAATTACGTTGTCACTTTTGTTTGCTGTCACAGTAGATCCTAAATATAAAAGCAGTTCCCCATGCTTTATGTAGATGCTCAAAATAGAATAAAAAAGGAACCTAAGAAAATCCCAAGATTTTAAAATTCTCTTTTCAGCCCAAGTATATCCAAGTGACACCAGTCTACATCTTGCCTCCTAAAGACACAGAAAAGCCATCAGGACAGATGCAAGTGAGAATTGTGTTCATATGAGCTGACCTTCCCCTGTGTCACACGTGGTTTACTTTTGAATCCTGTTGAACATTTTTGGGTCTTTTTCTGCCATCTCACTTTTCACCTCCCTGGAGTTTGACTTAGCAGAGTGCATTATTACTCTGCCCCACTCCACCTTGCATTCACTCAAAAGCAAAGCAATTTGGAAATAAGTCCATTTTAAAATCATACTTTTAAAAAATATGGTAGTCCATCTCATGTTCTGTATGTGTGTGTCTACACTGACAAATTCTAAGGTTTTTCAAACTGCTCCCTTAGGGTTTTTTAATTATTGAAAAAAATATGTCATTTCATGATTACTCTTTCATTTGCAAATGTTTTTTCCATCAAACTTTTGCCATCACGGTACCGCCTACCAAAGAATCCTATTGTCTTGGCTGTTCCTTTTGCGTGACCGTACATATACACATCTATGCTGTCCATGTGAATTTCCTTTGAGATTGATCGTTGTGTTGGTTTTGTATTGTTCATATGACCATAGTGATTATCCTGTTAACCTAATAACTGTTAGCCTAGTTCTTAAAATTTTCACTGATCTCAAGTATACTGTGCAAAGCCAGTTAAGTTGGCCCAAGAGATTTCTTCTAGTTCTTTTTTGAGTATTATTTGATACTGTGTGTAATTTTAGAGATGTTTCTGTTTCCTGTTTTATGTTACACAGAAATTTTAGCTCCCCCCTCCCCCAAACATTGCAAGAACCTTTTACCACGTGCTGTGTTGTTCCGTGAACCACTTCCTCTTGAGGAGTGCTTTCATTGCATTTTGAAAAAAACTACATTGAAGGAATCAGGCAAAATGCAATATTGTCCGTTATTTTCCAATCATACTGTACGCTAGCTACTTCATAGTTTCCGCCAGCATTTGTGATCACCTGGATTCTGCACTACATATTCCATACCAAGTGTGGTTCCTATCATCAACAGATCTTTTAAAAATTATCTCCTCTTTTGTATCTGTAGTTGCAATGTGTGGGCTGATTTTTTTTTCCTAGGAAAAAAAAAACACAGCCAGCCGTTTTTTTAAATTTAAAAGTAATAAAAAATACCTAAGCAAATTGATACTGACAGAGCCTCAGATTTTTCAACCTTCCTTCTCATGAATTCTAGTTATATTTTAACTCTGGCAATCTAGCTATAGACTCAAAACACCACTCCACTTGCCCTGATACATGATAGTGCTACAACATGGATGAATCTTGAGGACAAATATTTCATTCCACTTACATGAGATGACAAGAGTAGCCAGATTCATAAAGAAAGAAAGTAGGATGACAGATACCAGGGTCCGAGGCTGGGGGGGGAGGGGGGAGATGGGGAGTTATTATTTAATGGATATGAAGTTACGGTTAAGGAAGATGAGAAAGTTCTGGAAATGAATGGTCCTGGTTGCACAACAATGTGAATGTGCTTAATGTGACTGAACTGTGCACTTAAAAATTATTCAAATGGTAAATTTCATGTTATGGATATTTTACTTCAATTTTCTAAAATTTACCCAAAAAATGATGGAATGGAGGGTAAAAAAGAAGTCTCAATGCAAGGATGCAAACATTTTTCTTTGCCTTCAACATGGAAAGACATATAGTATGTAGATGAAGTCTAGATATTTAATCCTTAATACATTGATGAAGAGAAACACAGTTGTAGAAGACCCACTGAGGAAAATCTTTTTTTTTTATTATTTTTATTTATTTATTTTTTTTTTAGGAAAATCTTTCAGAGATTTGTTTGAGCCTAGAACAGTGTCTGGGATCAGTAAATTTTTTTTTTGTTTTTGTCAGAAACACTGGGAATGGGACCGAACAATCTGTTTTTTTTTGTTGTTTTTTTTGTTTTGTTTTGTTTATTTTTATTTTTGGCTGCGTTGAGTCTTTGTTGCTGCCCGTGGGCTTTCTCTAGTTGTGGTGAGCGGGGCTAATCTTCCTTGCAGTGCGCGGGCTTCTCATCATGGTGGCTTCTCTTGTTGCGGAGCACGGGCTCTAGGCGCACGGGCTTCAGTAGTTGTGGCACATGGGCTTAGTTGCTCCACGGCATGTGGGATGTTCCTGGACCAGGGATGAAACCCGTGTCCCCTGCATTGGTAGGCAGATTCTTAACCACTGTGCCACCAGGGAAGTCCCAGTAAGTATTTGTTGATTGACTTAAATTGTGTAACCTCAGGCAAGTTAATTAACCTCTGGGTGCCTTAGTTTCCTCATCTGTTAAATGGGGAAAATAAGTGGCCTATCTAGGTTGATTGTGGGGATAGATTTAATCAGTCAGTACATGTAAAGCTCAAGAACAGTGCCTGGCGCAGAGTGAGAACGCCTAATAGTTACTAGATATTGTTTTTATTATCATCAGGCAGGTAGAGAGACTGAGTAGATTCCTCTCGCTCAACCGACAGCCACGCACAGGAGCGACAGAGCAGGGGACTTTCTTCTGGGTATATAGATGGCTGTTCTGGTGGAATTTTGAAGACCAGTTCTAACCTGTCTGAACTTAACTGACCAACTCATTTTAATGATCGAAAAGTCAATTTTACACATCCTTTGTTGTTGCATTAAAAATTTTTTACTAACAACTATTCTATCTTTTCTTTTAATTCTTATTGCTCTAAATTTTCATTCTGTTCTTGGTACCAGGACCTCAATGCAAGTAAAGATGATGCATGACTAAAAAGCACGGCTGAAAAGAAGAGCTTTACAACCATCAAATTAGACCATCCACAAATTCATAATCTCTTAATCTGGTGCGATAGGAAAGCAGGCTTTTGACAAATAAGTGCCTTATAAAAATGTAAATAACACAGGGTTCTTCATTGTATTGATGCTGGCTGCCACTGAATACATCTTTTAGTAAAGCCAAGAATTGATCATCAAAAAGGAAAAATCTCAACCTTTTTATTTTTATGCAGAAGTTATTAGGACAACTTTTAAAAATTATTTATTTGGCCGTGCTGGGTCTTAGTTGCGGCACACAGGATCTTTGTTGTGTCATGTGGGATCTTTTAGTTGAGGTATGTGGGATCTAGTTCCCTGACCAGGGATCGAACCTGGGCCCCCTGCATTGGGAACGCGGAGTCTTAGCCACTGGACCACCAGGGAAGTCCCAGAACCACTTTTCAAAAACCTGTATGAACAGTAGTCGTTTTGTTTTCTATTTTATGAAAAATTCTTATAAGTTTATTATTAACTATTTTATTTAATATACAAAATTGGGTTTTTATGAATATACCTTTTCTTTTTAAATGTGTCAAATAACCCCCCCCTTTTTTTTTTCCTAAGAGTCATCTCTTAAGGTATTGCAGTGATGTACCAAATTAAATAGGCGAGAGGTTAAAGGAAACTACTGGAATAGAAGAGAGGTCAGGGAGAGGATAGCAAAGAACATAGCAAAGTCCAGCTATACAGACAAAGCTTGTATAACCCCTTATTTTAATACTATTATGCTCAAAATTCAGTTCCAAACAAGAAAGTATAACATATGTGTCATGAGAAGAATATTTGACTGTGTTCATATGTGTATTCATTTTTGTTCTCACAGATTCGCAGATTTACACATAAACACGTAAAAAACCAAAATGTGACATTGGCAAATGCAAACAGGCACATAAAATTTATCTCAGTTTTGAAGCCCAGTGCAAGCCTGAGGCATACAGCTAATTCTGTGTAAATAGCAAAACACATATAATATAGATTATATGTTAAAGTGATATAGGTAACCTGATTTATTACTGTGTAATTAAGCTATTCCATTTCTGTTCTAAAGTGAGGTATGAATTTCTGTTTATGGGGCTAAAATGAATTAGATATATGATGTGAATAAAGGAATACTTAAATAGAAGATATAATTTGTTTTTATTTATTAAATAATGGCAAATTAACCTACTCCTTGAAATGTTAAGTGACTTCAGGTTGAATTAGATAAGAAGGAGAGCCATGGATAACGTCACTTGAGTTGCATGGTGGCTATTAGATTTTTCTCAAAGCAACAAAAACTGATTCAGGCCTAAATAGATGTGAATTCCAGTGAACCTCTGTGTTTGCCAACAAAATTTATCTGTATAAATACCAGTATTTACTCACTTGGAAAGCACTAAAAAAAAGTGAAATATTGCTATAGTGAGTGATGTTCCAGAGACCTGTAGCTGTGATTACAGCTTGGAAACAGACTCTCTGTTTATTTTCCCTGGTAGTTAAAGGAAACGTGGGATTTGGTGACCTCCAAGGACTGTCCAGCCCCGGAATGTCACGTCTTTGCGTGCAGGGCAACAGACTCCACGTCTAGGGCACAGGAGGTGGAATGACAGTGAGTAATGACTTCTTCCCACTAGTCTGGGAGGTTACCTACGCTCTCTGTGTTTTCAACAAAGCACTTTTAAACCTAAAGATGAGCAAGAGCTAATCCTTCCTTAATAAGAGCTCCCAGTTGGGAAAGAAGTTCTAACACAGTAACAAAAAGAGCGTGATCCAGTATGATAGATGCCATTATTGAGTGCTTACACTAAGTACTGTATGCTATTTTATTTAAATGTCGCAACCATCCTATGAATTACATATTAATCTCTTCATTTTACAGATGAGGAAACAAACCCAGGGAGGTTAAATGCCTTAACAAGGTTGTTGTTTCTGGGGACTGGATTTACTGATAGGGTTACCAAGTACAATGGACAGCACATCTCTCTACCAGGTATGAAGACATCCATGAAAGCTGGATTCCAAATGATCAGTAGGGTTTTATGAAGGATAAGTGCACTGAGGAGGATGCTATTGAAAGGGAATAGCATATACCAAGACAAAGAGAGTGTTTAAAAGCCTGTTCAGACAATGTCAAGGGCCCTGATGGGTAAGAGTTGAATCCTGAAAAGTAGGTTGGGGCAAATTACGAAGGACTTTGAAAGACATACTGAGACTTGAACTCTCCCCACTTCATCGTGATCTGTCACGGAGGATTTTCAAACAGGAGGCTGGCGCATTCAAATTTCTATTTCAAATTCGAAGTGATGGTGATGGGGCTTGATGGGGGATCCAGGAGCCTGCAGGCTGGATGAGCTGATGAGGGTCTCAACAGTAAGGATGAAGGAAAGGAAGCTCTCTGCAGGGGAAACCAGCAGGATTTTTTTTGACTGATTGGGTGGAAAAATGGGCAGAGTCAGGGACTATTGCCAGGGTTTGTAAATTAGACTAATAAATGAATAATGACCAAGAGCCAAGTTAGGGCATGTAGAAGGAGAATGCACCAGAGGGGGAAGAATGATGGGAAGGACTGTGGACTATTGAACGGGCTGTTTTAGGTGAGCCACTCAGATAAAATGAGGTCTGCCCTGGCTCAGGTCCAAAGTCATGGCTGGAATTGCTCGTGCAAATGGCAATGAAACCTGCATCCAAACTGAGTTAAATAGTTGAGGTTAACTTGGCCATAGATAGAAACAGGTGTTAAGCATATATATATCAGAGTACTTAGAGTAGACCTTTTTCCTGCTCTCTGGGGATATAACTGACATATTAAGTTTAAGGCGTACCACATGATGTGATATATGTATATATTGTGAAACAATCACCACAACAAGTTGAATTGACATATCCATCACCTGGCATAGTCAGTGTTTTCTCTTATGGACAGATTTTTTAAATATGTGTATTTAAAGTTTATATATGAAATTTACATATGTGGAGAAGAAAAACTATCTGAAGATAAAAGCTGAGGCTTAGAAGCTTGAGCCTTGTGGAAAGACTGAGAATTCAGGAAAATTGCCCTGTCATTCAAGGAATCTGAGGCAGAATTTCAGCCTGGATGTGCAGCCTCAGCCACCCACCCCTCTCCTATCCACTCTCCACACCCTCCAAAAAAACCCCAGTGAAATCTGTCTGATAAAGAACTATTCCAAATTATTTATTTAAAAAATTTTTTTAAATTTTTATTTATTTTCTTTCATTTTTTTTGGCTGCATCAGGTCTTAGTGGCGGCATGTGGGGTCTTTGTTGAGGCGTGCGGACCTTTCGTTGCAGCGCGGGCTTCTCTCTAGTTGTGGCATGCAGGCTTTCTCTCTCTAGTTGTGGCACCCCGGGTCCAGAGTGCGTGGGCTCTGTAGTTTGCAGCATGCAGGCTCAGTAGTTGTGGCGAGTGAGCTTCAGTTGCCCTGTGGCAGGTGGGATCTTCGTTCCCCAACCAGGGATTGAACCCACATCCCCTGCACTGGAAGGCAGATTCTTTACCACTGGACCACCAGGGAAGTCCTTCCAAATTTTTTAAATCTACGGTTTGTTGTGCTTCCCAAGACACAAAAGGAATTCAGAAATGACATACTTACAAAAAGATGTTAATTCCACCCAGTTGCGATGTGCACGTTGCTGTTTTGCAATCCGTTGCTTCACTGAGGCTCCTCCACCCCTGCTCTTGGGGCTGTTAACCCATACAACACTTTGAGCGCTCAGGGCTGGGTGTTTTCTTGCTTGGTTTCTCTCTTTTTAATCCTGATTTTGACCTTCAGGAAATACCAAACATACAAATAGACACAGCCCTATTTTCTTGTGCATGTGTATGTGTATAGGCACTATGTATATATCCACGGGACTCTTGTTCTGTCCATAAGGTTTTCTTGGGGAATATAAATATGTAAGATGATTTGAATGTACACATTTATGTTAATAGCCCTTAACTAAATGTTTTATTATTTTCACCAAGGATACAACTCTTTTAAACTGTGATCCATTCAGTAACATATTTACTTACGACAGGATTTACAGAATAATTTTGATATTGACTCCTTTAAATAATTCAATATCAACACACTCTGGGGAAAAGGAATGCAAGGGCAGGGGGAAAGATTTTTATCAGATGAACGCAGGGAGAGTCAGCAGAGGTCACAAGAAGATGCTGCTGTTTCAAGTTATTTCCGTGTTAGGTGTATGATTCACTCTGGCAAGTCCTCAACCCGTTCTGGTTTTTTTTTTTTAATTTAATTTTTATTTTATACTGGAGTATAGTTGGTTTACAATATTGTGTTAGTTTCAGGTGTACAGCAAAGTGATTCAGTTATACATATACATATCTCCATTTCTTTTCCCATTTAGGTTACTACAGAGTACTGAGTAGAGTTTCCTGTGCTATACAGTAGGTCCTTGTTGATTATCTGTTTTGTATATAGTGGTGTTTATACGCCTCACCCCATTCTGTATCAATGGTGTATACAGGCTGAGAAGCTAAGGTCTTTGGGCTCAGTGGATATTTCTGACCCATCAATGCCACATTTCCTTTCAAGACTTCATTCTTCATCATTTAGCGCTTTTCCAAATGTAATGGTTTAAGAGAAAGCATCAAGGATAAGATTCTTATTACTAGCATCATCTTTGGTTCCTTTGAGTTTATTTTAACACTGACTGGCATTTTTGAGGTCAGCAAATAAATCTATTTTTTTCCACTCTGAAAGGATTACTTTTCTCTCATGAAAAACTTTGAAATATGTTAACACTAGTACTTACTCTTAACTTTCCCTGTTAGTAATAATTCATCTGAAGGATTCCTTTATTTTGTCACATTATTGTACTGCCTAATATTCTAAAGAAAATAAATTCACATGGGCAGTTCTGGAATTTTATAGTTTTTTTCTGCTAATTTCCTCTTATTAAAGTAATGAGTGAATCATCCATTATAAGATTTTGAAACCAGATTAATTATTTGAAGGGACACTTTTTTTTTTTTTTTTTTGCGGTATGCGGGCCTCTCACTGTTGTGGCCTCTCCCGTTGCAGAGCACAGGCTCCAGACGCGCAGGCTCAGCGGCCATGGCTCACGGGCCCAGCCACTCCGCGGCATGTGGGATCTTCCCAGACCAGGGCACGAACCCATGTCCCCCTGCATCGGCAGGCGGACTCTCAACCACTGCACCACCAGGGAAGCCCAAAGGGACACTTTTCGAAACCATGAGTACTTTGTTGACTTAAATATTTTCTTTCCTCTATTTTGTAGGTAATTTGAAGAAGGGAGAGTATGATTCAGATACTTTATAAGCAACTGGGAGGGAATTAAAACCATATGTGAGTGGATCCTAGCATTGACTTCCCTCCCCAACCAGAGGCAGGGCCCACCTGCATCTCTTTTTCCTTCTCTGATTATGATAAACACTAAACCCAACAATCCATAGAATGGAATGAACTTCTTCCATCCTTTCTTCACTGATGCTATTTGAATCCTTCCTACCTCTTAGACCTATACACATAGACCCACACCTGCAGTGTCTGCCTTACCTGTCACTTCTGTACCTGAGGGCTCATCTGCCTACCTTGTACGGTTTGACCCTGAGCACTCACTGAATGGCTTCATCAGACTCAAACACGTGCCTCCCTGTCCCATGTGTATGTTCACCTGATTCTTTCAGGTGTGTCTGCTACTTAGAAGTGGGCTTGTCCCATCGTATCATAGACTTCTTTTGTTTGAATGAAGTCCCCTTCCTGGCCCTTCCTGGTCAACCCAGTTTTGTAGCTTCCCCATGCTCCTGCAAGATACCTCCTCCAGTGGAAGCCAGATAGGAGGTTCTGGAAAATTAACAATCATAGCAATTCAAATATTCTCCCTCCAATATAAAACATGCACAACTGAAAACTTGAAATGACTATTGAATGTACTCAGGAACTGTATAGCGCAGAGAGGCTTTTATGTTTCACTGGAGAGAGAGCCTAGAAGGAGAGCAAAGAAAGAGTTATTGTGGGGAGCATGAAATTCAGATGGAAAATACTCTCAATCCTCATCTCATCTTCAGCGAAGGTGGTAAAGTTGTACATGGAAAAAAGAGTTGTTCCTTCTTAAAATTGGGAGAGGGGAAAACATATGATGGGAAAATTAAGCCAGAAGATTTCCTAAGTGATGTAAAGTGAAGATAACTATTGAAGATAACATGGGAAGATTGAACACTAGCTTTGCAGGGTGGATATTTGGAGGATATGCACTAATTCACTCCAGATGGTTTTTACAGCCCTCATTCCTTCTGATTTCTCAGTGTCAGTGCCATTCTGGGTGTTTACTGTTAATATCAACCCAGCTTGTAGATCAGTTCTTGGAACATGGTTAAGTGCTAGATAAATGTGTTCATCATCGTCATTATCACCACCACATCTCTGTACTTTCAAGAATTGTTTTTAAAAAATTATTCAGGTCAGTTTTAAGTAAGCAGAGTCAGTATGAGAAAGGTCTTTTATATACACATTTTATAAAGAGAGAACCCCTGATTAGCTAAAGCTATTAAATATGAAAAAGTATTATTTCTCGAGTATTAGTTTGAAGTGATGGTAAAGGGAGAACTGTAAGTTTTCAAGATGATTTATTCAACGAAAGGTAGATCTGACTTTGCCTATTTTAGCCAAATAATTTTTTTATTGAAGTATGGTTGCTGTATAATATTATGTAAGTTACAGGTGTACAATATAGTGATTGACAATTTTTAAAGGTTATACTCCATTTGTAGTTATTATAAAATATTAGCTATATTCCCTGTGTTGTACAATTTATCCTTGTAGCTTATTTTATACCTAATGGTTTGTATTTCTTAATCCCCTACCCCTATATTGCCCCTCCCTGCTTCCCTCTCCCCACTGGTGACCACTAGTTTGTTCTCTATATCTGTGAGTCTGCTTTTTTGTTTTATTCACTAGTTTCTTGTATTTTTCAGATTACACATATAAGTGATATCATACACTATTTGTCTTTCTCTGTCAGACTTATTTCAGTTAACATAATGCCCTCCACGTCCATCCATGTTGCTGCAAAGGTCAAAATTGCATTCATTTTTATGACTGAGTAGTATTCCATTGTATATATGTACCACATCTTTATCCATTCATCTGTTGATGGACACACAGGTTGCTTCCAAATCTTGGCAATTCAAATAATTTATTTTATTTATTTGTTTATTTATTTTGGCTGTGTTGGGTCTTCGTTGCTGCACATGGGCTTTCTCTAGTTGCAGCGAGCAGAGGCTGCTCCTCATTGTGGTGTGCGGGCTTCTCATTGTGGTGTGCGGGCTTCTCATTGTGGTGGCTTCTCTCGTTGTGGAGCATGGGCTCTAGACTCGTGGGCTTCAGTAGTTGTGGCGCACGCACTTAGTTGCTCTGCAGCATGTGGGATCTTCTCGGACCAGGGATCAAACCCATGTTTGGGTTTGCATTGGCAGGTGGATTCTTAACCACTGTGTCACGAAGGAAGTCCCAAATAATTTATTTTAAATGCAAACACACACGTGTGTGTGCAGAGATGATAGTATTATGGTAAAAAAACAACAACAACAATCTTTTAGTGCTACATATGTATCTGCATAAAAAAGATTAGTCATGAGTTGATCATTGTTAAAGCTGGACACTGGGTACATAAAAATCATTATATTATTCTCTTTACTTTTGTATATATTTAAAAGTTTCCATATAAAATAATTAAAACACAAACACACACATACATACATATAAATATTGTTTGGCTTAAATAATACATGCTGCACTCACCAGACTTCTTAGCTTGAGCTGTAATTGGTACTAATCTTCTAGTGTTTTAGAGCATTTGGGACCCTAAGAAATTATCTGCGGCAAACTCCTCGTCTTACAGATGAAGCAGTTGAGTCCCTTTGCTAAACAACACATTACTAATTAAGCCTCGTAATCATGTCTCCTAATGTCCTAATCCAGCTTTGCCAATGATGTCAGGAGGAGAGTGCCCCCACCCGACTTTATGGAAACACTTTTCCTCTCTTGGACAGTTCTTTCAGTTTAAGTAGAGAAAGATTATAATGTAAAACTTGTTTTATTTCCATCTCTCATCACTTGATTGTGTGGCCATTTTAGTTTTAAGTGTTTGTCACCCTAAAATTTCCAAATAAATGTGCCAGAAGCTGCTGTTTCAGAGACAACTTTGTAAAGCAAGGAATCGTTTGGTAAATAATCTTACCGCTGACATATCATTTTTGTGTTAGGTTTTTAAATGGACATGACTCTGATGCCATCACCTGTGGCCTGAGGCTTTCTCCTTTTCCAATCAGGGTGTCCTATGGTGATGTGAATTCCTGAATGTTGTCCACTTGGCCCCAAAGAGACTAGTTCCATCTGGAAAAAGAGTCCAATTGTTGGTCTGAGACAGTTACTAGGGTTCCGTTCAATCTTGGACCAAGCAAATTGCAGAGAGGTCAGGCATGGAATTTCAGGGTGAAATGCACCTCCCTCTCTACAACCTTCTCTTCTTGACTTACTTGCCTGTCTATGGGGCTTTTGGGGAAAAGAGAGAGATGGGACAGTTATCCGGGGATCAGACTTTTTTTTTTTTTTTTTTTGCGGTATGCGGGCCTCTCACTGTTGTGGCCTCTCCCGTTGCGGAGCACAGGCTCCGGACGCGCAGGCTCAGTGGCCATGGCTCACGGGCCCAGCCGCTCCGCGGCATGTGGGATCTTCCCGGACCAGGGCATGAACCCGTGTCCCCTGCATCGGCAGGCGGACTCTCAACCACTGCGCCACCAGGAAAGCCCCAGACTTTTATTAGATTGTTTATAACTGGGTTTCTTCCTTTTTCAGATGGGTGAGTCAAACGAAGATATAGACCAAATGTTCAGCAATTTGCTGGGAGAGATGGATCTCCTGACCCAGGTAAATTCCCTTCCTTAACTTTCAAATGAGAAAAAAATGGGGTTAAATGGATGTAGGCGAAGGGTATATAGTTGTCCATTGTACTATTTTTTCACCTTCTTGTTTGACATTTTTCAAAGTAAAAAACATTAAAAGAAAAAAAGCGGGGTTACAGAATTTGATTTTAATATGACAAGAGCTATCTTTTTAAAAAGACTGGAAATTGACAATATTATATATTCCTGATGTAACAGTGGTGGGGGAGAAAATAAACCTTTTTTCCTGTTTATACCCTTCTGAGTTCAGTTAATTGAATGCCTGGGTCACACATACATTCTATTATGGCAATTTTCATGCTCATCGTGTTCAAATATTTAGCCAGTGGAGGAATTTTCCCCAAGCAAACCTTCCACAACCACTACCACTGAACAATTTCCCCTGCAGTTACCTTTATATAAAGACTAGTCAGCTTATCGCTTTCTGCATAAAGCACTAAAATAAGAATCATCCAGTATTCCTCAATATGATAGGGATCTTAAAGTTTTCTACAAAGTAAATGAAGAATAATCTATGTTTTTTTAAAGTATTTATTTTAGGAAAAATAAATCAATGTTAGTTAGCATCTACTTTATATTCCGTATAAAATTCAAGAAGGTTTAGATTCTATGAAAGAAGAGACAAAATGTGAGGCGACAGGCTTAGAGAAAAGGGTGCTGACTAATAACCAGGGAGTGTTAGGATGGAAGCCACATTGCTATAAATCAGAGGACCTTTTTCCTCCCATGAAGGGGGAGGGTTTAATGAACATCTGTGGTCTCTTTGTCCATTCACTCACTTCTGCTCCATAGAGGAATGATTATTCTGATTGGTCAGAGTCTGGGATTTTCATAGTTCAGTGTTGTTACTCTAATTCAAGAGTAAGAAGAGGGCCCCTTAGAGTGTCTTGGATCTGCTTTCACTGAAGGCCTTTCTGGGGTTTGATCTTTCTTTATTGCGCTCAGGTGAGTGGGGTCACAGGGTTTGCTTGGCTAAAGCTGTGATTGAAGGAGTTCCTTCCTAAAACCGGTTTCCTCTCTCTCCTTTCCCTCTCTCTGTATTTTACTCAAAGCCTGTTACGTTACACATTCATGCATTCATGTTTTGTTAGAGAACTACTTCTAATTTCTGTAAGTAGCCTAGTAAATTATATTCCTGAGAAAAAAATGAGTTGGCAACCCTAATTGTGATGTTATACTTCCCAGTTATAGCATTTAAAAACCAACTAGTTAATGAATTTTTTTGTACTTTCTTTCACTAAATTTTTTTTTCTGGTATTTGCCCTGTAGTTTCTCCATCAACCTCCCTCTTTCTTGGCAATTTTTGCAAGTTCATTCCGGTTTTTAGAATGAATTCTGGAGTTGCAGTCACTTTTCCGTACATTTTATCCTTGATTCTAACTTGATTGGGTTCATTTTTTTTTAACTTCTTTTTGATTAATGGCCTTTTTTTTCCTACGTATAACTGATGATATCTCATTAATTTATTCTCAAACCTATAATGATTGGTTTCCTTCAGAAATTTAAGACATGAACAAGGATATTACTTACCAAATCAAATTAATATCAAAGAATGTACTCATTGTCATGAAAACATTCATGTTTAAGAACAGGTGAAATCACTTCTCAAACTATGGATGTAAAAATATTTTTAAATATTAGCTTTTAAATCATACAAGCAGTCACTTTATCAATTAGAAAATAATGTTATTTACAAAATTAGTAAATTACTGTGGCTTAATTTCTTTTTAACAAGTTTTATTAAATAAGAGTAACAGCATTAACATTTTACTGTGTAATAACAGATTGCATCCTGAAACAGCTCTTATCTTCAAGTGACTAAACAATTCCTTTCTTTGATGTCATAACTTAAATCCTTATGAATTGTATGTAGTGTATGTGTCACAATGCTTCATTCCCGGAAATTTTTTGTTGTCTCTAAAAATGAACAACCTCATTCTCATCATTTGACCTGTTTTGTTTCAAGATGTACCTTCTAGAATAATTTTTAACTTGTCATTTTTAACTTGTCATAATTTAACTTGTGATTTTCTGTACGAAAAAAAAATCACCTAAAGCATGTTCAAGTAAGAATACAGTTTTTAGAGAACATATTTAAAGAGAATATGTATAAGCAGCAAATGATTCTTTACTTAATGATTAAATTGCACTGCAAAAATATTAGTATCATGAATAACTTTGGGGGTTGGGATCCGTTTTCACAGAGTTTAGGAGTCGACACTGTCCCTCCTCCAGAACCTAAACCGCCCAGAGCTGAATTTAACTACAGTGTGGGGTTTAAGGATTTAAATGGTGAGTATCATTTCTTTTCTTAAGTAATTTGAAATGATAACAATGACTAAAATCTGTACACAACTGTAATCTGAAAACAAAATTTAAGGAACTTGGACATCATGACAAGTATAATTTTTAAAGTCCTGGATTTCGTTCAGATTGAGTGCTGCTGTTTGGATTGAATTGAGAGGCCAAGAAGATATTTTTGCCTGTAATGAAAAGGAACACTCTCCTGTATTTGCTGAAAGTCTCAAAGCTTTCTAATTTTTTTTTAAAAAAAAAACAGAGTTTCTTCTTACTCCTAAGCCATTACAGTAATAAGGTACAGTAGTATAAGAAAATATTAATAAGGAAATGTCCCTTCGAGGATATTAATGAACTGCCCATTTCATAATGATTGAGAATATATGAATAGATGCTTCAAAATATATTTTAAATAATATATATTTAATATATAATATAGTATATTTGGTCTATTTGACATTTTAGTCCCCTGAAGTTTGTCATATTTTATTAACAAAAATCTCTCTTCCTACTTAGTGCATTGACAATCTTTAGCCCATGTGCTACTCAAATTACAATGAATCTTGAAGTGATTGCTTCCAAATTAATGAGAATTCACTGCAACTCTTGGAAAAGATTTTCCAAAGACTTGCAGTGCCAACCAAAAGAATAAAGAACAAAATAATAGAGAAGCCTAGTTACAGAAATCCAGAGTTCCAAGTTTTATTTCCATCACTCACTGGGTTCCTTTGTTTCTGTCATTTTCAGTAATTTTTAGATTAAACCCTTAAGGTTCGAATAACTGTATCTTGATAAATTATAGTACATCTCTTCTGATTTCCTCTTTTTCCCACCCTCTTTTCTATCTTCCATATAAACTTATTATTTCTGTCAGTCGTTTCCACTGCAACGTGGAATGATGGTAACATTTATGAAGTTTCAGAAAACCAACACACTTTCGTCAAATTATGACGTTAATAGAGAACATATACTTGCATATATGAACAGTGCAGATTTGCCTGACACACTCATAACAGCTGAATAATCAGTTCCATTAAAATTTAATCAGTAATTTAGTTGTAGAAGCTCAACTAATGCTTTCGAAGCACTTATTACCTAGTATCAAAAAATTACTGAAAATGTCAGAATCCAAGAAACCCAGCAATACGTAAACATAGTCATGTTAAAAGACACTAACAAGAAACTCGTGTCATTAAGGAGACAAGACCATTAAAAAAGTACTGATATGTACTGAAAATTAACTTTGTTGGGAATTACAATAGGAATAGATTTTTTTTTCTACTGTCTTCCCTTAAAACATTGCTTAAAATGAGTCAAAAAATACTTCACCCAAAGTTATTTGGAGAGTTGACGATAAACTTCTGAACAGAATCCCCAATTCTTTATCACTCAATCCCATACCAATATGTTGAGGATTATAATTTGCTTTGGAAATTGTTACTATATGTGTTACTGTGGGAGTTCTGTCCCTAAAATTTTTATAAAGGATTAAAATCATTTGCTGTGTGTCTACAGTCACAGTGTAATTGATGACACTAGAAAATTAGGAATATGCTTCATTAGTTCTACACATATTTTCTCTGAGATTTTTTAAATTTCACTTAATTTTATGAAAAGCTATATGCAAAACAGCGGTGGCTTAGAAGGAAAATGCTTTTTACCTGGTTAAGAGATCCAAACTTCAGTCCAAGTGCTGTACATAGAACTATTGGCACTAATGTAATATGCTACATGGTGTTTATGCTGATGACGTTTGGCAATAAATGATTTCACCATGCTTTCTGCTCATTTGTTTCTGAGAGGGCTTCATTTCCCCTGCCCGCATTTCCTCAATCCAGTTCACGCTGCACACAGCAGCTAGAATTCTCCCCCTCATGATCACTTCCACCTTGCCCATACTTTGTTCATCACGCTCACCATCTGGTGACTGCCTGATGGACAAAGTGCTGTAGCAACACGACTCACAGCCACGGCTCCCTGTATGCCACGTGGTCTAACCAGCTTTCAGGATCCCAGGTCTTATCTCCACAGTAATCTCTCACGTGGAAGAAATTCCAGTGAAAATCGTCCTCCCTCACCCTCACTCTGAAAATTCGGGTATGCCCTTTCCTTTAAGAGTTAACTCCCAGCTCACTGTCTTATGAAGTCTTTACCACTTAATCCCAATTAAAAAAAATTTTTTTTTCATTCCTTAACCCCCTTGGTGCTTTATTTCCTGCTATTAAATATTTATCATTAACTGCTCTTTTTGTGACGTGAGAGTTCCTATAGTTGGATGGTGTGCCCACAGAAACTCTGCCCTCACCCCAAGTCTCAAGGCGTATTAAATAAATCCCAGTTGGTGGAGACCTACTTTCTTCCAAGTATATTTATCAGTGGTGCTCTGTCTGCCCTCCAAACACCTGGGGAGAATTTTCCAGCCTCTCCCCTCCCCTACTTTCTAAAACTCTAAGATCTTGCACGAGAATGTACAAGAATTCTCTACTTAGGCATCTGATCAGGTGCTTGGAGTTGACTTTATAGCTGACCTGTGAGGTCCCAATGTAGGGAAGACATTCCCCCGTTTGTTTTCTTTTCTCTTCTTTCTTTCTCTCTCTTTTTTTTTTTGGAGAGAAGTGATTTTTTTTTAGCTTTATTGAGGTTTTTTTAAGTTAATTAATTTTTTTGGCTGTGTTGGGTCTTCATTGCTGTGCATGGGCTTTCTTTAGTTGTGGTGAGCAGGGGCTACTCTTCGTTGCGGTGCATGGGCTTCTCATTGAGGTGGCTTCTCTTGTTGCGGAGCACGGGCTCTAGGTGCGCGGGCTTCAGTAGTTGTGGCGCATGGGCTTAGTTGCTTTGTGGCACGTGGGATCTTCCGAGGCCAGGGATCAAACCCGTGTCCCCTGCATTGGCAGGTGGATTCTTAACCACTGCACCACCAGGGAAGTCCCAGTTGAGGTTTAACTGACAAAATTGTAAGATATCTAAAGTGTACAGTGTGATGATTTGGTGTGCATATACATTGTGAAAGGATTTCCCCCATCAAGTTAGTTAACACATCCATCACCTCACCTATTCTTTTTTTTTTTAGTGAGAACATTTAAGTTCTACTCTTTCAGCAAATTTCAGTTATACCATACAGTGTTATCAACTGTAGTCATCATGTTATACTTAGATCCTCAGACCTTACTCGCCTTATAACTGAAAGTTCATACCCTTTTACCAACCTCTTCCTATTTCCCCCACCCCAGCCCCTTGCAACCAGTACTCAAATGTACTCTTTAAAATGACCTTCGTTAAGTTTTCCTAGGTGCAAATTGTTGTCTTGACCATTAACGTGATTTTCCCTATCAGAGTCCTTAAATGCACTGGAAGACCAAGATTTAGATGCTCTCATGGCGGATCTGGTAGCAGACATAAGAGAAGCTGAGCAGAGGACAATCCAGGCCCAGAAAGAGTCCTCTCAGAGCCGACCTCATTCAGCATCTCTGGATATACCAAGTTTCAGTGGTGCAGCCTCTCTTGGTTACACAGCAAATGTTGCTGCACCGAGTGTTAACCAGTATGAGGATGACTTACCTCCTCCACCAGCTGATCCCATGTTAGACCTTCCTTTGCCACCACCCACTCCTGAACCTCTCTCTCAGGTAAGTCCGTGGGGTCAGGACTCTTGACCTCTGCTACCCAAGATCTGTGACCTTCTTCAGAGTGGCGGTTACATTTAAGTTTGTACGCCCAGAGCTCTGAGACTCTAAGAAACAAGAATCCCAGATGTGTTCATTGCAAAGCCAGAGTCTCCATAAAAGGACACATTGGTGTGTATAAAGAACATATTAGGGCCATATTCAGGAATTGTTATAGTTTGGCTAAAATCTGTATTTGTATGCAACTTTCCCTGATAATACTCAACCTTTTGGGGTCATGTTTTATTAACTTGGTATGAACTGTGGAAGTGATTTATACATTTCTGTGTCCCTGGTCCTAGTCCAGTACATAAAGAATAGAAGGCATTCCTTACATATTTCAGAATTGAACTAAATGGAATTTTGCTGAATCTGGCAGCCGTATTCAGTAGGGCAAAGATATCTATGTATCACGTGTAAGGTCATAGTTGGGAGGGGCGTTATGGGGCGGGTAGGTGATGAGTGCTTGATATTAATAGATTTCTGGGAAGTTCATATTGTCATTACGTGGGACGTTAACTCATATCTCTCATCCATGCAAGAAGAGCACTTTAAGGATTTTTCTTAGAGTAAGCCACTTTAAAAATATTTTACAGTAAGAACCTAGCTCTATTTCCTGTGGCTTCTGCCTTCGTTGTACTGGGTGATGATCAGTATTCATAAATACGACCCTAGTAACCCTGAAAGTCCCTGCAATGCCTTTTGAATGAACAAATATGAAATATAAATCAAATATTAAATCCTATTCATTGCTCTATTATGTGATTATTGTATAAAAATTATTTGAAAATTGGTGATCCATATAGAACAGAGGCTCTTTTTCCCCCAATTTTATTGAGATATAATTGACATATAGTATTGTACAGATTTAAGGCATACAACATGATGATCAGATACACATATACTGAGAAATGATTACCATAGCGAGGTTAGTTAACACCTTCATCACCTCATGTAATTACCTTTTTGTTGTGCATATGGTGAGAACATATAAGATCTACTCTCTAAACAAGTTTATAATACAGTACTGTTAACTGTAGTCACCGCGCTGTACTTTAGATCCCCAGAGCTTATTCATGTTACAACTGGAGGTTTGTACCCTTTGGCCAACATCGCCCTATTTCCTCTGTCCCCAGCCTCTGGCAACCACCATTCAACTCTCTGTTTCTATGAGTTCAGCTTTCTTAGATTCTCACATGTAAGTGAGATCATACACTATTTGTCCTTCTCTGTCTGACTTATCTCATTTAGTGTAATGCCCTCAAGTTTCATCCATGTTGTCACAAACAGCATGATTTCCTTTTCTCGTGGATAAATAATATTCCATTGTATATCTACACCACATCTTCTTTATCCATTCATCATCAACAGATACTGAGGTTGCTTCCATGTCTTGGCTGCTGTGCATGGTGCTGCCACGGACATGGGAGTGTACATCTCTTCAAGATATTGATTTCATTTCCTTTGGGTAGATACCCAGGAGTGGAATTGCTGGATCATATGGTAGTTCTATTTATAAGTTTTTGAGGAACTGCCATACTGTTTTCCGTAGCAGCTGCACCAATTTTACATTCCCACCAACAGTGCACAAAGGTTTCCATTTCTTCACTTCCTCACCAACACTTTTTTTTTTTTTTTGCGGTACAAGGGCCTCTCACTGTTGTGGCCTCTCCCGCTGCAGAGCACAGGCTCCGGACGCGCAGGCTCAGCGGCCATGGCTCACGGGCCCAGCTGCTCCACGGCATGTGGGGTCTTCCCGGACCGGGGCACGAACCCGTGTCCCCTGCATCGGCAGGCGGACTCTCAACCACTGTGCCACCAGGGAAGCCCTTGCCAACACTTTTTATCTCTTGTCTTCGATAACAGCCATTCTAAAGAGCAGAAGCTCTTAATATAGGGTCGGTCCATGAAGAAGTCAAGGAGTCTGTGATTCCCAGCTGTATGCAAAGTCAAATGCATATGTGAAGCTTTATGGGCTTCATTGCTTTAAACATATTCCTAAAGGGGTTTGTGGCTCAAAAAGTATATAAGAACTACTGGTATAAGAAGATATATGTCTGCTTTGGGCTCATAAAATATTTCACTCTCTTTTCTGCCTGCTCATGTGTTTGTCAGTAGTTTGTTGTGGTTTTTTTGGGGTTTTTTTGTGAATTATAAGTTTAAGTTTGATTGGGGAAGATAAGGACCCTTTAGGAATCTCATAAAAACTAAGAATCCCAGAAAACACATACTAATTCAAAAGAATGTGTATAATTTCAGGAAGTGCTCAAATCCCTTGAGATTCACCTATAGATTCCTCAGGTTAGACCCAATTTTGAGCCAAACAGAGATTTTTGCAGACTAAATATGTGAAACTCTGAGTCATCATTTCATCTTTTAAGTTACTATTCCTAAGATATAAAGGGTGACTGTCTTCTGTATCTCCAGGTTGAAGATTTCTGTTACAGTTACTTAAATTTTGAAAATCAATCGTGAAATTTGGTGCCCTATATAACACAGCCTTTTGTCAATATAAAGTGACTAAGACACTAACGATGGCAAGGGTACTTACTCCCTGGTGTTATTTAATGGACTGTGTTGAATGTCTTGTCATTTTACAGGAAGAAGAAGAAGCCCAAGCCAAGGCTGATAAAATTAAGCTAGCATTGGAAAAACTGAAGGAGGCCAAGGTCAAGAAGGTAAATTAGGAATCACTTTTGCATGGGGCAGTCAAATTAATGACTTTTTATTATGCTTAAGCCTAAAAAAGATTTTAATTTTAAGTGGTGCTTTCCAATGAGTTGTAGTTTTTTAAATTTAAGGACAAAGATAAATTATTCTTTTAATGACCTCGCTTGGCTCATTTGTGATTGATAAATAGGGGACCTATGTTAGTGTAAATATGGAGATTTCCAAGTCTCTACCCCCAGGGCTCCCTCCCCTAAGGATGCACTCTGGGTTCTGCTCACTCTTGGGTAATTGCAGGTGGCGCCCCCTTCTGGGGGCAAGTTGGCGAGTCACCTGGGTCAGAGTTCAGCTTCTAGTGGCATCACCTCATTTCCACGATTGCTTTTTTGCATTTTATATACCCCCTGAGGCAGCCCCCAGTCTGCCCTGGATGTCCAAGTTCTCTCCTGAAATACCAAATGTTCTTTTGGCTAGAGCTGTGTGTTCAAAGTTGGCATAGGTTTTGAGTGACCTGCCTCGACCCTATTGTCCCAATAAGCCTGTAATTTATTGTGCTTTTTCTGTAGAGCATAGGTTTTTCTGGAGACACATATATTGTATTATATCAGAGACACATGTATTTAAGCTCAGGAGAATCACCTACCTAATAATAAAGTGTTAACAATAGTTAGTTAAATTAAGAGAAAGATAAACAGTCTCACTTCGACTCCTGAAGCATATACCGTGGCTGAGACTCGTTAAGAACTTTTTACTTACAGTTGGGTGAATTATTCTTTTCATACAGGGCATTAGATTTTATGTTCCTGCAGCACCTCTCATGGTTCCTTGAATGAAGGATTTCAGTACATGTTGATCGATATTTAATAAATATTCCTTGACTACTCCAGGATCCAGACTTCCAAGGTTCATCTATGAGAATTTTTTCAGATCGTCCTGGTTCCATTCATTTCAGGCATGCATGAACCTTTTTATCATTTTTCTTCCCCATTCTCTACGTGTGATTGCATTCTGTGGTCGGTTATTGAACTGATACATCCTCGGCTGCCTTCTCCCCCCTTGTCCTCACTCTGTGAACCCCTGGTTAAATCCAGCCTGGGCCTTCGGTGCTGCCTGAGCTTCCAAGTCCAGTCTCTCTCCCACGAACCTAGAAAACTACTTCCACCTTGTCCTCTCTCTGAAAATCTCCAATACCTCCTTCCTCTCCCACATTTTCTCAGCCCATTGCACTGAGAAGTAGAAGCAATCCAAAGAAAGGTTCTGCAAGCTCCCAACACATTTGCCTCCCTACCTGCCTGCACTTGTGGCAGGTGGTCCATGGTCTTTCCTGCTCCTGTGCATGGACTGTCATGTTTCTAAGACCAGTCCCCCTCGTGTGATTCTCTTCCCACCTCTTTTCTTGTCCCTCCTCAGCTCAAGGATGTCCCCCCCCACACACACACAATAAAGCCCAAATCCTCACAACGACATCAAGTCCCTGCATGATCTGGTTGCCAGCCCTCTCCCTCACCCTCTGTTCTAGCTTACTGGTCTTGCTGCTCCACAGATGTTCCAGGCATGCCTCTGCCTCAGGACCTTTGTGCCTTGCGGTCCCCCTGCCTGGAGAGCTCTTCCCCAGATTCCAGTGGGTTCTCTTTGTCCCTCACTAGGTCTGGTCACCTGCTCAGTGCCATGCACACACACACCCCTTACCTTCCCCCGGCTTTCCTTCCTCCCCGTACAGCGTACTGTCCAGATTACTTGTTTATCCTGTTTAATGCCTACCTCCCCTCCCCACCCCCAGGGAAGCTCCTCCAGGGAGTTTTGTGTTTTCTTTACTGATGCATCCTCATCTCATAGACCAGGTGCTGGGGGTACAGAGAGGTGAACCAGTCAGGTGAGTTCCCTGCCTGTGTAGAGTTCACTTCTAGCTGGGGAGAGAAGTGCTATGAAGAAAATAAAGCCGGAAGGAGTGATACTGCCCAAGGGCATCTTTTTTTTTTTTTAATTGAGGTAGCATTGGTTTATAACGTTATGTAAGTTTCATGTGTACATTCTTATATTTCTGCTTCTGTATACCCTACAGTGTGCTCACCACCCAAAATTTAGCTTCCATCCGTCACCATACTGTTGATCCCCTTTACCTCTTGAGCAGGAGGGAAAATGGGAGGAGCTGAGGGCAGAAAGGCAGGTGGGGTCACAGGGTCTCACAGGTCTGATGAAGAGTTTGGAACATATTGTCAATGCAGTGGGAAAGCATTTGGCCGCACCATGCGGGATCTTAGCTTCCCGTCCAGGGATTGAGCCTGTGGCCCCTGCAGTGGAAGCACAGAGTCCTAACCACTGGACCTCCAGGGAAGTCCCCATATGAGGGTTTTTAACAAGGGATAATATATGGTTTTTAAAGATCGTAGTGGCCATTGTGTGGAAAGTGGATTGTAGGGGAAGGGATGAGAGCAGGGTGACCTGTTTCATAGCCGTCTCTCTAGCACAAGACCTCACTGTAGATAAACATGTACTGAACCAAGTTACAAATGGATGGCAGAGGAAGATGGGCTGTCTTAGGTTGCCGACTTTCCCTTTGGAGATAAAAAGACAAGAGAAAATGAGTAAAAATACAATTCATAATTATTTCAACTATGTTAAACCACTGGATGGTTTATAAAATGGGGGCCACGTTGGCGATACTCTCAGAGGATAAATGAAAAGAGAAGTTGGTTCTTAGATTAAAAGGTAGAACCTGGGACTTCCCTGGTGGCGCAGTGGTTAAGAATCCACCTGCCAAGGCAGGGGACATGGGTTTGATCCCTGGTCTGGGAAGATCCCACATGCCACAGAGCAACTAAGCCCATGTGCCACAGCTACTGAGCCCGCATGCTGCAACTACTGAAGCCCGTGGGCCTAGAGCCCGTGCTCTGCAACAGGAGAAGCCACCATAAGGAGAGCCCGTGCACCGCAACGAAGAGTAGCCCCCGCTCGCTGCAACTAGAGAAAGCCTGAGTGCAGCAACGAAGCCCCAACGCAGACAAAATAAATAAATGAATTTTTTAAAAATATAAAAAATAAGGTAGAACAGCTAGCATATTTGGCCAGTTTGCTTAACTGGAGATGAAGAGAACAAGGAGGAGAAAGCAGTATTTCCACAGAACTTTGCCATAATTTAGTTGAGGTGAATTGTAACAGTAGCAAAAAGCTCCACCTGCCTCTAGTCAACAAAGCAGATGTGAAACAGAAGCAGTTCTGATCAGTGGGAGAGGAAAGAAAATTAAGACGCTAAGGTGTATATTTTTTCTGACTTAGGACCCTCCAGACTTATTTCTAAAAACAAAAGGCTGTGTGGCACAGAACATCAGGAAAAAAACTGAGTCATACTCATCCATTAATAAAGTAACTAAGATGTACTAACACATAAGCTACAACATGTTTTATAAAGGATGGAATCAAGTTTATCTGAAGTACTTTGCCCTCAAGTATTCTGTGGGGTGTCGACATCACTTTGGATCACGAAGAACGATGTACACAGTTGTGTTGCAAAGCTGTTGGAACTGGAAACAGAATCGGATTCACTCACTGATTTTGTTTCTTTGTTTTAAAGCTCTGTGACACAGGAGACCAATTCCATTTGTAAATTTTATCATAGAAGCAAAAATGTATATATTGCAAATGATTTAGGGCTGGGATAATTTTGTATTTATTAGTTTGCAAAAGAAAAAGAAGAAATGATAAAAACCATTAAATCTTTACTACGATGGATTAGAAAGGGGAAGTTTTTTCATTCTTGAGTCATTTTACTCTATATCATACGGTGTTGATATGAAAAGTACTCAGCTTGCCAATTGCCTAACTGTGACTTAGGGTGTCATGTGTTGGTATATAGCTACTCTTCAGCTTGTAAATGTGAAGAAAGCTGTGAAGAAGACTAAATATGATTTCTTCTTGCTAAAAGTCATCAGCCTTCTCTTGTTTTTCTTTCCCCTAAGTTTTATAATTGTGGACATTGGTAACTACATATGGATTAAATTTAGTTTGCAATTTCTGCCAAAAAAAAAAAAACCCAACCCTTTCATAATTGCATCATTGTCAAATTATGTGATTTAGTTTTTTTTCTCTCTTTAAAAGCAAAACACCAAGCTATGTTTTATTTTCTCAAGAATTCCTAAGCAAGAATGAAATGTGGTCAAACATCACTAATTTTTTCATCAGGAAGATTGTCTTCTAAGTCCTAACACTGGTACTGTTTCTTAGGACATGTAACTACTTTATAGCAATATTCCTCAGCTGAGAGCAGCAGGTATGCCTTCCACAGAAAATAAGCCATGGTCATTCCACTATTTGAGGCATTTCTGTTTTCCACACAACCATCCACGTCTGATTTCTCTGGTCAGATGAATGGGTCTTTGACATTGTAGTAGTTGGGCCTATTGTTTCATTATTTTATTTTATTTTTTTAAATAAATTTATTTATTTTTGGCCACATTGGATTTTCGTTGCTGCATGTGGGCTTTCTCTAGTTGCAGTGAGCCGGGGCTACCCTTCCTTGCGGTGCATGGGCTTCTCATTGCGGTGGCTTCTCCTGTTGCGGAGCATGGGCTCTAGGTGCACAGGCTTCAGTAGTTGTGGCACACGGGCTCAGTAGTTGTGGCTCATGGGCTCTAAAGTGCAGTCTCAGTAGTTGTGGCACGTGGGCTTAGTTGCTCTGCGGTATGTGGGAACTCCCGGACCAGAGGTTCCCCACTGAACCCCTGTCCCCTGCATTGGCAGGCGGATTCTTAACCACTGCGCCACCAGGGATGTCCTGGGCCTGTTGTTTTAAATACATCAAAAGATGTACATACAGGGACTTCCCTGGTGGCGCAGTGGTTAAGAATCCGCCTGCCAGTGCAGGGGACACGGGTTCGAGCCCTGGACCTGGAAGATCCCACATGACGCGGAGCAACTAAGCCTGTGTGCCACAACTACTGAGCCTGTGCTCTAGAGCCCGTGAGCCACAACTATGGAGCCCGTGTGCCACAACTACTGAAGCCTGCATGCCTAGAGTCCATGCTCCGCAACAGGAGAAGCCACCGCAATGAGAAGCCCATGCATGGCAATGAAGACCCAACACAGCCAAAAATAAATAAATAAATTTATTTTTTAAAAAAAAGATGAACATAAAACAAAAACAACTGTCCAACTAGACGTTTCTGGGCTACAGGTTTTCAAGGGAAAAAAAGTATTCTTCAGACAAGCCTGGAATAATGGTCTAATTTGAATGGTTCCAGGAGGAGGAAATGCACCTTTATTGCCCTGATGTCTGCATTTGAGTCTTAGGTGTGCAAGTGTGGGAAGAGCAATACTAGGTGTGCTTCGACTTGTGGTCCTTGCCTGCTCCTCGTCCAGATTCTTATCACCATCCACACCCTTGGTTGCTCTCAGTAACTCTGCACAGAAATCCACAGGAATTGCCTTCTTCACTGTTAACTACACACTGTCTTCAAGATCCAGTTGGGTGGGAGTGGGACCAGAGGGGCAGTTTCCCTGCTGCTCAGAATCTAACCCAAACTTTGGGGGAGGAAGAAATGTTACCACTTGTATGACCTCTCTCTTCACTCCATCTAAACACTTTTTAAAAATAATGATAAGCCTCATATGTGAATAACCAGGACCAACCTTAGACAGACAGAATAGGCAGAACTTGTCTCTAACTATCTCATGCTTCTCTTTTCAAGTTAGAATAGAAATTTACGCAAGAGTGTCAGGGCGTTCTGGTTGACGATGTTGCTTCTGGGAATTCTCTGCTGGCGGCCTGTGGAGTAACTGCAGGCACTGCAGGCTGGAGTTTGGGCAGGGATGGTCTGGAAAGGGAAAGGCAGCCCTTCCTTCCCGTGTGGCACTCAAAGATGGACTCTAACTAGAGCTAACTCCCACTTAATTAGGGAGGATCTTGGCAAAGAATAAAATAAGAACGTAGATCTTCCCAGAAGGAGTTATGGAAAATCTTCCCTTAACATAAGTGTCTAATAAATGTGGGCTTCATGGGCACATTTCCACTGTTCCTTTTGAAGACTGGATAGATAGCACCGTTATAACCTGTAGCACTCATAACTAACAACTGCTGGAATTAAAAATATGCTACAGGGCTTCCCTGGTGGTGCAGTGGTTGAGAGTCCGCCTGCCGATGCAGGGGACGCGGGTTCGTGCCCCGGTCCGGGAAGATCCCACATGCCCTGGAGCGGCTGGGCCCGTGAGCCATGGGCGCTGATCCTGCGCGCCCGGAGCCTGTGCTCCGCAACGGGAGAGGCCCGCGTACCGCAAAAAAAAAAAAAAAAAAATGCTACAGATAACACAGGTATCAAAGAAAATCCAAACCCTAGCTGATTAGTTGTTGAATTAATTCTGTTATGTTACATCAGAATCATGGTCTCTCTTAGGGATCAGAAGTTTTAATAACCTTGACAAGTTGTCTGGGAAAAATCAGTGAAATCCTGTGCCCTTAGGAGTAAATTCTCTCACCAGACCCTCCAGATTTGGAATAAGGTAGCTACCAATTTGACTGTGAACTCAATGCAGTAAATTTTTTTTTAATCGAATGAAAAGTGCATTAGGTCACTCATTTGCCTGCACGCCTCCATAGTAGCGCTTTCTCAGTCTACATTGATCTGGCTTAGTCCACCTCTAATCTCAAACGTGTCCTGCTGTGACACCACCTGCCTCTCAATAAGACCCCTCGGTGACGCTGTGTCACTCTGCAACTTCCGACCTTCAAAGAATTGTAGATTAACCAACTTGGTCTTAACCTGTGTCATAGAACTCTTGGGTTGCATGAAATGGGACCCAACTCCAGCTAAGCAAGACAGAAGAATTTATTATAAAGATACCGGCACGGCTTTCAGCTAAGCAACGCTTCTGGGCTCTGAGATGAACCTGAAGAAGTAACAGAAAGATGTCAGGGAGGCCGGCAGGCTGCACTTCTTGGGTTGTGTTGGTTTTCTCTCTCCCTCACCAGGATGCAGAGTCTCTGAAAGCCGGGCAGGGACTTTGCTTATTGTGTATTTATTTCTGTTTTTGTGAACTGGTTTCTCTACGTTTATATTCCTGGCACCTTAAACAAGTGCTTGGCATATGAGTGAGTTTGTGGGACACCTTCTTACTTAAATTCGCAGAAGAGATAGCAACCTTGAAACCTTAACCTTCTCCAGTTGCTTGAATTTACTGGCTGCCCTGTGGCTTTATCCTCAGCTTGTTGTCAAGGTGCACATGAATGATAACAGCACGAAGTCACTGATGGTGGATGAGCGGCAATTAGCCCGAGATGTTCTAGACAACCTTTTTGAGAAAACCCATTGTGACTGCAATGTGGACTGGTGTCTTTATGAAATATATCCGGAACTACAAATCGGTAAGTCCCAGTTCCAGCAATTGACTGTACTCCAAAAAACCTGTGAGTTTGCTTTATTATGGGTTTTGGTCTATTGCGAAGAAGAGTTTGGTTCAAGGCTATCAAGACTCCCCCTGCATCACTTCCCTTAGGTCAGGTTCAGTGCTTGCCTCTTCATTTATCTGTGGCAAAGAGACTCGGATTGGAGCAGGTGGCCAGACCTTGGGGAATGTAAGCATTATTGCTGCTACTTCTCTAGCAGATCCAAAAGGGAAAGAAAGTGACAGGAGGATACTTCTTACCGCATGATTAGCAAGCTGAGCAGATGGTCGGAGAGCCTGGGTGTCTGTCAGCCGATGTCTCTTTAAAGTTTACTTCTTTATACTCTAGGGTAACTCTGCCGCGGGCCTCACATCACTGCCCGCTCACTCAATGTCTGACTCTTTGTCTAGTGGAAGAGGCTCAGCCCCGAAGAGCAAAGGACAGTGGATAGACGTTGATTGAGTTTTTTTTTAAAGCTAAAAAGCAATTAAAGAAATACTCTGTTACTTCTCGTTCTTAATACCACTCATAGAACAATTGTCTCCTGGGAGAGCCTGTTGGAATACAGAAATACATGTTTTAGAAGCTTTGGGTACACATCTTTCTGGAGGAAATGGTCTGCATGGAAATAACCTCTTGAAGTTTTCTTCAACTCTGTGAGTCAAATAGAGAATTGAAAGCTCTCTAAAGGAAGGTGTAGGGTTGGTTCCGAAATACATTGTTTTTTAGCAGTTTAGTCCATGTTTTATAGTACTCATCACTTATCTCACAATTTCTCACAATTTCATTCAAAGTTGTTTACCCAGTTATTGGCCTCCTTCCATATAGGATGTTACCTCCACCTGGGGCTATTTAAAATAGTCAAAAATTCTAATATGCAAAAAGAGCAATGGCTGACCATTATCACTATATTGTAGGTTCATCTGCCATGTTTTTAATGGAAAATAAGTTGAAGACCTGAGACTGAAGAATACACACAATAGAGATGTTACAATGTGACATCATGTAAGAATTAGGAATTTCTAAAAACTGATGAGAAGTATGAAGCATTGTGTTAACTAAACACCAGCTTATTCCTCTGTTGGAAACCCTGATGTCTTGGGTCTGAAAGAATGCTTTTTCTTGTTCTATCAGAAAGGTTTTTTGAAGACCATGAAAATGTTGTTGAAATCTTATCAGACTGGACAAGAGACACAGAAAATAAAGTGCTGTTTTTGGAGAAGGAGGAAAAATATGCTGTATTTAAAAACCCCCAGGTAAGATAACTTGTATATTGTTAAACCATATAAAATATACCCATTTTTTAATGTCACCTGTGTACTCACCAGCTCACTCATTATCTCACAAAATATCACAAATGTATTCCTTTCAAAGAAACACAAACAACTCTTAGGCCATATGTAAACTAAGAGCCCCTTGAAGGATTCAGAGAGAAAATAATCCATTTTGTTTCTTTTGATTCAGCATCCAAAATATACCTCTCTGTTGACTTATCCTCCTCTTCTGTCCTTATAGCTCGTTGGCTACATTAATCCAATATATGTGGCGCACTCTGAGCCATTAACACTTCATAGTTTAAAGATACCCTTTTCTTTGTTGTTCATATTTGGTGCTTATGGATGTTGGGATAAGTCAAGAGAGTGCCTGGAAAACGTACAGCTCTACATACAGTCTACAAAATAAAAAGTGTTGTTCTCCATATTTGAAAAAGCTTCCTCAAATCATGCGTACAAGGATGTCCCAGACTTGTCCCATGGAAGTCTCCAGCCAACTGTCTGCGCATGGCGGACAGGGAAGTTTCCTCACACAAAGTTGCGTTCAAGCTCTCACCTGGGAAATCTGTTGGAGTTAACCAGGTGAAGAGTAGAGTAGAAGCGAGCATCCTAGGTGGGGTGTGTGTGCAGAGTCCGAGAAGAAAGAGGGAAGTTCTTTTAGGCCATGGGAAATTGTACAGCTGGACCGCGAGGAGGAGGTAGGGACGGGGGTGACAGTGCATTCAGATAAATTGTGGAAAAGAAACTGATAGAAATAGCATATTGGGGGCTTCCCTGGTGGCGCAGTGGTTAAGAATCCACCTGCCAACGTAGGGGACATGGGTTCGAGCCCTGGTCTGGGAAGATCCCACATGCTGCGGAGCAACTAAGCCCGTGCGCCACAACTACTGAGCCTGCGCTCTAGAGCCTGCGAGCCACTACTGCTGAGCCCGTGTACCACAACTACTGAAGCCCACGCGCCTAGAGCCCGTGCTCCGCAACAAGAGAAGCCCCTGCAATGAGAAGTCCACGCACCGCAACAAAGAGTAGCCCCTGCTCGCCGCAACTAGAGGAAAGCCTGCACGCAGCAACAAAGACCCAATGCAGCCAAAAAAATAAAAATAAAGTAAAAAAAAAGAAATAGCATATTGGTTAAAATAAAAGCAGGTCAGAAATGAATGTTTCCAGTCACCAGTTCATGCAATCATGATTGTCAGGGGTTCGTTTAAAATATATTTTCAGGCTGTTTACTCAGTTTTTAACATTTTGGGTTTTTTGGCTGCATTGGGTCTTCATTGCTGCACACGGGTTTTCTCTCTGGCTGTGGAAGCAGGGGCTACTCTTCGTTGCAGTGCGTGGGCTTCTCATTTTGTGGTGGCTTCTCTTGTTTTGCGGCAGCTTCTCTTGTTGCCTAGCACGGGCTCTAAGCAAATGGGCTTCAGTAGCTGCAGCACGTGGGCTCAGTAGTTGTGGCGCACAGGCTTAGTTGCTCTGCAGCATGTGGGATCTTCCCGGACCAGGGATCGAACCCGTGTACCCTGCATTGGCAGGTGGATTCTTAACCACTGTGCCACCAGGGAAGTCCCAACATTTTGTTATTTTTATCTTCTCAAAGAACCAGTTTTTAGTTTCATTGATCTTTCCTATTGTTTTCTTCATCTCTATTTCATTTATTTCTGCTCTGATCTTTATGATTTCTTTCCTTCTACTAACTTTGGGTTTTGTTTGTTCTTCTTTCTCTAGTTGCTTTAGGTATAAGGTTAGGTTGTTTATTCGAGATTTTCTTGTTTCAACATTTTGCTGTTTTTAAAAACCCAGCCTCAACCACTCATGCCTGCTTTGCCTGTTTAGCTATATTCTATATTTCTTTTATATGAAGCTGCATTTTCTTGCCACTATGGGATTCATTCAACTTTGTGGTCATGATTGAGGGGCATGGAGCGTGCCCCACTCTCTGTGGGTGGAAGAGCTCAAGTCTAGGGTTCGTTCTTGCAGAAAAATGATTTATGGAAGTAGAGATGGTGAGTGAATTGTCATCTGCAGAAGCTTATTAGATGACAGAAGATTCTGAAGCCACTGACAGGGTTCCAGGGTATTGTTCACTGCATTCAGCCTACAGTGTGTTGCGTTTATTCCCAGCATCCCAGTGCCAGTGAGAGCCGGTGGAGGTCCGACCCCGCTTAGGACTCACGGATGCTGGAACAGGTCCTGGTCTTCCTGGCCGGCAGCCATGGCATCAGGCCATTGATTTACACTCACTTCGCTCTCTACTTTGCCACAAGCCCCAAAACTTCAGGAATAGGTGCCAAACAAGCATAATTGTCTAAGAATCAAATAGAGATAAAATTTAAAAACTTGAAAAATGGTCCCAAAGGCTTGAAGATGCATAAAAACTAAGCACTACTAAATACTTAGTGCATCTGAATCACTAAGACCTGAAGAATAAGTGGTGGGGGAGATTTTGAATCAACGTGTTGTTGCTGCTGTGATTTTGTTCTTGATCAAATTGTTTTTTAACAAAATCATGTGGTCCTAGCAAGACCTCCTTTGGACCGGAGAGCAGCAGCAACAAGATGATCAAGGGCTTTGTAGATTGTGTTAAAGACACTGGGCTTTGTCCTGAGGCTTGCAGGGAGCCGTTGAAGGGTGCTGAGTTGAGGGAAGATCAGCGTGATTGCACAGCAGAGAATGGATTTGGAGAAAGTAAAAGTGGCAGCCGCCATGTGATGGAGAGGTGGTTATAGAAGCCCAGAAAGATGATGATGGACTGAAGGGCATTGGGAGAGACTCAGGAGGTAATGGAATTTTGCAAAATATGGTGACCGCTTGGATGCTGGTATAATAAGGAGGCATAGAAGTAGACATGGATGACACTGATTCCCCGCTCGGGAATTAGATAGATCCTGATGCCCTTCCCTTCGGTAGGAAGCATGAGAAGGAAATAGGTTGGGATATAAACATGATGAACTAGATTTTAAACATTGCTGAGTTTCTCCTTCTCCTTCAAAAAAAAAATCTCATTTCACCCTCCATAAATTCAGCATGAAATGTACACATTTTTACTTTCGTGTTTTCTATCAGATGGGCAATATTTTATCTATAAATGTCACTAGAGACATGCTTCTAAATTTTTCCTTGTGTTGTTTTTCTCTTTTCATGAGATGAGTAAAAATCTTTCTACCTTTGACATCCCCATCTCACCGGTTCTCCAACTCCAAGGTATTTATTTACAAGGAAAAAGAGAACTGACTGGATTTTGGTCACTTTCCCAATATCCCCTCCAAACTTACCTTGCATTAAGGGACTTTCCTCTGTGATTGTAAAAAGCTTCTAGAGATAAAGATAGTGACAGGAACTGACTTCTAGTAGATAGTATTGATTCTAAGTTCTTAAGATATCAAACCTAAGAACTTTTTTTTCTTTCTAACTTTTATTTGCATTTATTTTTTGTGGCATTTATTCCCGGGCCAGAAGTTTCTGTTTCTTCAGTTTCTTCTGGGATATCTTTTTCTTCTGTGCAACCTCCTCTTCTGGTTTAAGAACAACCTGTTCTTTTTCAGTAAGGCCCATCTCAGTGTGGCAGGGACAGCTCGTGTATGGGTTGGTCTGACCACGAGCTCTGTAAGTCCTGCACTGCATTGTGTGGGCTTTGTTCACCTGGATTTGCTCAATGACCAGAGAATCTACATCTACGCCCTTAAGTTCAGCCTTACTCTCTGCATTTTTGAGCATGTGCAGTAAAAATTCAGCACTCTTTTTGGGCCACCGACCCTGCGTCCAGCCCCAGTGTTTGGCCTGGCCACACCTACCAACTCCGCCATTGTAATGACAGAATGGCACACACTGCTTCTTTATAGTGACATCCTTCAGATACTTGGTGGCTTTTCGGGTACGCACACACGTATTGGCCTGGGCAGTTTCACGAGTGTTCTTAAAGTGAACACGAAGAGTTGAACCTCTTGATTTGCATGATTTTGTGGGGTTTTCTGGATCAAGTGAATAGCAAACCATTTTTAGAGGTCACCTCAGGCCGCTTGCTGGAAAAGCCTAAGAACTTATTTTCATGGCAGTTTATAACAAAAGCTACATTTTATCAAATGCAGAGGGATAAACTAATGATCCAGGGAAAGAGGGAAATTGCTAGAAACTATTAATAGCTACTCTATGCTAGGCTAGAAGCTTTGCAAGTATTATCTCCAATCTTTACAACTATAAGAAGGATATATTGCTATTCCTCTTTACAGATGAGAAAACTGAGATCAAAGATAGAAAGGAGGTCTTTGTTTGATCTTAAGACTCATTGGGGACTTTGATGAGTGGTTTCCATAGGTTGAGTCTTCTGTTCAGAGCTCTCAAGACTATAGTAAACCTGGAATGAAATTGGTAGTGACTGAGGATGTCCTCAGACAAGGTACATTGAATACAGCTAGCAGGATGATACCACAAATGGAAACAACTGATTCAGAAGTTACTACACTGACTCAGTTTCCCACAATGAGAAGAAACTGATTGCCAGAGGCCTGGATCAGAATAAACCCCCATTTATTCTTTTGCTGTCTCTGTAAAAGTGGATGCATAGGTCTGGCCTGGGCCACCATTCCTGAAGAACTGTGTGCTAACAGTCACATTGTTTTACATGGTAAATGACATCCTCTGTGCCCTTAGAGACAATGGTGCCTACTCTCATAGGTCTGCAGGTGTAGAACCCTGGAGTGCTTGAGAATTCAGATTCTGTCTTTCTCCTTGGAATCTGCATTCATGACTCCAAAGTCAGTCTGTTCTTGGCCTCCCCATAGCCTGTTGGATATGTAAAATACGGATTAGTATTTGCAGCTTGACTGAGAAAGAGCTTCTGTGGCCCAGAGTATCAGTTCTTCTGGAAAATTACTAAACCATACAAAATTATGTAAAATTTCATGAAATTTTACAACACTGAAATCCTTAGTACTTAATAGGATTCTCTTACAAACTACTTACCTGCGGGGATAAGTCTAGGCAGGCGGCAGTAAAATGAATGCAAAGGGGGGTTTTGAGCTCAAATATTAGGAACAACCATCAATAAAGATTTGGGGACATCAGTGGTGTGCTTTGCAGGCACAAATGCAAAGCACCGCCTCCACCCGTGACTTGAAAAGTGATGTTGTTCACCTGTGTCTCAGGTGTCACCTGCTGACTGTGTGGTCTTAGCAGGCTTTCTGATGACACCTGAATTCAGCGTTTCTATTTGTACAATGTGATACGGCTGTACTTCCCACCTCGCAAGGTTAAATCCAGCATGAAAACCGCTTGCAACATCACGACGTTATATATAAAAGTCAAGTCATTTGATGCCAACCGAAGTTCAGCGGTCACCTATGAGAAAAGATGAACTGAAGCATATTAAAAAAATTTAAGAGTTTATTTGAACAAAATTCGATTCGAATCCGGCAGAACCAAATCAGAAGTCATCAGGAGCACTCCTCAGCTAAGAACCAGGGGAGAGACTTACAGAGAGAAGGTACAGAAACCAAGAAAGGAAATTATTTGATTGTAGCCTAGGTAACTGTTTGTGATCGGATGCCCTTAGGTTTCGGTTTTTGGTAACCTTGAGGCTCAGATTTTGGTTTGCTTACGTAGGCTGCCCAGCATTGGAGTCCCCGCAGTCCAGTGGCCTCCTTGTCTAATTAATTTAACAAAAGTTATCTGTAATAAGGTGACGGAGAGAAACCAGATCCTGCAAATTTGTGGACCAAAAGATGCTTAATTAGGAAGGAATTTCCCCAGGATGACTGGTCTATACTTAGAGAGGTAATAGCAGATCACTTCATTTTTATTTTAAAAAATTTTTTAAACCTTTTTTAAAATTTATTTATTTTATTCATTTATTTTTGGCTGTGTTGCATCTTCGTTGCCACGTGAGGGCTTTCTCCGGTTGCGACAAGCAAGGGCCACTCCTCGTTGCGTGCACGGGCCTCTCATTGCGGTGGCTTCTCTCATTGCAGAGCACGGGCTCTAGGCGCGCGGGCCTCAGCAGTTGTGGCACACAGACTCACACACACTCAGTAGTTGTGGCACGCAGGCTCAGTAGTTGTGGCGCACGGGCTTAGTTGCTCCACGGCATGTGGGATCTTCCCGGACCAGGGCTTGAACCCGTGTCCCCTGCATTGGCAGGCGGATTCTTAAGCACCGGGCCACCAGGGAAGTCCCAGATCACCTCATTTTTAAAGGAGGAAAAGCAGAGTCATGAATTCTCCTGCTGGCTGCTGTTACACCCCGCCCATTGAATAGCTACTTTGGGACATCACTGGTTTAGCTTCATGCCCAAGAGGAAGGAACCACATAGGAGTCTCACTCGTGAACCTTGATGAGGATCCAAGACTATCAGTGGTTCTTCAGAGCTACTGCTGACTCCTGGGTGTGCAGACACTGCCGTAACTGGCACTGGGGATCGCTTGGTCATGAAAAACTGCTCTACCTAGAACTTTTTAACATGATTATTGAAAGGATACAGAGGCATCTCATGGAAGCATGACCAGGCTTCTCGGGCTGGCACTGGAAAGGAATATTGTGGGGACCACAGTCGAGAGCATCTTTGCTCCGGATCTCCCTCGGACCTCTAGCTCCTGTCCCTCTGTCCCTCCACAAGCTGTGTCCTCGCCCTCCTTCTCAGTGACCCCCTTACTCTCTTCCCACACAGCTCCTTATGGCTGACCTCTATGAAGTCTGCCTCTATGAATGAAGATCAAACTTTTGTGCTTGCAAACCCCCTAGAACAAGTTTGAGAAGTGATGTACCACCTCACACATTTGTATGTTGACATGCAAAAAAATGTTTCAGAATTTTTCATTGCAGGTTTAAATACATGCCAAGAATGCAATGTCCAGCATGTTATCAATTCTGGCATTTTAATAAGCTAGCCAGTGGAACCGAAATACAGTTCCACGGCCATTTGATTCCCGGCAGCGTCCATTTACAAAGCACATGAGTAAGCTTTTTTTTGATAGACTATTTTTTTAATATAAATTAACTAATTTATTTTTGGCTGCGTTGGGTCTTCGTTGCTGGGCGCAGGCTTTCTCTAGTTGCGGCGAGGGGGGGCTACTCTTTGTTGCGGTGCGTGGGCTTCTCACTGTGATGTCTTCTCTTGTCGTGGAGCACGGGCTCTAAGCATGCAGGCTTCAGTAGTTGTGGCGCATGGGCTCACTAGTTGTGGCTTGCGTGCTCTAGAGCGCAGGCTCAGTAGTTGGGGCGCGTGGGCTTAGTTGCTCCACAGCATGTGGGATCTTCCTGCACCAGGGCTCGAACCCGTGTCCCCTGCATTGGCAGGCAGATTCTTAACCACTGCGCCATGAGGGAAGTCCAGATAATAGACTCTTTTTAAGAGCAGTTTTAGGTTCACAGTGTAGGGGAATAGAAATACCTGAGGTTAGGGGCAGAGTAGGGACCCTCTAAAGCATGGGGTCAGGACAGGGACCCTTTTGCCCACGTGGTCCCGCCTCTTTGGGGTAAAGTAGGTTGGGGCAGTAGAACCTTACTGTCCTAATTAAAGCAACTTTGTTGACGAAGCAGCTGAGTTTCTCCTAGTTTCTCAGTCTGGTTGGCGTTAGGAAAGTTCCTCTTCCCAGTTGACTGTAATCACAGGGTGGTCTGCTCATCCTAAAAGAGTGCCAGATGTTCAGATGAACAAATGAAACTCAGCCGTAACCCAAAGAGTTTTGTTTTCCCAGCTGCGCTGACATACAGCTCCCACTGTGCAAAGACCAGTGGGGGCCCGAAACCAAAAGAGATGCGTGAGGCCTGAGGTCTGTGTCTGGAGAGGGAGACAAACCCTGGTGTTAACATTAGCTGTTCTTCTTGCTAGGAGCCTGAAGAATCTCTTTTTCAGAGAAGGTATTGGGAAAACATATTAACGTAAGGTCGCCTGCTTGCTGTACTGCTGTTCATTTCTTTTAGTAACATCCTGTATGTTTCTGACTTCAAAATTAATATCAGTTTATTGGAAAAAAAACTGAAAAGTAGAAGAAAGGAAAGTTAAATCATCCACACATTCCAACAATCATCACTATTGATATTTCAGGCAACTTTCATTCCGTTTGTTGTTTCTTAACCAAAATTTGGTGGTGGTGATGGTTTATTTGGTTGCACGAGTGAGGAGCAGAGAGAACCACAATGTCACACTTCCCCTCGGGTGTAGAAGGGTACCAGCCACTGTGGGGGAAGATGACCTCATGGCGTCCCTCCTCTTTTCCAACCTCCGTGTCCTGCCAAGGTTCATCTCTGACCATCCGGGACCAGGCCCAGCTAGAAGGAAAATCATACAGGCGTCACATTTACGGCCTCCAGGAGAGGCTCCTACTTTAAAAGAAAGTCTGGTCTTGACTTCAGTGCCCCAGAGCCCCTGAGCAACCAGTGTGGGCATGTGAATCAGCCAGGGTTGGAGACATGAACACAACCTCAGAATCCCAGTGGCTTAGAGTAGCAGGTGTTTCCTCTGTCTGGGGCCTGCAGGTCATCGGGTCCTCTGTCCACGGCTCCAGAATGTGCGTCAGATCCAGGGAGTTCCACGTGCCTCTTGTCGTCCTCGGACCAGCAGCCACCTTGACACACTCTCCTGGTGAAAGGCGAGCGTGCCGGAGAATGAGTGGAAACACACAACACCGCCTCTCAGGTCCTCTGCTCAGATGGAGGCACTGTCCCTTCCACCTACGTTCTGTTGGCCGAAGCCTGTCACGTGGCCAGACCCAACATAGGGGGGCAAGGAAATGAGCTCCGGCCATTCTCGGGGGAGGCACTGCACAGTCATCACTAGATGACGGACATCGGTGAATTCTGACACAGGGCGGAAGAGAAGAATTGGGAGTGATGGTCAGGTCTTCATCAGGTGTACCCCAGCTCTAGCCAGGCTGCTTGTCCAAAGGCACCCAATATTTTTTTAAAATTGAAGTATAGTTCATTTATAGTGTTGTGTTAGTTTCAAGTGTACAGCAAAGTGATTCAGTAATACATACATATGTACATATATTCTTTTTCAGATTATTTTCCATTATAGGTTATTATAAGATATTGAGTAGAGTTCCCTGTGCTATACAGTAGGTCCTTGTTGTTTACCTATTTTATATATAGTTCTGTGTGGATGTTAATCCCAGACTACTACTTTATCTGTCCCCCTCAGCCCCCCTATCCCCTTTAGCAACCATAAGTTTGTTTTCTATGTCTGTGAGTCTATTTCTGTTTTGTAAATAAGTTCATTTGTGTCCTTTTCTTTAGATTCCACAAATAAGTGATACCATATGATATTTGCCTTTCTCTGTCTGACTTACTTCACTTAGTATGATAATCTCTAGGTCCATCCATGTTGTTGCAAATGGCATTATTTCATTCTTTTGATGGCTGAGTAGTATTCCATTGTATAAATATATATCACATCTTTATCCATTCATCTGTCGGTGGACATTTAGGTTGCTTCAAAGAGCCCCAATATTTATCTAACTCTGGGCGTTTTTACATGCTTTTCCTCCTGCCCTGCACACTCTCTTTATTCCTTTTTCCCTACCTCAATATGAACACCTTTCAAGGCAAAGTTCCAACTTTGACCTCCTCTGTAAGTCTTAATCATCTCGGTTCACAGTGAGTTCTTCCTCTCTGAAAACCTATAGAACTTAGCTCATTTTGCATTTATGCAGTGTCTTATATGGTTCCCCCATCTACAGATATATAGCCATCTACTTATATTTATCTTTTCAGTGTGATAGAAAGATTCTTAAGAACGGTGATATTTTACATGCAAAGGGCACTCACAAATATTTACTCGTGGATTGATAAGTGTTTATTTGATTTACTCTTTATTCCAGAAAGGCGATATTAAAAATGTAACATATTTGCTGTTTCTGTCCTATCCTCCTGCTCTCAAATCTTGCATTTTCAGAAGCTGTGAGAAAAAGAGGCAGGCTGTCACTGAAAGTCTCATTTCCCATTTTAAAGTTCCCTTATTGTTCCGCTCAGATTGTCCCCAACGGATAATTAACTTTTGAATTCTGCTGCTTGCTACAGAGCACTCCAAATTCTTACCCAAGAGCAATCCGTCCTTGCTAAGGACTGCCCTGCGTGATCTCCAGCTTGGATTTTCTTTGTGCTTTTTGCATTTTCATTAAAACAAAAACACAATATAGCACTATCACTTGGAAGGGGAAAGAAAGGTATTCAGAAGCCGAAAAAGTGAGGGGGGTCTCAGAGAAGACACGGCTACGTCCTGACCCTTCACGATAACTACATAAAATGAGACCCTTCATGTTTAGAAAGGCTCTTCCCTTATCTGTCCTGCAGAGGGCGACACGTGCCCTCCTTTTCCCAGATGATGATGAAACACACATGCCCTGGAGTCTCCCTCACAGTCTCTGTCCATTCTTTCAACTCATACAGGCTCACACTTTTTCTAGGGCCCTAAAGCAAGTGTGCTTGCTAGGAGCACGCTCTACATTCACTCTCAACTAGGTCATCACTTTTTGTTTGTTTGTTTGTTTTTGGCAAAATACACATAAAATACACATAGAATTTACCATTTTAACCACTTTTAAGTGTGCAGTTCAGTGGTATTAAGCCCATCCACGCTGTCATACTGGGTTCTCTCCTATGGTGTTTAGAGCATTTTAATGCCAAGAAAAGTCATGAAAAACTCAAAGCTCTGGCACTAATTGTCCTCGGGCAAATCACTTAATCCTTCTGTTTCCTTATCTGTGAAACAGCAATCGCACCTACACTGTGGAGTTCCTGTGAGGATGAAATGACAAGCATACCTGTAAGGCCTCAGTGTAGAGTTCTGGCAGGTGGCATACGTTACATATTACATTAGTCACCGTCCTCAAGCCAAACACGTAAAATTAGAATCGTTTCCAAACCCTATAGAGTAATCACACTAATTCTCACTATGCTGTCCTTTCAAATAACACATAAAAGTTTCTTTAAAAACATATTAAAAGATAATTCAATAAGAATTATGGAAGGAGTTGTACTTGATTTATTTCCTCTGTTTAAGTTAGCAAGTTGCCATTGTTATGCATTCTATTTCTAGGAGATCTCCTAATTCTGCAAATTTTATTTGCCTGCGGTTTGCTTCCTCTCTGTCCAATACACTCTGTTCTCAAACTTCAGTGTAAGTAAAAATCATCCAGGAAGTGTGTTGGAGTGTAGATTCCCAGGCCCCCTGAGATTCCAGTTCCGTAGGTTGGGAGCCCAGGAACATGCATTTTATGGAGCATCAAGGTGGTCTGGGGATCACACTTGGAGAAACACTCCCATCGTGTCAATAAACATTTGTGTTTAGACTCAGGAGGGTCCTTAATTTAGTCACTATGCACCATGAGTACATGTTCTAGTTTTAATACATTTTTTTCAGGCACTATCTTACAAACTCTACATTTCCACATAAAAGTGCTAAATACTTTGACTGTGGCAGTGGTCACGCCTGACACAATCCACAAACAGATGTTCCAAAGAGGTGATCACGGGAGGGGGCGAGGGTCCTGCTTCCCTGAGTCGGGAGCTGCTGGAATTAGAGGAGGTTTAGTCTCTCTGCCCTTGAACTTCACTGACCTTCAATTTCAGGGGTAGTGTGGTGTGGTGGTAAGGGCACACACATCATACACACTCAGCCCCTGGTATTCATTCAGGGTGCAGTGCCCTAGCTATTTAACCTTGCTGAGCCTCGGTTTCCTAACCTGTAAAATGGGGGCACTGTCACTTACCTCACAGCCTTGCTGTTAGAATTGGGGGTGATGTTTGCAAAGCGCCTGGCTGAGGATCTGGCATGTAATAGGTACTCCCCCAAAATCGTGAGTGCTTCTAAACTGGTCTTTCTTTTGCTAAGCTGGTTCTCTTTCCAGAAATGCCCTTTCTGCTTCTCTCTGTCCTTAGAAGTTGCCAAGTAGCAAACTTTATGTTCTGATTGACCCACGTGGTTTTTAAAAATTAAAATTAGTTGCCAGTGCTTATAAAAATCCAGATTTCGTGCTTCTCTGGATAAGCCAGAATCTCTAGTCCTCAAGGCCTTGGGATCCTACATGGTGATCAAAGGCCTGGGACATGGGACACGGGCTCTACCATCCTCTGGTTCTGGGCTCTTCCAAGGGCACTGGGGTCTCCCAGCTTCCAGCATTTGACTCATGTTCTAGACCATGGAATTTAACAATTAAATGACATTGTATCCTTTGCTAGTCATCTCTCTCTTTGCTTGTTTCTTCATTGAATGTGCACTCTGGGAGGAAGGGAAGGTGTTACTTCTGGCCAGTGGGGCAGTGGTCAGCGCTTAGCAAGTCCCTCCATAAGCACTTGATTGACAGAGACCATACACTGTGGTCGACAGTTTACTTCCTCCAGGTATGTCTCCTCTCTCCAGCAAGACCGCGAGTTCCGTGCAGTGGCTACCATGGTAATGAGCACTTACTGATTTGACCTTTTACTGTTTTATTTAGAATTTTTACTTGGATAACAGAGGAAAAAAAGAAAGCAAGGAAACAAATGAGAAAATGAATGCGAAGAACAAGGAGTCCTTGCTTGAGGTATGTTTAATTTTGTAGAGTAGAATAAAAGAGAGTTAACTGTATTTTTAAATGATTTGCTTCTCAGAACAATGGGCGATTCTGAGACACACTGAAATTTTAACTTGGGGTTTTAAAATCAAATCATTACTAAATTATAGCGATTTAGACAATTAAACTGGTTCTTGGAGTCAGTTGTTAAAAAGTTTTGCTTTCGACAATGTATTTTACTCTTCATGAAGTTGGATTCGTAATTCTTGACTAAAAGACATGAATCCACATAAAACTCATCTCTGACCATATATTTCATTGCTTATGTGCTCCACAGTCAGGCGTGACTTCTTTGCAGTGAATTCTAAGGTGCCCTTCCAGCAGCCAGGTGTGGTAGAAAGTGTGAGATTGCAGTTAAGAGATCTGATCCGAGCTTGCCTCTGCCTGTTGAAGTTCATGTGTTATTGGGCAAGTCCAAGAACCTTGGTTTCCTGTATTGTATTGAATTATTACAAAGACTTAGGGAGGCAGTGGAAGCACAGCATGTAAAGTACGGTACACATGTCTGGATTATCACTTACAGGGCTGTGTTCCAGAAGTTCATTTGACGGTTGATTTTCTGAAACTTCTAATGAGTTTTCACATAGCAACTTTGCTCAAAATCAAGGCTCTGTACCCCGACCCTAATGCAGATGCACGCCAGATCACAGGTCACAAATGGGCATAGGAGCCCCAGACAGATTTTTGTTGTCCCCGACAACATGTTGACCTTTTCTTGAGTTAGGAGATTTGGGGCTTCTCTTGAAAACTCAGAAGACCTGTTGACACCTTGGCCCACATTCCCATCTGGAGCCAATTCACTGATGCTGAAGGGCACCCTCTCCCAGGCACCAAGGCCTGCCCAGACCCCTGCACAGGGTTCTAGCCCTGCCAGCACTCCCAGCCCTGTTCCCGATGGAGCAGGCCCTACAACCTTGCTGCCATGCACTCCCAAGGTCCTGGAGACAGGCTACAAGTTTTGGTTCCTGGGACCAAGAACACAGTGGGTATTTCCCAGGGAGGCCAACGGTGGGAGTGGGGACATTCTTTCTGCATTTATCAAAGAGTCTCCAGGTTGAGTTGAGGGAGATAAAGCACCAGGCATCCCCAGCAGCAGGGAGATTCAGGTTCTGAGCATCCCCAGCAGTGATGGACACAGACAGACATGGAAGGGGAGTGAGCAGTTTCCTGACACAGCCCTTGGCCATTAATCAGTGCTTATTGCATCAGCAGCTGTCTGTAAATCAAGGACTGGTTATGCCTTGGTTTATACAATTGCCTGAATAGGTCTTGTTGGAAGACTTCAGCAGTTTTTCAAAAGCCGGATGGGAAAGAAAATACAAAGCATGTTATGCTGTGAAAAATCAGCATTATCCTGCTTTCGAACTTGGACTCCAAATCTGCTTGAATTTAAGAGATCGTTGAAGGGCTCTCGCGTCCCCCGCACATGCCTGGGCACCTCGGAGCCCCTGTGGTCGGGCCCCAGCCCGGGGTCTCCCACCACGCGCGAGGCCAGATGTGGAGGCACAGCTTGGAAAACCGGGACGAGAAGCGTTTTGTGCCAGATCGCTGCTGCTTATGTGCGGAGACAGAGTAGATCTCCTGGGGAATGAAATCAACGCGTGAGCCTCTATGGAGACCCCAAATTTAAAGCAGGGCCTGAAAAACTTGGCTGATGAGTTTGCCAAACTTCAGGATTATCGACAAGCAGAGGCTGAAAGAGTTGAAGCCGAAGTAGTCGAACCTTTGCAAGCTTCTGGAAGTGGAAGGGAGCAGGACCCTGTGGTCTGTGCCCCCCATGTCCTCAGCCTGCCTTTTGTCTGTGGAAAAACATTAGCCAAAGAATAAGCTTAATCCGAGAAGTGAGAAAATGCAGAAACAAAGGAAAACAAAGGAGACCAAATAATAATAGTTTAGTCATTAAGCAAAGTCAAGGACCTTTGGTTCCTCCTCAAGGGCCATAGATCACATTCTGCGCCATATCCGGTGAGCTGTCTTATAGGTACTGAAAACCCCACCAGGTGGAAGAAGTTAACTACATGATGAGCAGACTGTAGCCATGACATAAGCTGCCACAATTCCAAGAATCGGCCTCAAAGAAATGGAAACAAACCGACCCTGGAACCTAAGATTAACTGTACCTAAAACAATCAAGATGACGCTGATCAGACCACCGATGATCAATGTCAAGATGACGGTCAGAGCTGACTGTGCTGCTTCTGCATGTAGCCCCCTCCCTCCACCTATAAAAGCTCTTGCCCTCTGACTGTCAGTGGGGGGAGTCGGCCTCTGGAGAGGCGTCTGCCCTCCCCACCAGTTGCCGGCATTCAAAATACAGCAAAGTTTCCTTTCCACCAGACTGGCCTCTTTATAATGACTTTTGAGCAGCAAGCAGCTGGACCCCACTTTCGGTTACGGAACCCACTGTAAAAATGAAACGAGATGACCTCAAAGCAACATTAACAGCAAAGAATTGAGGAGCTAAACAGTTAACTCAGAAAGAACACGTCAGAGAAGCCCATCTGATCGACATGTTATTTCACAGGCAGAAACTGAATTACAGGGACTTCCCTGGTGGCACAGTGGTTAAGAATCCACCTGCCACTGCAGGGGACACGGGCTCAAGCCCTGGTCCGGGAAGATCCCACATGCTGCAGAGCAGCGAAGCCCGTGCACCACAACTACTGAACCTGCGCTCTAGAGCCCACGAGCCACAACTGCTGAGCCCGCAAGCCACAACTACTGAGCCCGTGTGCCACAACTACTGAAGCCCGTGTGCCACAACTACTGAAGCCCGCACGCCTAGAGCCTGTGCTCTGCAACAAGAGAAGCCACCGCAATGAGAAGCCTGCACATCGCAACAGAGAGTAGCCCCCCTTGCCGCAACTAGAGAAACCCCGCGCACAGCAATGAAGACCCAATGCAACCAAACATTAATTAATTAATTAATTTTTTTAAAAGAAGCTGAATTACAAAGAGCTACAATGTATGCTATTCGAACAACTCATCATCTGGAGGAAACTACTGACAATTTTGAAAAGCAGAAAACAAAGAATATAAAGACTATATTTTCAGAATTTATCACTATCGAAATGTTATTTCACGGCAAAGCTTTAGACGTCTCCACTACTACCTACCAAAATACACAAAAGATTGGTGAAGAAGATTTAGAGGTTTTCTGAAATTCTCTGTATCCACCAGATTGTTCATCCCGTTTAGATATCATAAGAGCAAATTCAAAGTCACGTCTTCAGAGATCAGTGTCAGCTAAGTGTGCATCTGGAACAGGACAGGTATCCACCTGTCGACTAAGAAAGGATCAACAAGCAGAAGATGACGATGAAGAGGATGAAGGCTTAGATGTTACAAACGAAGAAAATGAAATTTCTTAAGTAAACTTTGCACTTCCATTTTCATCTTAAAGGACTCGGAATCCAGAATTACTAAAACTGTAAAACATTATACTGGCTTGATACGTTAAACCTCAAAATGAAATCCTACTGGAAATGGAGGAATTATTAAAGGAAATTTATGCGGACCAAAAAAAAAAAAAGAGAGAGAGAGAGATTATTGACAAGGCAACTAATACCAGCTAAACTGGGGGAAATTGGGAAAGATATGAACAAAGATGTCACCCAGATGCACTACACATACATTTACTTGAAGGATGCAAAATTAAGTTTATTCTGCTTTTATGAGACTGAATGAAAGGAGGTTGAGAGTTATAAAAAACCAAAGCCAAAAATAAGTTTGAGTGTTTGAACTGAAAGATAGAATAATATGTAATTTTCTTGTACTGCTTTTAAAATAAATTTATTAAGAATTATATACTTCTATGCATGTTTTGAGTTTGAAACATCTGCACCTAGAAAATGTACTTTGTCACTATCCTTTTCTGATACTACAGTATTAATAATTGTCTTCTTTGTTCTTTGATAAGAAACTATCCCCTGAAAAGGAAATCTCGCCATTTTTGACAACATGGATGGAACTTGAGTGCTAAGTGAAATAAGTCAGACAGAGAAAGACAAATAGCTGTATGTCTCATCTATGTGTGGAATCAAAAAACAAAAAACCTGAAATCATAGATACACAGAAGAGATTTGTGGTTGCCAGAGGCGGGGGTAGGGATGCATGAAATGGCTAAAGGGGGTCAAGAGGTACAAACTTCCAGTTATAAAATAAATAAGTCCTGGGGATGTAATGTACGGCATGGTGACTATAGCTAACAATACTGTATTGTATATTTGAAAGTTGCTAAAAGAGTAGATCTTAAAAGTTCTCATCATAAGAAAAAAAGGATGTGTAACTGCGTGAGGTGATAGATGTTAACTACACTTAAGATGGTGATCATTTTGCAATATATACATACATCAGATCATTAGGTTGTATACTGAAAACTAATACATATTCTATATCAATTGTATCTCAATGTAAAAGAAAAGAAAATTATGCCAAAAATAAAATATTAATGTACAAAATATTTTACGTATAGAATTGTATATTTTAATTTTTCCATTTACTAGCAGTGAAACAGTAATTTTTTCACTTACAGGCACAGGAATAAGTTTTCTATTTATCAACTTACAGTAACAGAAATAGACTTTAGGTAATGCTTTCTTTTATAATATACCAAGATTGTACTCACAACCTTCCTTATGAAGCTGGGGCTATCGTTACTCTGATTTTGCAAGTAAAGGCACCGAGGTTGAGTCACTTGCTCAGGGTCACAGAGCTAAGTGGTCAAGAAGCCTGGAAGTCTAACTCAGGAGCTGAGACTCAACCACCATGTTCTTCCTGTCTTTTGGCAAATGGTATGCAGTGTCAATATAAGCATTCAATCAAAGCTGTAGACAAAACGATTTTTAGCTTGAAGGCTAGTTGGCCACAGTTTGTTTAAATGTGAACAAAATATGTGTTTTATCTTTCATGGGTTTTATATCGTTGGAATCTCAATTTCAGGAGAGTTTTTGTGGAACATCCATCATTGTGCCAGAACTAGAGGGAGCTCTTTATTTGAAAGAAGATGGGAAGAAATCCTGGAAAAGGCGCTATTTTCTTTTACGAGCTTCTGGAATTTATTATGTCCCCAAAGGAAAGACTAAGGTCAGAAAAAAAAGATATGCTTTTGCAAAAAGGCATTTCATGAAAGTGAAAGTAAAGAAATCCTCAGGTGGTAATTTAAATACATTCTGCTTTGCTGTGAGATTCATGTTACTACAGTGTTTATACAGATACATATCCTATTAGGACAGAATTACAGAAATCCTGAATCTTTCCACTGCTCTCTCTTGAAGGTGAAGAGTTTTATCTACTTTAAAGTCAGGTTTCAGAAATTATGACTGAAGCGCTTTTTTAGAAATTAATTTGTTTCTTCACATATCGATCTTTGAGGACTTTCCCCCCCCTTTTTACTCTATTTTTCTGTAGTCATTACAGTAAAACTTCTTTTATCTGGAATCATAGTGGTATTAGAAGTCTTGATAGAGTTTAATTTAGATTTTAGCTTTTATAACTTGAATATTTAAATTGTTCTCTGAATTATATGCATTTCCCTGCCTAATTTAGCAGAGTATCTTAGATATCATTTCACTTCTACTTGGTAATTTAGGATTATTGCCTCAAATCTACAAGCACATAGTAAATTTGTCTTCTTTGAAATGTAATTTTAACTCTCATTCTAACTCTTAGCTTTTTCTAAGACCTTTCTTAGATGATGGCCATTTCCATCCTTTGCTCACCTTTGCAAAGTTGTAGTCTGTCTCTCTTTCTATATCTGGAGTAAGCCAAATCGTCTTGCCTTCACTGCCAAATCCAGGGCACCCCCCAACGGCATATTTTCAAATTGCAAGCTGCTTCTAATAAGGCTTGACCCACATCCCTTGCAGGTGAAGTCATAGTGACTATCCAGGGCTATTCCCACTAGTTAGAAGACTGTCATCTCTGTGGAATGCAGGAGAGCATTATGGGAAATTCTTGGTCCAGAGCAGCTACCACTCCTATTTCGTTTCAGTCTTAGAATTCATACTTTCCCCATCTGTGCTATCTTCATTCCAGTCCCAAGCGCGGGGGGCATAACAGTTGACCCACAAATTATTTGTTTTATTTTAGAGATGTTATGTCTTCGGCATTTACATATAAGTGAGACATACAAGCGTATCAAAAACAACACACTTAGGGAAGAAAATTAGAAGCATTCACATTGGAGTTGGACAGGCATCCTTTCTGTCTCTGCTGCCATTAACACTAATGGAGGAACTAGCCAGGAAGTCAAGAAAAAGAATAACAAGTATAATTACTGGAAAAGAAGAGGCAAAACTCTCTTTATTCACAGTCAACATGATTGTCTACCAGACAATATAAGACACTCAACTGAAAAACTTAAGAGTTTGGTCCCAGTGGACCAAATAAACTTACCAAATAAGAAATTGTTTTCCTTTATATAAACAATATGCAAATTAAATATGCTGCAAAAGATTCCATGCGTTGCAAGAACAAAAAAATACAAAATACCTGACAATAAACTTAACAAGAAAGGTTCAAGATCTTATATGGCATAAAATAGAAAACTTAATAAAGGAAATGAGTTCGAACTGAATAAACAGAAATGTACAATGTTGCTGGATGAAAAGATATTAATTCTCCCCCCAATTTTTCTATATATTCAATTCCAATAAAAAAATGTCAATAGGATTCTTTTTACTTGAAGTTCAAAAACTGATTCTAAAATTCATCAGAAAGAGATGCGGTTCCAAAACAGACACACACAAAAATTTTAAAGAACATTATGGAAGAACCCCTCCTCCCAAATGTCAAAACATTAGACAAAAACAGTACAGGAAGAGAAAACAGATCAACAGAGAGCCATCTAATATAAGAGAAATTCAAGTGAGCATTTTATAGCAGTGGGGAAAGAATGTGATACTCAACAAATAGCATTGAAATAATTGTATATCCATTAAAAAATATAGCTTCCTACCTCATACCATGTTCCAAATTAAATCTTACGTTGATTAAATGTATTTGGACAAAATTACAAAATATTAGGAGAAAATATATGGTCAATATTCTCATAATTTGGCAGTGGGGAAGCCTTCTTAAACAAGACTAAAAACTCAAAATTTTAACAAAGAAAATTGGCAGATTTGACTATATAAAGTTGTGTTTAACTCTCCTTATGACCAGAGATACCAAACAAGAAGTTAAAGACTAGCTGTAGAGTCTGAGAGTACATTTGCAGCGTGTATAACCTGGTATGAATATCCATAAAAAGACTTCAGCAACTCATTAAGAAAAAGATAAACACACTCATAGAAAAACAGCAATGCTTACTGAGAATTCACAGAAACAGAAATATCAGTAGCCAGTGAATAATTAAAAAGTTTCTCTATCTTATTAGTAATCGGGAAAATGTAAATAAGTGAAATTTCTCCTCCCGTGAGATTGATAACACTAACAATATTGATGATATGCAGATTTCATCAGGAGTGGGTAAGAAAAATGGGCACTCTTATGTACGGAAGTTTGTAATGTAAGCTAGTACAGCCAACTTGGGGGACAGTTTAGCAAAATTTTTGCAAATATAATAGGGAATACCCCTTCCAAGGACAGCTCCATGTTTGGCAATCTACCCCACAGAAACATTTGCTCATATGCACAATATATTTTGTAATAGCAAAATATCGAAGTAACCACTAGTCATCTATAGTAGGATGGTGGTACTGTTATGCAGCTATACAAAGAATGTGATATATCCTTTCATATGTCCTAACATAGAAAGACCCCAAGATATATTGTTAAGAAAAAGAACAAAGTCATGGAAAAATATTGAGAGTAAAATCTCATTTATATTTTAATAATTGTATATATGTATGTGGGTATGTCTGCACATACATAGGTATATAAATGTATCCCCAAAAACATTTGGAAGAATGTCTTCTCTAGAGAAGAGAATGAAATTAGAAAAAAAAAGAGTGATGAAGGAAAATTTTTGTTTTACTATATATAAAATAACTTATTTTTAAAATTATGATGAATATGTTTTATTTTTCTAATAAAAAAACTAAAACTTTGAAAATCAGAAGAAAACATCTTACAAGAAAAAAGTATACTACCATATATAAAGGAATAATTGTGCATTGAGATGTAGCAATTCTACCCTTTATTTTTTTATTCATTAACTCAGTAAAGAATTATAGAATGTGAGGGGGAAAAAGTAACAGAACAAATTTGTAATTGAAGTGTAATCAAATATGTAGATTAGAGGTTGATGTCTTCTCAATGCATATTATATATGGAGGAGAGTGTTGTTTCCACAGCAACACCACCAGCCCTAAAGAGAAGGCATGAAAGGAATCTTTTCTCCTCAGGAAGAAGTGTATGAAGTGTGTGCGAATTTTCTGAGCATCAAATTTACCTCTCATTGTTCATCCTGAGGGGGACTTTTTTCTAAATGCTCAGTCATGAAATCCATCAATGACTTAGAATGGCAAAAGACAAAATGAAATATTTGACTAGGTGCTCGGTCACCTTGTCTGAACCCCATCAGTAATGATTCCAGTCATCTCTGGGAGTCCACGCGTAGGTGCTAGAACAGCAGTATAATCTTTTGCTCCACTTTTGGTCTGTGGCATGCTGTTTTGCCTGGATGTGCTCTTTCCTTCTTAAAATGTAGGCTTGGGTTTTAGAAAGCTATACGTGGTAGATGCTTATATAAATTACCTGAAATTCTGTATTTTCCTACTAAAATGTAATGCCTCGTTGTGCCATGAAGAACGACCTTAGAAAAATATTACTTGTCAGCTAGGTTGAGGTTATTTTTTCCTTCTCTTTCAGACATCTCGAGATCTGGCATGTTTTATACAGTTTGAAAATGTCAACATTTACTATGGGATTCAGTGTAAAATGAAATACAAAGCACCCAGTGACTACTGCTTTGTTTTAAAGGTAGGTTTAAGAAGTCCTTACTTTAGATCTGTAAGCAATTTAAGGTAATGTTTCCTTTTAAGAAGAAAAATGTTAAATGTTATACAGTTAACTACAAGTATAACATAATAAGCTTTTTATTGTAAACCAAAATAGGAAAGGGGGAAACATTTCTACCATCTCAGATCATTTCTCCAAAGCCTGTTATTTGAGTCTCAAACTTTCAAGTCAATCTGTCTGGATTTCTTCATCACTTTATGAAAAAGAGAACTCTATATTTTGAACAAATTTTAGTTACAATTTTATTGACAAGACAATCAGTCTTTTAGTTCTTTATTTATCAGACTCTTATTCCATTGTAAGACATCTTTAGAAATTAGGAAGTTGACAAGATTTTCTAGAAAAATATAGAAAATACAAAAAATAGGAAAATATATCTTTTTCTAAAAATAGCATTACTGGGTCTTGAAACTTTTTAAGGTGCATATTATCAAAAGGCAATAGGTATTATCAGGTGTCTGGTAAGGTTGACATTAGCACCATATTTTGGAAGGTTGGGCAAAAGTAACTTTTTTTTTTTTCTTGCGGTACGCGGGCCTCTCACCGCTGTGGCCCCTCCCGCCGCGGAGCACAGGCTCCGGACGCGCAGGCCCAGCGGCCACGGCTCGCGGGACCCTCCCAGACCGGGGAACGAACCTGCGTCCCCTGCATTGGCAGACGGACCCCCAACCACTGCGCCACCAGGGAAGCCCCAAAAGTAACTTTTATCTGCCAGCTGTAACGACTGACCCCTAGAAATGAACTCAGGGAATTTATGCAGCTGTTCTGGCCACGCCATTTTCTCCGACCTCACAGATTCCTTTCCCTTCACAGCCTCACACCAGAGAGCAGGGGTTAGCACATTCCACTTGGCCCCAGTGCAGGGCTGTGTACAGAATTTTTTTTTCCTACAAATATACTTCATTTTTTATTATTTCTTAATTGAAGTATAGTTGCTGTGCAATGTTATATAAGTTACAGGTGTACAATATAGCGATTCACAATTTTTAAAGGTTATACTCCATTTATAGTTATTATAAAATATTGGCTATATTCCCTGTGTTATACAGTATATCTTTGTAGCTTATTTTATACCTAATGGTTTGTACCTCTTAATCCCCAACCCCAATATTGCCCCTCCCTGAAATCCCCCAGAATTTCTCCTTTCTGAATCAGGGTTCCTCTGTTTCCTTCTGGGTTAGAAGTCTATGGAACAGGTGTTAACGAGACCAGGTTCCTGGTGAGGCACCTTTGTATGTCCGTCACCCATCCACCCCCAGGAAGACCCCATTACCATGTTTCTGGAAACATCCGAAGCTGGACTCTGTGTGTGCATGTGTGCTCCTGGCAAAGCTGTCACCTCTCCCGAGGAAGTGGGCCAGTCTATACTATAGGTTTACATCATTTTCACAAATTCAGGACAGTGCTTACATTTACATTGGTAGCAGACATATTCTTTGTCAAGAACCCTGTCACTGGAGGTGATCATGAACCCACTCCATCATTTCAGAGGCGCCCACACTCGTGTGCCACTGTCACACGCCTGTTACTCCAGGAGTTGGGTATCGCCTTGACCCAACCATTCTCAAAACCCTGATGGGGCACAGGCAGCCTGGGCATCCCCTTCTACTGCTCCCATTTGTCTTTTAAAAATGCAGCAGTTTGGGCTTCCCTGGTGGCGCAGTGGTTGAGAGTCCGCCTGCCGATGCCGGGGACACAGGTTCTTGCCCCGGTCCGGGAAGATCCCACATGCCGCGGAGCGGCTGGGCCCGTGAGCTATGGCCGCTGAGCCTGCGCGTCCGGAGCCTGTGCTCCGCAACGGGAGAGGCCACAGCAGTGAGAGGCCCGCGTAGAGCAAAAAAAAAAAAAAAAAAAATTGCAGCAGTTTGAAGGAAACGCCATTTCTTTTCTTTTTTAATTAAACTTTATTTTGAGAATTGTACATCCATATGCAATTGTAAGAAATACTACAGAGAGGTCCCATGTGCCATTTACCCAGTTTCTTCCAATGGTAACATCTGGCAAAACCGTCGTACCATGTCATAACCAGGATATTAACATTGGTCCAGTCAAGATTCAGAGCATTCCCATCACCACAAGGTACCCTCCTTTATAACTACACCCACTTCGCTCCTATTCCCATCCCCATCTTACCCCCTGGCCACCACTAAGCTATTCTTCATTTCTATCCCTTTGTCAGAAAATGACATGTCTTAATGAACAAAAAGCACACGAGAAATGTTTCATGTGTAATGCAATGATTTAAGCACTTTCCATATATTAACTCACTTAATCCCTTTATCAGCCTTATGAGGTGAGAGCCACAATTCTCCCTAGTTTGTAGATGTGGAACCTGGGCACAGAGACTCCCGACCAGGAAGTGGCTGAGCCAGGATGAGAAGCTGGGGGGTGGCCCAGAGGCCATTCTCTCGGACACTGTTTGCTAGGACACAGAATCTCTTCTCTGCCTCCCCCCAGCCCAAGCTGCCCTTGAACTTTGTCTTCATTGTGTTTCTGTCTGCCCCCATGGCCCTTGTTTGCAATCCTGAGACCCTGAGAAATTACCAAAATGGAGGCCCTCCTTTGCACATGGGCATGCACTGCACCTCTGCAGCACTGCCCACATCTCTTAGGTAGGGAGAAGGTTTTAGAGAGAGGTTCTGAAATGCTGGTCAATAAACTGGCCGAATCAGAGTCAGGGGAGGCTGGCTAGAAATACAGGTTCCAGGGCCGGGACCCACTGAATCAAACCATTTAAGGATGGGGCCCAGGAATCTTAGTTTCTCCTCCGCACGGTCCAGTTTTGCGCTCAGAGGATCAGAATGCGTTCTAACTGTAAGCGTCAACAGTCAGGGCTCACCAGCTGGTGACGGAGTCCACTTCGGAGCGGACAAATAGAATGAACGTGGTCAGAGGGGGCAAGGGCCCAAACCCGTGGCCAGGGTCCAGAGGCTGGAGGAGGGATTTCCAGCAAGAGAAAGAAGAGCTCTCAGGCCTAGAGGTTCCCAGGCTGAGGATTTAGACCCAGTGAGCGGGGTGGGAATGCGGTTTCTGGTGCTGACTCACAAGCTTGGAACTAGGTCCCAGAATCATGGGCTGAACTGTCTGATCTGGGACACAGGTCACCCTGGGCTGCACTGAGCGTGGCAACGCTGAGACCGAGGGCAGGGCCTCCCAGATGGGAGAGAGGGCTCAGAGGTGAAAAAAAAAAGCAGGCCTGATGATCCAAGAACAAACATGAATCAGGACAAACAACCCAAGGGGAACACACATTTCCCTTTCCTCAGAATGATCAGTTCTGTTCTCAAGCCAGTTTCCTTACGGGCAATCACCCTGCTTAATTTGCTCTTAGGCATGCTTCTCAGTTCCTTCCCGAAATATTAGGAATTTCTATTCATTTGCTGAGTAAAAGTGTCTGTCATCGTTTGGAGAACCTAATTTGTTTATGAACATTTTGGTCATTTATGTGCCTTTCTGTCCACCGTGGGGAAAAAAATTCTTGACATGCAAATACTTCATGAGGGTGAGCAGATTTAAAGAGTTCAAAGAATGTGCACATACATTGCAAAAGGAGTTGGAGATTATGGCGAAGCATGTTAAGAGATCGTGTGATTCCACAGACATGCAAGGGCTGAGAAGTTCAGCCCGGGAGTTTCTTACTCAGGATAAACTCACGGACTATCACAGTCTGTGGTGGGGCGCTGTCGGGAAGATGGGAATTTGAGTCCTGGCCTTGTCACCTGGCGCATTGTCGGGACTCTCTAAGCTTCATTGCCCTCTGCTACAAAGTGGAAATAAGAACACTTCCTGGGGACTTCCCTGGTGGTCCAGTGGTTAAGGCTCCTTGCTTCCACTGCATGGAGCATGGGTTCGATCTCCCTGGTTGGGGAACTGAGATCCTACGTGCCGCATGGCACGGCCAAAAAGATAAATAAACAATTTTTTTTTTTAAGAAAGAACACTTCCCGTGCAGATTAAACAATATATGCCCATAAGACCATCAGTGCAATGTCGAGAGACACAGCCAGCAAGCAAGAACTGGAAGGCATTCTTACTGCACTCTAGAACCAATTAAATATTTCTATTGACCAGTGGTTGTCAAACTTCAGAGTGCATGGGACTCACCAGGAGAGCTGTTAAAACACAGGTGGCTGGGCCCCCAGAGTTTCTGATTCTGTGGGTCTGGGATCAGGCCCCGGAATTTACACTTCCACCAAGTTCCCAGGTGATGTTGATGGCCCAGGGGCCACACTCTGAGAAGGCAGTAGAGACATCACCTGTCCTTTAAGAGGTTGAGCAGTATGGTCAGTAATACAGCAATAACTTTGTATGGTGACAGATGGTTGCTAGACGTACCCTGGTGATCATTTCATAATGTAGGCAAGTGTCACATCACTAGGTAGTGCACCTGAAACTAACGTAATATTGTACATATCAACTACATTTCAATTTTAAAAAATTAATAAGTAAATTAAGAAGTTTTTTAAGAGGCTGTCCATACTCACAAGAAAGGACTTGGTACCCCAGAATCATTTCTGCCCTTGTGCTTGCTCTTTGATGCACACTCCCCTTTCCTGTGAAGTTGCTCCTTTGGGAATTTGTTCTCACTGCATTCTGAGGTGAGGTCTGATGGGGCAGTGGAAGTGACCATCCTCCAGGAGGAATTATGTCTCTATTGAGCTCCGTTGAGAGGTGGTGAGGGGTCATGGGAAGAGTTCTGGACTTCTGCTCCATCACTCACCTATTCCCTACCCTTACTCTGCTACATTTTCTTCACAGTCTGAAATTACATTACTTAGTGTTTTGTATTTTTATTGGCTTTCTCCCCTAGTAGAATATAAATGCCTAATCAAGTATGAGCTCACCTTAACCTGATTACTTACATCTGCAACAATCCTGTTTTCAAATAAGGTCACATTCACACAGATACCTAAACAGAGGGTTAGGACTTCAGCATGTCTTCGGAGGGAACACAATGAAACCCATAATACCCACCTACTTTTCCAAGCTAGAAATAGAGAACGCATCCTTGAAGTCCCTCCTCTCCCCTCTGTTGTCCAGTCCCTTAAGTTCTGTTTTCTATGAGAGACGGCTCACATGCAGCCCTCTCTGTCTGTTTTCCTCCTCACTCCACGGCCCCAGCCACCACTGCTGCCTGGATGCCCTGCTGTTCCAAAGGTCTGATGGCCCCACTGCCTAGAGGACAACGTCCAGATGCTATTTTGACACAAGGCCCTTGACTCCACTTCCTCTCCACCTTCTTTTCTGCCTCTTCTTTCCCTGGCTCCCAGGTCCTGGCCACACAGAATTTCTACACGTTCCTCAAATGTATTATAACATTCTGTCACTTTGTCCAAAGAGCCTTTCTCTGGTTTCCAACTTTTACTACAAACTTTACCATGTCATAGAGTGATCATACATTTGTTTACATATGTCTCCCCCAGTGACATCCCAGCCTCCACTTCCTAAGTGCAGTGTGAGTCTTTCTTTCTCATCTCTGTCTACCTAGGGATTGGTATATTTCTGAGCACCCCAGATGTATCTGTTGAATGCACAGGTCCTTGGTTCTTGTTATGCTTCTGCCACTCTCTTTGACCTTGGATAAATGGCTTAACTTCTCTGGTCTCCCACTGGTAAGTTTAGAGGATCTGTAAGATCCCTTTGAACAACCATCTGCAGGTGCCCTGACCTGTGTGTGCTGCATGGCACATCCTGCAGGAGCTTCTCTTTCTGTGGTCAGGAGCAACCAATGGCGGAAGAGTCTAACCAGTGGCATGGAGCCAGCATTTTTCCTTAAACGTCTTTGCAAATATTTTTTCAGCGAAAAGCTCAAGGGAGTAAACCCCTTGGCAAGGTCCTAAGACACGACAGAAGAATGAGCACAGGAACTTCCTGTATGATGTCCTGGGAGCCTAGAAGGTTCCTGCCTTCACGAGGGAGACAGAAAGGAGCCCACTAGGCAGCTTATCTTAGAATCATAAAACCTGAGGATCACGAGAGACCTTCAGGGTCATCTGATGCTTAATTCTTCTGTATACAGTCTTAGTACACATGTGACATAAGGAAGTTGGTGAGACGCACCCCACTAATGTTGGAGAAAATGAACCAAAGTCTATACTTTGATCTCCTGATCATAGGAGGAGCCATAGTTAGAACTCAAGGTCAAGATTTCTTGCCTCTCTTTTGTGCTCAACAGCCATTATGCTTAAGGGAATGACTACATTTTAGTCTATTTAGATGAAGTACATACTTAAGAAATTGTTGATTGTGCTGTTTAAGTGGATCCCTCTACCCAGACAGTTGCTTTCTTTGCAAGCACAATACAGTCTAAGTCTGCTCCTGGGAACCTGGCTTTCCCATGACATGACATGCACCAAAAAACAAACCAAAGAAATTTTAATATATCAAGCCAAAGGTAACAAGATCAACTTTTAAAATTCCTCCAGAAACAAAACAAAACAAAACAACAGCTGCTTTCTAAGAACTATAGGCATCAAATTGCTGGAGAGACCCGTGTTTTGCCCCTCTTACAAGACATTCAGAACAGGAATGCCATTGGAAATTAAGGAGCTGTTTCTGGTGCTGAAAGACAAGGATGTTCTGTATGACCAAGGACCCGTGACTCTCCTTCCCCTTCGTGCCTGCCCATCACTGTTCTCTTTGATCAGGAGCTCCTGGAAGGCCTGGATGACCCCTAGTGCAGCACCTAGCTCGTTGCCACTTAAGATTAGACAGAAATATTCCTTCTCTGCACCATCCATCTGGAGGCCAAAATGGCCCATTTGGGTAAGAGATGACAAGACGGGGTGAAACCCTGAATCCCTGGTAGCAGAAGTAACCCTAGGACTGATGGGGAGTCACAAAAGCATTAATCCCTTGACATAAGAATTACATCAGGTAAGTTCCTTTATCTGATAAATGGAGAAATGATTCGGACTTCTTGTAGGGCTAGAAACGTGATAAATGTGAAGGCTTTCAAGCATTCAAAAAGCAGGGATGAAAATGATTATTGATAATATAGTAAAAAATGCTTGTGATAAATCATGTCACTGCTTTCTGAAATTCTTTCCAAATTTAGCTTCTGTAAAAAAATATACTCCTGTTCCTAATTCTAAAATTGCTACCGGTAATTTTGGCCACCATCTCAGGAAATCTCATACACTGTGAGAATTTTTAAATGTTTTTGAAAGGTGCTAATAAGTGAAGAGCTTATAAACGGTCTTTGAAATGGCTTTTTCTAGCATCCCCAAATTCAGAAGGAGTCCCAGTATATCAAGTATCTCTGCTGTGATGACGCAAGAATGCTAAATCAGTGGGTTACGGGAATCAGGATCGCCAAGGTGAGAGAGCGTTCGGACTCACCCTATCTTTGCTAACCAGCCTCCTGACCTGGGTCCAGTCTTTGTGCTACTGAGAAACAGCTGATCCATTCTTACTGAGTCAATGCCATTAAGGGGTCAATGCCATAGATATTACCTTATTTGCCCATTGGTTTTTTTTAAGTAAATGAGAGTGGTTGATACATGGACCTCTCCCATGACCTGAGAGTCAGGGATTTACTTTCACATGAGACATCTCAGCTATTGATGTATGGAGAGCTTTGCAAGTGTCTTGTGTAATTAAGAAACATGAGATACAATCTGCAGTAGAATTACATAAAGATATATGTCATCACAGTGCGTGGCTAAAGCTCTCCTCTAATGGGGAGGTGAAGGTATTACCTGACTCTGCTAATCTGGAAAATTATTTAACATATGAAAACATGATTTGTGGATTTTTTTCATTGAAATACGTCGACTAAAAAATATCTCAGGAAAGGAATAAAAAGAGTAGTGATGAAGTCCTTTTTTCCCTGAATTTGCAGTTTGCAGTTGAGTGCAGAATTCGGGATTACTCTCTTGCTTCTTTTGTGTTCTCTCCCTAGTATGGAAAGACGCTCTATGATAGCTATCAGCGTGCCATGGCCAGGGCAGGGCTTGCCTCTCGGTGGACAAACCTGGGCACTGTCAACGCAGCCCCACCAGCCCCGTCTTCTACAGGTACCTTGCAGAGGGGAGAGTCTGACACCTGTTCAAAGCTCAGAGGTCGTGTTCAAACTTATCTAATGTATTTCATAGAAACAGAACTTTGTAGACACTGTACAGAATACATTCCCTCCTGATGGTCAAATTTAAGATCCCGCCCCCCCCCCACACACACACTTGTATCTATTTCTTTATAAGTGACCTTTAGCAAAGCTCTGACCCTTTTTTCATGATATGCCTGTGGACAAGATGGTGATCACCAGCTTAGGGTGAGCTTGTAGGGAGCTGTGTCTCATCACAGTATAGATGTGATGTTTGTCCGAGGCTCCATTAGTGCCCAGCAGGCTGCTTGCACCAACAGTGAGATCATTCCTTGGTGTTTTGCCTCAATAACATCATGGCTAGAGCCCCGTACCCAATTCTGGACATCACATTTTTGTTGTTGTTTTTTTTGGTTTTTTCTGTTTTTTTTGTGTGGTACGCGGGCCTCTCACTGTTGTGGCCTCTCCCGTTGCGGAGCAACAGGCTCCGGACGCGCAGGCTCAGCGGCCATGGCTCTCGGTCACAGCCGCTTCGCCACATGTGGGATCTTCCCGGACCGGGGCACGAACCCGTGTCCCCTGCATTGGCAAGCGGACTCTCAACCACTGCGCCACCAGGGAAGCCCTGGACATCACATTTTAATGGTAATATAACAGCTACTGGTTTATATTTTTAAGAAGGAGGGCAAGACATTGAGGGATGGAGTGGGTACTATGCATTGCTTTATATACACATTATTTCTTGTCCTTACAACCACCCTGCAAGGTATACATTATTATCCTCACTCCACAGTTGAGAGAACTGAAGCTTGGAGAAGTTGGTATGTAGTACTTCTCAGTGGTTGAGCTGTGATTCAAACACATTGTCTTTATGATACATAATGGTTGGAAGAACTTGAACCATTGTGGCCAGTGATTTCATCAATTGTACCTCTTAATGAAACCCCAATAAAAACTCTAGACACCAAGGCTTGGGGGAGCTTCCTGGTTGGTGAACATTCAAGGAACCAGGTGGGTTACATGCCTTGACTCCACAGAGAAGGGGGTCTACGTCCAGGACCCACCCAGACCTCGCCCTGTGGGCGTCCGTTGTAATAAAACTGTAATGGGTGAGTATAGAGCTTTCCTGAGTTCTACAAGTCATTGTGTTGAATTATTGAACCTGAGGGGTCGTGGGAACCTCTCAGTTTATAAAGGGCTGGTCAGAACTGGCAGTTGGCTGGCATTGAAGTGGAGGCAGTCTTGTGAAGGTTGTACCTTACACCTGTAGAGTCTGGTGCCAACTCCAGGAGGTGTCAACTGAATTACAGTCCACCCACTTGGGTGGAAACAGAACCCACATCTTGCCAGGACCTTAGCTCTACCAGTTATGTGTGTGTGTCAGAGGTCACTGGGGATTTGGGGGTGCTGTGAGATGCTATTTTGATAGGGCACCACTGAGCCCACATCCAGACACAGGCATCCCTCCCATGAAGTTCCCAAGAGAAAGATATAGACACAGGAACCGTGGCAAATTAGAATTCCATGTTTGATCAGCTGGGCTAGTGTTCATAACTCCCAATTCAAGGCTACCTGTTAGAACAAGCTAGAGCATGTGGTTTAAACTCAAAGCTTGAAATGGGCATCTCTCTCGCCTAAGTTTCAGCCCTAGCCAGAGGCGACTATAACACCAGGGATTTAAAGAAAAAGAGGAAGAAAAGAAGGGAGCAAGAGAGGAGGGAGGGGAAAAGGAAGGAAGGAAGGAAGCAGAATGACTGGGCTGGCTCTCAACCCACAGGACTCTGCCCACCGTTAACCTAGTATATAGGAAATCTGGAGGTTGAGAAAAGGAGAGGGTAGGGGGAGTGAGGCTTCTCCAGCGTGGGGAGAGGGATTGGGACATCCTTTCCTCCTAGAGGGCTCGGCATACGGTAGACACTGAGTCCGTCACAGATCTGTCGACATCAACCACAACCGGGCCCTTAATACCGCCTGTGGCTCTTACTGTGTTTCTCTAGACCAATGGTTCTCGACCGAGGGAGATTTGGACCCCCAGGGAAGACTTGGCAATGTCTGAAAACATGTTTGGTTGTCATGCTTTGGGGGGTGCTTGTGTCATCTAATGGGTAGAGGCTAGGGATGCTGCCTGTCCTGCAATGCACAGGACAGCCCTGAACAACAAAGAATTTGCCAGTCCCAGATGTCAGTAATGTTGAGAAGACCTATCCCAGTCAGTGTAATCTCCTAGCTTCTCTAATTGTTTCAGACATTCTTCACTCTCCTCAGATTTCCAATCTCCAGCCCCTTTACACTCAGCAAAAAAAAAAAAGGAACCATCAACTTTCCACCACCTGACCCAGTGACTTACCTGCATCTACACCCATCCTAGCCCATGTCTATTGTGTTACCTCCTAACAAGGGCCGATTCTTCCACGCATGCTCTCATCCCCTATTCTTGCCCCAACTGGAGTCCTGCAGCGCAACTCTGATGCTGCCCCTGGAGTTAGCTCAGACGCCAAAAGGGCACAGTCCTAATAAGGCTGCCCTTCCTTCAGATGCCAGCCACACTTCAGGGGTCCCCAGGCCACCCAAACTTTTGACCTACCAGCCACAAATCTGGAGGTTTCCCAGAACCCCCTTAGGTTCAACAGTTCAACTCACAAAACTTGGGAGAGTGCTACCCTTATTGTTACAATGTTATTATAAAGTATACACTGGGACTTCCCTGGTGGCGCAGTGGTTAAGAATCCGCCTGCCAATGCAGGGCACACGAGTTCGGTGGGGAACCTCTGGTACGGGAGGATCCCACATGCCGTGGAGCAGCTAAGGCCGTGTGCCACAACTACTGAGCCCGCCTACTGCAATTACTGAAACCCGCTCACCTAGAAGCCCATGCTCCACAACAAGAGAAGCCACCGCAATGAGAAGCCCGTGCACCACAATGAAGAGTAGCCCCCGCTCACTGCAGCTAGACCACACGCAGCAATGAAGACCCAACACAACCAAACAATAAAGAAAGAAAGAAACATTTTTAAAAATTAAAAAAGTAAGTAAAGGATACACATCAGGACCAGCCAAACGAAAGATGAATAAGGTGAGGTCTAGGAGGGTCCCAGATGAAGAGCTGTGTCCTCTGGAATCAGGGTGCATCACCCTTCCAGCACATGGATGTATTCACCACCAGGAAAGCACCACTGTCCAGATTTTTTATTGGGATTTCACTTCATCGACATGATTGATCAAATCATTGACCACGTGACTGAACTCAATTTCTAGCCCCCCGTTCTCTACTCTGCCGATGTCAGGCTGGCCCAAAGCCTCAACCCTCTAATCAGTCGGTTGGTCTTCTGGTGACCAGCACCCATCCTGATCCACCTTGTTTGCATAAACTCAGATGTGTTCCTAGGGGCTGAATAACAAAGACACTCTGATAGCTTGGAAAATACCAAGTTCTGTGCCAGGAACCCAGGACAAAGACCAGAGAGATGCATGATTATGCCATTCTCTTCTACTTTCTCTTCTGCTCTACTGTTTTCTTCTCATCAATATCCCTCCCTTCTTCAAAGAAACAAAATCAAATTTAAAACCCTCCTACAACTCCAAATCCCCCTCCAGCTAGTGCCCCATCTGACGAGCAACTATTCTAAAAGGTGGACCATATTTGCTGTCTCCATTTTTCTACTTCCTTTTCACTCTTCAACCCATTTCAGTCAGGCTTCTTTCTGCCTCTACTACCTGGTGGAAAATGCTCTTGCTAATCTCACCAGCGGCCTCTGTGTTGCTAAAGCAAACTACTGTAAACCCCTCTTTTTAGTCCACCTTTCAGCAACTCCAACACAACTGGCCACTCCTCCTTGAACCAATCTCCTCTCTCGGCTTTCCAGATAGCACACACTCCAAGTCCCCCACCCCGCCCCCCCCAACTTCTCTGACCACTCTTTTTTTAACCTCCTATAGTAACTCTTCTTCTACCCCACCTTAAACTACCCAAGACCCATCAATCCTAACCCTATCCTCATTTTACACTATCTCCCTAAGTGATCTAATCCACCCCCAGCACTGTGTATGAGCTGACCACCTATATAGCTACGTAAATCCAATCCAGGCTTCTCTGTTGACCTTCAAACCCGTGTTTCCGACTGTCTGCTCATTGGCTTCACGTGGCTCCTTCCCAGACACCTCAAACTCAACATCGGCGAAACTGAGCTCATCCTCTTACCCTCCAGACTTGCCGCCCGTTGTTGTCCTGTTTCCATCAACAACATCATCGTCTGCCCAACTGCTCCCGCAGAAAACATGCAAGAAAACTCACCTCTAAATCCAGCCACTTCGAAATCCTGCTGCCTCTACCTTCCGAATATTGGCCAAATCTGTCCTTGCCTGTTTGTCTCCATTGCCATCAACTCCTAGCCACCACGATCTTCACTTGGCCCCATGGGGTGGTGCTTCAGCCCTTCAGATGGTTTCCACTGCTCTCAGATTAAGTCCCCAGTCCTTAGCAAGGCCACCAAAACCTGCAGGAAGTGAGCCTCGCCCATCCCACCTGCCTCTTTCCCCACCCCTGTCTTCCTGTTCCTGTCACAGAGCCCATCTGCTTTTCCCACTTTTTCAAAGCCCCAAGCACCATCCTTTTTCAAGGACTCCTCAGATGCTCTTCCTCTGTTTATGATGCTCTTTTTTTTTTTCTTTGTGGTACGCGGGCCCCTCACTGTTGTGGCCTCTCCCGTTGCGGAGCACAGGTTCCGGACGCGCAGGCTCAGCAGCCATGGCTCACGGGCCCAGCCGCTCCGCGGCATGTGGGATCTTCCCAGACCGGGGCACGAACCCGTGTCCCCTCCATCGGCAGGCGGACTCTCAACCACTGCGCCACCAGGGAAGCCCTATGATGCTCTTTGATTTCATGTGGCTAATTCCTGCCCAGCCTCAGATCTCAAATGAATTGTCCTTGGTAGGCCAGTCATAATTAATAATCTGTGTGATTATTAGTTTAGTATCTGTTCCCTCCTCCAGGCACTGAAGGAAATCATGAGGTCAGGGACTGTTTCTGTCTGGTACATCATAGTTTTCCCAGCACGGACCGCAGTGTTGGGCAGATAACAGGCACTCGGGTAGAATTCGAAGATGGTTGGGACGACAAATGGAAAAATGAATTAATACCTGGTAGGGTTTCTCTGAGGGTGAAGTAATGTGAACAGCCTTAATACTAAATGCAAAATGCATGTTCATTCCGTTTCTCCTAAATGAATTGCTTAAATCCAATTTTTGAAGAACACCATTGCAGCAGTCAGATGAGATGTCCATTGATCAAAAAGGAGGATCTTTCCCATGATGGAATATCTGTTAGTAGATAGTAAATTAACCCATCTTGGTTCTGCTGTAGAGTCTTATTTATCAAAATTAAGCCCTGCAGCCCTACAGAGGACAAATGTGCTGAGATCTTAAAATAAACCATACTGAGAGCATCCCTGCTTATTAGTAAATGCTTCCATTTGAGCATCTAAGGGGAAAAACGTCCTCAATTTAAACTTGCAGTTTATGCCTTAGAATGTATTGCCACGAGCACCTGCTGGGTGGGATTTTAAGCTCTAAAGAGCTATATTAGTGACCAGCTCGGAAGGAACTGAAGATGATGAGCTTAGAAGGAAGGGAAGCCACTTTCAAATAGAACGTGAAGTTCATTCTTCTCAGTTACACACATACGTACGCGATGACCGTGATCACATCTTAGCAACAAAGACCCGCTTGAAATGACGCCATCTTTTAAAATTCAGTTCTTCTCGTATATTATTATCCAAGCCTCTCTCTTCGCCTAAACTCATCACGCAAAATCACTAGGGCTCCTTGGAAGGTGTTTAAGGGACCCATGTCCATCCAGGAGCCTGGGACAAATCAAACCACACGTTCCTTGCAACAGCTCTCTTCCCTCCGCCGCCAAAATTAAGGTAAATGTCAAGAATAGTGTTGAAAAAACAAACGTTCCTTGGGATCAGAGGAGTTACTGGCTGATGGGCTCACTTGAACCTTGGGCTGTTTGGGGCACTAGTCAGGGAGCCTCCTTCATCACCCCAACAACTGTTTTCTGAGTCATTGGCTTGCAGAGTGGGGGTCACCCACAGAGGACAGACTTCCTGGACCTTGGACCCACGAGAGACAGATCAGAACAAGAACTGCAGCCGGGGAGACCTTGCATGGGCACTAACTCTCCCTGGGCAGGACCTGCTATAAAACCATCTGATAGAGCCTGGAGACAATCAACCCCAGGCCCCGTCAGTCTGATGCCTCCTCCGCTTCAACTTTTCACCTGGAATCCCTTTCCTCTCCTGCCCTCTCCCTCTTCACGTGGTTCACCCAGAGTCCTGGAGAGGCAGGGCCAAGTGGTGCAGGGTCACTGGCTGGGAGTGAAACCGCAGACGATTTGTGTGCCTCTGCTGTGATTACCCAATGGAAAATCCCGAGGCATCGTTCTACATCCAGAGTGTTTAGCAACAAGTAATGTATTCTCGATAAATGGCAGGGTTTTTTCTTTTATATTAGGAAACAGCCGTGGAGGCTTTTTTTTAGTACTTATTAAATGATTTTATGACTTTAGCCACTATTTTTCATCAGGACTCTTTCGTGGCAATTGGCAGAAATCCAACTCAATCTAGTTTAAGCAACAAAAACCAAGGGGGAGAGATTTACTATGGCACAAAACTAGGAAATCCAGAGGTAGGCTGCTTTCAGGCACAGCGGGATCCAGGGGGTTAAGCGAAGTCATCAAGATACTGTTTTTTTCTTGGGCAGTGTCCCCATGAGGTGGCAAGGACTGCCACTGGCTCTCTAGGCTAACATTTTTCACACAGCTGGAAATCTTAGTACAAAGAGAAAGCCCCACTTCCGAAAACGCCCTGGAAGGGCTCCATTGCATGCTTATACCTAAATCACGTAGCCACACTGAAGAGGATGCCAGTACAAGTGGTAGGATCGGCCCTTTACAAACCACATGGGTGAAGAAGGGGATGAGGGATCTGTCCCCTCCTGGGAATGCACTTGAGTTCTGTAAAACATATGTTTAATAAACTTCCCACCCCTAATTCCTTTGAGGTCTGCCAGAGAGACGTGACAGCAGGAGGAGTGGTGTTGCTACTTGACAGCTGGGACGTTAATACTGTGACCCCAGGACAACCTAGATCTGAAATTGGTGGCACCTACAGGATATACGAGTTATGTGGGTACCCATGGGTTGTCTCAGGATGGGGCAGAGAACCCACAGAAAAGATTAGACTTCTTGGTAAAGGGAGGACAGCAGCTTGGAGCATCTGAGAGATTGCTATAGATGTGACTTCTTTTGTTCCCACAGACCGGCAAAGACCTAGACATCCTGGTTACATAGCAATGTGCACTATGTTGTTGAGGAATCAGACTGTGTGTGTTTGGGCAAAAGAAGCAAAATATATATATATTGATAATTTGTGCCCTTTAAAGGAATTTCCCCTAACTGTCTTCAGTATTCAGCTTTGGTTTCTGTTTATACAAAGGTGTTTCCATTACCTGTAAAGAAAGATTTTGAATATGCATACAAAGAGGGAAGAGGGGAAAGAGAAGAGACCAAAGGAAATGAGGAGATTAAGCACTTTGGAATCTAAGGGGTTTAAATCTCTCAGGGGCGGCATGGGATGGGACACAAGGCCTTATGAAAAACTCTTAAATTTAAACATCCTAAGACCTTAAGAAGTTTAAACCTGTTACTTTCCGCCCTCCAGAGCAAAGATGTGGCTAATCAGAGAGAGACATTAAATAGTCATAGAGATAATCTTGTGTTTACGTGGCACAGGGTGTTAAGTTCTGACAGCGCCGAGCAGATGTGCCGAGGAGGGCAGCTCTGAACAAGGAGATGGCTGCTCTTGCTGAATGAGGAGCATGCATTTTTACAGCAAAAAACCTTACAGCAGAACAAGTTGGTATAGCCTGTTCCAGCCTTTTGATTGTATAAATGGACATGAACATATTTTTATTCTGAAATAATTTCAAACCTACAGAAAAGTTGCAAGAATAATGCAAAGAATTTCCATAGACTCTTGACCCAGAGCACCGATACTGAGTATTTGTCACATTTGCTGTATCATCCCCCTCTCCCTATCCCACCCCCCATATGTTGTCCCTAGACCTTTTTTTTTTTGGAGCCTCTTGAGAGTAGATTGACTATATTGTGTCGCTTTGTCCCTTAAATCTTCCCTTTGTGTTTCCTAAAACAACAAAAAAAGGCTATTCCCTTACTAACCACAGTACAGTTATCAAATTCAGGAAATTTAACATTTCATGTTGATAGAGTATATTTATGTAAACCGCAGCCCATATCCCAGTTTTGCCAGTCGTCGCAATGAAGCCTTTACAGCAATGCTCTTTCCTGGCACTGGTTCCGTCCAGATTTGGAGTTTGCATTTAGGCATCATGCCTCTTTCATCCCCTTTCCTCTGGAACATTTCCTCAGCCTTTCTTTGTCTATCAAGACATTAACATTTTTTAAAGAATACAGGCCATTTATTTTATAGAATGTCCCTCAGTTTGGATGTGTCTGATATTTCCTCGTAATTCATCTCAGGTAATGTGTTTGGGGCAGGACTAAGCTGCCGTGTCCTTCTCGGGGTATCCCAGTTGGAGGCATATGGTGTCTATTGCCCCTCATTGGAAACATTCATTCTGACCACTTGGCTAACGTGCTGTCCGATTTCTCTCCTGTGCAGTTATTTCATGTTGTACTTAATAATTCGTACAGAGATACTTTGAGATAATGCAAGTGTCTGATTCCTCATCAGACCTTCCCCTCTTCCCTGCCTCCTGAAGTACTTAATGACCTTCTCTGAGTTGTTGCATAGAGTTTTGGGTTTTTCAAAATATTTGGAAAATATTTAGAGAAGCAAGCACACAGTCATTTCATAAATATTTGGCAGAACTGCTGGTACTGAGCAGAGCTAAGGCAACCTCAGAATCCCTCAGGGAGGAGACCTCAGGTCGGGGTCTGGGAGGCAGTTCAGTCATGGGAGGAGCAGGCTCAGTATGTGGAGAGCTGGCTGTCCTCCCCCCCGGGATGCCCTCTCCGGAGCCAGAGACATCAACACACAGCTGCTTCTCTCTGACTCTCAAAACTGTGAAACCTCAGCTAGGCACACTTTTGTGCAAAAGGACAAATAAAAAGGCAGGAGGGCTTCCCTGGTGGCGCAGTGGTTGAGAGTCCGCCTGCCGATGCAGGGGACACGGGTTCGTGCCCTGGTCCGGGAGGATCCCACATGCCGCGGAGCGGCTGGGCCCGTGAGCCATGGCCGCTGAGCCTGCGTGTCCGGAGCCTGTGCTCTGCAATGGGAGAGGCCACAACAGTGAGAGGCCTGCATACCGCAAAAAAAAAAAAAAAAGGCAGGAAAAGAAGCACATATCAGGACTTCCTGGGGAAAAAAAATCTAATTTCAGGATATAGTGGGGGTTTGTATATTTTGCCCAATCCCCTCTGTCCACCTTTTTTTTAAAAAAAATAAATTTATTTATTTTTGGCTGCATTGGGTCTTCGTTGCTGCGCGCGGGCTTTCTCTAGTTGCGGCGAGTGGGGGCTACTCTTCGTTGCAGTGCGCAGGCTTCTCATTGCGGTGGCTTCTCTTGTTGCGGAGCACGGGCTCTAGGCGCACGGGCTTCAGTAGTTGTGGCTCTCGGGCTCTAGAGCGCAGGCTCAGTAGTTGTGGCACATGGGCTTAGTTGCTCCGCGGCATGTAGGATCTTCCCGGACCAGGGCTCAAACTCTTGTCCCCTGCATTGGCAGGTGGATTCCTGACCACTGCGCCACTGGGGAAGTCCTCTCTACTGTTTTTGTGCTCAAAGTATTTTTTGTTGAGGATAACGTTCAAAAGTTGTTCCTGTACATAGCATGGTATGAACCCAGATACATCCATTTCAGAAAAATCTTCAACAACAACAATTCTTTTAAAAAGGAGGTTTTCAAGTTTCATTTTCCAGTCACGAAAAAGTTTTTAAAAGCAGAACATACTGTTCTCTAGGACCCCAGTTAATCCAGATTTTGTTGCTTGTATAAAGTATTCATTTCCCTGAATGTTTTGCTGAATTTCATGAAGTATTGTCGTAGAACCTCAGGTTTTTTCAAAAGCCCTGTGTACCTGTGAATCCTTTTGCTTTGGAGACATAAAACTGCTTTGTCTTTTCAGGTTAACTCTGAAGGATGTTGAAAATACTTTGCCCACTCTTTTTTTATTGAAGTATAGTTGATTTACAATATTGTATTAGTTTCAGGTGTACAGCAAAGGGATTCAGGGTTGTTTTTTTTTTTTGGATTATTTTCCAGTATACGTTATTACAAGACATTGAGTATAGTTCCCTGTGTTATACAGTAACTCCTTGTTGCTCACCTGTTTTATATACAGTAGTTTGTACCTGTTAATCCCGTACTCCTAATTTTCCCTCCCACCTTTGCCCACTCTTCTTGTCTCTCTTCCTCCCCTTTAGGAGTTAAAACAGGCACCACCCAGGCCAATGGTCAGATCCCCCAGGCAGCACATTCTATGAGTACTGTTCTCGGAGAAGCCCAGAGACAGGTTGAAACAACTAAGGTAAGACCCACTTCTATCAGACTGTCACCTGTAAGCCCATATCCTAAACCATTAGCAGTATTCTAATTGTTCTTTTAAAAAGAGAAAATAGAGTTCCAACAATTCAAAAGTCACTGTAATTTCATTTAGATAATTGCTTCATATATATATATATTTATCTCAAAGTTACATAGGCTAGGATGGAAAATTAAAACCAACTATCACAGCTTCGGGGAAATGTAAGAATTTTTTTTAATGCCCAGGATTGGTAACTATTTTTAGTTTAGCTACATTTATTTTGACTGAAGCAATTTTTTTGTTTGTTTGTTTAGTCAAGTGGTTTTAGCACTCTCTGAAAGTGGCATTTGCATTTTAAGCCCTTGGGATTTTTACTTATTTTTTCTGAATAAATTAGAGCAACATGTTAGTCAGAAGCCCTTTGTTAAATGCTATCTGGATCCCAAACCAGATTAGAAGAGTACTGACAGGGTCCCACTATAAAAGATTCATTATTGTATTTTTCTGTTAACGTTCTACATATGTCCTCAGGGTGACAGAGAAGAAAACGCATTTTAAAATAATTTCCAAATTGGTGTAACATTCTCCGTAACTTTTTTTTTTAGTAGAGATTAATGAAGATTCATTTAAATCTATCTAAAAATTATAGCCAAAAGTTATAATTTAGTTATTAGTCCAATTGGTAATGACTTAATTGACTATACAAGTTCCACTGAATATTTCCCATGTATGATTCAAACCAGTCTTAAATGTGTTTCAGTAGTTTTCCACCTCATTCTCCCCTTTCATTTTGTCCATCAGCCAGTGGTGGGAACAGTTAAATCCTGTATTTATCGAGCTTCTTATAATTTTTGAAAACCACAATAGACCATTAAAAGGTGTGTTTCTCTAATATTCTTGTTAGCTTCTCAAGTCTGACAATCTCATCTTGCAGTGTACTTTCAGCGATTATTATTTTCATGGTTTTTGTAATGCCAACTGAAGAAAAACATTTTTAAATGCTGAAAGCAATAAAAGGATCCCAGAATAGAAATCACTTAACTATGCGTGAACACTAATTCCCAAACTGCCTGTTCAGAATTTTTTAAAAAATACAGCACCAGTTAATTTCTTATGCTAAGCAGTTGAACTAAATAAAATAAACTCAATCATAAGGGCACTTTGTTAGGGGGAAAAAAAATTTCTAATCTCCAGTGGCAAGAGGTTATTAAGCAAAGAAAGAAATAAAATGAAAGCCTGATAAAATGTAAATTGCAATGATAATTATCACTAAAACAGAGGGATTCAGTTCAGCTGCCTGAAACTCCTGGGGGAAGTTGCATTATATAAATATGAGGTGAGCTAGCTCAGGAACAACCTGGAGTCTCAGGACTGAGGGACTGAGCCTCCCCCTCGGGGGCAGATGCTTCCTAAATCCGGAGACTCACCTGTCCGGGAACTGTCATGTCCACGTGGCCGTGTGGTCAAGAATAAATGCTGTTGTCGCTTTGTTGAAGGACAAGAAGTCCGGCCTCGGCAGCCACGACCCCGGAGCGCCCAGGTCCAGCCTGCCTCCGCCCCCTCCCGTGCGACGGTCCTCGGAAGTCGGCTGCGGCAGCCCAGGGACGCCCTCCAAGGTCAAGGGCGCGGCCGCCGGCTTCCCCGCGCCGCCCCACGACCTCCTGCCGCCGCCCCCGCCGCCGCCGCCCCTGGAGGACGACGAGCTCCCTCCGCCGCCCCCCGACTTTAGCGACGCGCCCCCGGACTTCGTGCCTCCTCCACCGCCGCCGTCGTTTGCGGGCGACGCGGGGTCCTCGCTGCCGCCGCCCCCGCCCCCGCCCGCCCTCGCCCCGGAAGCCGCGAAGCCGACCCCCGTGGTGGTCAAAAGGCCGCCAGCTCCCCCCAAGAGGCAGGCGAACCCGGGACCACCGGGCGGGGGAGGCGGGGAGCAGGATTTCATGTCGGATCTCATGAAAGCTTTGCAAAAGAAGAGAAGCAACATGCCCTAAGGGAAGCCTAGAAGTATCTTTGGGTGATGGGTGTAATCACTGCTAACCTCAATTGCATTTTTGCTACTTTGTTTCCGTGACATCTTGTTCATTTTAGATACAATATTGAAGTATTCAGACTAGAAATGCAAATAGGAAACGTCTCCCTGTTTCTCAAGTACATTCATAATCCTTAACACAGAATTTAGAATATCTGCCTGAATGTACATATCTTTCCTGTGTATTTCCACTTCAATGGATTTTATCTTCCCTTCCAAGTTAAGTAAAATGATGTTTTATGTTCATTTATTTTATTATGTTATGAAGCATCAAATTAATAAAAGTTAAAATTTTTTTCCTTAAGATGGTATTTCTAGAAATATCAGTATAAATCTAGTGCAATATCAATTCTATTTTATAATATACTTGACCTTTTAAAAATCCTAGGCCTTCTAAAGTCTTGTTGATCTTCGACATATTTTCCATCTCCATCTCAGTGATCTCCAGAACTTTCAGGAAAATCGAAAGAAGAAAAAGAAAAAACCAGGAGAGGTAGAGTGAATTTAGTTTCTTTGAGACTCATTGCTTGATTGATTGGAGTCTTGGACATACCCTAGTTTGGTTTTGGTTTTCTAATGGTTGAATAACATAGTAATTGGGGGAAAAAATAGTGTTTTACATAGTTTTTGGATTCTGTTATTATAATGCTATAAGTTGCTATAAATAAAAATTTAGAGACAGGAAAAGGCAATCAAATTATATTCTTCAACCAGGAATGTTTTCCCTCAGATAAATTTAATGCTTAATTTTAACAACCAGTTTATCTTAAGTTCCTATTACCCTTATCTTCTCTTTCTAATTGGCTTCTGAGAGTCCTTTTAGATTTTCTTAGTTTTATTTCCATGATTCTGTTTTTTTTTTTTTTTTTTAATGTAAAACACCTCAAAATCTTCTTAAAGTGGGTAGAAAATAATAGCTAATGTGTTGGACTTCCCGGGCGGTCCAGTGATTAAGACTCCGCGCCAGTGATTAAGACTCCGCGCGAACTAAGATCCCACATGCTGGGCGGCGTGGCCAAAAATAGTAATAATAACTAATGTGTTATTTTCTACTTAAGGAAGATAATTAATCTTATGTTTTAATATTTGGAAAAAAGTGAGCTCTAAATTGACACTTAAAACAACAATGAAAAAGCAAATTCACATTTTAAAACCAAAATATTTAGTAATTAAAACTGGTAAGGTGCACTAAATTTTTCCTGAGCACTGGGACCCATCACTATGGAAAAGGAGGGCTCAGAGAGTAGGACCTAGGGGACTGGGGAAGGGAAAGAGAGAGATGTGGTTGTTATGGGCTTCACAGATGACCCCCAAACCATCAATTCAAACATATTCCTAACTTAACAGAGAAGAAATGAGGCCTGAAGATGTGCTTAACCTACATCTCACAGAGCTGGGTCACCGCCTGAGTCTCCTAACTTCTATCCATACTGTACATTTACTTTATGGGGAAAAATGATAAAAATTCAAACATTAAAACGTTTGTGAGTTTTAGCATTAGATAATATATATTTTAGAAAAGCTATGGAAAAGAATTAACTGATTTTGTGGTCAAAATATTGATATAATTTTGGTGGACTGAAAGGTTGAATGCACTGTCTCTCTCCATCCCTGCGCCTTTATTACAGGATATAAAAGAAAACATTAGGAAATAGATGGTCCAGATGGTCCTTGCTTTGCAGAGTTCAACATGCACAAGTTTCAATTACCACAATTTAGTTAAATAACGCCAGTCCCCAACATGGTTCACATTTGCTGCCATGCTATTTTAACTAGTAATTAGTTTTAACTAGTAGTTAGTAATTATGCAAAGTACAAACATTGCTATTAGCTCTTCAATCCACAAATCACTACATAAATAACAGATACATATCATGAACAGTGACCAGTCACATCCCTTCTTTCAACACCATTAGGGATTGATCAATTGATCACTGCATATTTGTTATTCAGTTTATGCACAGACAGAAAAGTGTCTTAAGGTGATATGGTATTGTATGTATGTGTCTTAAGTTATTAACGTTTAGAGATACAGAAATATTCATAGATTAAATGAAACTATGTCTGGGAATGTCTTTAAAATACTTGGGGATATATAAATTATACTTCAATTAAAACAATAACTAGGAACAAGGGGGAGGTGTGTAGGGGTGTACATGAAGCAAGATTATCATGCATTGATACTTAGTAAGCTGGTTGAATGGTAAATCAGGTTCATTAAACGATTCTTTTATTTTGGTAAATGAAAATTACTATAACAGACAAAAAAGCTTGAGGAGTACAATTAAATTATATTTTTATTTGATGTGCCCCAAATTGCTGGATACATGGTATTAGATGAAAACTTACAAATTCATTAAAAGATTTGTTATAAGATTTTTTAGTTATTGAGAATAACTCAGGTAGTTATTATTCATTAAATTGATTGATTAAAACAAAAATGACCACAAACATGTTCCAGAGAATAGGTCCACTTTATTTGGTTAAAAAATGTTTTTATATATAACCATTATTATGAAATACAGGATTGTCAAGAAAATGTAGGTGGTCATTAAGAATTTGTCAAATAGATTATTCTATGCTGGGTTCGGTGATAGAAGTATCCCTTAATTGATTTTCCCCAAATTAAGATGAGCAGCTAACCCTGAGATCTTTGGCCCAGGAAGGAGTAGGTGAGGAATAGCCTGCTGTCTCAGCTGCAGAATGCTTCTGGAAAGGACGGCGAAGAACTTGCTGGAGGAGATGGACCTGGTAAACAATTTAAAGTAGATATAGATTCTCTTAATCAGGACCCTTACTAATTTTCTAAATTTCTGAAACGACAAGGTAAATTTTAAATGTGCATGAAAATGTTTAAACATTTTATGTTTCATTAAAACTTCAACTATAGCTGTTACTTAAAATTTCTATTATTCCAGAGAAAGTTCCTTAAGTAGTAGTTTTTTGCGGAAACAGGAGAGTGAATATGTACATCATCACAAAGAATACATATATTTCCCGATCATTTCTAAATTCCTTCACAGCATTAAGAGAATTATAATTTTCTAAAATATTTATAAAAATAAAAGGATGTCAATGATTTACACTCTTTCCAAATCAAGGGCATGGATTCCAACTCATACTGCTTCATTTGCAATTTTGTCCCACGGTATAAACTGAGGGATCAACAAACACACCTCTTTCAGCAATAATTCTAGGATCAAAATGTATATTTTCATCCAGTTATAAAAATAATTAAGTCGTGGGGATGTAATGTACAGCATGGTGACTATAGTTAATAATACTGTATGTATATTTGAAAGTTGCTAAGAGAATAGATCTCAGAAGTTCTCATCACAAGAAAAAAAAATTGTAGCTGTGTATGATGACATGTTAACTAGACTCACTGTGATGAGCATTTCACAAGATATACAAATATCAAATCATTATGTTGTAGACCTGAAGTTAACAAAATGTTATATTTCAACTATACCTCCATTTAAAAAGTATATATAATAAATATTATACCTATCTTATCTTACCTACTAGTTTAAAAGCTCCCTGAATAGATTTTTATACTTCTCCACAGCAACTCGCAGAGGGTGAATTCTCAAGAAATGTTTGATGCAGGAATGTAAACACAAGGTGTATGTGTAAAGAGTTATAGGTCTAAAAGTTTAACAAGATCTTTTTCTTTTCCTGCATGAGAATTTAACCCTTAGTTAACTTTCTGGATCTGTTCCCCTGGTAACCTGATAAGGTGGTATATGTATGTCCACTGTATCACCATACAACACGGCTTATGACTGACAAATAGCATTTGTCCTGGGAGAACTGTAAACACCTGATAGAATGTGTTGGACTTTCTTTGGTGTAGGGACTCACGGTATAAGGCAGGTCTATTGTGGGGATGTTGGAAACTATGCCCATGGAGCTGTTAGAAGAGATACTGGTTTCTGTAGAACATGCAGCTTTTCAGCCAGGGCTGCCCTGCATCTTCCCAGTGTGGATCGTGTCCCCCTGCACCTGAGCTTTACCGCTGTACCTCCCTGCCTGCGTGGATGCTTCAACAACTCCTGCAAAGGAGGAACCTAATGGTGCCCTGCTGGTAAGCTATGTTTCTGTCCTGTATCTTTCTGAATTAAGGGGGGACAAAAGCAGCCTGTAATAGTCTTATGAATCTGAACGTTTACTTGGACCTAGGAAGACACCTCCCCACCCAAGGTGGGCACTGCATCCTTACTCAAATATAGTTTTGAGGGAAGGGAGAAAACAGGGAGGGAACAAAAGAGAGGGAAGGAAGGTGAAACAAGGTAACAAAAACATCCTATTAAACACTGTTTAGTTTCCCCAGCTTAGACTAATTTATCTAAAGATAAATACTCAGTTAGCTTCCTTCTCTTTGTTTTTCCTTAATACCCTAAAAAGATTACACTTAAAAATATTTTATTTTCTAAAATGAAAACCTAGATTTGTCAGGCTAATTAAACTACTGAAATGTAAAGTTAATGCAAGTTCCAAATTAGAAATAGCAAGAACAGTTTCTCTGTTGTGCCCACTCTGATCAGTTGGTAGTGACTACACAGCATGCTGTGATGAGAAGGATCCTAAGGCTGTGACCCATTTGAGAGAGAAAGGGGGCCGCGATCATTAATAATGTCTGTTCCAGTGCAGGACAAAAGAGTGACAGCAAGAGTGCTGGGGGCTATTCCTCTTCTAAGAAATACACTGTGTGCAATGCATTTTTAAACAATTAACTAGGAAATATTTGAGGCATAGAAGAAGGTATGCAGAGTAATATGACAAATACCTGTGTATCCTCCACTCAGCTTCAGAAATAAAATGCTTCCAATATGGCTGAAGCCTTGAATATCCTTCCCTAACTCGAATTTCTTCCTTACTGCAAATCAATCACTGTCCAAAGATGCTATCATCTTTATTCATTTTGTTACTTTTATTATATATGCATATATCCCTAAAGACATGATTTTACATGTTTAGATTAAATTGGGGTGGTAACACATTGTATGTATTCCTTTGCCACTTGCTTGTTTTGCCAAACATTATATGTGAGATTCATACAAGCTGATGTGTATAGATCCAGTGCATTCATCTTCCCGGATGTCAAGATTTCATTTCATAGACCCAGGTTGCTAGTGCCATAGATGCCTGGTAGATGCAAAAGCTAATTCCCTCTGGAGAGATGCACCCTCAAATCGGCTTCACTGGATTTCTGAGGTTGAAATCCAAAATCCCTAAACATAAACAATGACTAGCAGAACCAGACCCTCAGAAGTTCAATTAATGTAGATATGATATCAAATGAATATTTAAAACTTTAAACACATTAAAGAATAAATTTTGAAATACGAGAAAATGATTCACTGATTAAAAAAAAAGAGAGACCAGGTAGTGAGAAGCTGGGAAGCTGGTGCTGGCAAAGGTATGGTTTAGCATATCTGCAAACAAAATCAGGGTGTTTAAAGTATGATACATTTTTTTGCGGTACGCGGGCCTCTCACTGCTGTGGCCTCTCCCACTGTGGAGCACAGGCTCCGGACGCGCAGGCCCAGCGGCCACGGCTCACGGGCCCAGCCACTCCGCGGCACACGGGATCCTCCCGGACCGGGGCTCGGCAGGCGGACTCTCAACCACTGCACCACCAGGGAAGCCCGTAAAGTATGATACATTTTAAATTCATAAAAATAAGCCCAGAAGAGTCAATCAACTTACCTCTGAAAAATCGTTCCTTTCTGCTTTTTGCACTGCGGATTCCACCATCCAGTTCTTCAGCACGTATCTAGGATTAACAGCTTAAATAAGAGGGGAAAGTTCATCATGGAACAATAATTACTACGTCGACACAGGCCATGTGAAATTACCACTGAAATGACATAACCTTTAAGAACTTTGCCGGGAGGCTCAAATGAGAAGAATGATTAGCATCAGTCATTCTGATTGTTGATAAACAATATACAGTATTTATCACCTTATGGTACAGGAAAAATGGTTTTTTCACATCATGAGCAATATTATGTTTTATTTTTCTTTTCAGTGTTTCATCATTAATTTGGTTTTCACCATATTCAGTTCACTAAGCATTTTATAAAGCTGGGAGAAAGTAGAAGATTCATCCTGTAGCCCAAATGAAGGGAGGAAAAAAGTTGCTGCTTTTAACATCTTCAAACACAGAATTCAGGTCTGACTCAGTAGGACTGCTTAATGCTGTTGTTGCCAAGAGCAAATAGGAAAGGTTACATGCAGGCAAAACTCTTTGTAAATTTATATTTTTTATAGTAACCATGCATTTTTTCATACTAAAAAGTATTATAGGGACTTCCCCGGTGGCACAATGGATAAGAATCCACCTGCCAATGCAGAGGACATGGGTTCAATGCCTGGTCTGGGAAGATCCCACATGCCACGGAACAACCAAGCCCATGTGCCACAACTACTGAGCCTGCGCTCTACAGCCTGCGAGCCACAACTACTGAGCCCATGTGCCACAACTACTGAAGCCTGCATGCCTAGAGCCCGTGCTCTGCAACGAGAGAAGCCACCGCAAGAAGCAGCCCACACACTGCAACAAAGAGTAGCCCCTGTTCACCACAACTAGAGAAAGCCTGTGCACAGCAACGAAAAACCAACACAGCCAAAAATAAATAAAATTAAATCTTAAAAAAAGAAGTATTATAATAATGGCACATTCCAGAAATTATGTTTTTATTTGAGATGAGACTTTTCCAAGATAATTTATCAACTAGGTGGAAAGGAGGGGATGTTTATCCTCACTGGCCTGAAAGAAATTCCGAGAGGACTCCAGAAATCACTGTTTTGTGATTCTCAACAACATTTTTCTGAGTTACTTGAATGGAGGGAACATACAAATTCCACTTTGACTTGGTTTTAAAGAGCTGCCAAGACATGACAGATAATCTAAAATACAAGTGCCCTGTGACCCAGTAATTCTACTTCTCTAGGAATATAGTCTATGGGAACAAATTTAAACATTAAAAAGCATTATTTATATTAAGGAAAACTAGAAACAACTTAAACGCCTATTAATAGGGGACTGGTTAAGTGAAACATTACATACCCTTTCAAAGATATATTATGCAGTCATTAAAAATGTTACATTATAAAGAATGAAGTAGTCAGGGGAAATGTTTATTTTTAGTGAAAAATGAAGGATCTAAAATTATACCATAATATGATTACTACTACATTTTCTCCTAATCAATACACACAGAAAAAGAGAGACTAGAAGTGTCAATAAACGCATGGAAAAGTGAATAGCAACTGTGGTTGAGTGATGGGAATCTTTTTATTCTTTCTACAAGTTTGCATCTTCCAAATTGTAAAGAATTCATGCAGAACTCTTTTAAAATAAAAACACATATACACAATAAATATATATAATCCTTAGACGAAAAGGAAACTGACATGCAAGGGAAATTGTGGAAGCAGTCGACTTAGGCAGAGGGAGAGTGGAGTCACCCAATTAAAAGTTTAACAAACTTCACCAACACTTTATAGAAACCTGGCAACGAAATACTGTTAAAATATGCTGGGACTTGTAGCTGCAAGCAGAAGTACTTTGGATCAAATTATGTGTTGATATATACAAACTACCTGAAATCAGAAAATTGTAGATCTGTTCATAGGATTCTTTGAGGTTATCTAATTCTGTACATTTTTTTTATCTCGTCTGGAACTTTTTCCCATTGCTCATTGTGAAAATTAATTTTTCCTTTCCTTGAGAGTACACTGTTCAGCATTTATTATTTCTCTAAAATAATTCAAAGCTTCAGCCTTGAATTCACTAAATGTCTTTCATTTTACCATCTCATCCATCCTGTCATAACCAAACAAATCCAAATCCTAAAGACAGCCACGACGTTTTCTTCTCTCAATTTCTTTTTTCTCTTAATTGCTGATATAGTCCATATTGAGCTGGCCTATAAATTCTGTATGATTGCACCAATGAACATAAGTGGCTGGCAGCTAAATCCATGCTAAGCCCCAAAGACTGATTACTCACTTCGTTGTAAAAACTCAGCTTGCTTTTATTTCTACAATAGTGTCCTGAGTCAAGAAGCAGTCTCATCCTCTAACTTAACATGGAATAATTAGCATCATTCTTATTTCATCAAATGATCAGCCGCCCTGATGACACACACTAGCTCTCCACACCAGTCCTAAGTAAGGTAAGAGTACTCCAGGACTTGAGTACTTCTGTCTTAACTTCTTTGATCTTCTTAGAACCCACGTTGCAAAAAGGACTAACTTCCTTTTTTTTTCTTCTCCAAGCCAAGTGTAAAGTCACATGGTAAACTGAAAGCAGTATATAAAGGTGATTTATTTTTAGCACTACCATTTACTAGGTGTATATTATGGCCCAGGCACTGTAACAAGATAACTTACATATATTATTGCTCATCGTTACAACATCCCTGCAAAATATGCCCATTTTATAATAGCTAAGGGCCTTGAAAATTGGAAAGTTAAATATCTTTCATATTATACAGCAAAAAAGTGGCAAGATGAGGTTCATCTGTCAGATTCCAAAACTCACGTTCTTTCCACCATAAACCACACCACCTTCCTTGTCTCTCCACCATCTTTTAAGGCCATATTATTTTAACATCAATATGCAAACTTATTGAAAGCAGGGCTATCATAATCAAGTTAAAAGTCATCTGAAATTAGAAAGGCTCATATATGACACTTCAACTCAACTAAAATACACTCATCTAGAGCTTTTGTAGTTAAAAACAAAACAACAAATCCAGTTCCCTCAAGTAATTACTTCCAGTTTTCCAGGTTTTGAAAACTGGGAGTAATTACTTCCAGTAATTACTTCCTGTTGCTTTTATGTAATAATCCTTCAAGCTGAAAAAATCAAAAGGATTACCTACTTGTCATTCTTTTTCTTCTTTCAGAATCTGAATCATTCATGTTACTAAAAATGAACAGAACAAAGAACAGAATTAATCACTGTCTCCCCAAATCATATCGTTTTTCCAAAAGGGTGAGAATTATTTCACAAGACAAATATTGAAAAAAAAATTTTAAATCACATTGAATCAGTGTCTGAAAGGAAGACAGAAAATCCTGTTTGATTAAACAATATATAAAATACTACCTTATTTCGTTATTTTAGATAATACCAAAATTTTTATTTTTACCAATTAAAAAAATACTTTTGTCTAAAAAAATATCTAAACTTGGGCTTCCCTGGTGGCGCAGTGGTTGAGAGTCCGCCTGCCGATGCAGGGGACACGGGTTCGTGCCCCGGTCCGGGAGGATCCCACATGCCGTGGAGCGGCTGGGCCCATGAGCCATGGCCGCTGAGCCTGCGCGTCCGGAGCCTGTGCTCCACAACGGGAGAGGCCACAACAGTGAGAGGCCCGCGTACAGAAAAAAAAAAAAAAAAAAAAATCGAAACTCTCTGGCACCTCTCTTTCCTTATCTTAAAACATAGTTTTCTGAAAATAATTTAACTTGTTCTTCATTACTCAGGGTCATCTTTACGAATAGCCCTCAGCTGCCATTAAACTGTGACAGGCTATTTGCTCCTGCGCATCCTGTGGTTTTCCTGTCTCTCCCTTCAGCCACCACTACCTACAATTTCTTTACTCTTTCATGTTTGTTGCTTCCGATTCATTGTGACAGTTAACGAAGCAAAGTAACTTCTGACGATTGTATGAGATGTGACAATTTATAGACACTGGATGAAAGCCTGGGGAGCTCTCTCTCCAGAGCTTCAAGGCTTGGGAGACTTGGGCTCAGGACACAGGGGAATGGCATTATCAAAGCTGAGGTGAACAGAAGGGTGCTCTCTGCGTGGGTGAGATGTTACCAGACACTCCTCAGCCAGAGCAGACTTCCCGGGAATAAAAAGGGAATGTTGAAAAATGGAAAGGAAGTGAGGAATCTGATGGGTTGACGATGCTAAAGTAATACATTACATGCTTTCTCAAGAAGTGATTAGGTTACCTTACCTCTTCAGTCTCAAAAGGTACTGGGACACCCAGGCAGGAAAGAGTTTGTGCTTTGAGATCGTTTTCAGTGCCCAGAATTGCTAGAAGAAAATACAGTAATAGACTGCTTATTAATATTTGTTCACTTTATTTTAACTTCATGTCCCTTAAATTATGTATTTAACAATAATTTATAACATCCAGATTTCTCTTAAGGTTCTCTATTTCAAGTGGAAGTAGTACTAAAAAGGAATAATGTTTTCCTTTTCTTTACATAACTTTCAACTCAAATTCTAATTCATGGAGATACATGTAATGGCATGATTTAAGAGAAATAAAAAATATACATAGTTCTTATAAATAGACATTACATGTGAATACTTACATTATCAAAACCCTTCCTTTAAACAGGGAAAACTCACGTAATATATAATTTACTTAAAAAATTTAATTTGTAACTGTTTTATTTAGTTATCTATTAATTCATTTAACGTATATTTATGGAATGTCAACTGTGTGCTAGGAACTATGTTAGTTGGGAAGGATAAAAAAATTAATAAGACATAATTACTGCTTTTAAAAAGGAAAGTGTGTAAACAAATAAGTCAATGCCATTTTAGAAGTGTTATAGAAATATACATAAAGGCTAAGGGAACACGAATAAGCTATTAGCTCTAGTTAAGAGTTAGGGAGTTAAAAAGGTCTGAAATTCAGAAGACACAGAAATTAACTATTAAAATGATTAAAAGTGTAATGATCTCCCTCAAATTTTCCCAACACTCAGTAATTTAAATATTAACATCTGTCAAGAACTCGTTCAAATCACTTTAACATTACTATGTCTCAGTTAATGTTAAATGTTAAATCTCACATTAAATGATAATTAGTTCTGATAGTTCATTAATAATTTTTAAATTATATCAGAGATGCTTATTGGTTAACGTTTTGCTGGATTTCTTGCTGAATAGGTAGACATTCTTTTATTCAAATCACTCCTAAAACTGTAATTTATGGCAATTACATACCTGTGAGAACTATACACAAATAGTTTTTATATATAAATAATTTTTTTAGTTAACACAGAAGTCATGAAATATAATGAAGAAATTGAAATTTTAAAAAATATGCCTAGATTTTCATCTGAAAAATAATAAAAACAATGCAATATAAAAGACTTACACCTTATAAACAGAGCTATGTTTCTAAAAATCTATAATAAGTGGGAGTCTTCTGGTTAATACCCATATTATTCCATAAATGTAGCAGATCAGTATTGAAAAAAAAGGCAACACCTTTCTTAAAACTGAATTAAGAAGAACCATTTTGGTAACAGCTTGGCAGTTTCTTAAAAAATTAAACATAAATTTGCTAAACAATCCAGCAATTCCACTCCTAGTATCTACCCAAGAGAAATGAAAATATGTTCACACAAAAACCAGTACATGAATGTTCATAGTAGTATTTATTCGCAATAGCCAAAAAGTGGGAATGACCCAAATGTCTGTCAACTAGTAACTGGATAAACAAAATGTGGTCCATCCATACAAGGGAGTAATAAAGAGGAAATAATATTTTAAGACGTACTTAAAAGATCTTAAAAATAATAAAGAGGAAAGAACCACTGATACAGGTTACAACATGGGTGAACCTCAAAAATATGCTAAGCGAAGAAGCCAGACACAAAAGACCACATACCATATGATTCCATTTACAGGGGAGGTCTAGAAAGGGCAAAGAGACAGAAAGTAGACTAGTAGTTGCTTGGGGATGGAAGTAGTAAAAAGGGATTGACTGCAAATGGGCAAAAAAGGATCTTTTCAGAGTGATGGAATTGTTCTAAAATTGAATTGTGGCAATAACTGCACAAATCTGTAAGTTATTTTAAAAATCATTGACTTCTACACTTAAAATGAGTAGAATTTTAGGGTATGTAAATTATGCCTCAACAAATCTGTTAAAGAAAACTGAGTTAAGAAAAAAGCCAAAAGTCACAAATTAATACCTGAGGAATGCTGAGCTCCTGTAACTGGCTTTGAGTGATCTCACTGAGCTGCCGAAATGTCATTGTAAAGTCAGCTTCTGTCTTTTCCATGAGCTAATGAAAATACTTACATTTAGCAACCTCAATTGTTGAAGAATGTACGGAATAGTCATTCAAATGTTAATCAGGAAAAAGAGATAAAATGATAAACTCACATGTAAGAGAAATGCAATTAAATCATCATCACCCTTGCTTTTTCCAAGTAATCCCAATTTGGCTTTGAACAATTCTCTAAATCTAAAAGAAGAAATGTCAATTTGATTTGTTGTTAAATTTCTCACTATTTTAAGAATTGCCCTCAAACCAAGCAGGATGCTTTAATATGTGTTAAAACAAACAAACAACAAACCTTGTATCATAAAGAATGGGATACCCCTCAAGAATCTGAGCAGCACTGAGGGAGAAAAAAGACAGCACCGTTAAACCTTGCTTAAATGTTAAAATTCTTGAATTACATTTTACATGAACAAAGTGAACCTTCTCATACATTAAATAGCATTTGATTACATACTACTGATTCTGATTTAGTGATTTAATTGTATATCATACCTTAGAGAAAATTGTCAATATAAATTTACTGTCTCAAAGATTTGGATACAGTACAGGTCAAATCAGGTAACTCCTGAAATATGACTATATACAATTAACTTATAGGATAAATGTTAATATGTCTTTATAATACCAAAAGAGTTATATAAATGGCTTTTTTTGGTGTATTTTATTTTATTTTAAATTTATTTATTTTACTTATTTATTTTTGGCTGCATTGGGTCTTCGTTGCTGCAAACCAGCTTTCTGTAGTTGTGACAGGCGGGGGCTACTCTACGTTGCAGTGCGCAGGCTTTTCATTGCGGTGGCTTATCTATTGCGGAGCATAGGCTCTAGGCGCGTGAGCTTCAGTCGTTGTGGCATGTGGGCTCTAGAGCGCAGGCTCAGTATTTGTGGCACACGGGCTTAGTTGCTTCACAGCATGTGGGATCTTCCCAGACCAGGGCTCAAACCCATGTCCCCGGCATTGGCAGGCGGATTCTTAACCACTGCGCTACGAGGGAAGCCCTGGCGTATTTTAAAAATTACCTTAGACCCAAAATAATGCATTACAGATACTTCACCCAATACAATAACATTTTATTTGCCTGAATGTATGAAAATAGTGAAATACTTCATAAAAATTTAAAAATTAAAGTTATTAACCTTAAACCCATTTTTAAACAAATTGTCTATTTCTTAACATTCTTAATGTATTTTAAATTATACAGATGCTCAACACACTCTGAAGCTCCACTCCCCTGACCTTCCTGACCTTATCTCCTATGACTCTTCCCCTTGCTTATTCTGCTACAGCTACCCTGGCCTTCATGCTGTTCCTTAAACACCCACACACACTCCTGCCTCAGGACCTTTGCACAGGCTATTCCCTTGCCTATAGCACTCTTCCCCCACATATCTCTGTGGCTGCTCCTGTTACTCCTTCAAGCCTCTGCTCAAATGCAGCCCCTGACAAGGCGTGTGAGCTGCAGTAGTGCCCAACCCTATACCAGCCCTCTGGGTGTAAACACTGCTGCTTCTCTTCTGCCTTCCAGATCTTGGCAATTTCTCTTGTGGCCAACCTAACCCGTGACCAAGCAGGGAAGGGCATTTTTCGACCAGTTTAGCTAAGTTGATACAGTATAAGGCCACTACATGTATATGGCTATATGATTAAGTCCTGGCCAGGGCGAAATAAGGGAAGTGATGTGTATAAATTCTGAAATGTGTCCTTCAATATTGAGGACTTGCCTCTTTGCTTCTCCATGCTCCTACCTAGAATATGGATGTGATAGATGGTCCCATCTCAGACCATGAGGGCCACAGACAATGGATGGTGGCATAGAAAGCTAAAAGCAGTCTGGGACTCAGACAACTGAGTCCCCATACCAGCCCTGAATTACCAACATGAATTACCATACGTTTATGTGAGGGAAAAATGTATGTCCTTCTTGTTCAAGCCACTATTATTTGGGATTTCTGTTACAAGCAACTGAATCCATACTTTATCTAATATCCTACATCTCAATCAGAGTAAAATGAAAATATTAATGGTTACGTAAGATTTCAGAAAGTATATCACCTATATACCCCATGTGAGTCAAATACTTAAGAAAGTAATCAAGGCAGAGACTTCAAGACGGAATTAAAAAAAATAATAAAAACAATGTTAGTAAGCAGTAAAGTGACTAGAAATGCAGGGAGGGGAGTGGAGTGTTAAGGGCGAAGACTCAAAATAGAAGAGAGATACTTCAAGGGAAAACCTACTAACAGTCTGAAATTCAAAATATTAAACTATCTTAGCAAAATGTAGCAGTTGGGTAAGTAGAGGTAAAACAAAAGCATTCTAAAGGTCTCATTGGGATGGAGGGGAAAACAACGGGCAAATAGGAGCTTAGTGAGGGAAAATATTTGGAAACTTGTTCTCATATAACAGTAGAGAAAGTGGCAGAAAAACAAGATAACTCTGAGGGGTGGGGGATGCAGTAGTTTCCAAATCAAAGTTGGGGGTTGGAGAGGAATGGATAAGCTCCTCAAATCATAAAAAGGTAAGGAGAATAGGGGGAAACTAACATGTAAAATAAAACACAATGTAAGACAGAAGGAATAAAATAAATCAATTATTATAATAGATGTGAAAAGCCCACATACGTCTATTAAATCAGAAACCATCACATTGAGTTAAAACCTGGCTATGTTTTGTTTACTTTTGTAAGAAACATACTTTAAAACAATGTGATAAAGATAAAAAAAAATCAAGTGAGATTCAAGGCAAATACAACAAAAGTAAGCATGAATATTAATATCAGATAAGTTGAAATTGAGAGCTAGAAGTATTAATCAGGATAGAGGGGGTCACTGTATTAGGATAAAAGGCACATTTTCTGAAGGAAATATAAGAAAAAAATCAGTATGTACCAATAACGGCATATTGCACAAATTCAAAACAATTAGAAAAAATTGCTTACTAAAAATACAATTAAAATGGGAGATTTTAATACACATCTCTTATGAATCAAACTTATCTAATAGATAAAAAAATAAACAGTCATAAAAGAGTTGAATAATATACTCAATACACTCAATCTGATATATTAAAACGTTTGTGCACATTTTTTATATGATCATGAAATATGTACAAAAATTTATTATGTTGGACCATAAAGAAACTGTAACACATTTTGACTAGATTTTACCAAACACGTTCTTTGATCATAAAAATGTGGACAAAATAAGCCCAACTACTTAGGAATTCAGAAACACAGTGATAAATAACCCTTGGATCAAAGAAGAAATAAACCATGATTTCACAGCAACCTAAAAAGCAATAAATAGGAAAACACTTTATCCTGATAACTATGGAAAAAAGCCAAAGTGGTACCCCCCTCAAAAAAAATAGATATACACACATATATATAGTTTGAAAGCCTTTGTTATTAAAGATTAAATAGTATGGTTTTAAAAATGTTTCTTGCTTTTCAAAACATGATCATTATACAAATATATTTTCACACAGATTTAATTAGTAGATTTAGGATTTACTCACAGTTGCTTTTGCCTAGGATCCAGTAATGGGTTTAGAGCTTGTAACAACTTGTTTAAATTAAACATTCCAATATTAGCCTGATTTCCTATTTTATATCTTCTTTCATCATCAGATGTGTTTGGTACAAAATCTGTTTAGAGCAAACATACTATTGCTTTACAGTGGGGATAATTATAATAGATAGTTTCTTCATTTTTAAAAAAAATTATTTACTTATTTATTTATTTGGCCGTGCCACATGGCATAAGGGATCTTAGTTCCCTGACGAGGGAGTAAACCCATGCCCCTTACAGTGGAAGCGCAGAGTTTTAACCACTGGACCGGCAGGGAAGTCCCTCTTTCTTCATTTTTAAGTTTAAACTTAATAAATTTATATATATTAGATAAAAATCTTTCTGACATTAAACGTTTAACTTCAAAGTAATGTAAATACTTAATACCCATGCACATGAAAATCTTTTAAAATATGATTATTTGCCTAATAGAGGAATACATTTCTAACCTACAAGGATTTCCAGGTTATCACACATGTACTTCAAACTCCAACTTGATAGCATGTCCCCCACAAAGCCTGCTCTGATCCTTTTACAGATTAGTAAAGCGGGAGGTTAAGTTACTCATCCAAGGGCACAGATTAAGGATCAGATGCCAGAACTCAGACCCATGTCTGTCTGACAACACATTCCCTTCCTCCCGTCACGTCATCTTCTCTAATATGTCATTTTTTGAAGGCAGAGACCACAAAGGACTCAATACTGTATCCCTGTGGCACCTGGAAGATTGAGTAGCACATAAAATGACCGTTTTATGAATGAACCCAATTCTTTCTACCACCCCACTACTGAGTTAGCTATAATGGTTTATCTAAAATAAACCAGTGATAATTTTCTTAGTGAAATACAGAATATACATATAAATCATACATACCTGGATTATAGGCCTCCATAAAACCAAATGGACCATAGTCAATTGTGATGGATAACAAACTGAAGTTATCAGTATTACAAACACCTAAAACAACAACAATAAAAGATGCCCAAAACATGACAATAAAATAATAAAGCATTTTTAACTGTATAAAATTTATACAGAATAGGAAAGGTCATGAAAATGCATTTGTTTTAGAAATGAAACAATTATCAATTGAAAGTTTAACTGGTGAAGTCAAATAGCTTAATATATATTAAAACTGTATTTTAGAATTAAATTTAGCCTTTCGTTGTATACTTCCTCCACAACCAAAGATGTCAAATACTACAGGAACAAAAGGTCCAAGAAATGAAAGCTCCTCTCATTTATCCTGAATTTCTAGCATTTATTTAAAAATATATGTTATTTGGAATGGAATTGAGACTACTAAAGAAACAACATTAATTAATTTTCAAAGGTTGTGAGAGGGGGAAAAGGTAAAAATATGGATATGTACCCCATAACAGTCCTTAGCTGCAGACCACCAGCAGTGGGTGAGGAGGGAGTGTGACCTCCTAGGTGGGGGAGGGGGTCATAGATGGGGGCGGAGTGTGAGGCAGGAGAGAGGCAGGGAATGCATACACCAGCCCGATATAGGATAGCTGGGCCTGGTGGCAACAGTGTCCAGTGTAGACAGTTTCAACCTTTTTTAGAGCAGGATGACCCTGCTTATCAAAATGTTCAGTGCACATATAGACTCGAATCCAGCCAGTCCACTTTCAGGAGTTTATCCTCAGAAACTCACCTTCGAGAATGTAAAGATATAAATGCATGGTGGTCACTGCCACACAGTTCACAACAGCAAAACCTCTGAAACACCCCCCTGCTCACCACCCTACCCACCACAGTGAGACCCAGCGAGGATGTAATTAAAGCAGATTTCAAGAAGTTTTACAATGTGGGATCCCCCTTTGGCATTTGTCTAGAGACCTTAGTACATATGTGACTTGCTTTTATTTTAAGACAGTTATTCTTAGTTCAGGCAGATATTCCTTCCAGTGTAACCCCACACAGTGAATGGCTTCAGACACACACAAGCCAGCCCTACTGTTTTTGTAGGGGATATATGAATACCATCGAAGAAAAGTCTAGAAGAATTGAGATAAAATGGTTAATAATGATTCTCCTGGAGAACAGAACTCACATGCACTTCTGTATATTTTAAATTCTTTACCATAAGCATGTAGTGCTTTTATGATTAATGGTTTTTTAAAAAGCTTTTAAAAGACCTAATATAATATATACTCACAAGGTTAAAAAGCTTTACAGGTAAAAAAATCAACGGGTCGAGTACGCTTATTCTATTTTGTGTATCTGTTCCGTTCAGAATCATTTTAAACATGAGAAAGTTGTTTCTCTCTTGCTAAAAATAAATTCATATATTATAAATGTTATTCCTGCTCATTGGCAGGAATATTTTGAAATACACAGAAAAGAAGTCTTCTGCTTCAACAAATTAATTCTACTTTCTCATCAGAAGCATGAAATGTCAGTAGATAACTTACCATGAGCAAAACCAACAGACATCCACAAGGCAATAAGCTGTACCGTCTCAGACACCACAGTAGAAAAAAAATCCTAAAATGAAATTTAGAAAATTTTCAGATTTTTCAGTAACATATGTTCTTTTAGGATCTTCCGATTTCCAACATGAAAAGGTGTTCTCAAAGGTGGGCCAAAAGATGACCAACGAGATGGAAAGTAGTACGTGTAAGAAAACAATGGAAGAACATAGAGTTATTGATCCAGAAATAATATATACAAGGCTCAGGCAGTATTATGACCAGGTTTTCTTCATGTACAATAAGAAAAGGAAAAACATTAGAATTCAGCACAGGGAGTTAAATGTAAGCAAAATGCGTTATTAAATTTTGAAATGAGTCACTAAGAAAAATAAAGGCATTTCCTTCTCTGTGGCTGTTAAAAGAAAGAAAAAGTTAATGAAGATCAAAAACTTTCCACAAGAATAGAAAATCACATTTGCCTATTATGTATGTATTTATTTTAGAACTACTACTATAGAAATACCTATATATCCAACATGTGAGAAAACAATGTATGTGACCAAGTTACAAATGCTGCTCAAAAAGTAATGTATATAGTCAGGATGTAGTCGCACCTGTTCTCTTTTTCTAGATACCTTTCAAACAACAACTTCCTTATCTATGTCTTGTTCACAGGGTGGTTCATTGTCTCTTTCTTTAACAAAATGTTCTACATTTCCTTTTTTAACTTTAGATTTTTAAGTGCTAAGTTGTAACCACTAATGGTGGCCGGCCAATGACAGAAAACAGAGTATTGTCCTTTCTTTTAAAAAACTTACCAAATATCTGTTAGGTTCCTTGACATCTACTGAGGGGAAGTGTTCCTGTATGATGAAGTCTAATAACATCCTAGAGGTAAAGGGGAGATAGCATCAGTTTTCCTCAGAATACAGTATTGAGTATCCAATCATCTCAATCCACTCCTGACATTCATGAATTCATTAGATGCATGCTTATAATTTTAAAAAGTAAAATAAGGGCTTCCCTGGTGGCACAGTGGTTGAGAGTCCGCCTGCCGATGCAGGGCACACAGGTTCGTGCCCCAGTCCAGGAGGATCCCACGTGCCGCGGAGCGGCTGGGCCCGTGAGCCGTGGCTGCTGAGCCTGCACGTCCGGAGCCTGTGCTCCGCAACGGGAGAGGCCACAACAGTGAGAGGCCCGCGTACCACACACACACACACACAAAAAAAGTAAAATAAGATTTTACTCCCAAAATAGCCATAGAGAAATAGTTCCTCAATACCAGTCACAACTGGAAATATGTTTCTAAGATGCCATCTTATTATGTTACAAACTCAGATTAATTCAATAAACATCCATTGAGAACCTCCAAGTGCAGGGAAAAAGAATGACAGACCCAAACCCAGACATAAAAGAGCACACAGTCTATTAGGGGAGAAGAACATCTGAAGAAATAATAACATCACCATATAATACATGCAATAATAGAAATATATAAAAAGTATAAAGATAACAGAGCAGAGAATGATTATTTATGTGTGGAAGGTCATGTAAGGTTTCACAAATAAAATGTCAAATAAATTGGCCACGGTTTGAAGTTAAAATATTTAAGTTGTATATGTATCCTATGTTTAATTCCCTGTTTTAACTGACTAATGAGTCGAGTAACTATTGATACTAGTGTTTATTGCATTGGATAAGAGAGAATCCTGAAAAGAACTGGGGGTTGTAGATATGACTTGGGAATTATTAAAGTCCAGTAGGAGTGAGTTTGTTTAGAGTGGATTAGAGAATTGTTTCAGGCACTTGGGAAACAAAAAGGCATACATACATAGTCATGTTAGCCAGTCCAGTCATTTTAAGGATAAAGTGCTCACCAATATACATCAAATGTCATAGAGATAAGTGACATATAACTGAACTATGACCACCAGATAGAACAATTTCAGTGACATAGTGAATCTGAGCAGAAGTGACCCAAAAAAACAAATGAGAAGTGAAAATGCCCAGTGAGAGGAGACCTCTCTCTCAACAAGCTGGGATGACCCTGAGTTCAGTAAACATTTGCTAAAAAGACTCAGAGAACGGTCATGACAATGGTGATGACTCCTCTGCTCTGCGCGTTCACTTCCCTTTCCCCATTCTCTCCGTGGACCAGGTATCTGGATTTACTAACCTGATACCTACAGTGTAGGATTCATATTCCAAATGATTCTGGTTTGTCTAAGAGAATTTTTTTCTTATATATTCTAATGGCTTTTTAGAACTGTATGCTCTTAACAAATGGAAACAGAATTCCTCTTAAAGGAGTAAATATTTTTAAAATTTTATTTATTTATTTTTGGCTGCATTGGGACTTTGTTGCTGAGCGCCAGTTTTCTCTAGTTGCAGTGAGCGGGAGCTGCTCTTTGTTGTGGTGTGCAGGCTTCTCACTGCGGTGGCTTCTCTTGTTGTGGAGCATGGGCTCTAGGCATGTGGGCCTCAGTAGTTGTGGTACGCAGGCTCAGTAGTTGTGACTCGCAGGCTCTAGAGCACAGGCTCAGTAGTTGTGACGCACGGGCTTAGCTGCTCTGCGGCATGTGGCATCTTCCTGGACCAGGGTTCAAACCCGTGTCCCCTGCATTGGCTGGTGGATTCTTAACTACTGCGCCACCAGGGAAGTCGGGAGTAAATGTTTTTGTTTGAAGAAACATCCTGCTAAGTTGGCTTGAGGAAGACAAACTTTGTGAGTACAGATTCCACAGGCACCAAGGCATCAGAGTTTGATGGAAGATATACTGCATGACACAAGGGGAAGAGCTTTTGCTCTTTTGAAGGAACGATTCATCTGTCTTCCCTGAAGAAATCTCCAGTAAGATTTGTTCTTAAGTGCTTTGTGCAATTTCAGTCTGTTCTTTGTTTGCTTTTGTTCTGTTGAAGGGACTGAGCTTCATGTCTGGGTCAACCCAGTATGAAACAGGCATCACACACATGTCAAAACCAGAGTCCAGGAAAGAAGACATATGAGACAGAGGACGCATCCTGGGAATCCCAGAACTTGGAAGGGAATTGCAGAACTGGGGAGTTTGAGTCACTTCCACCCAGGTGTCTGGGTAGCACAGAGGCCCTCAGTTCCAACTGGGTTGCACACTAGATAAAAGCATTCCTTGAGAAAAGGGTCTACTGGGTCTAAACCCTTCTTTTTCAGCCTCATAGAAACCCACACGATATTAGGTACACAGCAAGTGCTGAAAATATCTATTAATTGAAAGTTTGGGTTTTACTTACAAGAAAACCAAAAATATTTTAACTTCACAGCACATAAATAAGCATTTCTTTCAATTGTCTTCTACCATTGGAAAAAATGGTTTTCTAACCTTAGTAAATCCAATTCACCATAATGAGCCAAAATTTCTAACGATCCAATTCTAAACCATGATTTTGCAACACGCAGCACTACTGCACCTGGAAAAGAAACATTTATTTTAGCATAAACTATTTTAAACTACGCAAACACAGCATATGTTTTTCTTTAAAATGAAATGACTTTAATAAAAAAGAATACAGTGATTGGATTTATCAGAAAAACAATTAATTTACATCCTAGAAAGGGTCAAGGATTTTTCTGTCTTTCTTTACGCCTGAATCAGTTAGAATGTGAGGAACCACAACACCTTCAGAAATACTGAGGCCCCAGCCTAGTGAGATGCTACTTGGTTAAACTGTTAGGCTCCCACTGTCTCCTCAGTTGTGACCTTTTCCCTGTACCTCACCCTGAAATATAGAATTAGTGGAATATTTCTGTGGCACAGTCCCTGTACATGACTTCCATTTGTGTAACTAATTGGAAATTAACTTCAATTTAAAAAATTTGCATATGTTCTAACTTATGAATATGAAGAAATACAGTGAATCTATGCATTTTATGATTGTTTGTAGCCTTCTATTTCCGCCTTCCGTTCTGATCGTAGACATTAGTAATACAATTAGTAAATGACTTCACGCTTTTTTCTTATAAGGAATGCTGTACTGACACGTGTTTCCATGTCAAGGTGAGGTCTATCCCAGATGACAAAGCTGCTGCTCTGCTGGTGCTGTCCTTCAATGAAACACCATACTCGCTGCTACCTCTGGGCCTTTGTGCACTTCTCCCTGCCCCAACCCCACTTCTCCCCATACTGAAATCCTTGCTAACTTTCTAATCTTGTGCTCAAGGTCAATTCCCACTTCCTCCATAAAGCTAACTAGATTGCCCTTTTCCTAACCTCAGATTATTTATTATTCATTTGCTATGGAGCCTATAGTGTCTATTGCTATAGACACTGTTGCTATAGTGTCTGTGAAGACTGAGTTTCTTAAGACCAGGGACCATGGTATATACTTATTACTCCTGGACCCCCAGAGATGAGTCCAGTGGTATGCACAGAAAAGGGCTAATTAGTATTTTCTGGGTTGACTAAATTATCCATATAGTCAGGACTCATTCACGCTAGTAATCTGAATATTTATTTTCATGTGTTTTTTTTTTTTTTAGCAATAAAAATACATTCACTTAGGAAAAAAGAGCTCAATAGATGATTCTGAATGTTTACTTTATGAATAGCCATTGAATCACTGAATGTCATTACTTAAAGACATAGAAGGTGTCATCTCATCTAACCCCTCATTTTAGTTGGAGAAACAGGGGGAAAATGTGACTTGCCCAAAGTCACAAATCAATTCCCACAGAGCCGGCTAGAGGCTTCACATATTCTTTTTGCGTGTCCAGCTCTTTTCCTACAGTGTCTGCTGGGCAAATATTAGGGAAAAGCACAATCAAAATATCTGTATATGACTTAGATGTGGAAATTCTATGAAGGGCCTAAAAAGGAGAAATACTTGAGATAATTTGAAACCATTAAGCTTGGTTTCCGAACCATCTAATTCAAAATTCAGATTAACAGGGAATTCCCTGGTGGTCCAGTGGTTAGGACTCTGCCCTTTCACTGCTGAGGGCCTGGGTTCAATCCCGACCAGGTCCTGGTCGGGATTGAACCCACAGGCTATGAGGCGCGGCCAAAAAAAAATTCACATTAACAATATACACGTCACAGACATAAAAGTAGTATTGTGCCCATCATATTAACAGTCTGTGATCGGAATCTCATTTCCAATCACCGTAAACAAAAAGACCTCAATAGCTGTTAAAGCCCCATGTGCAGTAATAGTATGCATTTTATCCAGATAATATTAAAGAGGAGAGAGAGAGATGCCTTGAAGATAAATAACCTTTAATTCCTTTAAACATGAATACTCTAGGGGGATTATTATGAAAACCTTATCAAAACATATTTTTCTCAAAGCATGAAGAACATAAAATGTTCTCTCGTTGAATTACTATAAACAGCAGTAAAAACGCTGGCCCGTAACACAGTGATGTCCAAGGGGCCCAATAAAGCAAGTAAGGCTGTCAGCGGTTCTCAATAGCTCTGCATTTTAAATAGTTAAATATGTTTATTATTGATTTTCAGGTCTCCTGCCTCTCCAGAGATTCAGAGTCAAGTTTCTCTCACTCTTCCTTTTTCACTGCTCTATGGCACTTTCTCATCCCCTTTCTAATTTATTTCTGACCTACTAAAAGCTGAAGGAAAAGTTAACCGAACTTATTGGAAGTAAACATGAAGTAAGAGCAATCGGGATCTGAGGTAAAGTCTGAGGGGGTCTCCTGGGAAGGAAGTATATGAATGTTCATGCACTGGCTTTATAATGTTTTGCTGGCTGTTCATAAACTTCCCAGGTTAACTTCCCAGAAGTTTGTTGTTAGAAAAGGATGGATTAGTGATGTAAGGGTGTGGGAAAGGATATTCTATTATAATATCATAACACTGAAATTACATCATGAAGATCCCCAGGTCATGTTTTAAGAAGACTGCAAAGATGCCCAATTTCTGTTGTTCCTGAAGAACTTAATCTAATTTTATGTATTCTAAGAACTGTTATTACCTCGTTCTTTCACAACGTTTCCATTGTAGAACTGATCTCTCCATACTGCATCATCACTTACAACCAGACTGAAATGTAAGAGAATCAAACAAAGTTATACTGTACTTAACTGCTAGCAAGCTATCAAGAAGTAACTAAAACTATAAGAAACGATGAGAAATCATGCTATTGGGGGTTTATCTGCTCACTTGACTGACACATTTCTGGAGATAACCTGATGCAGTCTTGAAATTTAGCTTCAAGGGAAGAGGAATTACCTTGCAGCTCTGCTAGTGGGAATTCTGAGATAGTACATAGCCTCACTACACAAAAATTCTCTCATGGAGGAACGAAGCACAGCTCTGCCGTCGCCATTTCTATGGGTAATATGATAAAAAAGATTTTCAGTTATAATTAAGATAACACCAATTTTTACTTAGATGACTAAAATAAAAAAAAAGAAGTACCGGGAGTATGGGGTTTTTCCTGAGCCTTTTAATTGGAGCTCCCACTTTTCACCCTGCCTTAAAAAAAAAAAAAAAAAACCTAAATATTAGCAGATTTGTGTTAGCAGAATAATATAATAATATTATAATAATAGCAGGAAAGCTGTTATTCAAGAAAACATATAGTACCTGTTCATGTAAATTCCAATAAGATGGGCTCTTCCATCCCCGAGCTGATCTGCCCATATCCCAAACTAAAAGGAAAAATTATTCATGTTTATTAACCTTTAAAGCTTTTATTGTAATTTATAATCAAAGTTACTTTGTCAAAATTGAAAATGGAATAGTGCATTTTTAAGATTATAACAACAACCTGAATAAAGGTGAAAATAAAATTCAATCCATAAGACGTAACTGAAATTCATTTAAAAAACATAAATTTAAGACATATAATTAATTTCTTCATCATCTTATAGCTGAGCTCAAGCTTGTTAGGTGTAGAATACTGAGAACTGATCTATTTAATTCCAGAATAGGAACTAGGAATGATTTATTAGTAGAAAATTTGCCTATACTATACGCATACAATATAAAATCAGGAGCATACTGTACCTGAAAAAATTGCTTTTGAATGTACATGATTAACTGTTTCCAAACTTTTCTGTTAAAATTTGTTTGTGGTGTTCAGCTCCCAGCTGTGCCACTTACTAGCTGTGGAAATTTGTTTGAGTAACTTAATCTCACTGAGACTGACCTTTCACTTCTGTAAAATGGGAAAACCGTTGCCAGATTGTTCTAAGAACGAATGTTAATATACGCAAAATGCCTTGCACTGTGTCCAACACACTCAAGTGCTCAAAAGATGGTAATTATTATTATTGCCAACAATTACTTGCTAAGTTAAACATCACTCTATTAATCAATTAATCTTTAACTCACAAACGTCTTGCTGTATTTCTAGAAGGTGCCTTCTTAATTGCTTCAGCATGTATAACATCCCCAATTAATCCTGACTTAATTTCTAGCAGTTCTAAAAATGTTCTACAGCTATCCTGGCAAAATTATATCCTATTTGCCCTTCTGAGGCTGTTATATTGACTTATTGTGCGGCCTGACTTTGCCTAAATCTCTTGCCAAACTCCACTGAATGTATTCTCTAGTGATAATCACAGAAATGTTATATTGTGCTGCCCCAGTTTTCTCAATTCCATTAGAGAAACTTACGCCCTAGCTTTTGAATGTAAGAAATCACAAGAAAAGCACAAGAAATCACATCAGCTAATCTATATATGACACATTCTTTTAGAAACATCTTGAAGTCTCAATACACTAATATTAGAAATTAATGCAAAATAAATTCTTCAATAGGATAGCATTTCTACCAGCTGTTTATATTTGCATAAGGAAGTGATATTGGTGCTACTCTTACCTGGTGGCCCCCATATCTGTGAGCCAATGGAATGGATCCAAGTACTATCTTTTCGCCACTTACAAGCTGGATAAAATCATCTGTTTCTGAGACAGATAAATCAAGGTCCAAAATATCTTCTAGCACTTGCTGAGGCAGGAAAAGAAAAATCTTCTTACAAACTTAAGTAATCCTTTAATAGTTTTTGAGAAAATAAACTTTTTGGTAAAAAGAAAATTAAAAGAATAAACTTCTTCCAAAATTACATTAATATTTTCTCAGAAGAGATGTACCATACTTTCTAGGATTATTTATGCTACTTGGGAAAATTAGGTCTATTAGATAGTTCCAAGATTGTTATGGCTTTCTTATTATGCATGGTAAAATAATATTCTTCCTAGTACATATTCTTTAAAGGAACTAGAAAAAAGTAAATGTCCTATTTTTATCCCAAATTCATCTATATCATGAGAGAATAATTTAGAATTTGTTATTGGAGCCCCTTTCTAAGAATTTAACTCATTTACCCCTTTTTTCCACAAAAGTGTGTTTTCCTGTAAGATAACTTTAAAATGAAACTGAGTACTAGGCTCCAGGAATAAGTATCAGAAAGTGACTTCTAAGAATGACATTCTCCAAGTTATAAATTTTAAAACACAAAGATAATCATTTATCAATAGATTAACAGTTTAACTCTGAAAAAAATATTACTAATTTTTTAGACAAAAGTTATAGTGAGTTAAGTGTTGTGAAAAAGTAAAGCCTAACCTTTGAAACCGCTACAAGATGTACTCTTGATTTGAAAGGAGTGGGGAAGGCAATTGAAAAAACACAGTTTTTCACTTTACGCACATAATTTTCTTTAACAGGATCAATTGGCAACACAGCTGATAAAAAAAAAAAGACAACCCTTCTTAATGTTCTCATTTGTTGCATATACAGCATTAATAGTCCTTAGAAAGCCTACAGTTGTTTAAGAAAATCAACTTAAACTACTATTTTGTTCATACTTTGTTATTTAAAGACTTATTTTCAACCATATCTATTCAATATTCATATATTACAGTATATTAAACTGTGCAAGAAGATGGGAGATGAAAAAAGTTTAAAACAAGACACATACCCTGTCTTCAAAGATTTTCACTTATGGGAGACCAATGGGATGTGCAATTTATTTATAAATAAGAATATATGAATAAAATGAGGTGAGCTGCATTACAGTATCAGAATTATAGTACTGGCCAATCCAGTAGATCCAACCAAAAAAATATTTGACACTTAATCACATTCTTTCTGCCCTTCAGAAAAATCATAATTAATTGAAGGAAACAGATATATACATAAATAACTGTAAACCAGGCAACAGATGTTTTACTAAATGTACAAAACTGCTTCCAATCCCATCAGAAACTTCAAAACATTTGATACATGCCTGTTCACAGGGCTAGAATTCTAAAAATTGCCTCTAAAGAGATAAACTATGTTTCATGAAGTCCATGCACTAAAGCCCATGTACTTTGTTTAAAAAGCTGTAGAGAAAAAAAGAGAGCTTTGGGCATGCTTTAGATACTCAGAAAATGTTTACTTTTAAGTACAATTCTTAAAATCTTAATGTTTTCCTAATCCAAACAAATTAAAACAAAAAATAGAAGAGGATAGGTGTATTACTAAAACAAGGGACACAAAAACCTATGTTTCTGGATAGAGATATTATCAGGATGTCACTGTCACCAAATTATTTATTTACTAAACATAATGGAAATCCAGTCAAAAATCGTAGTAGGATTTTTTTTTGAAGAAAGAAAGTGTAAATCTGAGAAAACACTTTTTAATAACAGAAATGGGAGCTTCCTTATCATTTTAAAAATTGTAAAAATAACTAAAAATATTGCTATCCCCAAAATAGATGCAAAAATCAATGGGACTCCATAAAAAGCACAGAAACAGTCCAAAGTAATGTAAGAATTCCCTATATAATGAAAACAATATTTTGAATCAGTGGAGAAAGGTGGCATCATGTCAATTTGTTCAATTGTTTGGAATAACTCCTTTTTATTCCACACAAGCCTAGGTGAACTAAATGTCAGTTATAATAGAAACAAGAGAATTCTTATATCTTCTCCATATGAGTAAAAAACAGGCAAATGTGGGTCAGATTTAGCTCTTTACACTTTCCCCTAAGTACATGGTGAATAAGGCAGCATCATGGGGGAACAAATGGGTAGTCAACCAAAACACAGATTTTAGTATCCATCAAGAAAACCTATGATTAGGAGTAGATGATCCAATAGTGTATTTTCTTCTCTTTTAGGAGAGCCTCTGTGTGGAAATAGACTAAATTATATAATTAATGCATTATCTTTTATGATGCTCTAAAATTTTAGTAGAGCATGGGCAGTATATAATGTTTCACTAATACTTATTTTTTTGTACTGATTGACTCACATTTTGGCAAGGTAGCTGATCAGCTAACACCTGTGATCACTGGCCATGGAATAAAAAAGACTAATTGCTTCAGAGGTACCCAGTCCTCACCCTTGTTACATTTAGTGAACTAATCAGTCATAGACTACGACCCCAGAGAAAATTCCAAACGCATGTTAACCCATTATCTTAACATTTCAGAGAAATCGGTAGTAGAAATAAGGGTATTATTTCAAGTCTTCAGAATTCAGTTTGGTCTAAGAATACGAAATGCACAAAAATTGCTCACCTTTCAGTGCAACTCTTCCCTCAATCAATGTTGTTACCAGAGTTACATTGATAATTCATTTATCAGTTATCTAATAACATCAGGATGAGGTGTTTCTATGCAGTACTATGAAACAATATATGGTTATATTTTGTATGTAATCTCTCCTTGGCTGTAAAACCTGGTCCTACCTAATGTTTTGAACAGTATCATCATTATGGAAATAAAATGTCTTCGAGTGTAGCCAATTCTCCAATATCAAAATAACTTTGAAAATGTTTCAACTGTACACTTATTCCATTTTTATCAGTGTGACTAGTTGTTTCATTTGTATAAGTGCAGTCAAAAAGGCCCAAGCCATTTCTAGACTGTGCATGAGAGGAGTCTGTTCTTTGGCAATTACGTGCACAGCTTAGACATTGTTTTAACTTTCTAGACTCATGCTTGGCCTAGTTGGGTCAAAGGAACTCCTTTGTATTCTGCATGTCCTGTTGGTGGGTGATTGTTCATGGGAAGTTTAGCTATACTATAATGGTGGAGGCCTTCACAAATTTCATCTGCCTTCCCCCCCTACTTAGCTTTGCCGAATTACATCTTTTTAAGAGCCAGGTTATTGTTTTAATCTGGGTAAACAATTTCTAAATGAAAATGGCATAACAGAATTGTGTAGTGCTCTATCTACCAACTATGTGAGCTTGGGCAAGACACTTAATTCCTATATATCTGTTTCTCTACCTATAAAAACACGGCAAATGAAAATATTCTAAGTCACGGGATTGTTGCAAGTACAAGTGTTTACTGCAACACTCTATTTTGGCCAACTCCACCTGTGGATATTTCTTAATACATAACCCTAGATCAAGATAAGCCACAGGTGCATATTAACAACCTTAATTTGTAAAGCACCTGACATCTTTTATATAATATTCTTCAAAGTTAGGGGAAAAAACCCCTCAATAAAACTGACATTTTAAAAAACTTTATTATATGCTTTTATTCAGTTAAAAAATTTTTGAAGATAAATGTAAAAATGTGCTCAGCTATACGGGTGCTTGCATTCTTTAATGCAAAATGCATGAGTCAGAAGAACAAGAAAAAATATCAGAGAATCACAGTTGCCTGTTTGCTGGTCTATTTTCTCATAAGAGTGAATTTTTTGAGGACAGAGTTAAGTTTCTTCTATTTCTGTATCCCCAATGCTTACACTTTCTCTGATAGGCTTTGTGCGTTTGTACGCATGTACTGAATGATTAATTGTATCACGACTTCTCTTATAAAGACACCCTCTCATTACCATGAGAAGAGTAGATCTGGCCACAGAATTAAGTAAAAGGTCTTTATAACCCTTATCGGGCATTAATCCTGTCCATTCTCCAGTATTCCCTGGGCTGGTTACAAGTAGGTTCAACATTACCAAATACTAAACAACTTCGCACAGCTCAGTACACCCACTAGCGGGACTCACATATCCAGATGTGAGCAAGATTGCCAAACGAGGCCACAATATACCTATAAGGTTTTCAGAGGAGAGCGTCCAGAAGTCGAGAGACGAGGCTAATCTAACTTCTCTTTCACAATAGCCCTGCTCGGGGTTTGACTTGTTACTGTAAAGATGCAAAAGGCTGGCACTTCCTGCAAGGCCAGGTCGCCGTAAGGAGCAGACGACGGCGTGGCAGGTAACACCCAAGAGAAGCAGCCGCGGAAACTGGAGCCTCCGGATTAGGCAGCAAAACAGGAACCCGATGCTTCGCGTCCTACTTCTGCCTAAATACGCAAAAGGAAAGTTCATGATTGTTCGTCGGGCGCCCTGTAGCATTTCTAGATGACAGCCGGTCTAACACGGGTGCATTTTTGCGGAGACTACTGGAGGCACCGGCTGGGCGGGGTCGGGGGAGGCCGCTCCCCAGAAGGAAGATCAAGCTGGTTTCTCCCGAGCCAGCGGCGGGCGGCCGGGCGGCCGGGCGGGGTTACGAGAGGATCCAGCCGCCCCACCGCCGCTCAGCTCCCTGCGGCCGCTCCTCCTCCTCCGGGGCGGGAAGCGCCCTCGAGAGAAGCGAGAAGGGGCGGGGCTGGCGAGGCAGACGCTCTTCCGCTGCCGGATTTCCGGCTCCGGGTCCCGGCAGGAGGGGCCGCCGGGCCAGAGGCGGGGCTGTAGCTCTGCCGCGACTTTCAGACGCGGACCATGGCCTCGTGCTGGTGGCGGTGGCGGCGCGGCTGCTCCTGGAGGCCGGCGGCGCGGAGTCCCGGGCCCGGCTCCCTCGGCCGCGCGGGACTGTCCGGGCTGCGCGCCGCCGCCGCCGCCGCCGCCGCTGCAGCCAGCGCGCAGGTGAGGCCGGGAAGCGCGCGCCGTAGCTGGGCGCAGAGGTCACCGCACTAATGACAGCGGCGCCGCAGAATGAATGAGGGCGAGCTGCACGAGCGGCGGGCGGGGGCCGCGGGGCTGCGCTGGGACGTGACCCAGGGCTGGCGGGGCACCGAGGACGGGACAGAGCCGAGGGGTGGGCACCCCGCGCGGGGCTGCAGAGCTGTGTCCTGGGGACAGGGGAGCGTCTTGGGTGTGGGGAAGGGGCGGTGAGGAGCCAGGTCCCGGGGAAACGCAGGTGTGGCCCAGTGGTCTAATGGGGTATGCGTAAAGCATGGAGAGCGTCTCCAGGTGTTCCCTCTCGAGTTACAGCCAGGGCTTCGGGGGCAACAGAACTTAATTGGGATTTTAGAGCAAAAGGTGCTCTGAGCGCTCAGAGATACGGAGGGTCCGCGTAGCCTCGGAATAGGCGGAAAAGTCTCGTGGAAAACGCAGGGCTGATGCTTAGAGTGGACCGGAGTTCAGTCCTGCGGTAGCTGTTTCGGAGGGAGGGCACACCTGGACGGGCTGGAAGGAGAAGAGGCCTGAGGATGTCGCAAGTGGAGAAACCTTGATTTTTAAATCGACCTATGACTTCCTGAAGCAGAGTCAGAATCTGAGCACTGACCGTGACTCCCTGACGCTCTCCCCTGCTGACTTTGGACTCCATCTCATTTTTCTCCCTTTCCGGTCAGTTTAGCTCCTGTGTATTGACAAGTTTCTATGGCTCTGTGAGTCCTTTGCCGCACTTTGTAGTGATTAATTCCTGGCGTACCACAGGCTAGGCTGGTACTGGTAAGCATAACCATGCAAGGTCTGTGGACTCACTGTCCTTTTAGAGACTTCTCCGGTCGCATAGTAATTGTATGTGTTCTCCTCTCATCCTCAAGGCTCATTTTTTTTTTAACGTTTCTTTGAATTTAGGACTCTTCCGTTTCAGTCAGATTTGGTGCACTTCCGTGTCCATCAAAGACCATTTCCCAATATGAAATATGTAGTATTTCTAAATGTCTACTTTGGGATACATATGCATACATAATCACAACTTATCCAAAATAGGCATTTGGAGAGAGAATGGCCGCTGGGCTAGTCTATGGATTAGACAGTAAAGAGAGAATATGGGAAAAAGAGAGTCTGCTGGGATCCATTTCAGCACTGTCCTAGCCAGCCTTCAAATAGTTCCAGTACCACAGATGAGGATGTTATTTGGAGAGGTGGACGCACCCACCACTGATGCTACTGATACGTCTTTTCTTTGATGCTCCTTATTTATTTATTTATTTTCAATTCCATGCCCATTAAACAATTATCTTAGCCACAGATAGGGTGCTTTCCTGGAGAGAATATGCTGGATGTCTTCCATGTCTGCCTTAATGACCACAAGGAGGAGCCTTTCTGGTAATGCCAGTACCGTGTATTTCTGATTCGTGTCAGTGGTATTTTTCACTGTAAATACATGAGCCTTCTGGTGTCTGCCTCAGGAGGGTGTGTTGTGGCTAGTTCAGGTCTGTTAGGGCCTGATAGTCCTTGGGGACAAAGAGCAACAACGATAAAGCCACGCCCGTCTCTCCCAGCACAGCTCCACTTTTCCTGATGTTTGTATGTTCTCTCAACTTCTTCATTGGTAGTGTTCCAACGTCTTGGAATAGGACGGAAACCAGTGTGTATATGATTGTGCCAAATCACTTGTCAGTATGTCTTGCTTCTTACTCAGCATTTTCTCTTTTTTAAAAAAAGTAACTTCATGAGAGGCAAGGTTGGCTTTCAGGGAGAATATGTGATGGAAAGACACAGAATCGGAATTGGGAGATGGTTGTTGCCCGTGCTAGCAGTGGCACACTAAGTGGCTCCGGTTACACCACTCCCTTTGAATGCTTTCCTGTTCTCCTGAGCACCTCTAACCTCACTTTGGGAAACATTGCCCGAAGGTACTCTTTTTTTTTTTTTTTTTTTTTGCGGTACACGGGCCTCTCACTGTTGTGGCCTTTCCCGTTGCGGAGCACAGGCTCCGGACGCGCAGGCTCAGCGGCCATGGCTCACAGGCCCAGCCGCTCCGCGGCATGTGGGATCTTCCCGGACCGGGCCACGAACCCGTGTCCCCTGTATCGGCTCTCAACCACTGCGCCACCAGGGAAGCCCGCCCGAAGGTACTCTTAAAGCAGAAGACAGCTTGGTTGAGTACGTACCATATTAAATGTACACAGCTAAGAGCTTTACATATGATCTCTCAATTAATCTTAGCATCTCTGTGAGTAGATATTATCAGAAAGCTGTCTCAAGGTAACTACCGGGAAATGTTGGGATCTGAGCCAAGATCCACCTTCCAGGCTTTCAACAAGTTACGCTGTTGCACTGCCCAGTGGTTAAGAGCCCTCTGTATTAGCTGTGTAATTTTAGCTCTTCACCCCAAGTTAGAGGTTAGGTCTCAGATTAAATAAGCATTATAATAAATCCTAAATTCGTGTGAATCATTTACACATGAAGGCTGACAAAAGTAGGTTAAGTGTCATGTAATGGTAAAATGAAAGGATTATCACTTTTTTTCCTTAGGACATTTTAATGCCTGGGGTGTCATAAATGTCCTTACTGGTTTAATGAATATAATGCTATGGTGAAGATAGAACTCAGGACCGCCTTCTTTGGCCTGCCTGCCTGGCAAAGTCAACCTTTATTGTCATTTTAGTATGTCTAAAGCAGGGTGTGTTCACTAAAGAAAATTCAAAAAATATGAATTTTAAAAGAATAAAGCAAAAAACTCCCACGATCCTATTTATTCCAAAATAACTATTTTTAATAGCCTGGTTTATATGCTTCTAAACCCTGTTTCCTGATTTTATTTGTGTGGGTGTACACATTTTTAGTGGAATCACATAATGCACACAGTGCTGTAGGTGTTTTTTTCTTTTGATATATTGTAAACATACCCGTATTACCAATTTTTCAGACTTTTCTGAATTTCAAGTTCCCCAGCTGTATAAAAACAAGTAGTTGTGAGAGTCAAATAGTGTGAAAGCACATTGTAAGGCTTTATTACCTTCGTTTTCTTTTTCTACTGCTAAATCCATCCTTTGTCAAGATAACTTTCTTCAAGTGTTCTGTAAGAGCCCTTCACACATCAGATTAGTAAATTAGTAATTTTTGAAATGCCTGTGTCCCTGAATTCTTCAAGTTAGCTGCTGTATCTGTGGGTCCCCACTCCTGTGCACAATAATTGTCGGAACTATTTGTCGGCACCACCTCTGAATCCTTTAGAAGTCGTCTCTTGTTGTTCTTGATCTCTCAATATTATCAAAATGTGCTGCTGGGCTTGCTTGTTTGTTGACATTACTTTTCAAGAAGTACCATTTCCAGGTATATTCAGGAACAGCGCTTGAAATAGGCAGTGTTTGTGTAACTGTAAATTTCTTCCTTAACATTGAAATCCTTTCTTTTTCACTGTCTGGGCAGATGCTTTTGGGATCTTGATTATTCTTTGTTTTAAACCAAGTTAAGACTTTAAAAGAGTGTAAGCCACACTAATCCTTACTATTCTCTGCCCACTCTTAGCTAAATGGAAGGGAATTTCAGATCTGGAAAGATAGATGTGAATATGGAGCAGTCTTTGGGGGAAGGGATAGATTATAGATGGTTTTTTTTTTCTGCTTTTTTATATTTATATTTTCTGTAATGACGAATATTGCTTTTGTAATAAGGAAAGAAAACTTTTTGTTATTTTTTTCTAAAGTCTGCAGTCTAAGTGGACAACTAAAAGATAAAGGTTACTTTTATTATAAATTATGGGAGTTTTAATTTATCTAGTGTTATAAACAAGTTTTTCACAAATATTCTTACAAGTTTCTTAATACTTTTATTTTATAGATGTCCTATTTTAATCTTGTGAAGAGTTTAACGTCTGCCTTCCCAAATATGTATAGTATATCACGGTAAGTTTATAATCCGTATTGCAACTAAAGTTATGAGCCATACTGCCAGTAAATTTCTATTCTAAATTGTGATGGGCTAGTCCAACAAGTTGGATATGCTGTTTAACTAAGTGCCACAGTATCTGCTCTATGTGATCTCTGCCTTTTGAAAAAATGGGAATACATTTGTCCCTTGGTATGGTGGAAGGGGATTGGTTCTAGCCACGCCCCCACCTCAGATACCAAAATTGGGGATGCTCAAGTCCTATAATATTTGCATACAACCTACACACATCATCCCATATACTTTATTTTTTTTTAAAGGAACATTTATTTATTTATGGCTGCATTGGGTCTTTGTTGCTGTGCACGGGCTTTCTCTAGTTGCAGCGATCATGGGGGCTACTCTTTGTTGTGGTGCGTGTGCTTCTTATTGTGGTGGTATCTCTTGTTGTGGAGCATGGGCTCTAGGCATGCGGGCTTCAGTAGTTGTGGCTCACGGGCTCTAGAGTGCAGGCTCAGTAGTTGTGGCGCACAGGCTTAGTTGCTCCGCAGCATGTGAGATCTTCCCGGACCAGGGATCAAACCTGTGTCCCCTGCATTGGCAGGCGGATTCTTAACCACTGCACCACCAGGGAAGTCCCCATCCCATATACTTTAAATTTATTTATTTATATTTTTGGCTGCGTTGGGTCTTTGTTGCCGTGTGCTGGCTTTCTCTAGCTGAGGGGAGAGGGGGCTACTCTTCGTTGCAGTGCACGGGCTTCTTATTGTGGTGACTTCTCTTGTTGCGGAGCACAAGCTCTAGGCACAAGGGCTTCAGTAGTTGTGGCACATGGGCTCAGTAGTTGTGGCTCACGGGCTTAGTTGCTCCGCAGCATGTGGGATCTTCCCGGACCAGGGCTCAAACCTGTGTCCCCTGCATTGGCAGGCAGATTGTTAACCACTGTGCCACCAGGGAAGCCCCTCATCCCATATACTTTAAATCATCTCTTGGTGACTTATAATACCTAATACAATGTAAATGCTGTGCAAATTGTTATAAATACAATGTAAATGCTGTGTAAATAGTTACCAAGCATGGCAAATTCAAATGTTGTTTTTTGAAACTTTCTGGAATTTTATGAGTTTATATATTTTTATATATAAATATATATATTTATATATATAAATATATTTTTTTCAGTTCGAGGTTGGTTGAATCCGCGGATGCGGAACCCATAGGTATGGAGGCCCAACTGTATAAAATTTAAACTCAGAACACAATGAACATGGTTTATATTTCTTTGATTTTATGGGTTCTCAGGGTCCTGGTTATAAAAATTGATGTATTGTTGAGCAAGATCAGAATTCTGTTATGTTTTTCTAAATTATAATGACCTTTTTGTATTCATGCTTAATTTCCAGCAAGTATCTGGGCTTAAATTTCCCATCATCGTACTCTGCTGTATATATATGCATAGGTCTGTATAATTCTTACTTAAAAGTGAAGTTATCTCAGTAAAGTAACGCTCAGTCTTCCACTGTGTGCATTTCTGCCTCTCCAGGTTCCATCACGTGACGCCAGCAGTGTGCTGCTGTAGTAAAACACGGAGCGGTGAGAAATACACTGATCCTTTTAACCTTGGCTGGAGAGACTTGAAAGGTCTGTACGAGGACATCAGGAAGGTAAGATATTTTTGACGATGCTGTAAAGTAATGTTGATTTCTTAGAATTATGCGCAAACAGTGCAGGTTTTCACATGTGTGCCGTGCTGTTGCAGGTTTGATTCCCAAATGTCAGGTTTCAAATGTTTCTTGAGCAACAAGTGTGGGGCATCGTGGAGGATGCAATGCAAGTTACTATCCAGAGGGGGGTGATGGCAGAATTGGGAAACTGAAAAAAAAGGTACAGGCAGCACGTACACGTCCGAAGAGTCATCTAACCTTTCCTTGCCAAATCCATCACGTGCTCCAGGCCTGGTGAGGCTATGAAGCCTCCGGTGACTCCTGCTACTGTCTTCCTGTCCAGTTCTGAATATCAGTGCCAGGCTGACCCAAATAGGGCTTTCTTCGCTAAGCATTCTTTTCCCAAAATTTTCAGTGGCCCCCAGCCTCACGTGGATTCTCGGATGCTGCCCAGAAATGTTCACGTGCCCCTGGTCAGCTTCCTTCCCGTTTCAAGGTTCTGCACTTTGCCCCTGCAGCCCCCACCCGACTCTCCTGTTTTCACCACTTCCTGTCCAGTGCACCACGCAGAGGCCGTGAAGGAGGAACTCCCTGAACGCCTGCTCTGGGCCGTTTGCAGCCCACACTGCTGCGTGCCGGCCTCCTCCCCTCCCACCTCCGTGAAGTCAGGGTTTCCTCCTTTCCAGCTTCATCCCTGTACCTCTGGTTAAGTCCCATCCCCTTTGCCTCCTTGGGGCCCTAGGAACTCCTCCTGCAATTCCCTGCTCTCCTGTCTTTATCTGCAGACTCGCCCTCTTCATTCTCTTTCAGATCCATTTTGGATGCTCCAGCTTCTTCCTGTTTGTCTTTTAAAGGACCATCCCTTGACCCTGTGTCCTCCTACCCCTTCCCTTCCAGTATTCTTGGCCTCTCTCTCTCTTTTGCCCCTTCACCACTGCCCCGCCATCGCACTGTGCCTTCCCTTCCAGCCTCTCCTCTGAAACTGCCTTTGCTTCCCTCCACCAAATCCAGTGTGTACTGCTGGTTTGTATCTTCCCGGACTCTTTGAACATTGGACACTGTTCACCACAACCCCCTCTGTGAAACCCACCTCTTGGCTTCTGCACTCTGCTCGTCCTCCTGACTCTTAGGCCATCCTTCAGTCAGCTTCCTGGGTTCCTCTCTGTCCCCTCCACCCCACCCCTATTAATTGTGCTGTCCCTGGGGTTGTGTCGGCTCCTTTTCTCTCTCTGTCTTCACGTTTACCCATTCTCATGCTTATGAGTCCCACATAATACCTCCAGTCCAGATGGAATTTTCTCTCCTAAACTTTGCTCACTGGGCAGCTCCCTGGAATGTCCATGACTGTCTCGCACTTGGCAGATCTGAAGCTCTACCTTTTCCTACAGTTTGTTTTTTCTCTTGTTTTTCCTATTGATTGGAGGCTGCCACCCAGGAACCCGGGGAGGATCCTCGATGCAGCCTCCTCTTCCCCTCCACACCCTCCTCGTCTCGTCTATCTCTTGCCTTCAGTCCCCAGCCTTGCCTTCCTCCTCCTGCCCTCAGCCTGAGCCAGAGACGCCCCCGTTGTGCTCCCAGAGCAGCTGCACTTACCTCCACAACAGCAGTCCCACCGCAATGTTGTTTTCCTTCCCCCATCTAGACTCTGAGCTGCCTGTAGGCAAGGGGCTGTCCTATTTATCTTTGAAACCTCTGCGTTTATTATCGTCCTTGGCACTGAGTCACTAACTGAGGGAGTGAGTGGCTGGCCTGCTGGACTGTGTTCACTTGAGCCCTGCTGAAGGTCCTTTGGGTCCATTTGTAGCTCCCATTGCTCCCAGGGCATAAGCTCTGGTTCTCTCCAGCGAGTCCCTGAGGGACAGATACAGTAAACACACATGCCCATCACCAGGAAGGCTCTCCCTCCTCTTCAGAAATCAAAATCCTACTTATACTCTAATCCCCAGTCAAAGCTTATCTCCTTCATGAAATGTTCAGTTTTTCTCATCCACACTGATCTCTCCATTCTTTGAACTTTAATGCACTTAACGTACGGCATTGTTCAAGTTACCACCATATTATTCACTGAATATTTCACATTTTTTAAAATTTTGCTTTCCCAACTCAGTTGGAAGCTCCTTGCCATCAGGTAAACCATGTCTTACACTTTCCCTATGAACCTTTGGCTTGTGTGGCTAAGTAACGGCTGAGCCAGACTCTGACCCCTGCTCTTCTTTCTGGCCACGTCTCGTCTTCTAGCCCCTGATACCCACTGACCTCCTGCTTCATTGGCTCCTACACTCCCCATCTTTGTCCTCTCCCCTCCATCTTCCAAGCTGTAACCAGCCCTGTTTCTTTCTCTCTCCAGCTGTCACTGGCCATCTGGTGCTTTCCTCCCCCAATCTGCTATCTCTTGGAGTCATGGGGCGGCAGCAGTGCCCACCCCAGCACTGAGGCCCCTGGGGGCAAGCCAGGCATTGCTTGTGGCCCAGCCACACACAGCCAGCTTTATGGCCATACAACATTGGAACCGTTTCCTACTGAGTGTTGAATTTCTCAGTTGAAATGAATACACTAAAATCAAAGTTTTGTGAAAGAAATCCCACTGACTGTGCAGTTATGATGCTGTATTGACACAGAGAAACTTTGTTTCAGGAACTATTCATATCTACAACAGAACTTAAGGAAATGTGTGAATACTACTTTGATGGAAAAGGAAAAGCCTTTCGACCAATTATTGTGGTGCTAATGGCCCGAGCCTGTAATATTCATCATAATAACTCCCGGTGAGTTATTTACTTTCTCCCCTTTATTGGTTTTATATTTGGCAAACCTTCCTTCCCAAGGTTACTGTTTAATCTCCTGTTTAAGAAGTAGCATGTATTTGAGAATTCACTTTGTGGTAGTTAGTTTCTAGCTTTGTGTTCCCAAGGTCACCCTGGAGTCTAGTCTGGGCATCTTCCTTTTCCATGTTTTTTAGTATCCATGGAAGAACAACTTCAGCTGCAAATAAACATTTTGGAAAGAATTTTCAAAGCCACATTAAGTTTTCTCATTCAGAAGTAAAGAATACCAGGATGTATGCATACTTGTAATCATTGTACACACGGGGCCATTAGTCCAAAGGTTGATGGTTATAAAGTCATGAGTTAGGCCTGGATTCTGGGCACCACACCCACTGCAGGGCCTGACTTCCTGTGGCCTTTGGAAACGTGCCAAAGAAAAATCTTCTTAAAAGAAGGCATTTTGACTATCGGTCTTCAACTTCTGTGTTTCAAATATGTGTAAATTTTTCAAATATTAAAACAACTGCAATGTTTTAATATTAAAGGAAAACGACAATGGACCCATTGCCATTATTTTTTAGACTCTTTGCCATGTTACTGGAGTGTCTTCATAATTTTTTTTGTTACATCGTGTAATCTATTGATATGACCTCCAGTAGACGGTAATAGACTCATACATTTCCCTAGTGTTGAACATTTGCATTACATTCCCTTTTCTCTGTAGATAGCACTTTAAGGAATGCCTAAGGTTTGCCAGCACTAAATTTAAGGTTGCTGTCAGAACGAGTGTCAGATGTTGCTTCTTAGCACACGCTTGCCTCTGCCCGCAGCCGTTTGTGCCCCGCTGCTGTGCCTATCCAGCTCCAGGATATGATTCCATGCTCATGGGTGCCTCCCACTTACCCTGAGACTTTCCAAGTGCTCACAGTATAGTTTGAACAAGCAGTGAAATCTCTGGCAGTGACCATTTTCCCATCATCAGGACCACTTTCACCTCACCGGAAGGCAGGGCAGCAGAAATGCTCCCTCTGAACCAAACTTGAAATACCTCTCACATGGTCTAGAACTGGGTTTCTCAGCCTTGACTCTGCTGACATTCGGGGCTAGATAATTCTTTGCCGCGGGGACTGTTAGGTGTCTTGTAGGGTGTTTGGCAGCCCCTCCCCTAGTTGATGACGACCAAGAAATTTCTCCAGACATTGCTGGATGTCCCCGGAGGAGCAGAATCTCCCCTGGTTGAGAACCACTGGTCTAGAGATAGTGTGTGTTTATATTTTTAATTTCTCAGATTAACCCACAATACAGTTCATCACCCTCACAGAAAACAAGGGAAGGAAAATATTCTGCATTGCTCACCTTAAATCCTGTCAGCTGTTATCCCCAGAGTCAAAGTCTTCAATTTACCTCATTGAAACTGTATAAACTGTTGGTTGCTGAAAAAAAAATGGGAGACTATATACCCAGAAAAGGCATTGCTAGTTTAAAAACAAGGAAGTTCAATTCTGCCTTCTCCAGGGATGTTCTAGCTACAGCTTAGGGCTTGCTGAAGGCACAGTGTGGAGGCATTGGGATGTGAGTCGTGACTGTGGCGTGCATTTGGGTGGTACAGTAGCCTAACGATATTATTCTCCAAGCCTCAGCTTCTTGAGAATACTTACTTCCTAAGGACCCTTTTGGATCAGGCTCTTAATAGGCCAAATATCGAGCTGCTAATTTCCAAGCCACTTAAAGCAAGAGGGGGTGGGGAATGGGGGGAGGGCCTGGGCCATTTGTGATTTTGCTTGCTGAAAGAGGTTTAGAGCCATGTGGGGCAAAGGTAAAAGATTCTGGGCAGGACCACGCAGTCCTCTGTTTCTAGCTGATGCCGCCAGCAGCCGTTCCACTACTTCACCTGCCTGCTTGCTGGTGTTGGCAGGACTGCGAGAGGCCTGCTTCATCATTTGACAATCACAGTTTAATGGCTTATTAGACATCATCGTCTTGCTTCTGAGATGTGTATTACATAGGTTAACAGTAATCCTGGAGGGGATTTTGGAAAACAGAATAAACAGATACCTTAAGAAATGGGGGGTGGGGGAACTACCTTCTGTGAGTTTCTCTTTTTCCTGTATTAAGCTTGTCCGTCGTCCATTATGTGTTCCCTGCTAGATCACTTCACTGGGAGTTCTTAACCTGAGGTCCGTGAAAGCTGGGGTGGGGGGTGGGGGGGTCTGTGAGCCCCTTAGAATTGTGTGCAGAAATTTTCATATGTTTGCACGCAAAGGTATACATGGCTTATAGCATATTCTTAAAGGGTAATATGGCCCCCAAAACCTTAAGGCTTCATCTTTATTTTTCTTCTGTGCATCCTGATAACTACAGTACCTGGTCAGGTAAGGTAGGATGCATACAACAGATAATCAGACTTGAAAGGTCCAGAAAACAGAGTTGTGGTGGATTCTGAGCCACGCTGCCCAGATCCCCCTTCCCTGAAGGACCCTTTGCCCCAGCTGCTGGGCCAGTGTTGCTGGTGGAGAGCCTTCAGTTCGCAGCCTCTTCAAGGGTTGCCCCAGCTGCAGAGAATCCTCTCACCTTAGCCAGTCCACATCCAGGGACTGACAGATGAAGGGCCATTCTAGCTCCAGAGCACACTATGGAGTGGCTGCAGCTATGGATGGGCCTGCACTGCAGAAACTTCTCCCTTTACCCTATCCTCTTGTCTCCTCCCCCTCCCTCAGGTGTTGATCCCAAGGGCATTTCTGAGTAGACATTCTGTACTTTAAACGTGAGAGTCTGCTTTCCCGAGAACCCAACCCTCAACAGAGTTCAGCAAAACCCAACTACCTGTGGGTCAGAACTTACCTTATCAAAGAATCCAAGTCAGAACTGAGCTTTATAAAGAATAGATTTCTATGAAATTGCTCTACTTATTGACCACAACACAATTAGTGTCTCTTCTCAAACAAGCCAAACCTGTCCTACTCAGAGACCTCATTGAAGGCACCTGTTCTTATCATCAGTCTGACACCATCCGTTTCTCGTGGAAATCTTCTGGCACTGGAAAGTGGATATCACTGCCAGTGATTGGGATAACAGGCCTACTCAAGTTACATTGGGCACAGATCTGTTGATCTTGACTGTACAAATGGTCAAGTGGCATTGAATCCCGCTAGTCTAGTTTACAAAGCCAGACATTTGATTAGATAGAACAGATAAGATGCAGTTTTCACATTAGTAAATAGGTCAAGCTTCCAAATGCGATAAAACTCTTAAATTCAGAGGAAGTAACTTTTGTGATTGTCATAAAGACAAAGGAAACTACAAAAACTTACTCTAGGGAAACTGTAACAAAACAGTCATCACAGCACCAGCTCACACGAATGATTCCTAGAGTCAGGCCGCTAGCGATTCTAGAACCATTCTTGGTTTCTGTGTGTTCTCAATCATTGAGCCAGCTACTGCTGCGGTGGCTTATGGGTTAGGAAGGTTGGTGCCACGAGAAATATTTTTGTCTTTAACCTAGGAGATGGCACTCTTGATGTGTCCATACTCATAATTAAAATGGATCTTGATGTAAAGTCTGTAATAAGGGATACCTGCTGAGGTAGAGGAGGCTTTGATAACCAGGTGGTTGTCCATTTCATGGGTGAGGTCAGGCCCAAGCCTAAGGGGAACATCATTGAGAGCAAGGCGGCTATGGGGCTTTGAACATGGTGTGTGCTCACTCGTTGGCTCCCACCACCCAGGGGGAGGCTGATTCTATCACTGAAGGAATCAACGTCTACACGTTCATCAGCTGTGCTCAATTTAAAAAACCCAAATGCTGCATTCTTCTTTTGCACCCTGGATCCTGTGGAGAAAGCCAGCCTGGATAAGCTGCAGGTCTGAGATATCATCATGGAGTCACTCTCCACATGTCCAGGGCTTCCAAAATGCAGTGTTTCTTCAGTGGCAAGAAATTAACCAGGAGCATGAATCCTGCATCATTTACGATGCAACTTTGCAGACATCTGTTTTTATCTGGATATAAATCTGAAAGATTCAGGAGCTGCTGCTCTTGAATGTCAGTTAATTTTTCTTGATACTAAAACTGCTGATGGATTCGTTACTGTTAGGATCAAGTTTAAAACCGCTCTTGCCTCCAAAGAAAGGCAGTCTCCACTGTAGTCCGGTGCGCTTGTTTGGGTTTTCAAAGGTGAATGGCCAGTGACCAAGGAAAATGGCGTGCTAAGCAAGTTGGAGCTCACAGGTATCCCTCCTGCACTCTGCTGTCCCTTAGAAGGAAGGCACCTTTGATGTTCATGCATTAGTGTGCCAGTAAGGAATACAGGGAAAGGGAACAAGACCGCAGTGGCTGGGGGCAGAGGCCAGGGAACAGAAATATTGGGCCGAGGATGAGAAGCGAGAGTGAGGGGTGGGCAGGAACGCCTTCCGTCCCCCGCGTTCAACCCGGACGCCACTGCGGAAGGGGAGACACTTCAAGGTCGTGTCAGTAATGTGGAGAAACAAGATTTTAGACAGATGAAGTAAAATCAAGTGATTTTAAGAACCAGATCACTGAAAAGGAAACACTTGCGCATCAGCAGAAGAGGATGGTGAAAGTAAGAAACTGTGTTAGGCTGAAAAATGGCCCCACAGAAGTATGCACGTCCTAATCCTTGGGACCTGTAAGTGTTACATTATATGGCAAGAAAAGGGTCTTTGCAGATGTGCTTAAGTTAAGGATCTTGAAATGGGGGTGTCATCCTGGATTATCTGATGGGCCCGAAATGCAATCATTTGTATCCCTAAAGAGGGAGGCAGAGGGAGATTGCCATTACAGAAGAGAAGGCCGTGTGAAGATGGAGGGGAGAGACTTGAAGGTGGCTGCTTCAAGCTTGTGGCCACAAGCTAAGGCCCTCCAGCAGCCAGCACAACTGGAAGGAGTGAGGAAAGGATTCTCTCCTTGAGACTCTGCAGGAAGCCTGGCCTTGCCGATACCTCCATCTCAGTTCAGGGAAACTGCTTTTGGACGTGTGGTCTCCAGAACCGTGGGAGAATTTCTACTGATTTAAACCACCAAGTTTGTGGTGTTTTGTCACCGGGCCACAGGAAACTGGGACAAACCCCATCGTTCACATCATATCGCACGAGTGCGGAGAGTGTGCCTGCTGGGACTTTTCTCTCCCTCTGGAGGTACCGCTTCCGGATGCACCAGATCTGGCAGCGCAGACCCAGGGGGGAGCTGAACACTTTCCACAGTGTCAATAGTTGAGGGACCCAAACTTGTAGCAAGTCAGCTCAGTGGCAGATAAAGATAGAATCTTAAGTGACGTGGATATATTGTTCAGCATACTGAAAACTTCAATGTGTGTACTTTTATCAGGTAACAACTAGGAGATGCGGTTCACATCCTGAAGAACTTTAGAGACAGAGAGAGACTTTGTTTGCGTTTTAACTAGAGAGTTCTTCAGTACCAGACTGATAAAGTGTTCATTCGTGCCTTTAAAACTCGAGATGATGCGAAGTGTCAGAGAAGAGGAGGTCACCCTCCCGTGACTGTGCCTTTCAGAACAGGGGAGACTTCCTGCCCTCCAGCTCCGAAGAGACTTGGGGAGTCGTTGGCATAAGACCTTTAAACTGGGCCCCCAAGTTTCAGGTCATGCCTGCAGTTTAGAGGCGGGGCTGCAGGGGGGCAGCAGAGGGTGAGCTTGTGTCAAATCCCTTCTCAGGAGAAGCTTCCGTTTGGGGCTTGCAGTCAGTCAGGCGAATACCCCACTTACAGAGCAGCATGTCCCCAACTTTGTGTGTCAGAATCACCAGGACTGCTGCTTCAGAATGCCAGTTCCTGAGCCCCATCATGAGGGATCCCAGTTCCTAAGTCTAAGGAATTTTCAGTCTGTATTTTCAAGAGTATTGATTTTGACACGGTGGGCAAGAGATGATATTTAAGAAACACTAATCTTGTCAGAGTTCTCACAAACAAAGTGAAACGCTTCTGTTTAGAATTGGCAGAAGAAAACAAACAGAAGAACATTGGGAAATAGAAACAGAGCCTTCTGTAACCCAGCTGAGAACTCTGGTCTTTATACAACCTCTGTAGCTTTGGGAATAGAAACTTCTCTGTCTCGGTTAGAGTGAAACCACATTTACTATTTAAATTCTTCTGCTTCCCTCAGTTGTTGCAAATCAAGGTAACCCATTGATACGGTTTGATTTTCTTTTTGGAGACAGTTTTCCCACACTGGGGGTTTACTTGTCATTTCTTTAAGGCTTGGCATTATATATCAGTATGAATAGGAGGAAAAAGCATTTTATTTAAATCACGTGAGCTTGGTGAAGGGTATGTGGGGGGTCATTATATTATTCCATCTGTTTCCGTCTGTGCTTGAAATTATTCATTATAAAAATGTTGTTTGAAATCTAATGAAGAGGGAAAAACCTGACTGTTGTGAGGGGCTGGCTGAGTCATCGCACGCTCTTGCAGGTGTGAAGGATGGAGGACAGAGCCACCTTTCGAGACTCAGACTCGGGGCCTCATTTTCTCCTGCTGTCTCGCCTGACTGGTTTTTCTTAGCACCTCTCCCAGAAGTTGGGAAAGTGTGGCAGCTCTTTCACAGCAGGAAGTAGACATGGTGCCCAGTTTTTTGAAGGCATGACTCAGTTCGGTACTTCGAAGATTTCATCTTCAAAACAGTGTGAGTTGTTTCTGTGATCTGTAAATTTGGGTTCCAGACCATTATGCTGTACTGTGGACACGTAGTGACAGTATTTTCCAGATAGAAGCTGGCACATGTTAACAGCTAATTGTGCAGGAAAAAGTACATCAGATAAAATGATAAAGCATCTAAAATGTGATGTTTATCCTATGTGGGGGCTGTGTCACGATGCCAAATAACTTTCTAAGCAAGAATCCTGATTTCATCAATTTAGCCATAGAAAAGGCATTTTTACATATATGTAGTCTATGAAATTTCAAGATATTTTAAGAAATCTTTGTTTTAATATCTTCAAATTACAAAAAACTCCAGTGTCTCAGTGAGTACTGCCATTTTACTGCAGCCTCCCAGCAGGACCCCTGCCTGCTGACATAGTTTGTGATAACGGAAGTGGTGCCCGACCTCTAAATACATGAGAAGGGCTTAGAGGTCTTACCAGTTGTTTAAGGTAAGATCTACTATTGATGAGTAGCAAGTGTATATTTCATCAGACTGAAATTCATTGAGAAAATGTTCTAAAGAAATAGTCTTTCTGTTTATGTAGAAAACAACGGTAAAAGTCTACATCTTTTCTTGTGCATTAAGATAGGATCCAGTAAATTTACCTGAAAAATACTTAAGGTCCAAGCTTCCTTCTACAGGGTCTGTGAGTTTCTCACAGAAGGATTCAGAACAAGCTCTTGGAAGCCATCCAAAGCTCCATTTTCTCATAAACTAAAGTAGTTTTACAGGATGATTTGTCCCTCCCCTCTGTTTCTTTACTTCTCCCTCCTCAGAAGAATGTGTTGTGATCCAGAAGTGTTTAGAACTGTTATAATTGTGACATTAATAAATAACGAGCGGCACTTTACAGTTGATTTCTGGGCTAAAAGCAGTTGGAAGATTCTGAGGTTTAGTTCTAAAAATCTTAAGTAAGAGTTGCTGGTAAAGCACCATATTTTAAAATTACATTTCAAGCAAGACGGGAAGATAGTCTTCAGGCTGATTTAGTGTTTGTAGTTAAATTCCAGCATCTTTAGTGTTAGTTATACTTCATTTTTCATGGCTTTCTGCTGGATCTGAGGAATTGGAATGAGCACTGGCTTTTGCAGATGTTCAGATTAAGTTTTTAAAGAAAAAAAGTCACATTTCAGTATCCCTCTCTCTTTTCTCCCCTCTAAGAGAGAACATGGTGATATTTGAAAAGTAAGCTATAGGAATAAATAGCGTGTGTTTGAGCCAGGCTTCTGTTTTAGATTCAGAAAATTCAGTTGGTTATTTCTCCAGTTTGATTTTCTTAAAATTCAGTTTTTTTAAATTCCCATAGATGATGATGGTGAGAATAATGACGATTAAAAAGAAATTGGCGTTCCCTTTTAACTGTAAAAGTCGCATCCAAGTATCTTCTTGGGAATGTTTCTCCTGTATTTTGTGTTAAATCTGGGAAATGAAAGTTTAAATTTCTAATGCACAGGTTAAATTTGAATTGGAATTCATATTGGTAACCAATATCAGTAGCCAATTGGAATTATGAATTCCAGCTCTCTTGGTTATCAAGGTCTTCTTACTAAATATTTAAGACATTATTAAAAGCTTTGAACACAGTGACCTTTGGTTCTTTCATACACTTCTTTAGAATGCTCTTCACCCATCTTCCCCATCCACCCCTGAAATTTAATTGTAACCTAACTGTAAACTTGACCAACTGACCAAGACTACTGTTATAGGACATAACGATGATTCTTCAGCCAGATAGCCAGACATCTCAGGTGTTTATCCTTTTTTTGTTGTTAATTATACAAATTCCACTTCTTAGTGTGGTGTCCCGAAAACATAATCTTGGTGCAGGGTATCTTGTGCATTTTTAAAATGTTCTCCAAATGATAGAATTGGCTGTGTAGGGAAGCCAAAGTTTTTATATAGTTTCTCTTAGAGAAATAAAATTCTTTATCCTAGATCCGATGTCCAGTTTTCACAAGATGATTGCTGAGAAGGTTATAGGCAGTGTCTCTGTTAAAAAGCATTGCTTTCTGTTAACTAGAAATGTGCAAGCAAGCCAGCGTGCCATAGCCTTAATTGCAGAAATGATCCACACTGCCAGCCTGGTCCATGATGATGTCATTGATGATGCAAGTTCCCGAAGAGGAAAACACACAGTTAATAAGATCTGGGGTGAAAAGAAGGTACGGCCTTTTGGTTTTTTAAATCTTTCTTATTAAATCCCATACTCTTTGGATTGCATTTATTTTCCAGATTTGTCTCATTAAAAAGTAAAATATGGGCTTCCCTGGTGGCGCAGTGGTTGAGAGTCCGCCTGCCGATGCAGGGGACACGGGTTTGTGCCCCGGTCCGGGAAGATCCCACATGCCGCGGAGCGGCTGGGCCCGTGAGCCATGGCCGCTGAGCCTGCGTGTCCGGAGCCTGTGCTCCTCAACGGGAGAGGCCACAACAGTGAGAGGCCTGCGTACCGCAAAAAAAAAAAAAAAAAAAAAAAAGTAAAATATGCTTCATCAAATGTGGTCTTCCAGCTTTCAAAATAGTTTTCATGTCTGGTCTATATACAGATGTTTGATCATGGATAACAGCACAGAAAAATAAACTTAGTGTTCCTGCTTCTTCACAGTTTTATATAGAATTTGGTTAAGGAAGGAGATTTTTGTAGTTATCCAAAAAGCATATTTCATGAGGAATCACGCCTTTTACTTTGGGGCTTACATTACTCAGATTCGCTTTAATTGTTTAACCATTTACTAACTGCCACATGCAAGAGTTTCAAGGCAAGTAAATAAATAAAACTAATATATATACATATATGTATAAATATACATACATATATACACACACATAGTCATACACATCTGTATCAATCTCAGAGGGATACTGTTCTCCCATGAAATTTTTACCTTTTTAAATAGAAGCTTTATAATTGAATAGTTCATGTATATTTTAAAGCATATTTCCACATTATTTTATTAGCATTTCTTGAAGGGGGTGTGTAGAATGTGGCATCTTGTTTAAGGATGTTTAAATCATGGGTTGAGGAAGGGGATAAAATTCAGCAAATAAAAGGGAAGACCCACGGGCCTTCTGGGAGCAGGCATCTCCCGCCACACATGCCCTTCCCTTGGCCATCCTGCCCATTTGAAGCACAAACAAAACATTAATGTGAATGAGTTTTCCCTCTCCATACCTTCCCTGCCCTCACATGTCTGTAATACCTGGTTCCCACCTGTTTTCTAATCGTATTCAAAGAAGAAATATACCTTCATTATTATCTTTACATGCTGGTTTTTCTTTAGCGCACATGATTTTGTTAAATCTTTTCATTTCCGATTTTAGATGAAAAGGTTTTGTGTCCTGTTGACAGAATTCTATACATCAGAATGTTGGTAAAAAAGGGTGGAGTTTCATTTTGGAGAGGCCCTGGGTAACTCTATGACATGTCCTGCAGTCTGCTGTGTCTGTTTTCAGAGCCTGTCCTTAAAGCTTTATACTTGAGCCCTTGGACAAAGGGGGAGGATTGAGTGAACAAGTTAAGATTTTTCTCCTGACTGGTCCCCTCTTGTGACTGCCTCTGCTGTTGGGGTCCTCCATCCTTTTTTTTATTATTAATTAATTCATTAATTTATTTATTTATGGCTGCGTTGGGTCTTTGTTGCTGCGCGTGGGCTTTCTCTAGTTGCGGTGAGCGGGGGCTACTCTTCAACGCGGTGCTTGGGCTTCTCATTGCGGTGGCTTGTTGTGGAGCACGGGCTCTAGGCGTGCAGGCTTCAGTAGTTGTGGCTTGCGGGCTCTAGAGCACAGGCTCAGTAGTTGTGGCACATGGGCTTAGTTGCTCCACGGCATGTGGGATCTTCCCGGACCAGGGCTCGAACCCGTGTCCCCTGAATTGGCAGGCAGATTCTTAACCACTGCGCCACCAGAAAAGTCCCGGGGGCCTCCTTTGGAAGACCGTGTTTACACTGTCACCTGCCTCCTTCAGCTGCAAGGCTGGCCTGCCCTGCATGGGGCCACCTGCTAATCTCCCCTTTTTTGCTCGTCGAACAAAACTGCTGTGTTACCAATAAAAATCCATTCGTACAGCACCTCCTCCATGAACCCTCATTCCCCTGTCTGGGTCCCTATCCCTTCTTTCCCTTAACCCCTCACCCCAGCCATCCCCAGTGTGGCAGCTTTAGTTCCAAATGCTGGAAGCTTTTGGCCTCTGGGATCCCCAGGGCCAGGAGAGGAAAGAGGCAAAAGCCTAGGGATCCTGAGCCCTCAGCTGCTAATGATGTAGGGTGGGTGATGGATGTGTGTGTACCTATAAATCATAATGTGTACAATAACTTTATATTTTATTTATTTTTGGCTGCATTGGGTCTTCGTTGCTGCGCGTGGGCTTTCTCTAGTTGCGGCGAGTGGGGGCTACTCTTCGTTGCGGTGGGCAGGCTTCTCATTGCAGTGGCTTCTCTTGTCGCAGAGCATGGGCTCTAGATGTGCGGGCTTCAGTAGTTGGGGCACATGGGCTCAGTAGTTGTGGCTCGTGGGCTCTAGAGCACAGGCTCAGTAGTTGTGGCACACAGGCTCAGTAGTTGTGACGCACAGGCTTAGTTGCTCCGTGGCATGTGGGATCTTCCCGGAACAGGGATTGAACCCGTGTCTCCTGCATTGACAGGCAGATTCTCAACCACTGCGCCACCAGGAAAGTCCCACAATGACATTATAAATGTATATTTACATTTACATCAAGATACCTTATACAGTATATGTTATATAAAATGATTAGTTGGTAAACATACTGAACATCACTAATTTTAGATACTAGAGAACTAACAGACAATAAAAACTTGGGACTTCCCTGGCGGTCCAGCAGTTAAGACTCCACGCTTCCACTGCAGGGGGCATGGGTTCAGTCCCTAGTTGGGGAACTAAGATCCCACATGCCACACGGTGCAGCCAAAAACAAAAACAACAACAACAAAAAAAAAACTTAAAATGTGGTTATGTTGCAAATTCTGTGGATTCAAATTCCACAAACTCTATCATTCATAACTACTCTATAACACCTATCCATATCTTTAAGTATGCAAATTAGTGTATTTGAGTACAGCATGTAATTCAGTCATGAATAACTTATAATTAGTTGCAAATACAATGCAGACGTTTGTTCACAATCTAAAGAAGATTGGGAAAATATTGATTGGTGTTCAGTGAAAAAAATGTTTTGTCCTGGAATGAGGGGCAGTGTAATAGCGTTCTAAGAGCATTGAACTTGGAGCCACGATTCCTTGGTTTAGTTTTCATTGAGAAAAGCTTGGGTTGGGCCGTGCACTGGTGTGTACTAAGTACTAGCTGGATAATTCCCGCTACATGCCCTTAGGAGTTTGGTAAATAGGAAAAATGTGGGAAGACAGCAATATCCAAGGGGTGCTGTGCTCACAAAAGATCAGAGTGAGGGATCTGAGTGAACTTCCTGCAGGTGCCACCTGAGCTAATTCTGCACATGAGTCTGCCAGGTGATGAAGGGGAAGGACTTTTTTGAGCAGAAGAAACAGTAAGTGCAAAGGCACAGCCACATAGTTTGATGGGAGAGCGAATGGTCCAGCGTAACTAAATGAAGGCAGTGACATTTTGCTGGGGCTAGGGATGAAGCCAGAGGGTCAGGAACTTCCATCTCTAGGCATTCATTTCTTCAGCTCTGAACTGGAGAGGCAGACTGGGTCATCTCTGAGAGCCCATCCAGTTCAAACAGCATCCCAAATCTGTAGCTGATTATAACGTAATCCTGCTGAGGAAGAGGAAGGGGAAAAACATATCCAGGATGACCCCCTCCCTACCTCCCATCCTGTTTCTCTTCTGAGAAGTTAACTTCATTGTTGGCTCCGATGCTCAGATACTTTTCTCTGAAAGTTTTCTTCTCTTCTAGGCTGTCCTTGCTGGCGATTTAATTCTTTCTGCAGCATCGATAGCTCTGGCACGAATTGGAAATACAACTGTTGTATCTATTTTAACCCAAGTGATTGAAGATTTGGTGCGTGGTAGGTTAATTCTGACTTTTCTTCTTTTTTATTCAATCTTATTTTTTTGCCAAGCAAAAAAAAAACCCTCACATGACCACTTTCCTTTTTTATAGGTGAATTTCTTCAGCTCGGGTCAAAAGAAAATGAAAATGAAAGATTTGCACACTACCTTGAAAAGACGTTCAAGAAGACTGCAAGTCTGATAGCCAACAGTTGTAAAGCAGTATGTACGTTCTGTCTCTTTTCAAGTTAAAAACAAACAAACAAACCTCCTAGTTCTTTCTTGGGAGCTAATTCTCCTAGAAAAAATTTCACTGGAGAACCTTAAAATAGTAACCGAAATCCCAAGAGGTCATTGAGAAAAGAATTGCATCCCCAGACAGTGGAGAACTTCTGCTGAGGTTTCCATTTTTGCTGTCTTCTTTTGCTATGCAAACATCAGCTTTTCATCTTTCCTCCCAAGAATTGAATCAAAATAAGCTTTATAATATATTCCCCAATCTAATTTCCAAATGGTGTAACATTTTTTTAAATTAATTAATTTATTATTTTTGGCTGTGTTGGGTCTTTGTTGCTGCATGTGGGCTTTCTCTAGTTGCGGTGAGCAGGGGTGGTGTACGGGCTTCTCATTGTGGCGGCTTCTCTTGTTGCAGAGCAAGGGCTCTAGGCATGCCGGCTTCAGTAGTTGTGGCACGTGGGCTCAGTAGTTGTGGCTCGTAGGCTCTAGAGCGCAGGCTCAGTAGTTGTGGCGCATGGGCTTAGCTGCCCTGCGGCATGTGGGATCTTCCCGGACCAGGGATCAAACCCATGTCCCCTGTGTTGGCAGGCAGATTCTTAACCACTGTGCCACCAGAGAAGTCCCTAAATGGTATAACATTTTGAACAACTTATCGTAAATAGTTTCTCTTGTGATTATCACACACACTGTTTCTTACGTTTTACGTATAAAAAGTAATGAAGTGCTGTGTTCTTAAGTATAATATTGACCTGGGAGAAAATATATAACTATCAGATTGTACTAGTGTTCTGTATACTTTTTTTATGAGTAGTAGATCCTCCCAGTTATATGAAATATAGACAAGCCATTTTCCTTCCGAGTATAAGTTGAGTGTGAACCATAACTTTTTTTACCCCTTGCTTTCTCTTTGGCCTTCCCTCTACTCTTCGCATAGTTTTTCTTTTTAAAAATCAGTTAGTATTATCCTTAATCTGTAGACTAAACTGTGGTATTCACTGGTAGCCCATGAATGAGAGACAATTCTCTCCATAGAATTGTTCATCTGACTGTCTCTCAGCCTAGCAGATATAAATGAGATGAAAACTGGGCAAGTAAGAGTCCCTTGTAATTAAAGCAACAAGAAAGGAAGACTTCTAAGGGCCAAATGTCAGTTGCTGTCGTGATACATAATTACATAATTATGTTATGTAATAATTATACCATAATTACAGTTAAAGAGAGCTTTTTCTCAGGCCTCTCAGGTGAAAAAGTCCTTTGCCAGTAGTGCCTCTATTTGGAAAAGTGTCAAGAAATGTGTAATTGTAAGCCAGAAAAGAATGAGAGCAACATTTCTTCCTAAAAAGACCTAAGTGAAACCCTAAGGAATGTGAATTATGTAGAACATGCTGGCCACAATCTCAGCCATTTTTGTCTTTTTATTGAAAGAGCATTTTCTTTTTTTTATTATTATTATTTCCAAGAAATTGCGAGTGTAGCTTTCTAAAAAAAGAGAGACAGACAACAATATGATAGACACTAGAAAGCTAAATAAAAGAATAACTGATTTAAAATGGGGGCCATAAAGCTGATGCCAAAATCTCCATGAAGATGGAGACCCATCCTCATAAGGCACATCACTGTGTTAGGGGAAGCCCAGTAACAACTTCACAGGCCTGAGGCTGCAGTTAGAAGCACTAGCAGGTAGTGGGGCTGTTGGAACTGGAAAACCTGAGGGTCATTGTCCACACAGGCCCAGGGCAGCAGCGTGACACGGGAGCCAGAATATGAACTAGTGCACTCAGTGATAGAGTCCTACAAGGGCCCGCAGAAGTGGAGCCACGTCACCAAGGAAAGACTTACTTCACTCTCCTCTGCTTAGGAAGCCAAAGACAGGATAGCACGTGTATTCGCTTATAAAGAGGACCTCATCCTTCACAGATTAGCAAGTTAAAAGTGGACTTGCATGTTAATATGGCCCGAACCTCGTTAAAAATGAAATGTTTTATACTGTCCACTAGGAGGCATGCTGGCATCACCCCAGAACTACCCACTTTTCATGCGATTTATTCCTAAGCTCCAGAGCTGTTGGAATAATAAAGCAGAATCTTAGTGTGAGCTCTCTGAATAAAAGTTTCTATATTTAAGTGCCTATGGGTAGAGATGTTCCAGAGGTGTTATATATTCAGAATTGCTGTGTTTGTGCAATCTTGGTACTTAAAACGCAAAGACGTGAGCTCTGAAAGAACGCATGCAAAGCAAATTAGAGATGCCAAAAGGAAGGAGTAAGGAGAATTTAAACATCAGAATCATTATAGCAGAACTAATGGAATTCCAAGATGTTAGGGGAATTTGAAGGAAACTTAATCGCTTAAAATTCATTGTCCTAAGAGCTATTTAATGGAAAATAGTATTAAGATTAAGAGAGGACTGTTTAGGATTGCTTTGGGACACTGATTGATGTTAAAAATAGAAGTAATCTTGAAAGATGATTGGCTCCTTGTTTCTACACATAGTCATGCAAAATACGTTGTGTAGCTTACCAATGAACACTATGCCTCGTTCCCCAGAAAATCTGATGGGAATGAGACCAGAGGGGTGGCCCATCCGGTGTTACTCAGTCAGACAGTAGCTGAGCTGGGATTTGAACCCAGAACTGGGTATGATAATCCTGCAGATTCATGTATTTTTCTCATTTCTTTCTGAATTTCTTTTCTCTCGAGTGCTGCATGTGGCCTGGAATCAGTTGACTGTCTTCCTGTTACCTCATTTTCAAAGCTACAGAGGGCCACCACAGAATTTTGGTTTGTGGGTCATATCTGCTGAACACCTATTTTTGGTTATGATAGTCTTATCTAATCTACAAATAGACCTTATTCAAATTTTAACAGTTGTTTTAATATTGTTATATCAGTAACAAATGGGAAAATTTTTTTCTGGCCCAGGATCTCATGTGGCGTTTAGTTGTCAAGAATCTTTTTTCTTTCTTTTTTCCTTTTTTTTTTTTTTGTTTTTGTTTTTGTGGTACGTGGGCCTCTCACTGCTGTGGCCTCTCCCGCCACAGAGCACAGGCTCCGGACACGCAGGCCCAGCGGCCATGGCCCACGGGCGCAGCCGCTCCGCGGCACGCGGGATCCTCCCAGACCGGGGCATGAACCCGTGTCCCCTGCATCGGCAGGCGGACTCTCAACCACTGCGCCACCAGGGAAGCCCTTCTTTTTTTTTTTAATTGAATTATAGTTCATTTGTAGTATAGTTGTGTTAGTTTCAGGTGTACAGCAAAGTGATTCAGTAATATCTGTATCAGATTATTTCCACCATAGGTTATTATAAGATATTGCATATAATTCCCTGTGTTATACAGTAAATCCTGTTGCTCATCTGTTTTACTTATAGTAGTTTGTATCTGTTAATCCCATACTCCTAATTTATCCCTGCACCCTATGGTAAACATAAGTTTGTTTTCTATATCTGTGAGTCTGTTTCTGTTTTGTGTATAGATTGATTTGTATTGATTTTTAGGTTTCACATATAAGCGATATCATATATTTGTCTTTCTCTGACTTACTTCACTTAGTATAATATTCTCTAGGTCCATGCAAATGGCAATATTTCATTCTTTTTTGTGGCTGAGTAATATTCCACTGTATATATATATATATACACCACATTTTCTTAAACTGATCGTCTCTTGATGGGCACTTGGGTTGCTTCCATGCCTTGGCTATTGTAATAGTGCTGCTGTGAACATTGGCGTACATGCATCTTTTTGAAATAGAGTTTTCATCTTTTCTGGATATACGCCCAGAGTGGGATTGCTGGATCATATGGTAGCTCTATTTTAGTTTCTTAAGGAACCTCCGTACTGTTTCCATAGTGGCCTCACCAATTTACATTCCCACCAACAGTTCCCTTTTCTCCACACCCTCTCCAGCATTTATTTGTAGATTTTCTGATGATGCCCATTCTAACTGGTGTGAGGTGATACCTCATTGTGGTTTTGATTTGCATTTCTCTAATTAGTGACGTTGAGCATCTTTTCATGTGCCTGTTGGTGATCTCTGTGTCTTCTTTGGAGAAATGTCTATTTAGGTCTTCTGCTCATTTTTTGATTGGGTTGTTTGTTTTTTTGATACTGAGTTGTATGAGCTCTTTGTATATTTTGGATGTTGACCCCTTAATGGTCACATCATTTGCAAATATTTTCTTCCGGTCCATAGGTTGTCTTTTCTTTTTGTTGATGATTTCCCTTACAGTACTGTGCAAAAACTTTTAAGTTTGATTAAGTCTCATTTGTTTACTTTTGCTTTTATTTCTTTTGCCTTGGGAGACTCATATAAGAAAATATTGCTGTGATTTATATCTAAGAATTTTTTGCCTATGTTCTAGGAGTTTTATGGTGTCATGTCTTATATTTAGGTCTTTAAACTATTTTGAGTTTATGTTTGTATATGGTGTGAGGGAGTGTTCTAATTTCATTGATATACATGTAGCTGTCCAGCTTTCTCATCACCATTTGTTGAAGAGACTACCTTTTCTCCATTGTATATTCTTGCTTCCTTTGTTGTAGATCAACTGACCATAGGTGTGTGCGTTTATTTCTGGGTTCTCTATCCTGTTCTGTTGATCTATCTGTTTTTGTGCCAATACCATGTTGTTTTGTTACTGTAGCTTTGTAGTAGTATTGTCTGAAGTCTGGAAGGGTTATGCCTCCAGCTTTGTTCTTTTTCCTCAGGATTGCTTTGGTAGTTCTGGGTCTTTTGTGGTTCCATGTAAATCTTAGGATTAGTTGTTCCAGTTCTGTGAAAAATGTCATGGGTATTTTGATAGGGATTGTATTACATTTGTAGATTGCTTTGGATAGTATGGCCATTTTAACAATATTAATTCTTTCAATTTGAGACTGGGATATGTTTCCATTTCTTTGAATCATCTTCAGTTTCCTTTATCAATGTTTTATAGTTTTCAGTGTATTGATTTTTCACCTCCTTGGTTAAGTTTATTCCTAAGTTGGTTTGGGGTTTTTTTTTTTTCTTTTTGATGTGATTTTAAATGAGTTTTTGTTTTGTTTTGTTCTGTTTTGTTTTTTTTACTTTTTCTGATATTTCATTGTTAGTGTAAAGAAATGCAACAGATTTCTTTTTATTAATCTTGTATCCTGCTACTATGCTGAATTCATTTATTATTTCTAATAGTTTTTATGTAGAGTCTTTAGCATTCTCTATATAGAGTATCATGTCATCTGCAAATAGAGACAGTTTTACCTCTTCTCTTCCAATTTGGATACCTTTTATTATTTTTTTTCTTGCCTGATTGCTGTGGCTAGGACTTCCAATGCTATGTTGAAAAGAAGTGGTGAGAGTGGGCATCCTTGTCAAGTTCCTGAATTTAGTGGGAAGGCTTGCAGCTTTTCACCATTGAGCATTATGTTGGCTGTGGGTTTGATGTAAATGGCTTTCATTATGTTTAGATATGTTCCCTCTGTATCCAGTTGGTGAGAGTTTTTATCATGAATGGATGTTGAATTTTATCAAATGCTTTTTCTGCATTTATTGAGGTGATCATGTGGGTTTTGTCTTTTCTTTTGTTCATGTGATGTATCATATTGATTAATTTGCATATGTTGAACCATCTTTGCAACCCTGGAATGAATCCAACTTGATTATGGTATATAATCTTTTTTATGTATTATTGGATTTGGTTTGTAATATTTGTTGAGGATTTTTGCATCTATATTCATCAAAGATATTGGTCTGGGGCTTCCCTGGTGGCGCAGTGGTTGAGAGTCCGCCTGCCGATGCAGGGGACACGGGTTTGTGCCCAGTCTGGGAAGATCCCATATGCTGCGGAGCGGCTAGGCCCATGAGCCATGGCCGCTGAGCCTGCGCGTCTGGAGCCTGTGCTCCACAACGGGAGGGGCCACAACAGTGAGAGGCCCACATACCCCCCGCCCCCAAAAAAAAAGATATTGGTCTGTAATTTTCTTTTTTTATTGTGTCTTTGTCTGGTTTTGGTGTAAGGGTGATGGTGGCTTCATAGAATGACTTTGGGAGTGTTCCCTTCTCTTTAGTCTTTTGGAATAGTTTGAGAAGGATAGGTGTAAGTTCTTCTTTGTATGTTTGGTCGAATTCCTCAATGAAGCAATCCAGTCCTTGACTTTTGTTTGCAGGGAGTTTTTTTTTTTTTTTTACTACAGATTCTATTTCACTTCTGGTGATTGGACTGTTCAAATTATCTGTTTCGTCTTGACTTAGTTTTGGCAGGCTGTATGCTTCTAGAAACTTGTCCATTTCTTCTGGGTTGTCCAATTTGTTGGCGTAACTGTTCATAGTATTTTCTTATGATTTTTAGTATTTCTGTGATATCGGTTATAACTTCTCTTCTTTCATTTCTTATTTTGTTTATTTGGGTCCTCTCTTTTCTTCTTGGTGATTCCTGGCTAGAGGCTTGTTGATATTGTTTATCTTTTCAAAAAACCAGCTCATGGTTTTATTGATTTTTTTTTTAAAAAAATAAAATTATTTATTTATTTATTTTTGGTTGCATTGGGTGTTCGTTGCTCTGTGGGCTTTCTCTAGTTGTGGTGAGCAGGAGCCACTCTTCGTTGCAGTGCATGGACTTTTCATTATGGTGGCTTCACTTGTTGCGGAGCATGGACTCTAGGCACGCGGGCTTCAATAGTTGTGGCACGCAGGCTCAGTAGTTGTGGCTCGCGGGCTCTAGAGCGCAGTCTCAGTAGTTCTGGAGCACAGGCTTAGTTGCTTCATAGCATGTGGGATCTTCCCAGACTGGGGCTCGAACCCATGTCCCCTGCATTGGTAGGTGGATTCTTTTTTTTTTTTTTTTTTTTTTTTTTGGCGGTACACAAGCCTCTCACTGCCATGGCCTCTCCCGTTGCGGAGCGCAGGCTCAGCGGCCATGGCTCATGGGCCTAGCTGCTCCGCGGCACGTGGGATCTTCCCAGACCAGGGCACGAACCCGTGTCCCCTGCATCGGCAGGCGGACTCTCAACCACTGCGCCACCAGGGAAGCCCAGTAGGTGGATTCTTAACCACTGTGCCACCAGGGAAGTTCCTATTGATATTTTAATCTCTATTTTATTTTTTTCTTCTCTGATCTTGATATTTCTTTTCTTCTGCTGACTTTGGGTTTTGTTTGTTCTTTTTCTAATTATTTTAGGTGGTAGTTTAGTTTGAGATTTTTCTTATTTCTTGAGGAAGGCCTGTATCACTATGAACTTCCCTCTAAGAACTGCTTTTGTTGCATCCTGTAGATTTTTGTAAGGTTGTCTTTTCATTTTTGTTTGTCTTGAGGTATTTTCCGATTTCCTCTTTGATTTTGTCATTGGCCCATTGGTTTTTCAGTAGCATGTTGTTTAGTCTCCATGTGTTCATTTTATTCCCCCTTTTTCTTTCTGTGGTTGATTTCTAGTTTCATAACATTTTGGCCAGAAAAGATGCTTGAAATAATTTCTGTCCTCTTAAGTTTGTTGAGGCTTATCTTGTGTCCTGGTATGTGGTCTGTTTCTAGAAAATGTTCCATGCATGCTTGAGAAGAATGTGTATTCTGGGTTTTTTTAGATGCAGTGTCCTGTAGATATCAATTAAGTTCACCTGGTCTGTTGTGTGATTTAGGACCTCTGTTGCCTCATTGATTTTCTGTCTGGAAGATCTGTCCATTGATGTCATTGGGGTGTTAAAGTCTCCTACTATTATTGTATTCCTGTCAGTTTCTCCCTTTGTGTCTGTCAGTATTTGTTTTATGTATTTAGGTGCTCCTATATAGGGTGGATATATGTTAGCAACTGTAATATCCTCTTGTATTGATCCCTTTATTGTTATATAATGTCCTTCTTTGTCTTTCTTTACGCACTTTGTTTTAAAGCCTGTTTTAATTTGAATATTGCTATGCCTTCTTTCTTGTCCTTCCCATTTGTATGAAATGTCTTTTTTCATCCCCTCATTTTGAATCTGTGTGTCTTTCACTCTGAAGTGAGTCTCTTGTAGGCAGTATATTGTAGGTTTTTGGGTTTTTTTTTTTATCCATTCTGCCATTCTGTGTCTTGATTGGAGCATTTAGTCCATTGACATTTAAAGTAATTATTGACAAGTATGTATCTAGTACCATTTTAAACCTTGTTTTCCAGTTGATTTTGTAGTTCTTGTTTGATAATTTCTTCTTTTTGTTTTTCCTTTTGTGGTTTCATGGTTTTCTTTTGTATTATGCTTGAGTTCCTTTCTTTTTTGGTTTTTGTGAATCTGTTGTATGTTTTTGATTTGTGGTTACCCTGGTGTTCAAGTATGTAGACTCATAACAGTATCTACTTACTTTAGACTGATAGGTTCAAATACATTCGGAAAGATCTATATTTTTTCGCTCCTGTCTCCCACATTTTGTGATTTTGATGTCCTATTTTACATCTTCATGTTCATCGTTCTGCTGTTAATTGTAGTTATAATCACTTCTACAAAATTTTTTGATTGTTTTTTAATCTGTGTGCTGTCGTATTTAAGTGATCTTCAGTCCTTTTATATATTTGCCTTTCCTATTATGTTTTTCTCTTTCCTATAGATTCTTGCTTCTTTTCTATTTAGAGAAACCCTTTCAATATTTCTTTTAGGGTAGGTTTAGTATTGATGAGCTCTTTTAGTTTTTGCTTGTCTGAAAAATTCATTCTCTCTCCTTCTATTCTAAATGATAATCTTGCTGATTAAAGTACCCTAGATTGTGGGTTTTCCCTCTCAGGACTTTGAATATATCATGTCACTCCCTTCTGGCCTGCAGAGATTCTGCAGAGAAATCAGCTGGTAGCCTTATATGGGGGTTCCCTTGTAACTGACTCTGTTTTTCTCTTGCTGCCTTCAGAATTCTCTCTTTAGCTTTAACTTTTGCCATTTTAATTGTGATATGTTTTGTTGTAGGTCTGTTTGGGTTCATCTTGTTTGAGATTATTTGTGTTTCCTGTACGTGGCTATCTATTTCCTTCTTTAGGTTTGGGAAGTTTTCAGCCATAATTTTTTGAAATGCATTTTTGGTCCCTTTTTCTCTCTCTTCTCCTTCAGGAACCCCTAATTATGCATAGGTTGGCACACTTTATATTATCCCATAGATCTCGTATGTTGCTTTCATTTTTTTTCATTTGTCTTTCTGTGTGCTGTTTTGATTGGGTGATATCCATTATTCTGTCTTCCAGATCACATATTTGTTCTGTGTCATTTAGTCTGCTTCTGGATTGTTTTTTATCTTGGTAAGTGATGTGTCTAATTTTGATTGGTCCCTCTTTACAGTTTCTAGTTCCTTGTTACGGTGATCTGCATTTCTTTCAATAGTTTTTCTTAACTCCTTTAGCATTTTTTTACCTCCTTTTTGAACTCAGGGTCTAGTAGACTGGTGAGCTCTGTTTTATTGGTTGTTTTTTCAGGGTATTTCTCTTGTTCTTTTGGGAGTAATTCCTCTGCTTTTTCAATTTCACTTAACTTTCTCTGTTTCTACAAATTTAGGAGAATCAGTTGTCTACTGTGGTCTTCAAGGGGTGCTTTTATGTGGGAGTGTCCCCACATAGACTGTGAGTCCGGTATTTTTGGTGTGAGGCCTGTTTTTGGCGTGGATGCCAGCTGTGTCTTTCCTCAGAGTGTGCTGGCTATTATCCCCTTGATAAGGGGTGTGATTGGTGTTGTGGTGACCAGAGCCGGCACTGGAAGTTGGGTGGGACCTCCTCTTTGCTCTGTGGCTGTCACAGCCCTGTCAGGGGCAAGGTCTGCTCCCCAGGTGTTGGAGTAGGTGCCCTAAGGGTTGGGTTCAGTAAGGCTCTGTTGCCCTTGAGAGTGTGCTCTGTTCCAAAGGAGGTGAGTGCTGAAGCAGGTGAGGCCCATGTGGCCACCATGAAACTATGCGCCACCAGTGCAGGCATCTGCACCTCTGCCCAGAGGCAGCCCAAGGTCATGTCTCTTTCTCTGTTGTGTTTTTCCCAGACCTAGTGCTAGGCTGTGGTGTAGAGTGGGCTGGTGCTAAGGGCTGGGGCGTTGTGGCTGCAGGCGGCTGTGCTGCTGCCTGGGACTTGATCTGCCTCTCCCAGGACCTGTTGGCCCCAGAACCAGCTCCAAGCTGCGGTGTGGGGCGGGCAAACCAGAGCATAGCTGCTGGGGAATGAATTGCTGCATACTCCTCCCCAGGGGCTGTCCGCCCAAGACGAGCATTTCTGTGGCATCACCTGGTGTGTGCACTAAGTCTGCATACCAAGTCCACCACTGACGGACCCAGCCCCGCTATGTGCACGCAGACAGTGGGCTCTGAGGTTCGGCCTGGACCACGCAGCAGGCCCTCCCGGCTCTCTCCATGCAACTAGACCAGGTCCTCTCCAGGGCCGTCCACCCCATCCTTCTGAGATTCAGTGCCTAGCTGCTGTTTATACTAGTAGCCCCGTCTGGCGTGCGTTTTGGACTGGGAAGTGCGGTGAGGTGGCAGGTGTCAGTGCCCGTTTTGGCTGTGACTGCTGGTAAGCCCGCACACGTGCACTCCTCACGAGCAGAGTCCAGCCCCTCCAGCCCCTCTGTCTGTCCCAGTGGACCTCCCAGCAGACGGGGGGCTCCCCAGGGTGAGGGCCTGCCTTTGTGGACCTCTCCTCCTTCACCATCCCTCCCAGGGCCACCAGTTTCATCCTGATGCCTTTTTTTTTTCGGCCTATGCAGTTACATAGAGATCTTTTTTTGTAGCTTTAGTTGTATATGAAATCTTCTGCCAGTTTGCAGTTGGTTTCCTGTGAGAATTGTTCCACATGTCAGTGTATTTTTATGTGTTTGTGGGGGGAGGTGAGCGCCACGTCTTCCTGCTCTGCCATCTTGCTCCTCTCTCTGTCCTGAATCTTCAGTCTCTTCTAACCTGGAACAGTTCCTCAGTCTTTCTTGGCCCTTATATCACCTTGATATCTTGAAGAGTCCAGGCCAGTTATGTTGTTGAGCCCCTCAGGTTGGTTTGGGTGGTGTTTCTCAAGATGGGGTCCAAGGTTGTGAATTTGGGGCAGGCACACAACAGAAGCAGTGCTGTCCCTTCAGGTCATCACATGGGGAGGCCGGGTGCACCATGGCCCTTTGTCCTGTTACCGGTACGTTCACTTTGATCACTTGATTAATGTCATGTCTACCAGGTTCTTCCATTTAAGTTGACTGTTTTTCCCTATTTGGGGGAAGTATTTTGAGATTATGTAAATGGTTCTGTTTCATATCAAACTCTGACTCTGCTTTTAACATCTATTTGTGATTCTTTCCTGAGACAGTTGCCAAATGACGGTTTCATTCCATCATTTCTTCCGCACATCACTTCTACAGTAGACTTGGTATTTTATTCTAAGGAAGAGCTTATCTGTATGGACTCTTGGGTTCTATTTTAGTCTATGGATTGTAACCATTACTGTTATTTTAATGCTCAGTTGTCCCATATTTGGCCAATGGGAAAGGCCCTTTAACCTGACTCCTGTGTCCTATTAATCTGTCCCTGTCATTCTTTCAGTACTTCCTTAATTTCTGGCAGGAGATGTTCCAAGCTTGTCTTGTCCTCCCCAGCGCTGGCATCCATCATTTCTCCAAGGGGTGCTGGTTCCTTTTGGTGGAGAATGGTATTTAGAAATCAAGACCTGGACACTGGGTATCATTGCTCCTAGGCTCTCCCAGTGGACAGAGCTAGGGAATTTGTGTGTGTATAATCTCTGTATGTGGATATGTGTATAGCTATGTCTTTCTCTATCCAACTGTGTTTATTCAAACCCTTGAGGTATCATATTTTTATCATACTATAAGTTTCATGATTTCTACCAACATTCTGTCTTTCCATACTTGTAACTTCCTTCCCCAAAAGTAAGAAACGTGGACCCCATTCTCTGCAACGTATTTATTTGCTCAATCCTAGAATATACCATACGGGGTTAAAAGTTGATGGCTCATATCTCTGTGAAAAAACCTAGTAGTTCAGTATTTATAGTTCCTTTTGTCTTTAGCTTGAGGATAACATTGTCACAGTTCTGTGTTCAAAATTTACCTTTCTCCCTGTCTCGCTGCAGTGGTTTTATTATTTGAAATATAGTTCGGTTCCTTTTTATTCCATTTTAGGGATTCCCTTCCATTCTGACTGATTTTGTGCTTTGGTTTCGAGGTGACTGTTGTTTCTAGCGTGTGAAACATTAACGTGGCTCCGGAAGTCAAGTGTACAAGAGGTGACTGCCCGCTCATCCCTTTCACCCTGGCCGTACCCAATCCTTTCCACCCACTCTGTAAGTCACCAGTCTCCTTAGTGTCTGCTTCCTCCTTCCTGTGTTTCTTTTTACACAGATGAGCACATACATGCATGTTATTTCCCCTTCTTTCTTACAACAAAAATCAGTATTATACTCTACTGCTTTCTGTGTTGCTTTTGCATTTGCTTTCTGCAGTTAACAGTATACAGTGGATGTCAGTCCATGCCGATTTGTAGACTCTTCCTCTTTTTAAACAGCTGCATTGTATCCCACCGTGTGGATATGGCATGGTTTACTCAGCATTCCTATATATGGACATCTCGATTTCTTATATAACTACAAATAACACTGCAGTGACTAAGCTTGTGCAGATGTATTTTTGTGTTGTTAGAGGTGTGCCTTTGGGCTCTGTTTTAAAGTAACGGTGTATGTGGTTTTGTTAGAATCTATCAAACGTCCCTCCACGAGGGCTGTGCGTATGCGTTTCCACCAGCAGTTTAGGGGCGGGTCTTGCCTGTTTCCCTACAGCAACACTAACTGAATGTGGCCTCAGACTTTAATATTTGACCGGTCTGATAGATGAGAAATGGTATTACAGTGGGGTTTTAATTTACATCTCTCCTGAGTGAAGTGGAACTCCTTTTAAGATCCTTAAGGGCTGTTTTTATGTCTTTAATTTTTGTGAATTGTCTACTCATGTCTTTTGCCCACTTTTCTAATGGGTGGTTGGTCTTCTTTCCCTCTCAGTTTTAAAGAGATCTTTATATATTAAGAATATTAGCCCATCATCTGTGATAACTATGTTGAAAATGTTTTCTCACAATATTTTCCATTGGTTTCTGACAACAACCTGTTTTGATATTTTTTTATGTAATGGTGGAGCTCCAGTAATCTCCATTATTTTTATTTATTATTGTTATTTTTTAAATAATTTATTTTGGCTGCGTTGGGTCTTCGTTGCTGTGCGTGGGCTTTTTCTAGTTGCAGCGAGCAGGGGCTACTCTTCGTTGTGGTGCGCGGGCTTCTCATTGCGGTGGCTTCTCTTGTTGTGGAGCACAGGTTCTAGGCGCGTGAGCTTCAGTAGTTGCGGCACGTGGGCTCAGTAGCTGTGGCTCGTGGGCTCTAGAGCGCAGGCTCAGTAGTTACGGTGCACAGGCTTAGTTGCTCTGCGGCATGTGGGATCTTCCTGGACCAGGGATCGAACCCACGTCCCCTGCCTTGGTGGCAGATTCTTAACTACTGTGCCACCAGGGAAGTCCCTCCATTTTTAATAAATAATACCACAGTACGTATATTAACTCTTATGGTGGTGTAAACACACCCTTTAAAGATAGAGATGCTTGATAAATGTCAAGTGCTGTGCCCCTGCCAGTGTAAACAGGACTTTCTGACCTTTTTGAGGCAAGGTGTAGGAGAGTCTCCTGAAAGGTGTGGACCTTCCCCCGCAAAGACACACGTGTGCACCACGTGGCCTGGCTGCGGGCCTGCTTCAGACAGAACAGTTAGCTGAGCTCTGCTTTCTTTTACCGAATTGCCCTTTGTTCTCCACCCTTCTCCAGAAAGATGAGAGGCATCTCTGTGATGCTAAGGACAAGAAGCATTCATTTCCAGCAGCACGCTTCTTTTCTGTTTTGGGGGTTGCATCGCTTCTGCCTTTCCTGGTTGGGTAGGACAGATCCAGACAGTCCGCACCTGGGTCGGGGGAGTAGGCCTCTGCAGGGGTGAGGGGTGCTCTTTGCTCTGCACTGCTGGACATCGAGCAGAAATGTCCCTTCCCAGCCTGGGGGCTAGAAGCTGCCTGCTGAGGAGTAGCGGGCTTCTGTGTCCGCGCCTGTGAGCCGCAGCGGGCAGCGCAGGCAGGCCTCAAGGCTTCATGCGTCCTGGGCCACGTGACTTGGCCTGTCTGAGCCTTGACTTTGAGGCCCATTGGAAGCAGTGTAGCCGAGTGATGAAGAAGAGTCTCTGGAGGAGACCTCCTGGGCTCAGTCCTGACTCCACCGTGTCCTTGTCCTGCAATGTCTGGTCTGCTCTGTGTCTCAGCAGCTGCCTCCTCAGTGAGTTAAGATGGGAGAAATCGGAACAGCGCCCGGCCGCAGAGCGTGCTCGGTGGTTGTTAGCTTTTACTGTCATCAACCGCAGGCGAAGAAGTACTTACGGGATGTTGTGAAATTCAACTAAGATAATGTAAAGCGCTCATCGTATATACTCCATAAATTTTAATTCTTTGAGTTTAGAAATAGAATGGAGTTTTAAAAAATCTTTGACTTCTCAGGAAGGAAGTTTGCATTTCTATGCTGCTTTGTGTTGAGGAAACAGCATTACCCTGTCTACAGAATTGCTTTATGAGTTATTTCTGCCTGGAAGGGGGTGTCATTGTGTTCTGAGCTCAGCGTATCCCAGGCTGCCCAAGCCTTGCCATGCACTCATTCTCTCAGACAAGTTGATGCATTTCTTCTTTCAGAATTTCTACACTGTCTCCTGGGTGGTCTCATAGATCCCTCCCTACAGCCTGTGGGTCAGTGCCTGCCGGTGGTAAGGTCTTTGCTGGTGAAAGCAGTTGAGTTTATTATTCACTCAAGTAAGGGGCCACCTGGCCTTTTATGATGTACGCTTTTTTATCGAGGATGTGTGGCCAAACATTATACAGGCACAGGCTTCATCCAGTCATCAGAAACCTTCTCAGGGCCGAGCAGGTCCTGTGCTCTGGCTGCAGCAGAGGTGCCTGGACACGCTCCAGGCTCCTGTTTCCGCGTCCGGTGGAGCGGAGGAGGATTGTTCACAGTCACAGCAGGCATACGGAGTTATAACTAGCTGCCCGGCACTGTGCTGAGCGTTTACAGGTGGCATCACGTGTATTCCTCACGGCAGCCCTCTGCAGTAGGCACTTAAGAGCCTGCGTTTTACAGATGAGGAAACTGAAGCGCAGGCAGACTCAGTGACACACAGAGGTCACGTGGTGACTGTGGGCCAGAAGAGGCCGTCTGGCTCTCCCGGGGTCAGTACAGACCTTCCCTCTCCAGTAGGGGAGTGTCCCTCTCCTCCCCCGCCCCCCATTCTGGTTTTTACCGTCTCTGTTCTCTGAAGCGTGGCCGGGCCTGCTTTGCATGCTTAGCAGAGCAGCGGGAAACGCACTGAGTGGCCAGTGCCAGCTGGGATTTTTGGAGTTTTACAGAAGACTTAGAAGTCCTATTTCTCCCCCACTGGAAAGGGGGAAAAAAAGCCTTTTATACAGTTACATGACTTCTTATGAGAGAAATATGGAAACAGTAGGAACAGGGTCATGAGACTTGAGGCTATTACAGACACAGGAAGAAATAATAGCATTTCAGAATTAAGTGAAATCACCAAAAATCATTATAAGAAAGGACCACAAATGGGGAAATAAACATGGCAACATCCTGTGTACAATTAGATCAGGTTAGATATCTATCCCTAAAACAAGGGTAAGTCGGTAGAAAAATAAAAATAATGCCAACAGTTGGGCGAGGTTTGCTGAGTGCTGGAAGCCAGCATTTCAAATACTGGAGTCTCTTTCATTTGCATGTCAAAAAGGCTGACCAGCAGAACTGGTCTAGTTGTAACTCAGTTTTTTCTAAGCGGTGGGAAAGATGGCCTATCCTGTGAAAGAAGGGGGAAAAGGAGAGTTTTCTTAAAGTTTAAGAAAACAATCTGAGGCTGAAATCCTTTCATTACAAACGTTTGAAACACAGGTACTTTGTACGTGTTTGGTCTCCTGATAGCAGTCTCTCCTGACTGCACATAATCCAGCCTCACTGCCTCTTTTCCAAGAGGAAGGAGGCATGACTCCCCCTCCGGGGCTGCTGCCGTGCCAGCGGCCTATCTCAGGATCCTCTGTTTCAGGTCTCTGTCCTGGGATGCCCTGACCCAGTGGTACATGAAATTGCCTATCAATACGGAAAAAACGTGGGACTCGCTTTTCAGGTTGGTCCGCTGCTTTGTAAGAGTGCGGCCTGTTGGTCCAGCTGGCAGGGTGGCGGGGACACTGGTGTGGTGCTTGTGACAGCCCTTTCTCCCTTTCCAGCTAATAGATGACGTCCTGGACTTCACCTCGTGTTCTGACCGGATGGGCAAGCCGACCTCAGCCGACCTGAAGCTCGGGTTAGCCACCGGTCCCGTCTTATTTGCTTGTCAGCAGGTAGGTTTTTTTGGGCTGCATTGGGTTTTCGTTGCTGTGTGCGCAGGCTTTCTCTAGTTGCGGCGAGGGAGGGCTACTCTTTGTTGTGGTGCGGGGGCTTCTCATTGTGACTTCTCTTGTTGTGGAGCATGGGCTCTAGGCACGTGGGCTTCAGTAGTTGTGGTACACGGGCTCAGTAGTTGTGGCTTATGGGCTTAGTTGCTCCGCGGCATGTGAGATCTTCCTGGACCAGGGCTCGAACCTGTGTCCCCTACATTGGCAGGCAGATTCCTAACCACTGTGCCACCAGGGAAGTCCTAGCAGGTAGGTTTTGTGAACTCCCTTGGACACATTGCTGAGAAGCCCTGCAGGACCAGGACCTTCCAGGCATGGCTGATGGGAAGGTTAGATGAGGAGATGGAAAGCATTTCTAAGAGACCACAGCTCTAGATTTGATCCTAGTTCCAGGACTGAGGTGTCCAGGCCAGTCATTCCACGTCTAAACTCTGTCCGTTTCCTTATCTGTAACATTGAGAAGATGACAGCCTTCCTCCCAAGATGTGAGGATTAAGTGAGATGATGTTCATGCAGATACTATGTAACTTAAGCACTGTGTGCATGTAAGGAAGCATTGTGACTCTTTCCGTGTGTTCTGGGCACTGACAAGGCGGATGGTGTCTACATCTTGATGATAGGGCTGGACTTTGGCTGTGCCTCAGAGCCCCTTAAACAGGCACAGGAAGGCCTCCAAGCATGAGAAATTCTCCGGTTCTAGAAGTTTAATGGGACTGTTTGCTGCTCTCGGAGAGCCTCAGCCATTGCCTCAAAAATGTCAAGAAGTCAGTGGAATGCACTAGAACCACATAATTCCTCCTTTCTCTAGGTTGAGGGGCTGTCAATTAAGGAAGTAAGTTAAGCTACCTTTATATTCTCCTTAATACGGATGAAAAGCTGAGGAGAAGCTTCAGAGATGCTGTGGTGACTTGCAAGGCAGACGTCTCCAGAACCTGCTTTGGCCCCTGGCCACGCTGCTTCTGGCTGTGCCAGATGCTCTTTGAAAGAAGTAGGGCCTTAGCTGGTGTTTGGACAGCTTTTGAATAGATTTTCATCTTAGTGGTATTTAATTTGTTATTGAGCAAAGCAGTAAAGTGGTCATCGCCGTGCCACGAAATCAGAAATTAGCTCTTTGATCTAAAATTGTGTAACTTTTAGTCTTCCAAAGATCTTGCCTCTATTCTTTCTCACAATTTACAAAGATAAATCATGTCTTCCATAGACCCCGATGGTTCCATTTTGATATTACAGGAACCTTGCTTTCGATGAGTTGCTGTGTAAGAAACGAGAGGTCATCTTTCGGTCACTACCTAGTAGAGCTGTAAACAGGGTGACCCTCTGAGGAGGCTGATGCTTGGGGGCTGGGCCGCTTACCTTGGGCGGCCCAGTAGCGGACAGCGGTCAACCCAGGAACGAGGGCAGGGAATGGAGGTGCTGGTGACCAGGCTCTGGGCAGCCTCTCAGGACATTGAGGCAGAGGTGAGAAGTGCAAGGGCTGCTAGGAGTGGCTCCTTTCTCCCACACACACTGACTCGCCCACCCAGAACTCAAGAAGAGTATTCATATGTGTGCCGCGTTCTGGCAAAAATCTGTCAAATCCCCTTGTGTGCATTAAAGCATGAGTGAGGGACATTTTTTTTTTTTTTTTTTTTTTACCATTAACCCACAAAAAAGCAGAGGATTCATGAGCCACGTAAACGTAAGGCATCCTCAGATTCGGAAGACAAGGCGCTGGCTGCCGTGTGCACAGCTGCAGACATGAGTCTGTTCCCCAGGCCCTGGTGAGGAAATGTGAATAAGGAAAACAAGCTACGCCGGCTGCACTGAGCTGCTGCAGCCCTGGGGTTATCAGGATGCCTGAGGAAGGCACCTTTCCCTGAAGAAGCCTGCATCTACTAAAAAGCCTTGGGGGCTGTGCTGATAGAAATCTTTACAAGTATAAATAATTGTCATGAGCCCCATGATACTAAGTTAACAGCTGAGTCCTGCTTCAATTTTAAGATGACTGAGAATGTTTGCCTCTTCTGATTGTGTTTCACTACGAACATATTTCAAAAGAAATGCATTTGCTTTTTTTTCTCTACACAAAGGAGTATGACTAATTCTGTGTTCAGATACGGAGGGGCAAAGTCGGGGAAATGGACCACTCCTACAGATTGACTTGTCAGTTATGTACAAGAGATTAAAAAATGATGGTTTAAAAAGGCAAGGAAAAGGAACAAACAGAAGCTTCCAGTGTCCCAAACCACAGTTGTGTGTGTATCACTGGGAAATCCCAGCATCACAAGGCACATACTCACCCTCAGCAGACAGCGCTTTTCCTGTCTGTCCAGAAGGCAGTAGGAAAAGGAGTTAAACGTGCAGCCTTAGAAAAGGGACACAAATAAGGCCGAGCAGGACGCGGCTCTGGACAGGACTTGTTTCCTAAGCAGACTGACTGTTCTGTCTCACGGCACATGGGCCAAAAGTTAGGTCAGATACGTCTAAGTTCTTTTCAACTATAACATCAAGTTTAGGCTCTACAGCAGATTATACTGTCAAAAATTAGGTTCTTGGTCAGAAATTTGTCAAGATTTTGGAGCTAAGATTGATTGGGGTAAAACAAGTCCCCAAAATAACATGAGAACGTGCCATATCTCCATTTAATGAAAATGCATTGTTTTTATAATTTGCAAAGGATTCTTTTGTTTGTTAACTCTGATCTCACAACTCCTTTTTGTGGTAGGTATTATGTGCCTTCTACAAGTAAGAAAGTGATGCTCAAAACCTGGCCAGAATGAAACCTCTGGTAAACGGCACAACAGGCAATTAAACACTCCATGTCTTCAAAGACCAGTGTCGTTTCACCACACGCTGCAGTGTTACTGCCTCTGCTCATGGCGATCAGCGCAAGTGCCCCATGGGCCTGAGCCCTGGGAGGCCGCCCAGAGCAGAGGACTGGCTGACCCCGCACTGAAAAGGCACTGACGACACTCAGAGGAGTCTCAGTGTCGGCCTTCAGTATTTGTTAGTGGAGTAGTGGCAAGATGTCTGTCATCTTTCTCCATAGGTAGGTGAGTTTCGTTTGCAGATTAATTAGTCTTTGAGCTTTTCTGCTTATGAACATGGAGTTTCACTGGACCAAGACAAGCAACCTTGGGAAACCACTTTCCCTCTTTCATTTAGCATGCTGGGTTGTCTTGAAATTGGAGTTTGTTGATAGAAACTCCCTCTGTCTGGAATTCACTATTTTTGACCTCTCTCTGAAGGGGTTTCTTGACAACAGGGTATTTAAGAAAAGCTTCTGGATTGCTGGGAGGTCCCAGAGATGACTGTCCTTCCAGGTATATGTGTACACATACTGTCTATAAAAACAAAAACCTTATGTTAAAGTAAACCTTTAAAGAATAGAGATTGGATTTCAAGATCTTCAGCAACCAAATGGAAGTGTTTTCTTTTTTTTTGGTGAGATTCCATTAGTTCCCAGATACCCTTTAAAAGCTCTCTCCTTCCTTCTGCGATCAGTCAGCAGACCTAAATGTCAGCCTGTAGTCATGCTTCCACTGCTGTCACCAGCACCAGCCCCGCACCAGCTGCACGGGCTTCTGCTTGCTGTGACTGTTGGGGCCTTAGAGTCACCCAAGTTCTGCTTGAGTAACAAGCTCACTACAGTTTACTGATCGCCTTTGTCGTGAGTTTATGGACAGATTTCACAGTTGGACTCTGATTCATCCACGGATGATTTTCCTACTCGTAAAATCAGAGCCTAGGCCAACAGGAACTTTATTTCTCAGCACATCTGCCTGTTAACGTTTCTCATTTCTTCTCACACATTCTGGGGACAGGGGAGTGCCTCAGGGAAGAGTTTGATACTTGCACATTAAGATTGCACACACTACATGTGTCAAAGGAAGGATATAGTCACACTCAATGAAGAAAAAAAATTGTTTTTTTTCAAATTTTGCTTTCTCAGTGCTTTTTATAGTAAAAGGAATCAGAGAAACCGCCCAATCGGCACATTTTACCATTGTTGTTGGTGCTGCAGAAAAAGCTCATCTACCCTAAAAATGGTTATTTTACCAGATGCCCAGGACAGTATCACATTAGCTTTGAGGATATGTGGCCTTATAGAAATCCAATTTTGAAATGTGGTATTAAGAAACTAAGACCAATGCCTACTTGATTTGACTTTTGACCAGTAAAATTGATTTGAGCTTTCCTGATTTGTTTCCTATTAAACTTCAATTTTTATTCTTAAAAGGCCAGTACCTAAAACTAATTACTGGTTTTCATTTAAGAACTAACCAGTTGCCGGCTCTGTAAATTTCATAAGGATGTTACTAGCAGCCTCTGCTTTGTCTGGACACGTACTTTGCTCTGAAAGGAACCTTCTTAATTCCTCATTTGCCGTCATCTAGTTGAGACTTTTCTCTCTCTGCCCTGTTTTTCCTTCTAGGATTACTAATACCGAGGCGGTGGCTACAGGACCACAGCTGCTTTCATCCCTCGGGCTCACTGCCAGGGAAGCGCTGGCAGCTGCTGTGAGCACTGCCGCAGCCAGAACCAGACCCCTCTTAACCTCTTATTTCATGGACCCGGAAGTTGGTAGAACTAAGAGATTTCTGATCAGGTAGCTCAGCCCCTTCCTAACCCAGATGAGCAGGCTGAGGGGCTCAGCTGTGGCAGCACCAGGACTAGAGCTCCAGGATAGACAGTGAAGTGGTTTGGTGTCCTGGCTTCCCAAGTCCGATCATGGTGACAGTTCTCCTACCTTGCTGCCAAGTACTGTAGAACATAGATTTTGTCTTCAATGCGTCTTGTACCTGTCTTCTATTTTCCTCTTACTGCCATCAGCTTACCACTGGTCTTTAGAATTTACTACAGTAACCCGACTGCTGCTTCTACCTCTGTCTCTAATCCGATGGTTCTCAACCTTGGCTGCATATTAGAAATGACTGAAGTTTTTCAAACTATAACGCAGGGTCACGTGACTCCAGGGCCGGTGGTGTCGAGCTGCGCTGCCCTCGTCCCCTCCACGGGCCGCCTCGCGGAGCTCTGCCTGTGATGCCCTCTGTTCAAAGACCTCGGTAGCCTTCGGCTGTCACTCAGTTTCAAACTAAAAGTAGATTGCCCGCCTTCTTCTTAGGCCAGTGGTTCTAATTTGTCAGCAGAGACCAGCAGGACCAGAAGCATCTGGGGACATGTTAGAAGTGCACACTCGGGCCCCAGCGCTACTTAATTAGAAACCTCGGGGGAGAGGCCCGGTAGGCCCCTAAAGCTGAGAGCCGTAAGAGAAGTCAGTAGGAGATTTTAGAGGTGAACGCTTGCTCCTCCTCTCTCTCTGACTCGGCCCTGGACCAGGGATACAACAGAACAGTGGAGGGAACATGGATCAACGGCTGCCCCTCTTGTGCACCAGCTCGTCCCTGGACCCGGAAACGGGCGTCCTCTTAGCTCTGCTGCTTTTAATCGCTAGTTTACTGCTCCCCCACCCCCATCACTTAAACATTTACTCACTTTTGCGGATTTTTTTTACCTGTTTTTACCTACTAGTGTTTGAACATTTGATTTCTCCCAAGAGCATTAAATAGATTTTCTTTCTTTCTGGTTAGTTCCCAGAAATGAATGCTATGATAATGAGACGGTTCAGTTCACCAGGAGATGTGGACAGAGCAAGACAATACGTATTACAGGTGAGAGGATTTCAAAAAGAAGAAAGGCAACAGCAGGTACAGTGTGGCAGAAGAGTTCTTTAAACAAATAACGTAACAAATTTTTGACACAGACCAAGTTTGATCAATTCTTGATTTGGCAAAAACTGAGAAGGAAAAAGTTATATTATGCATTTTTCTTCTAGAAGTCTTCCCATTCTGATGTAATTGGCCTTGGGTGGGGCTTGGACGCTAACATTTTGGGAAAGCTCTAAGGGGTTCCCCACGTGCGGTCAGGGGTAAGGCCTGTTGGTTTGCAGCCAGTCTCCCCCGCGTCCACCACAGCAGCTCCGCTGCCCTCCCGTCACCAGACTCCCCTCCTGTCCGAGCCCTAGGAAACTGGGCTTTCCTCGTCCATCCTACATAACTGCAGTAAATGTGCGATTAAAAAAATGGTACCTTTGAAAAAATTTTAAACCAACATAGCAAATTAAACTTTAACCTTCAGGGGCTATAAGCTTATTTCAAATATAGCACCATATATCCTCAGAACTTTTCTGTGGAAGCCAGATCTTTTTGCACATTTTCAGTTTGGATCACTGTATTTTGTGAATGAGCTGTTTGGAGCCAATAGGTCTCATGAATGAGAGAGAGTCAGCAATTTTTAGTAAGCAGTCATAGTCTGAGATCTGTCGTTAGTCAAATACTTGAAAGAATTCCAAGTAATTACCTTTCAGATTTTTTAAATTTCCACAAAGCAAAACCCCTTAACTCTCTATACGGTTAATCATAACGTGCTATATGGCTACCACCTTTTTAGAGGGTAGTTTGGCTGTACTATTAAAAACCCAGTGTGAGGGCAGCGGGAGCTGACAAAGAAGGCAGTACACCTGGGAGTGGTCATGGCTTCAGAAATAATGATGTTACTGACGGCTAAAGTGAGAAGTGGGACTGAAAGGAGGGAAATTAACTGTGCCTCTTACACCACACGCTGAAGTCCCAGCAAGCCTGGGCAGAAGTGCACTTAGGCAACAAGTCCACAGGAATGTTCCAAAGACCTGTGAACTCCAGCTGCCTGTTCAGCCGCAGGGCTCCTAGCCCCTATTCCCTCACTAAATATGAACGGACAAGTTGGGTTTATTTAGTAGGATTGCTAAATAGTTGATTAAAGCTCACTGAATGAAAGAGTGAGACCAAGTTAAACAGACTCAGGAAAAATAATAGGGGGATTCAAAAATACTGCATTCATCAAACAATAACAGGATAATATTTTCTAAAAAACAGTGAGTAAGAACGAGCTCTAAGAAATTTTAAATGAATGTGAAAAGCCGACTCCGAAGAAGTGTTGGAATGTGACATTGAGGAAGTCTTCAAAATGAAAACAGCAGTAGAAGAAAATGCGAAAGGCTCTTAACAGGATCAGTACAATCATGCAACAAATATTTCAGGAAAAGACTCGAAAAACAAGAATCAGAAAAAAGGTGGTCACCTACAAAAGGAAGAGTTCAATACTGGCTCAGGGTGCAGCGAAACCCTGGACTCTAGAGGGCAGTGAGCAAGGCCGTCCAAATGATGAGGAAACGCTTTGAACCTAGAATCTGTATCCAGTAAACCATCCACTAAGTAGGAAGGCCAATGTCACTGTTATACAAAGAACGAAAAAGTTGACTTCCAGTACACAGATTCTGGGTAAGTTATTTGCTGATGTGCAACAGAACCGTGGAAACACCAAAAAAAGAAAGACATGGGTACTAAAACCAGTGGAATGAACCAAGTTCAATGAAAAGTCATCCTGTGATGGCAGCTGTACGGCAGAGCTACAAAGCAGTCAGTCTAAGTAACGAAGAGAAGGAGGCAATTATATTCAGAAGTGAGCTTCCGTACAGTAAGGCAAAGCAAACTAAAACATGTCGTATTTTGAGTCATATTTTGTGTAACTTGGTTCAGAAAACCAGAGGTCTCTCAACCATGATACTACAAATATTGTTTTGAATGACAGAGGGAACCATGGAGAAGGAAATAAAATCACAGTACATGTCTAGATTCTGCAGTAAACATTTTGACATAATGGAAATAGTAAATGTAATTATTTTATTAGTGTTTAGCTTTTAGAAAGAACCAACATAAAAACATGGGTACAGAATGGAATGCAAGTCAAGTCTCTAGTGTAAAGATAGAGGAAAGAGAAGGAGCACTGGTGTCCTCATCTTAAAGATGAAGCCAGAAGTCGATGCCACATGATGTGACAACAGTAATCTGTATTAGAACTAAAGATAGCAGGCAGTGGTCAAATTAGGAGACAGTATGGGTGGGCTAAATCCTTGTCTTTCTTAGCAGAAAGGCAATAGATAACAACTAAAATTACGAATTGAAACATTAAAGCCAACAGATAAAACTGGTGCCTTTGGAAGAAGGGAACTGTTGCCTTTCATCGTAAGCTCTTCTGTACTTTTATTTATCATGTATGTGTGTTAACTTTCACTTGGAATTTTACTGTATAGATTTTAATATATGTAGAACTTTTTAAAAACTCTAATGCTTAAATGAAAAATAGGGGGAAATAGAAGTTTACTTGATATTAATGAGTTCACTGCTTGGCATGCTAATAGAATAAAAAGGTGCTTCTGTCTAAGAAAGGGGCCTAAAGGAAGTGGGCGGAGGAAGCTCTGTGAGTTGGAGAGAGGACATTTGAAACACAGTTCGGCTCCTCACTACCGGATCTCAAAAGTATGTTTTAATTCATATAGCAGGAATTTAAGAGCTGATCCCAGTGGGTGACATGCATCTGTTCTGTTGTATTTTGTCCTGTGTCCCGTAGAGCGATGGTGTGCAGCAGACAACCTACCTCGCCCAGCGGTACTGCCGTGAAGCAGTGAGAGAGATCAGTAAACTTCGACCATCCCCAGAAAGAGACGCCCTCATACAGCTTTCGGAAATCGTGCTCACAAGAGATAAATGACAGCTCGTTCTGTTATTTCTGGCAGCTATTCTACCAGACTGTGCCTAAAGAATTCTGTGGAGTATACTTTGCTTCATGTGCAGGTAACCAAAACATCATTTTAAAAAATCATTTCCACATTAATGGGACTTTTTTTTATTGGCAAAGTTTTTCAGAAAACTTTTTAAATGTAATTAAACCATCTGAATCTGTCATTCTAGTCCTGTAAACTCTAATCGCGGTACTTGACGGTTAGATGTGGTATTGTTTACACGGTTAATATCCACATGTAAAGCCATTACACAAATAAATAATCAATGTTAAAATTCAAATGGTTTATCTTGTTTCACCATAGGAGTAAAGATCATAAAACTGAAGTCTACATTTCAATCCACATTAGTTAGATTTTAACAGTATCCAAAATTTCATATAGGAGAATGGTTTATTATAAAAGACTGTACATAAAATTTAGACAACAGGTTATATACAAAATTAAGAGAACAGTCCACTCTAAAAAATGAAGAAGGTAACTGATCAATAGTGTGATACTGGAATCATGTTTAAAATTAACAAAGGCAAAATGCATATTTCAACAGTCACATTGATTTGGTAACAATAATGGTCTGTAATTTTCAGAAATAAACGTTTTGCACTAGTCTTACCATTTACTATGCTGTTATCTGTAATGCCCAGTACATAACTGTAATTTGAAATCCAAACAAATCCTCAGTACACAGAAACCCAAGTGAGTGCTCTACTTTAATATCCTAGGCAGTATGGATTATACACACAATAAGAAGAGAAGACATCCCTCTAACCCTCCCTTAAGTTAAGAGGAGACACACAAAGTGCACGTGTTGCATTTCAGTTATGTCAAAAGACAATACAAATCTGTTGGTCAGGTATATCCCTGTTCAATGATTAATACATGGTGCACCTTTTTTCCCCAATTATTTTATTTTTAAGATCTTTTTATGTTGCTAGTGCCAGGTAATGGGTTAAACAGTGCATATTCAAAAATCAATCGCATCCACTTCTACCAAAAAAATATGTAAAAGATAATTATTTCCTTTCATTGAACCAGTATATCACAGTCCACTGGAAAACCAAAGGACTGATAGAGCAATCCTTAAGAATTTTACCTACAGCATGTGCACTTCGACACATTTTCTTAGCTTTGAAAAAGTTACTTTAGAAAAGGAATTCAGTAGACTGACTTGTAAATAACCATCTCAGATTTTAAATTCTACAAAAATCAGCCACTGCTGTTGGGGTAGGTTGAGAAAAGGCTGAAATTTTTTTTTCCAAGTTAATATATTGAGAAAATAGAACCATAATTCTGCCATAATTCAGTATCTTTTATTATTTTTTTAAAGCAAACCAGTGAAGGAAAGGACAAAAACCTTTGGTTCACTTACGTATTTATGAATGGACAAAATTTATAATGCAAATTCACTCATTAAAAAACTTCGGTACAAATGACAAGACTACAGGTAACCCAATTGTCTTTGTTTCACATGGAGATCTTAGAGACTCAATTCGTTTCAAGAGACCTAAGTACGAGTACTCCAAGTAAGTATTACACAAATTGGAAGCATCTTGGATTTTGTTAAGTATATTTCAATACATAAATTTGTATGCATGCTTTAAACAAACAGTATATTTCAAGAATGAGAGAGTCTAAACAAAAAGTATGACCAGCACCAGCATTTAAGTTTTCTGATTTTAATATTAGTCTGACAGAGCGTTAGTAACCATGCTGCACTGAAACATGTAATGGCACAATCTGAGTCATGATTTGTGAAATATTATACCCCACACCCCCAGAATATTTAGGCTGGTCATGAAGTTAACAATGTGTAAGTAAGTATATAAGCACAATCAGTGACAGACAGCCTCTTTTATAGATTGCTGTTTAGCAATACACCAACTGCCTCAGAGATTTATGCTTACAGGTAGACATTCAATTATACCAATAAAACAGCATGTCCTGAACATATGGGCACATTTTAAGACAATCCTGTTAACCGTAATAGTCCCACAGTATGACTGAGTGATAATAAGAACCTACTTTAAAAGCAAAAATTTAATCAGTATAGTGCATGATCGATTCAACATAGTTCCCAGGAAACAGACCAGTCACTCGATTGCAGACTCCTTCATACCAGCCATCATCGTTCTTCTTTATTACATAGATGATTGCACCCTCCATAAATGATAGCTCATCATCCTTGTCTTTTGTATAATCATATATTGCCACAACTACGGAGAAAAGAGTTGAAATATCATGTCGGTGCACTATATCCAACATTTAATCGAATTTTAAAATGTAATGCCAATTAACAGTATAGCCAACCCAACTATTTTAATGAAAAGTCTTAATTCTTAAATCTGTATATCCAGGTAGGTCAAGTAGCCAACCATGGCTACTAAATCACTAGCTTGATCTTTGGGCCAAACTGACAACTAAATTAGAGAAGTCAAGAGTTTCTACCAACCTATGTAGGAAAGATCTCTGAATTTTAGGATTTATTAGATGTTTCAATTCATTCGTTCAAATATCTACTAAGTGTCAACCACATGCAAAGCACCATTTTTCAAAATAACTAGTGAGCCAAGCTGCGTAGCCAATCAGTAAACCAGGTAACAACCATCTAATTTAAAAATATAGTGGGAGGTAAATATCCTACCCATCGCAGGAGAATATTCATGTAGTTTATGGGGCTATACCTAGATTTAAATATACATACACATATGCGCGCACACACACACACACACCCCTTAAAGGTCAACAAGAATTTCTATTTTTAAAGGGGAAACAGGTGAGTAAAGACTCATTAATTAAGACTTAGAGAACCATTTTGCAATTCTGTGATTACGCTGAGTTCAAAATATCCACTTCCTTTGCAAACAGTGTTGTGGAAAGGAAAGGCATCAAACCACTACCAGCTTTCCAAACTATTGGTTTATGAATTTAATTATTCCTTCCTCTGTCTTTACAGCATAATTCTGAAATTTGTAATTTTCTAGTATATGTGAAACAGTATGTCATACAAATTTTTTTGCATTAACTTACCTCAGGTAGTGTTTTTCTTAAAATAGAGTTTTTAAGACATTTAAGATCTTCTGGAACTCATTTTTCCCTTAAGAAAGGTGGCTTTGCCCCATAATTATCCTGAACCACTGAATTATAATAAGGAAGAGACGTGTAGTACTGATCCACAGCATCATTTGCTAAACTGAAACAGGCAATCTTTTTTCCCCCTTTACAAAACAGTGTATGAAGTAAATTCAACAAGTCCATTCTCCATTTTAATCCTGTAGCAGAATTACAAGCTCACTTAACATACCAGTTTTAAAAACACCAAAACATACAGAATAAATGATATTAAATTATTATCCTGGTGTTTTGGCTACATAACCACCCAAGAAAACCGAGTGACTGCTAGGGAGAAACATTTTCTTTGTATTCAGAGTCACATTTTGAGTGGTATAGATGACTTTTTTTAAACTGATCATGACAACACCTGATACCCTCAAAGTCATTCAGCGAAATGAAAATATTATTTCCTCGGGTTCTTAGTTCTACTTGTACAAAGAGCTGATAAAAACACTGTGTCAAATTAATTGTTTCTATTTTCCAAATCCCCTCTGTAAATGAAACCTAGTCCCACCTAACTTCCCCTCCCCCAGTGCATATATTCTCTCATTTAATAACTCTCACTGCTGAGTATTTAACCATTCAATGTCCATTCTATCTCCAGGACCCTAACTCCACATAAAGATCTAAACTCTCCCTTCTGTATGTACTTACCGTAGGGTTCTTTGGAAATAGAAATCTAATATTCTTATCTACATCTATCTACATGATAAAAATTTGAAAATAGCTGTCTAGTCCCTCTGAAATCTTTTTCCTCAACTTAAAAACAGTGCTTTCAGCTGTTTCTTTTTATAGATGCACTTTCTAGGTATTTCAGCCTCCTGAATATCCTCCTCCGAAGGCATTCTTGTTTGCAAGATCCTGAAATATGGTACTTAAAATTAAACAATACTGGTCTACTATAAATGAATATTATCAGATTTGTACACATTAGGTTGAAGTTCAGCTAATGTACCCTAAGAATCTGACTTCTGGAACAGTCATGTCATACTGCCGGGTTAACATATTCAACTGAACTCCTATTAAACCAGGTTTTAGTCATCTTGTGATTTACAAAGGTGACTATTGAAGGCTTGGACTCTAACCCTACTAAATACCCTACTAAATACTAAAACTCTCTGGTTTAGACCAGGAGTCTGCAAGCAGTGGCCCATGGCCAAATCCAAGCCGGTGCCTCTGTTTGTCCGTGAAATTTTGCCCGGGCACAGTCATGCCCGTTCACTTGTGTGCTACGACTGCTTTTTCCTTTTTTTTTTGGCTGCACTGCGTAGCTTATGGGACCTCAGTTCCCCAACCAGGGACTGAATGGGACCCTCAGCAGTGAAAGCGCCAAGTCCTGACCACTGGGCCGCCGGGCAAGTCCCCACGACGGCTTCTGTGCTACAACAGTGGGGTCGAGTAGTTGTGACAAGACTGAATGGCTGGCAAGTTTAAACTACTTCATTTTGCAATATATACAGCTATCAAATCACTCTGCTGTACACCTGAAACTAACATCACCACCACACTGTAAATCAACTATACTCTAATTAAAAAATAAAGAGAAAATAAAGAATCCTCACTTTATATTGGGAATGTACAGGAACTAAATCATCTTGGCTGGTAAAGCTATTCTCAAGGTGGAGAAACGCTGGACTCGGTGTTCTTTATGGCTCTAAAATACTATAATTAGCTCTTACCCTTTACAGCAGTTCAACGATGACTGTACCCTACCTTTCTCGATGTAATTTTTGGGGGCCCAAGCAGGATCCCCATCTGCATATGGATCGTTATACTGGACTACTGCGGCCTCCTCATCTTCATAGTCCACTGGCGGCGGCGGTGGCGGTGGTGGAGAGTCGTCAAACATGGGAATGTCATCTGGTGGAGGAGGAGGTGGTGGGGTCGGACTATCAGCAACTAAAACATCCAGATACTGAATTTGAATCAGAAATCAGACTAGACAGAAACTCGTAAGTTAACAGAAATGAAGAAAGCTCTAATTCGTATACAGCATGCACTATAATAAAACATGCAATGATTAGAAATAAAAGCTTGGTGTGTTAAAGCTTCTACTACTTTTAAGAATAATTTTGCAATAATGAGCTAAAAAATTAAGGGTATTAGGAAGTTCTATAAATTAATGAATGCAGAGGTTAGGAGACAATCTGTTTATAAGACTACAGGAATAAAGAACTTCCCTTATGCCAAGGCTCAGATCAGAACAAATGTCACTCTTTAGTTAGCATATCTCCCTAAATAAGCCTTACGTCACATTTGTCATTTGGACTATAGTAAACGTTATGAATAACATTAATGGTTTGATAATCATTTATTGTGCACATTCATGTCCCTGATTTTGGCTTTTAAAAAGTTACCTTTAGTTCCACAAAAATAAGTCTCCAGTGGGTGGATACGTGTTTATTTTTTGTGTTTTTGGAGGAAGAGAAAAAAAGAAAGCTGGTGGTATTAGGTCTGCTTCTATGTGTACGTTTTTCTATTATTTTATTTAAATTTTAACAAGGGAAAATAAATTTAAAATTAAATAATTCCAAGCTAGTAAAAAAATCTCACTGAATATTTTCAAAAATGTTTGTATTCATAATCAACTTTTTTTTTTTTTAAGATAATCAACTTCTTAAATGTAGAAAGCAAGCTAAGATTTTTACATTGCTAGTAAAACTAAGAATGGGACGAGGGAAAGACTAGATCCGAAAGATCCAATTTTCTAAGAATACATCCACAATAAAGATTTTAAAAATAAAGTACTGCAGGAAGATGTTTAAAAAAAGAAAAAAAGAAAGGAACTCAAATCATGCAAAACAATAAAAATGACTCATACCTCAAATTCTAGATGGTTGTGGAATGTGTATGTGTGTGATTTAAATAATCAAAGGTGTAAACAGTGAAACAGGAAAATGTCAGGCTAGAACTGTGTTCAATGAAATATATGATACCGGGTAACAAATGCTCCCAATATTAAGGAATTCAGAGCTGGAGCACAACTAATTCTTAAGTTTCTGATTGACAAATTTCTTTAAAAGTTAGATATATGAAAATGCTCTGATATAAACTGATACAGGAATTATATAATATCTGCAGTGGAGAAATTCAGAATACCAACATACTAATTCAAATGCCAATTTCTGGGGCTATTTATGTGATCAAAGAAAATGGTCATCATCTATTTGTAATATAGTCTTAAAGTTTTCTACACCCTATTTGGAATAATGCGCTGAGAATATAACCAAGGAATCCAGATTTAAAACATAAGCAGGTAATAGCCCTACTTGATAACCAATTTAATTCTGTGATTTCTATTTTATCCTGTTGGGGGATGAAAAAGACTATTAAGAAACAAATCCTGTGTGCTGATGCTCATTCGGATAGCTCTCAAACAGGTGTACAATTTATTTTTCCTCCAAATGGTAGGATTCATTTTATTTCTGCCCATCCCTTCTCCATAAAACTTGCAAATATTATTGAGGAGAAGAAAATGCATGTGAATCCATTCTGACATTAAAGAGCCATAGCTCATGTCCTTAATATGGCTTAATGTATAAATTATATATGTTTGCCTGAATTCTTAAAGTACATTTACTCTTGATTTATACATAATTTACTAGTTTACTATGTCCAACTGCTGTTAATCTACACTGGTTTATCTTCAAATTACATACACTGGGGCAAGAGTCCAGTCAGTCTAATTCTCTGCATAATGTTCTGTCTAGCACGACGCATGGCTGTCCAAACGCTTTCAGATGTTAATCATAAACAGATGTAAACACACTGCTTTTCTCAGAGGCTCATGTCTTAAACTGAAACATTTATTAATAGGTTAACTGCTACGTGCATTCATTATCACCAGTTTGAGTGCCATAAGTGAACGTTTATGAGAAGAACGAACACAGAAAATCTGTAATTCATAAAACATTTAAGATATTGATACACAATTTATCAACAATCTTCCTAACATGCTTTTAAAGAAAACCGATGCCAAATAAAGTTGGGCATTCTGCAGCACAAGGAGAATTACTGACTCAAGTTCATATGTTTGGGAAAAAGAACTAAAATAGTACCGTGGGCCTCTTTAGCAAGACCATGCATGTACGTTAACACTGAATTTCTATAAAAAAGGGGTTATTACCAAAAACCTAATCAATGAGCTTTGGACTCACTAAATGGATGTTTATTATGGCCATTTTAAAATATGTCCTAAAAATTCTTGGCTCTAAGGCACTTCAAAAGTTGAATTGGCTTAGTTTTTAAACTCTTGCAGACTTAATTTTTAAACTCTTAGAGCATTAAGGACCAGCGATATACCTTTGTTCACTTATTTTTAAAAGGAAGATTCACTTATTTTTACATGTTTAAACACATTAGAGTTTCCAACCAAATGTAAACGATAAGGTTGGTTTATGCTCAGAAGTTTCAACATTTTGAAACTGTTTTAAAAGCCCATTAAGTCACCAATTTCTTAAAGGTAGGGACTTTGTCTTAGACTGTGTATTCCTGCCAGAGCCTAGGACGTAACACTGAATAAACAAATACTTGACGAAGGGAGGAAATGTGGAGAATAACACAATAGGGTCAGCAAAAGCTGCACGGTGGAATTTGCCACAAATGTTTTCTCCTGGAGGATGGGCTGGTCATATGAGTTACACATTTGTTCAAACCATTCTGAGATTTATTTGCATGGTGATGATCCCAAATGAGGTGAATTAGTACTGGACCACCTTACCATCTTAATCTCAACAGCTATTTTGGCATAATACAATTCAGTAATAGGGGTATTTTTCATTTTGCCAAATAACACTCACTATGATCATGTAGTTAGGATTATATATCTCCCAGAACGTCAAAGTACTCAGGTAGTAATATAAAAACTACTCTACCCTACTTAAATCCATATATTCAAAAGAATTTCCAAAAGTCATTAAACCTGACCTTCAGAGAAGACCTAAAAAAGGTGACAGATTTGCATGTTCAGAAATCATCCTCATGGGCCCGCACATAGACAAAACATGAAGAGGACTCTACACTGATTATCACTCTTAACGGAGAGCATGGATGTAATTTACTTATTCTTGCAGATTCATTTTTATCCTAACAACAAATCTCAATATAGGTTCAAAACGATTTACGTATAAAAAATCTGAGGCTACAAAGTTTTCTCCAAAAATGTAACCAAAGGAGGAAAACAAAAACAATGAAAAACAAAACACCCGTCCCAACTGCATGATAAATTTAATCTCACAGTGTAACTACCTATACATCTTGATGAGAACTCAATTCCCCTAATAACTATTGAAAGCTAGTAGTTTCCACACAATTTGAATTTTGGGGTTTGATTACTCTTTCCTTAAGAATCTGCAAAGATCAGATTTCATGTTTTAGAGCATGTAAATACATAAGAAAACTGCAGTTCTGAAAGTCATCTGAGTCAGTAATCATGCACACAGAGGAAAAACTGAAGATCGTGCTCTTCAGTTTCAATAACATATCTGCACCCCTTTTCAAGGTAAGATTAGCTTCTCAATAAAAGTAAGGAAAATGATGACTCATCAGCCATGCATGCTATGTAAGGAGACAGCCTCTACTCTTGGATAGCTCGGTTTTTCCAAACTTACTGTTTTCCTGCACCCTGGCCACGAAGCCTGTGAGAGGTATCTGTGGAGTCAACTGAGGCATAGGGGGAGGGGGTGGAGCAATAGAAACTGGCAGCAACAACACAGAATGGGGGAAGTAAAACAGATAAAGGAAAGAAAAGGAAACAAACAAAAAGCAGAAGTCAGTTACAAAGACCACAAACATAAGTATGCAAAGAACAGTCTGCAAATGAAACAAAAAAAAAACAAAAAACAAAACAAAAACCTGCAGAACCTTCTTCAAGTTCATTTCCCAGGAGCAAACCTAAAGCTGAGTTGTGTTTAGCCAGCTGGTTAATTTTATTAAAAAACAAATACATTTGCTTTAATCCTAATGTTATATTGTTTGGGTAAGATTTAAATTTACCATCACTTTCACGCAATGAAATTTTTGAATTCTAAGGAAAGACTTTAAAAAAACAGCTAACAGTGAAATACCAATAAAGGTTTCCAGGATGTTGTGTCTTCGCCTTATCTCTCTAACCTAACAGGTATGTCTAGCTTTAGGGTAATGTTGTAAATAAACCTAAATAAACGAAACGAATATGTTACAGGATAGCTGTTTATTCCATGTATAAATAAATGCATTAATTACAGGTTTTCTTTAAAAACGAATTTACACACAGCTCTTTAGGAAAAACGCTTGTTTGTAAAACAAGGTTATTATTTTTTAAGTTGACAGTTTTATTTTTAAAGACATCACTCTTAAATTTACTAGGGCATAAGAGTGCTCCATATACCATGTTAATTTGTTCACAGAATTTCATGGAATATTTCAAGTGACCTTCCTTTCATCACTATTCTGAAAAAGGAAACCTAATCTAACAATAAGGTAAAATATGCAATTATTTGTGTTAAAATAATTTCTAAAGAATCACTGGGTAGCTGGAAACATACTCCGTCTTCTTTCTGGAGAACACATAATTTATAGGAAACTGACAGCAAATGCTCATGTGGACAGCAAATGTATTAAAAATTAAAACTAAAAGTAAATATTCATATATTTACCACCCTGTCTTATTTTAACAAGATGGTAAGGGCCAAAGATTGCTTAGAAAAAGTCAATAGGACTGAATCACAAAATTCAGTTTACTGGTAGTCACCAAGAAGTGACACTAAACTGACAGGGAAAAACAACTGATTGGCTCCCAAGGATCATTTAATTGAAAGATTGTTTCAATTAATCCAATCTACAAATTCAGTTTGGTAGGCATAAAAATATGAAAGATGTTCAGTATACAAATAAGCAACAACTTAAAGCAGTATATGTGCATTAATATTCATTGTATGGCTAAAAATAACATTCAATTCACTATGAAATTAGTCCTGGTTCATTCTGATACTCTGTATACAGAAGTATACACAAGTATGTATATACTGGAACAAGTGTGTGTGTGTGTGTGTGCGCGCGTGTGTGTGTATACACACATACACTTGTTCCAGTATATACATATATATACTTTTAATAAAACATAATAGCTTTTTAACTTAAAAAAAAACAACTCCCACAAACCTAAAAAATTTTTTTAGAAACAACCCTTAGTAATGAGCCATGCTGGTTAGTACATAAAGAAAAAGAGGCTATGTTGTGACAATACTAATCATTATCACTACATTTAGACAGAAGGGGAATATGCACATCAAAACACTAAAAACATTTACATACTACTACTACTACTACTACTACAACACCAACAATAACTCAGGTTGAAGGATAATTAATTTGACAACACACAGTAATATATTTAAAATTTGAGGCCAAATTTGCTTTATGATGTCCAAAAATACAGACATTCAGTAATGAAAATGTCTTGTTTGAGGATAAGCAACCCACCCAAGTACTGTTAAAACAGAACTACACAAACATGTATCAGGTGAAGTCACCAGAAACCCTATTTGTGGAGTAAACTAAGCGATGAAAAAAATAATGAACACAAAGATGGGATCTAAAAATGCAGAATATGAAAAAAATTAAAAGTTCATGAAACTAGTGAGACTAATAATCAGATTAACTGTGGAATTCTCAGCCGCCAGCTACTTTTCATTACCAAAAGGAGACCAGGGGAAATGTGAGGTAAAATTCTAACTGGTAAAGTTTCTTAGTAGCTTGGATGAAAATTTTAGTCTGGAAAAGGGTTGTATAAATTTTGGGATTATCTATGAGTTGTGATATTTCTGCTAAAGTGGTTTTCAATTCTTAGGACTTTTTTTGTTTATAACAATTAGCCTTTAAAGTTTAACCAAAAAAATAAATAACAGAACTTTCTCCTTAGCTCTACTTTAAAACACTTGTTCAAAACATGCATCATAAATGAAAAGAACTTAAAACCAACTTTCTATGTAAATATGGAGTATTCAGTGTTTTTTAGGTAAAATAATATAACATAACATGCAGCCTACAAAAGCCACATGGGGAAGTGTTTCAGTCTATGCCTGGTGATCACCGCTTCAAGCCAGTAACAAATACTGAACTGGCTCATTTCAGATTTCTCCTGGTTCGACTGAGCATTTTGATATGGAAAGTGGAATTAATGACTACCCTAAGCAATTTGAACTTCCTCACATTTTATGCCAAAGCTATTTTCTAATCTTATCAGCCTTTAAACACTGATTGCAGTTAGTGTTGAGATGTGCAATTTGAGGTGAACAGAAAGAAATCAAAACAAAGTCCTCCCCACTGTTACAATTATTAGAGACAGAATAAGCAGGCATCACAAATGGTTTTTAATGGTTTGGAACTCATTTCAGTATAGGTTAACAAGCTTAAAAGTGATAGCCAGCAATTTCATTATATTATTGTAAATAAAAACTGTCACAATGTTTTTAAGTTTACTGTTATTGAACTGTATCAAACATGCCAATAAAAATAAATTCAGCTTAATTAATTTCAGTGGTTTTCTTCTCTAGTTCTACTTACAGTAGTAAAAATTTCATCAGTTAAATTTTAGTATACGAGTATACTCAGTAAGCCTGAATTTTTTTGAAAGGGATAAGCAATTATTCTTAAAATGATATGCTTCAAGGTCTAACTTTTTTTTTTTTTTTGGCCGCACCATGCAGCATGCGGGATCTTAGTTCCCCAACCTGGGCTCAAACCCGCACCCCCTGCAGTGGAAGCGCAGAGTCCTAACCACTGGACAGCCAGGGAAGTCCCCAAGGTTTAACTTCTTAAAACAAAAATAAACATGAAATAGCACGGTTTCAATTGTTGTCTATCACTGGCAAGAATAACAATTTCAAATAATTTCCTTCAAAAGGAGCTCCACTGCTGCGGTTACACCTGCAAAGCACAAGCTTACTTGAATTCTGAGAATAAAGTGGACCTCCATTAACATGAGGCTGAGCAGAAAACTGAGCCGTCACAGAGGGAGTCCGTCTGTATCCACCAGAAGATGTCGAGGAAGTGGTAGAGTTGTGTCGAGAAATCTGCCTGGTCATTGTGCCATACTGGGAACCAGGAGCTGAGCCCGGGGCTGCTGAAAAGCATTAGTCAAAGGCAACCAACAAAGAACTTGAGCATTGCACGTCACCTCCGATGGCAGAACAAAGAGAAGGAGACTATCAGCAAGAAATGTTTATTACTTTTTAAAGCCCACAGCACAAAATAAAGAGAAAAGTAAAGATAAAACACAAACAGCTCTATCTCTGAAGTTACAAAAAGAAGGAAAAACAGATACTGTGTGGAAAGTGCAAAAGTAAATAAGTAATGTTCTTAAGCCTTTTAATTTAGCATAATACCAAATGGTATTTTGCTAATAAAATGTATAAATTTTTTTCTGTAACATTTTAAAACATACAGCTTTTATATGTCAACTGTGTCTTTCCAAGAAAATAAGTACCAAATGATAGTCTGAGGTGGAAAGCATCAGTTTTTAGATGTGAATATCTTAATATCTGGTTTACAGACTTCTTCTCCTTTCCATTGCCAAATCTTCAGAAGCACAGTATAAGAATCTATCCAGCCAAACCCAGCTTAAATTATAAAATGTAAACAATTAAGCATATTTTCCACATGTACTACTATATTTATTTGAATGTTTAATGTATTAGTTATTACCAATACATATTATAGTAGAATCATTTTTAAGAGAAGTATAATTTCTAGTTTCAAAGCACTTATATATAATGTCAGATTCGTTGTATATCTCCCAGCTTTTAAGAATTACACACTTTGCCCTATCACTTACATTTCTGTAACTGATAAAGCTGAAAAAAATTTTGGACTCTGTAAAACATGGACATTTTAAGGCAGCTTTGTGTAGAAAATCCATTATCTTTTTCCATATCCTTGGAGGGCTTTTTTTCCATATCCTTGGAGGGCTTTTTTTCCATACTACACACCCAAAGCACATTTTTTTAAATATTATCATGCATGTCTAAACTAACTAAAGTATTAACAATACTTAAAATTTTATTTACCAACATTTCAGAAGTTTAAAATTTTAAAGGTTAATATAAAGTTCAAAGCCTCTAAAGTTAACTATACCTTCCAAAGGTAACTTCAGGATTAACATTATCCTCCCTAACATCTAACCATGACTGAGCAAATAAAAAGACAACATCCTGGTTTACTTTCATTCAGTCATCCAATTTAACCTCTCCTAGAGGTCATATAAATTATTAGAAAAAAGCCATACAGCAGAGGTTGTTCATTAAAAGAAGTGCTAATATTCAACATTTTGGAGCTCCCAAGCCATAGGCAGTCACTAATTATTTAAATCATCCACATGCTCAATTCCTAAACAGAAACCCACTTTATAAATAAGAGTCTATTCAAATGCCTTCATGAACGAGTAACTCTGGACAGGTAAGTTTTCCAAAGAGCTAAGAAGTAACCCTTTAACCATTTTTAATAGAAATCTCAATAAAATGATTTCTATATTTTTGACTTATACAAAAACTGTATAAAATCCAGGTTATTTGTCTTGGTGATTTAAAACCAAAATAAAGCTATTTAATAGCAGTTCCAAACTATGCCTATTTTAGAATTTATTTTAATATTAAAATAAAATTATGAAATAAATAATACCAAACGGTGTATGATTGATATATACATAATCATACATGCTATATATAAACAATACATATACATATGGTTACATATACTAATATATATAATTATTTATACTGGTTATATATAATTTGTTTACATAAAAAAATATTATTTATATTTTTATATATATTACATATATTTTTTTAAGGAAAAATACCCAGCTCCAAGAACTAGAATATTACCAGTATCACTGAAGCTTCTGTTTGCCCCTTCTGAACCCCAAACTCCAAAACATACGTGTTAAACATTCTCTCTCTTCACTATACAGTAAGTCCCCTACTCACAAACCTTCAAGTTGTGAACTTCAAAAGATGCGAACATGCATTCGCGTGTCCAATCACTTAAAGTTAGTTCACGTGTCTGGCGTACACTGTCACGTGCGTGCATCCTCTACAAGTGCTTGTGCTTCTGTGTACTTTACTGTACAGCACTGTATGGAGTACAGCAGTGCAGTACCTTTATTTCAAGCCCAGGATGTCCGGAAGCAAGTGTAAAAGCAGCACTGGTATAGCTGGTACTACTGTAATTTTCAAGGTACTGTACTGTAAAATTAAAAAGGTTTTATTTTTTGTGTTTGTTATGTATTATCTGTGTGAAAAGTGTTATAAACCTATTACAGTACAGTACTACATAGCCAATTGTGTTAGTTGATACCTAGGCTAACTTTGTTGGACTTAGGAACAAACTGGACTTAATGAACGCGCTCTCAGAACGGAACTCGTTCGTATGTAGGGGACTCACTGTATGCAGTTTTTTAAAAATCATAGATAATTATAACCTTAAACAGTACACATAGAGACCTTGCAAATTTATAAACTTTCATAATGGAATGATTCTGTATTGATTATGTATTCCTGCTGTTTTCCTTTGATATTATCTTTTAAGATTCATCCATGTTGAGAAGTATATCAATATATCATTCATTTTTATTGCTTTATTTGCATATGAACATGCCACAATTATTTATCCATTCCACTGTAGACATTTGGGATGCATCCAGATTTCTGCTATTATTATTATACCGCTACTGTGAACATTCCTAAATATGGTTCCTAAGTTTCTCTGGAACAGTGGTTCGCAAACTTCAGCAGTGATCAGAATTTCACCTTGAGGGCTTGTTATAATACAGGCTGCTGGGCTCCAGTCTCAGAGTTTCTGAATGAGTAGGTCTGGAATGGGACCTGAGAATTTGCATTCCTAACTAGTTCCCCCATGATGATGGTGCTGTTGGTCTGTAAATCATACTCCAAAAGCCACTGCTCTAGTACAGTAGTTTTTAAACTTTATGGTCTTAGGAGCCACTCTAAAATTAGAGAACCTCAAAAAATGTTTGTTGAAGTGGGTTATACCATATTAGAAACTGATTAATTACCATAATTAATTGATTAATTACCATATTAGAAATTAAAACTGATTTATCTTTAAAATACATAAATACACAAATACACAATCCATTAGTTGTCAAAAATGATGTTATCGTATGTTATGTAGCCTCTGGAAAATTCCACTGTGTACTTGTACCAGAATGAGAATAAAAAAGGCAAATAAGTCTTAGTATTATTATGGATATAGTTCTGACCGCAAAAACTCCAAGAAAGGATTTTGGCAACCCCCAGGAGTTCCATAACCATGTTTTGAGAACCAGTACGCTAGGGCAAATATCTAGAAATGAAACTGATAAATCTAAGGTAGAAACCTGGTTCAACTTGACTGGGTAACAACAAATTATGTTCTAAAGTGACTGAATCAACAAACTCCCACCAGCAACGTACCTTTCTGTTACTGCACATCCTCATCAACATTTGGTACTGGTGGACTTCTACATTTTTACCTATCTGGTAGCTATAAAATAGTATCTCGTAGTTTTTGTTTTCCTGATTATTAATTAGGTTGAGGGCATTTTTTTTCCACATGGACTTTCTGCCAACAATTTCTATTACTTGGGTCTTCTGTTTATTACTTCCTTTTCCCCTCTCCTCTGAGTACAAGTGCCAACGTTTTGAAAAGAAGTTGCTAGATGGCTTTATTTCACCTAAGCTCTCAATATTTGAAACAGCTCTTTATCCATTTCCACCCAAATGCTACTGTGCATTTCTAGGCTGAATGGTTTTATACCAAGTCTATATTTGGAATTCCTTATATGCTCAATCCAGTCTCCCCCAACTTGGGAGCAATTTAAATGTATTTTATTGAACAAAATGTTTCATGGCATCCTCAGATGCCATAAATCCTGGGCTATATCAGAGTTTTTCAGCTGTGACCCACTGGAAAGCCTCAGGGTACCCCACACCACACACCATTCTCTTTTTCATCTTCTTCCTCTTGTCCCCCACCTTCACCCCACTCCTGTGACTGTGGTATATACCAGGGAGTTCCAAATCAAGTTTCACTTTAAAAAAATATTACATCACTATTAAAAAAAATTTTTTTGAACAATCACTGCTATAATATTCCTAGAAAAATCTAAACAGAACAAATGCAAACCACATTAAATTGGTTATAAACTAGGCATAGAAGCACCTGACATCACAGAGAAGTTTCTGTGTAACTTCAGAGGCCTTTCACCAGAAGAAATTAGTGTAAATTAGATTTTATACTTTAAACTTTGTATTACCACCTACAACCTAACAACTACAAAAGCGAGCCGTCTAACAGAGGAGCTTACTATGAACTCTGCACAGTAAGGTAAATCACTCCAGTGGTTATGCAGTCTCACCTATCACAGTGTTCACGGGCAGAAGTGGTGGAAGAGGTGGTGCTGGTGGAGCTCCAGAAGGAGGAGGGACAGAAATGTTTTCTAATAAAATAGTTTATAATTCAGGTCAGAGTGCAATAAACAGAACTAATCATTCTGAAACAGTAAGGAAGTACGTTTTGGAAATAAGAAAAAAAGAGAAAGATACCCATATGTAAAGCATGTTCGAATAAGAATTTTACCAGGTAAAAAGGCCATTGAGTTCACGCTTTCATTAACTATAAAATATGCCTGTTTTTATAAGTAGCTTTTTCTCCTTTTTCAACAACATCCTTGAGAAACTAAGTATTTTTCCCTAACAACTTCTGATTATCAAACTTACTTTTAAAGTGTGTACTTTTAACACCATAAAGTCTTCCTTTCACTTAATAAAAAAAATCAAGGGACCAATTTAATGCTCTGCTATGATTTCTTAAATTTTTATATAATCTAAAAAGTAAAAGAGCTTCTCCTAGTTTAATCCCATTTTATATTCATGGCATTTTACTGAAATACGTATTGAATACCATACATAAATGTAGTAAAGTCACAAAACCAGCTAACAGTGGAGTTGACATACTTACTAGCCTACAAGGCAACATCAAAGTTCAATGATACATAATTCACATTAAAGACACTGATCTTTTGGTTGAATTATCAATAATATTGGTTTGCTCTTGAAATAATAAATATCATTCTTGACTTGTGCCCAAGGCAAGTATTTCTAAAGCAAAATGTCCAAAAAGTTATTTAATAAAGCTATTTAATATGCTTTTCTATAATTAAGGACAAACATCTGCAAAACTCCAAAGACCATGTGAAAACCAATCAAAAATTGTTTTTAAATTTGCTTTCATTCTGGCAACAATCTCATAAGTTTAATAAATAGTTTTATCTAATGTAATTAAATTATTTCAGACTTCCATAATAAAGCTAACTACCTCCACATATTAAAATGGGTGAGTATATGACACACCTGGTCCAACAGTGGGTGGTGAGGGTGTAGGCACGGCAATGGGAATGCCAATACTGCTGCTGCCACTGTTTTCTCGGCTTCCACTTCCTCCACTGCTTCCACTGCAAAGGAGAGAGAAAAATCATGAAAATAGCAATTCTAGAGATTTACTCAGGAAAAAAATCAACTCAAAGCCACTAAATACTCCTTTTATGATGCATATGTGTGTGCTTGTATGTATACACACAAGTATATATAAAGACAAATTTTAACAGTCCAATATACATTTTAACCCTAATACTTGAAGTGGTTCTTGTGTTTCACTCTATTTATCCAACTACTGAAAAACCAATATAGTCACGTAGTACTCAGAACTATAAGAGATCACTGAGACATGAATGACCAATATAATCTTATAGTACAATGAGTCAACAAGGATTTATTTAAAACCTCATATAAACAGCAGTGAACAAACAAGACATGAACCACACTGTCATGGAGCTCTTCACTGAGACTGTGAAAACTGACATTAACAAATAGTGTGATGGAAGCCACAAAAGATGCTATGGAAGTTAATAAAAACGGTAACCAGTTTTAGTCTGAAATTAGTATGTAAACCTACACTCATCTCAAAGAATGGCAATAAAACAGGGAAATGTTTGGAAAAAATGAGCAAATGACAAAAAAAAGACAAATAAGACAATAATGAAGTTTCAGCAAGGCACAGTCTAGAATAGTTGATACTACTAAACTTTAACCAATTACTTCTATGGACTTACTGTCCCTTTAGGTATACAACCTCGCACTGACCAGTTTTAGTAATGTATGTGTGCACATGTACATTATGCAAATGTACATATGTACACGTGTAGCCTTAAGCTCCATATTATACTTTTAAAAATCAACATCATCGGCTCAGTAGGCCCAGAAACCCAACAGGGCAATGATTTGCACTGCCTAGATCAGTTTTTTCCCTCCAATATGAGCATTCTATAATCACATTATCACATACTAATAGAAAGGGGAAAAAAACTATTTATATAACAAAAATAGCTTTGCTATGAAGGCCTCCCTCCTCCCAAGCTGGCCAATACTCTTTCTGCCACCACCGTATCACAGACAGATGAATATTTTTGCACTTATGCACTTCCACAATTACTGGCTTATGTGCCTTTTTCTAACATGGAGATTGGCAAGTTACAGCCCACAGGCCAAATCTGGCCCATGGTCTGATTTTTACAACCTGTGAGCTAAGAACATTTTTTTTACATTTTAATTAGTAGAAAAAAAATCAAAAGAGGAATAATATTTTATGACACATTAAAATTATATTAAATTCCAATTTCAGTGCCATATATAAAGTTTTACTGGAACACAGCCATGCTCATTCATTTACGTGTTGCTGGTAGCCGCTCTCATGCTACAACGATAGAGCTGAGTAATTGCAGCAGAGACCATATGGACCACAAATCCTAAAGTACTGACAATCTGGCCCTTTATAAAAGTTTGTTGATCCCTGTTCTAACAGAACAAGCTCCTGAAAAAAAGAACTATATCTCATAGGTATATCCGTGATATCTAATGAAGTAACTCTTAACTAACTAGTTGTTGAATATGATTAAACTATTACTACATCCACTATAAAGAACAACCATGCTTTGGCATAATAATTCAATAGTAAACATATTAAAAAAAACCCAATTTTGGTCCTCATTGAACTTACCCTGATTCAGTAACTGCAGATATCAATATGACAATTTATTTACTAACAATAACAACAAATAACAATTACATAGCATCTAAGAGCGTGATATATCCTGCGTAACTGAAGCCCCCAAAATGATTTTACCAAGCTGTATTTCTAATAAAACCATCCTAAAAGTCAAGGTAAAGAGGGTGCTTGCCCAAGTTATTAAGTGAGAGGTAAAAATCAAAGAATAAAACAAATTGAGCTATACGATAATTTTGTCTGGCTTTATAAACTTGCGCAAAAATCAAGTGGCTACTTTTGAGAGGAGGAAGGCTGAGGCAATAATTGGGAAAGGGTCTGAGGGGGATTTCTGGATTGCAGTTATGTTCCATTTTCTGATCTGGGTGATGGTTACATGACTATATTCAATTTGTATTAATACATCAAGTTGTTATACTTAATAAAGTATATACTTTTCTGAATGTATGTTATGTTCCATAACCAAGTTTTTAAAAATCCACTGGGTAGCTGATTTCTAGAACTTTTTTTAATGAATTTATACAGTAACATATTCTAGTACATCAACTCTCTTAAGAAATTCTTCCTCAGATCTAAACTGTTTTCTTTCCTCCAACCTCTTAAAGTTTAAATCACATTGTAGAGTTTCTGATGTTTAACCTTTTAGCCAAAAAATTTAAGAGTGGTTACCTTAATCTTTTCTAAAAGACCATTTTAAAAAAACATTCTTCAGACTTCATCCAAATATACATTTGTAACTCTGTCAAAAGGAGGAAATACTAGCAATCTGCTAGCAGTATAAATAGATACTAAAAAATCTAAAAAATAGAAGTTATAACATATATTTAAAGGAACATATACAATATTAATACCCTCAAACTTTTACATTCTATATTAGCATTAGACTAGCACTTTACCGTTACCAACAACTCTATAGGAGTTTGTCACCAATCAATAATGCACATTCTCAGTTCAAAGTCTCAACCTAAAAATTTACCTGTGTGTCCTCGGTCTCTGATTTAAAGAAGCTGTCCTGCCTGGACTATGCTGACTTCCAAGCCTAGCAGGACTTGTCATGTAGTCATTAGGAACTGTTGGAGGTTTAACAGGTTCCAGGGTTTTGTAAGGAGTATTTCGTCTAAAGAAGCATAATAGAGAAAGGAATATGAATAAGAAAGATAAATGGTATTTTCTCCCAAATTTGTGAACCAAGTATAACACAAGTTTTGGGTTTTTTTAATAATAAAGTTTGTTTTTAAAAAACATTTTTAATTGGGGTGTATGAATCTTGTTACTTTAACACAAAAGCTAAAATTTGTTTCCTTTTCTTAGGAAAACCAATGGAAAGGGTAATTTAAAAGTTCTCATCTTATTTCTAAAAATCATGGTTATAATTTTTTTAATGCTCAGTAATATCAAACTTTGAAATACATATTATTCCCAGATCAGTAACCCACAAGCCACTGTCCTTGTATATTATGGAAGCTAAATATCTCCTGTGCAATTTACTCCTACCTCAATCTAGAGATATATGAACAAGTACATTCTGATCCTAGATGTGATGCCATTAACTTCTCAATAAATGATTTTAACTTTTCTATTTAATAACTTTGTATGTTTTTTTCAGAGGTAAGGGGTTTACAGAATGAAAATAGAAACTAAGATTCTAGAAGAAAGCTGACTGCTGATCCCTGTTACTATAAAATGATTCCCCCACCCCTCCACCAAAAATAAGGAGTCTAATTTTCTATAATAAAGTGAACTATCTTTCAGAAATGTCTTACGAAGTATTCAATATTTGTATTGCATTGAAAATTGGAAAGGAAGAAGTCACAATTACCTTTTCTACTTCTCCACTGGCCTTCTTACAAAGCTACTCTAGAATGAAGGGCCCTAAGATTACCAGCAGAAGCATAGTTAGAAGTACTCCAAGTAAAGAGTCCCCAAGTCTCAGGGGCAACAGAAGAACTGCAGGCTAGCAAACCAAAGTACACAAAGTAGACCACTTATTCATAGCTCTGTAATATCAATATTGCAAATACATGTGAAGACACCATATATGGAACCTTCTGGTCATTTCATTTTAAATAAACGTAACTCAGATTCATATATAAATCTTTTTATATATGTATTTATATATTTATATTTTTTAATGAATTAGAAGATAATAAATAAATAATGCTCATTCACATACATACAAAAAAACTTTTCTAGTACAGAATTCCTTAGAGAATATTACAGAACAGGCAGGTTCATTTTGGATTCTGTTCAAGGAAATAGGAACCAAAATGAATTTGTAAAAGGTAGTATTATCACACAGAGAGGGTCCCGTCACAAGGATCCATACATTTACTTAAGTCACAAAAACATCTCTTCCTTTGACATACAAATCCTCTTGTAAGATGTAGCTGAATTCTTACCCCAATGTTCCCCGGCCTGACATGGGAGGACTCGGTGGTTTCTGAGTAGGAGGATTTGTTCTCGACAGTGTGCCAGTTCTTGCAGGCTGGTTATTTCCATGCTAAAATGTGGAAAGAAAAGCTTTTAGTTTTATATCAAATTGTTCTCTTGGTGTTTTGACACCATGTATTATTTTTTTTATTATCAGAGTGTGAAATAAGGATTCCCAGACAGTTTTAATAACAGACTTTGGTACTACATTTTAAAAAGTCAAGATACCACTTGCACTTGGCTTTTCTTATTATTTTATGCCCTTCATACCAATTTATTGCAAAATACAGGTGAGATTATTGAATTTTATATATTATTTTATTGTTAAAAATGTTCACTGAGATCTAACTTATCTGCAATTCGAATGCTGGGTTTCTTAAAATTTTTGAAAAGTGTGCATGAATATAAACTGCAGATCTCAGTGTCAATTTGCTAAAATATTCATCTAAAAAAATCACCTCTATCCCAACAACTCAGTAACAAAGTCATATATAATGCCTGGGAAACCTAATTGTAAGTCAATAAAAGCAAGGCAACTATCAAAAAATGAGCAAAGCAATAAATGTTAGCAAAATTAATGTTCCTATATAAATGCAGATGTCAATATATCTTTGATATATTAACACATCCAAGCTAAATGTTGCTGATTTGAACTGAGTTTGAGTATATTTAATCTACATAAATCCTATGGGGAAAAAGCAGACAGACATAGGAAAAGTTTTCAAATTTTAGTGGCTCTGCAGCCTCTATCGATATAGAGGGGAAACTGTGGATCAAATGATAAGTAGTAACTCTTACCTTGGCTTTTAGCCACTTTACGTTGCAAAAAAGGGGGGAAAAAGTAGAAATTAATTCTAGATAAGTTATATCTGATAGGACAGGTTTACATTTACAGTTACTCAATTCATGTTAATAAGCTTTTTTACCCAGTCATATTTCAAATATTTTGTAAAGAAAAGATATCCATAAGCAGCAGGGAAATATTCATGGGTATCACATATTTTTTCAAAATAATACATTCATAAGGAAATCACTTAATTATGCCAATCTCATGCAGCTCCAATAATTTCTTAGGTCAGTATTTTATCCTATGAAATTAATCCAACTGAATCACAGATGATTTAAAAAACAAATTTTGATTTAAACACAAACACCATACCTCATTAAATGTATGGCTACTTTAATACATCAGTGTACAAGACCTAAGACTGCTGGATAATGAATGCCCATGTATAAGTATTCATTATTTGAATGGTAGTATATTATTTTAAAGAGTGATAAACTGCAAATGTTAAAATTCAAAATCACAGCTTGTTTTCCAAATTCAGAAAAGGACCTAGCACCTCAGTGTTAAAAACAAAATTACAATGCACAATAGTAGCTTAGCCAGATTCTAATTAAGGAACAAGCAAACAGGGTCTGGATACCCTCTCATGTGTAGCTTATGAATACAAATCCTGACCAGGCCAACACTAGTAGAAAGTTATATGTTGCTCTAGTTCTAAATTTTCTTCTGAACAATTTTGACCATAATTCAAAACTGAAGAAAAGCTGCTTTGATCCTAAAGGCTACTTCTATGAAAACTGGCTAGCTTATATATATGAAATAATGTGTCCAAAGCATCCTACTTGTACCACGCCACTTAAGAAAAAAATGCCTTCAGGTTGCAGTCTTTTCCTACATTTTGGGGTGGGGCGTGGGGTCTCAAGTTCTTTCCATAATACCTGCCATTCTAAATACGTATCTATCATTTTTCAAGTGACCACAGAAGCAACATTAAGGAAATCATCCAAAAATGGAATATCCTTTGACTTATATTCTCATTTCTAGAAACTGTGCCAGAATCTTGGTATTCTTTAGTGTTTGTTTAGAATAATACGACTCATTTTTATCCTGATTAAACAATGTCTGGAATCCTACCTAGCCACTACATTTCACACCTGGATTTAGAAATTAAACTTGAATAAATTATCCTTGAAGATAAGATTTATTAATATGATAGCATTATAATACACTAAATACTAAAGTAACTTAGAAATATTCTAAATATGACCACACATCTTCCCTCATTTGCTGTTTCAAGTGAACAAGAAACAAACAAACAAAAAAAACAGCATACAAGTATAAACTGGTCCCAAATGAAAGGATGAAAGGAGAATTTAATTGGCAATGAAAATTCTAGTTGAACTCTGCTACTATGCAATGGTGTAAACTTTAACCTCTTATGGAGCACAGCCTCCTCTCTTAAGTGCATGTTTATGTATACAAATGTGTTGGGGTTAGCGAGTGTTGGAAGGAAATGATCTCTATACCTTACAACTCAAAATATAATTGTTAGCAACCTACAAAATTTTTCCATTTCAGTGTCCCCCAAACACATTCAAAACTAGGCTTTTTATTTCCTTACGATCTCACTTCATTTCCTTAACATTTACATTTATGGATGAGTCAGTTTACCATTTCCTTGGAACCTTAGGTTGAAAATAGAACTCTTTGATTCCTACCTACCTGCAAGCCCGAAGTAGATCATAAGCTTTGCATACCACAGGTACGAAAGTCTGTAAGATGCCAATTCTTTCTCTGAAATGATTCATTAGCTCACTCCCCTAATAAAATCGAAACCTTTTAAAAATACCATTCCTATGTATTATAGAGCTTTAGTGTTTCCATTAATAAAATGTAATAACTCCTAGATCATATGGTCTTTTCAAGGCTTGAAAACAAAGACATATGTGGAAAGTCCTTCATAAGTTATGAACCAGGCTATAAAGCTGTTAATTATTATAACTGTTTAACAGAAATAATTTTAAATGTTTCTACTAAGTGCTCAAGCCTTCTCTAGTCTAAGCATACTCTGAAACCTTGTTCTTCCTTCTATTAGGATGAACTTTAGTATTTTTATTTTTATTTTATTAGGATGAACTTTATTGTTCATCTTCTTTTTTATTCTCCTTTAGGCAAACTTTCTGGTAGTCTCTCTATGCAAGGATTCTCTTATCTATATCTTACGCTGTTTCCAAAAGTCAAACCTGACTTACCTTAAGGCACCTTTTCCATATTTTAAATTCTTACTAAACTTATGTGTACCACCTATTTCATAGCATAAAATGCATTAACACAATACATATCAATTAAATGAATAATACAAATACCAAAACACTAAAGTTTACGTCATGAAAGAAGAAAATATGATGGAATATTTAATCTTGGGGGTAAAAAACAACACAAAACTTGGTAGCTATAAGAAGAAATATTGGGACTTCCCTGGTGGTCCAGTGGTAAAGAATCCGCCTTCCAATGCAGGGGACGTGGGTTCGACCCCTGGTTGGGGAACTAAGATCCCATGTGCCACAGGGCAACTAAGCCTGCGCACCACAACTACTGAGCCTACGTGCCTCAACGAGAGAGCCTGCAAGCCGCAACTAGAGAGAAGCCTGCACGCCGCAACGAAGACCCCGCATGCCACAACTAAGACCCAACACAGCACCCTCCCAAAAAAAAAGAAAGAAAAAGAAAATAAATAAAATAATTTTAAAAAGAAATATTAATATATTTGGATACAATTTTTTAACATCCTGTAAATATTTGTTTAAAATACCAAAGCATCAAAGTCAAAAGCCAAACAGCAGGATGAGGAAATATTTGCCAAAATATAAGGAGCTAATTTCTTTGATAGAAAAAAGAACCCTTACAAATCAGTAAGAAAACAAACTTCTAAATAGAAAAGTAGGCAAAAGATAAGAAAATAACTCTAGAACTGTAAGTACAGTGTCTTCCAATCCTTAAAAGTGCTTTAGACACTAATTTAAAAATAAATCTACAGTTTTCCTTCTTGTAGTTTTGGCCCTGGCATTTGCTCATTAACTATTCCAAATTTCCAACTTTCACAGATCTCTACAATCCTCTAGAAATATTTAAGCCAACAATGATTTCTTAGGGAAATAAAACTGGATCAATATAGCTGCAATGAGACTACTGGGGGAAAAATAATTGTATGTATTTGTATATCACAGAAACAAAATGTGGACAAATAAGCCACATATCAGCTTCTGAGATACACTGTTCTCACTGACCACCCACCCTCCTACCCATGGTCAAAAAAATATTTCAAAATAGTCCGTACAATAATGTGAATGTACTTAATGCCACAGAACTGTACACTTAAAATGGTTAAATGGTAAATTTTATGTTATGTATATTTTACAATAAAAAACTTAAAAAAAAAAAAAACCTGCGTCTGAAGTATCCACATTACAAAAAGGAGATTGCTAAAATTCACATCTGCAGACTTTCAGTATATATTATGCAGTGTTTACATTTCTCATTTATACATACATAATAAAATAGTTAAATTTTCTCACCCAAAATTTCCTTGTAAAATTTGGTTTCATTTTATACTCTGCTATGTACTATGTATTAAACTGTTAAACACAATTATTAGTGGGGAGATAATAGAGGATAATCACTTCTAAGATGGTGACAGATTTTTTTTTTTTAATGAGTGTATATTGCTTTGGTAGGAAGAAAAATCAAGCAAAAGGGGAAGAAGTGAGCACGTGAGAATGTGTGTGCACGGGTGTATGTATATGCATATATGTATATACATAATTTTTACTTCCAAGGCAGGTAATAACATTATAAGTTCTTCCAAATTCTCAAAATTCAAATTAAATCAATCTAGTCTAAATATCTTAAATTAAAATTGAACTTAAGCTCTTAGACAACCCTAGCCACATCCTTGGATAAAAATACAAGAAACAAGTAACCTGCTCTACATTTGCAAAGTGTTCCGACTTCCAAGCCTGACAGTGAAGGGGAGATTCCAATAGTCTCTGAGAAGAGCAGAATAAAGAGCGATGTCGCCAGCTATACTCCCCTCTTGATCAGGAACCCCAGATAAGTCAGAATGCAACAAATCCAGCAATAGCACCAGGCAGATAACCAGCTAGGAAAAGCTTCAAGATTCTAGCTGATCCCTAAAAAAATTATTATAAATATTCTGGAGACCAGAAACAAAATCAAATAATGGTCCTCTAAGAAAGGAGCTACCAAATTTCAGAGGAATAGTTTATCTTGAGCAAAGATAGCTAAAGAATTCAGGTCATTCCAGATGCTTCCAAAATAACACATGAATATCTAAAAAGTTGAGAAGCTACAGGTATCCTTCAAGAGCAGCTAATTCTGCCATGCTAAGAAATGGACAAGGGCAACAAACAATCCCTTTCCTAAAAGCCTGTTGGAGCAGGGGGTGGGAGAGTGGGGAGTGATGCACAGAACAAGATTACACACAATTGTTTCATTTTGCATAAACTGCTGAAATTATATCCACATCCACATAGATGTATTAATACACACATATTTACGAATAAATGAATAAAAGTGTTTATAAATTACTTTCTAAACCAATTCTGGAAAGCATATACATTTTTTATTCTTAAATATTCATTCAGTAGTGAAAACAAGACTTGGCATTCACAACACAAATTTATAACATCAGTCTAGGATTCAAACGGCTTAACAAATGAATGGCCATTTTAAGTGTTTATATCTTCTTGAATACAGCCTACTGCACATGTAAAATTCTGCCCCAAGCTTAGTATAATACATAACTAGTATTAAATAAATGTTCTATAAAAATTGTATTGCTAATTACTAAGAGAATCTATTAATTCTTTAAGAAAATCAGCTTTCTCACTATATTTCCTATCCAAAATATTTATTGGATATGCAAATTATTTCAAGTTAATATAATATAAAACGCTTACCTTGACACCATGGCCCACATCATCCAGAACTGTATAGTCAATAGGTTTCCGAATATACCTTACAGGACGCTCCATATTTGCAGGCGCTATTATTTTGTGAGTTCTTGATGTATTCTTATTTGTTGTCAAAATACCAATCTCTCTTCGAGCCACTTTCTCTTTATGAATGTCCACAGTCTATATTTTAAATTTGAACAAAGCAAGAAAATATTATTTGGAAGAGTAAATAATATATACGATATCCACATATAATGGACCATAAGACTGTATCACATGTCTATTTTCCAGTGAATAATACTGCATCTTCCCCATCAAAATTAAGCAAATTAATATCTTTCAGGCTCAAAACATGGACTATCTAAAGGTGATTAAAAGCACCAGCTAAGTTATTGGTTTTGATACCAAAATGATTCTTAGGAAAGCAATTTTCTTTCCTAAAAACCTGGTGTGTATGGAAAGGGAGGGCTCTTGCTCTGTGTAGCTTACACTTTATTTTGTGGGGATACAGACCAGAAAAAAAAATCAATAATAACAACTAGATACTATAATGACACACGCACAGTTTGTTTGAAATTAAAGGTATTTAGAGCAAGATGTCCAACTAGGTTGAGAAGGCTTCATAGAGTAAGTAGGTTTTTAAAAAATGAATAGAAATATGAGACAAATATGTAAATTATTCAAGGCAAAAAGAACAACATGTTGCAGACAAAGGTGTAAGAGAAAAAAAAAAAGGTAAGACCAGAGGTTCCAATCTGGCAGCATGCAGCCTACACATCTGCAGCCTATCTAGTGCTGGCCGTTACGGCTCTAAAAAGGTTTTTTCCCCCTTATTTAATTGCCAACATTCAAAAACTGGGTAGTAGTCAGCACATGAGAAATAATTACACAACCACTCAACAATTTAAACTTTGGCCTAACAGTAATGCGAAACCAAATAACAAATTTAAACTGAGTGACATCATCAGGTCTGCATTTGAAAAGAGCCCTCTGGCACAGGTGTTGAGGACAGATAGAAGACTACTGGCAGTGAGCCCAGTTAGGAAATAATTACAGTAGCCTAGGTGAGAAAATGTAAGTATGTGAACTGAACTGAAAGGGGGTGGGGAAGGTATTGTCAGGAAAAAGAGCTTAATGTTATGTGCATCTCTGCACATCTTGTGAGAAGAGGTACTGATTCCCTTTGTTCTGTATATTTATATAATAAACAGCCTTAGAAGATATAGCGTCTCCTCAAAGAGCAAAAGGCAGGTTTGTTTACTGTCCGGTATAATAAAGATACTGTCACTCCCCAGGGCAAAGGGTAGGAAGGCTTACTGCCCATTATAAAAGATCTGGTCCCCTAAGCTGGGAGTTCCTTTCCTGTAACCCACCCAATTGTGTGTGCAGGCATCAATCACCTGGCGCTCTCTGCAGTATCCTGTAGAAATTGTGGCTGGTTATCTGACACAAGTGCTGACTATTGCCAGGAGTAATGACAGCTTTTGTCTCTGACCAGGAGTCTCATGTCTTCTACTCGAATCCATGGAATTGTGCAGGCTAACTTGTGAGCTTCCACAAAGGGTAAGATCTCAACCCCTCACAATTTTTGACAGTTTTGGTAATGAAGATGGAATGCTGACAAAGACAAAGCTTTTTAGAAACGGAATGAAAGGACAGTTAGCAGGAACTGAGAGAAGTCCATGGGAATCGGGAGTGAACATGTTGACCAGATTGTATGGTCCCCCCAGGCAATGTCTGGTCCTCTACTTCACTGCCTGCTAATGATGCTGAACTGGGGTGGCAGTTTCAGGCTGAGTACCAGGAAGTAGTTTCAAACACAGCAGCCTGAACGATGCCCTGGTTACTGTCAGCTATCCACCAAGCTCACCAGGTTGGCCCTGTAAACAACTAGTAATAGGATTTGTCTGGCAGAGGGAGGCGGGAGCACCATAAATGTATCCATACTGAGTGTGAAAGAAGGAAAACTATAACCACTGTGGGCAGAACCAGGAGAATCTTTAGCAACTGCTAGTTTGCTGGGGAGATTGAGGGGGTGGGAGGGGCACATAATGCTTGTTAAAGAAGAAGGGCAACACCTGGCTATTTTAGTGCTCAGCCCCTCCTGCAGTCTGTCTTCTCAACATTAACCCCATTCGAGATAAGTAAAAGACCTCAGGTTTTGGCAGTGGGCCCTGTCTGCTATAAGACAGTTCTGGTCCTTCTGGGAAACTTTCCCCGAAACAATCTCCCAAGGGCACTGACTAGTCTTTGGGCTCTTCCGTACTAAAGTGGATTTTAAGTGATTTAGCAAATGATTCACCACAGAATGAGAAACTCACCCACAGAAATCTAGATTAAATTCTATCAGCTTCAGAAAACCCTCCTAGTCCTTATGCTGAAATCAAGCAAGAATTGAAGAGCTGTTCTTTTGACAATGGAGCGAGCAGCAGATAGTCCACATTAGGTGGACTCCTAAAAACAACGATGCCACCCGTGCAGATCAAGCCCAAGTCGGCCAAAGAGTACAAACTCATGGTCCCCGCCGGGAAGTGATGTGGCTGTAGCCGCTGAATCAAGGCATCCCTAACGGAAATGGATGATGCCAGTCAGCAATGACGGCCCTGCCACAGAGTACACAACACAGGGCTTTGGGTGCCCCAAATGCTCGCAGCTACGGCACCACTCAAAACTGAAATAAATTCACCTTGTTTACTGGTGCAGAGCCGCTCTCTCCCAGCCTCCCCCTACACCCTTTAAAGAGAAAGATTGTTAGGGGCGGGGCCAAGTTCTCCCAGTCCCCAAGGGGAACTGAAGATCAAACATACCTGGGTTTGCAAGATGACTGTAGGGAGGGGAGGGACATTTTATAGCTCTGACTGATATATATTGGAGCCCATGTCACCTTCATGCCTCACCCTGTGGAGGGAGAGGGTACCTGCTTTCAGCTATGCAGTTTGGGTGCAGTTCACGGTGCGGAAGAGACGCTAATGTGTTCTTTTGGGTGGGACTCTTGGTACCAACTCAATGTATTACTGTTGTGGCTTCCAACACTGAATGTATAATTGGTATTCATATTTTTCATGCTTGCACGGTGAATACTCTTAAGAGCCAGAGGGGATTATGCCACCTGGGAAGAGCCACATGTAGAAAAGCACTAGCAGCCTTAGTGGCCCACAGTCCTTATGACCCCTCTGAGTACAAGTTTCTGTGCCTGGGTAATGTTACTGACTGGAGCTTCTGACAAGAGGAACAGCCTCCACCAGAGGTGCCCCTTGGACTTGGTATATTCAAGAATGCAGCCAGCCTGGCCCCTATGACCTCTCAGCTCTACAGGAAAGAGTGGCAGCTACCCCTTTAGGGAAAATTTATTTTCCATTCCGTTGGTTCAATGAGGCCCTTGATTCACAGAGGATCCCCTAAATGCCTGGGCCTGGTGCACTAATGACTCAACTAAGCTGAGACCCTGTGGTGTTCCGTGGGCTGCTGTGCTGTTCAACCTCAGTGCCAGCTATGCAGAAATGAAAGTGGGTGTGGCTGCTGCGCTCTGCGGGCAGAACTCAAGGATGTTCTCAGAGATCCGGCTGATATTCCCAGTGATAAACCTTGTTAGGCTTCTACTGATATGGGGCTAATACCCATTGGTAATAGTTGTTTGGGTCTGCTACTTAGAAAACTACAGACTGACATCTTAAAGACTTGCCATATAAACTGTGGAGACAGACAGCAGCTGCCGAGCAGACCACCTAGGTCACTAATATGGGCCATAGTAAGGGCCCACTGTCTGGTGAAGCTAACAGGAGTCCAGCTGCTGATGAAGCCTGCACTGCCCAGACTGCCATCTCTGCCGGCAGATCCATCACCACTCCAGATGCGTCAACACATGGACCATCACTGAACAGACACAGAGTAAAGGACTCTGTTCCTGATGCAGAGGCAACCTCTGCGTCCCACACTGGTGACTCCCAGAAAAAGACCCATTCATCTCATGGTGAGAGAGGCCACATCTCCTGCCACTGGCAGACCGGCTACATCAGACCTTTAACCCCGTCTTCACACCATCAGTAGTGCCTCACCGCTGATGACACCCTTCCAGGTTATGGTATTACAATACCAATCCAATCAGCTGGCTCCAACCATCCCACTGTGGCCCCTGACACTAATCTGTGTCATGTTTTTCACTTTCCAAACCATTTGCTATCTGACAATGGTATACTTTTTAACACAAAAGTCACAAAAAATGGGTTGTTTGTCAAAGTATGTGATGGCCTTCCACACTCCCTACCATCCACAGGCATCTTGTATTGGTGAGTGCTGAAACAGCGTCCTCAAAAATCAACTTAAAAAACTCAAAAACAAAAGACAACTGGATTCAAAAATGGTCAAAGGACTTGAATAGACATTTCTCCAAAGAAGATATACAAATGGCCAGTAAGTACATGAAACGGTGTTCAACATCACTAATCATTAGGGAAATGCAAATCAAAACCACATGACACCAATATGTATAAAATAGACAACTGAGGAGGAGAAGATGGCGGAAGAGTAAGACACGGAGATCACCTTCCTCCCCACAGATACACCAGAAATACATCTACACGTGGAACAACTCCTACAGAACACGTACTGAACGCTGGCAGAAGACCTCAGACCTCCCAAAAGGCAAGAAAGTCCCCACGTACCTGGGTAAGGCAAAAGAAAAAAGAAAAAACAGAGACAAAAGAATAGGGATGGGACCTGCACCAATGGGAGGGAGCTGTGAAGGAGGAAAGGTTTCCACACACTAGGAAGCCCCTTCGCGGGTGGAGACTGCGGGTGGCGGAGGGGGGAAGCTTCGGAGCCGCGGAGGAGAGCACAGCAACAGGGGTGAGGAGGGCAAAGCGGAGAGATTCCCGCACAGAGGATTGGTGCTGACCGGCACTCACCCGCCCAAGAGGCTTGTCTGCTCACCCGCCGGAGCGGGCGGGGCTGGGAGCTGAGGCTCGGCTCCGGTTGGAGTGCAGGGAGAGGACTGGGGTTGGCAGCGTGAACACAGCCTGCAGGGGGTTAGTGCACCACGGCTAGCGGGAGGGAGTCCAGGGAAAAGTCTGGACCTGCCGAAGAGGCAAGAGACTTTTTCTTCCCTCTTTGTTTCCAGGTGCGCGAGGAGAGGGGATTAAGAGCGCTGCTTAAAGGAGCTCCAGAGACGGGCGCAAGCCGTGGCTAAAAGCGCAGACCCCAGAGATGGGCATGAGACACTAAGGCTGCTGCTGCCGCCACCAAGAAGCCTGTGTGCGAGCACAGGTCACTCTCCCCACCTCCCCTGCCGGGAGCCTGTGCAGCCCGCCACTGCCAGGGTCCCGGGATCCAGGGACAACTTCCCCGGGAGAATGCACGGCGCGCCTCAGGCTGGTGCAACGTCACGCCGGCCTCTGCAGGCCCCGCACTCCGTACCCCTCCCTCCCCTAGGCCTGAGTGAGCCAGAGCCCCCGAAGCAGCGGCTCCTTTAACCCCGTCCTGTCTGAGCGAAGAACAGACGCCCTCTGGCGACCTACAAGCAGAGGCGGGGCCAAATCCAAAGCTGAGCCCTGGGAGCTGTGAGAACAAAGAAGAGGAAGGGAAATCTCTCCCAGCAGCCTCAGAAGCAGCGGATTACATCTCCACAATCAACTTGATGTAGCCTGCCTGTGTGGAATACCTGACTAGACAACAAATCATCCCAAATTAAGGAGGTGGACTTTGAGAGCAAGATTTATGATTTTCCCCCCTTTTCCTCTTTTTGTGAGTGTGTATGTGTATGCTTCTGTGTGATATTTTGTCTGTATAGCTTTGCTTCCACCATTTGTCCTCGGGTTCTATCTGTCCGTTTTTTTCTTTAAAAAGATTTTTTTTCTAATTATTTTTTATTTTAATAACTTTATTTTATTTTATCTTACTTTATTTTATCTTCTTTCTTTCCTTCCTCCCTCCTTTCTTTCTTTTTCTTTCTTTCCTTTTCTTTTCTTTCTACTTTTTCTCCCTTTTATTCTGAGCCATGTGGATGAAAGGCTGTTGGTGCTGCAGCCAGGAGTCAGTGCTGTGCCTCTGAGGTGGGAGAGCCAACTTCAAGACACTGGTCTACAAGAGACCTCCCAGCTCCACATAATATCAAACGGCAAAAATCTCTCAGAGATCTCCATCTCAACACCAGCACCCAGCTTCACTCAACGACCAACAAGCTACAGTGCTGGACACCCTATGCCAAACAACTAGCAGACAGGAACACAACCCCACCCATTAGCAGAGAGGCTGCCTGAAATCATAATAAGTGCACAGACACCCCAAAACACACCACCAGACGTGGACCTGCCCACCAGAAAGACAAGATCCAGCCTCATCCACCAGAACACAGGCACTAGGTTCCCTCCACCAGGAAGCCTACACAACCCACTGAACCAACCTTAGCCACTGGGGACAGACACCAAAAACAACGGGAACTACAAACCTGCAGTCTGCAAAAAGGAGACCCCAAACACAGTAAAATAAGCAAAATGAGAAGACAGAAAAACACACTGCAGATGAAGGAGCAAGATAAAAACCCACCAATCCTAACAAATGAAGAGGAAATAGGCAGTCTACCTGAAAAAGAATTCAGAATAATGATAGTAAAGATGATCCAAAATCTTGGAAATAGAATGGACAAAATGCAAGAAACATTTAACAAGGACCTAGAAGAACAAAAGATGAAACAAACAACGATGAACAACACAATAAATGAAATTAAAAATACTCTAGATGGGATCAATAGCAGAATAACTGAGGCAGAAGAACGGATAAGTGACCTGGAAGTTAAAATAGTGGAAATAACTACTGCAGAGCAGAATAAAGAAAAAAGAATGAAAAGAACTGACGACAGTCTCAGAGACCTCTGGGACAACATTAAATGCACCAACATTCGAATTATAGGGGTTCCAGAAGAAGAAGAGAAAAAGAAAGGGACTGAGAAAATATTTGAAGAGATTATAGTTGAAAATTTCCCTGATACGGGAAAGGAAATACTTAATCAAGTCCAGGAAGCACAGAGAGTCCCATACAGAATAAATCCAAGGAGAAATACACCAAGACACTTATTAATCAAACTGTCAAAAATTAAATACAAAGAAAACATATTAAAAGCAGGAAGGGAAAAACAACAAATAACACACAAGGGAATCCTCATAAGGTTAACAGCTGATCTTTCAGCAGAAACTCTGCAAGCCAGAAGGGAGTGGCAGGACATATTTAAAGTGATGAAGGAGAAAAACCTGCAACCAAGATTACTCTTACCCAGCAAGGATCTCATTCACATTTGATGGAGAAATTAAAACCTTTACAGACAAGCTAAAGCTGAGAGATTTCAGCACCACCAAACCAGCTTTACAACAAATACTAAAGGAACTTCTCTAAGCAAGAAACACAAGAGAAGGAAAAGACCTACAATAACAAACCCAAAACAATTAAGAAAATGGGAATAGGAACACACATATTGATAATTACCTGAAATGTAAATGGATTAAAATGCTCCCACCAAAAGACACAGACTGGCTGAATGGATACAAAAACAAGACCCATATATATGCTGTCTACAAGAGACCCACTTCACACCTAGAGACACATACAGACTGAAAGTAAGGGGGTGGAAAAAGATATTCCGTGCAAATGGAAACCAAAAGAAAGCTGGAGCAATTCTCATATCAGACAAAATAGACTTTAAAATAAAGACTATTAGAAGAGACAAAGAAGGACACTACATAATGATCAAGGGATTGATCCAAGAAGAAGATATAACAATTTATTTATGCACCCAACACAGGAGCACCTCAATACATAAGGCAAATACTAACAGCCATAAAAGGGGAAATCGACAGTAACACATTCATAGTAGGGGACTTTAACACCCCACTTTCACCAATCGACAGATCATCCAAAATGAAAATAAATAAGGAAACACAAGCTTTAAATGATACATTAAACAAGATGGACTTAATTGATATTTATAGGACATTCCATCCAAAAACAACAGAATACACATTTTTCTCAAGTGCTCATGGAACATCCTCCAGGATAGATCATATCTTGGGTCACAAATCAAGCCTTGGTAAATTTAAGAAAATGGAAATTGTATCAAGTATCTTTTCCGACCACAACACTATGAGACTAGATATCAGTTACAGGAAAAGATCTGTAAAAAATACAAACACATGGAGGCTAAACAATGCACTACTTAATAACGAAGTGATCACTGAAGAAATCAAAGAGGAAATCAAAAAATACCTAGAAACAAATGACAATGGAGACACGACGACCCAAAACCTATGGGATGTAGCGCAAGCAGTTCTAAGAGGGAAGTTTATAGCTATACAATCCTACCTTAAGAAACAGGAAACATCTCGAATAAACAACCTATCCTTGCACCTAAAGCAATTAGAGAAAGAAGAACAAAAAAACCCCAAAGTTAGCAGAAGGAAAGGAATCATAAAGAACAGATCAGAAATAAATGGAAAAGAAATGAAGGAAACAATAGCAAAGATCAATAAAACTAAAAGCTGGTTCTTTGAGAAGATAAACAAAATTGATAAACCATTAGCCAGACTCATCAAGAAAAAAAGGGAGAAGACTCAAATCAATAGAATTAGAAATGAAAAAGGGGAAGTAACAACTGACACTGCAGAAATACAAAAGATCATGAGAGATTACAAGCAACTCTATGCCAATAAAATGGACAAGCTGGAAGAAATGGACAAATTCTTAGAAATGCACAACCTTCTGAGACTGAACCAGGAAGAAATAGAAAATATGAACAGACCAATCACAAGCACTGAAATTGAAACTGTGATTAAAAATCTTCCAACAGGGCTTCCCTGGTGACGCAGTGGTTGAGAGTCCGCCTGCCGATGCAGGGGACATGGGTTCGTGCCCCGGTCCGGGAAGATCCCGCATGCCACGGAGCGGCTGGGCCTGTGAGCCATGGCCGCTGAGCCTGCGCGTCCGGAGCCTGTGCTCCACAACGGGTGAGGCCACAACAGCGAGAGGCCCGCGTACTGGAAAAAAAAAAAAAAATCTTCCAACAAACAAAAGCCCAGGACCAGATGGCTTCACAGGCGAATTCTATCAAACATTTAGAGAAGAGCTAACACCTATCCTTCTCAAACTCTTCCAAAATATAGCAGAGGGAGGAACACTCCCAAACTCATTCTACGAGGCCAACGTCACCCTGATACCAAAACCAGACAAGGATGTCACAGAGAAAGAAAACTACAGGCCAATATCACTGATGAACACAGATGCAAAAATCCTCAACAAAATACTAGCAAACAGAATCCAACAGCACATTAAAAGGATCATACACCATGATCAAGTGGAGTTTATTTCAGGAATGCAAGGATTCTTCAATATACGCAAATCAATCAACGTGATACACCATATTAACAAATTGAAGGAGAAAAACCATATGATCATCTCAATAGATGCAGAGAAAGCTTTTGACAAAATTCAACACCCATTTATGATAAAAACCCTGCAGAAAGTAGGCATAGAGGGAACTTTCCTCAACATAATAAAGGCCGTATATGACAAACCCACAGCCAACATCGTCCTCAGTGGTGAAAAACTGAATCCATTTCCACTAAGATCAGGAACAAGACAAGGTTGCCCACTCTCACCACTCTTATTCAACATAGTTTTGCAAGTTTTAGCCACAGCAATCAGAGAAGAAAAGGAAATAAAAGGAATCCAAATCGGAAAAGAAGAAGTAAAGCTGTCACTGTTTGCAGATGACATGATACTATACATAGAGAACTCTAAAGATGCTACCAGAAAACTACTAGAGCTAATCATGAATTTGGTAAAGTAGCAGGATACAAAATTAATGCACAGAAATCTCTGGCATTCCTATACAGTAATGATGAAAAATCTTAAAGTGAAATCAAGGAAACACTCCCATTTACCATTGCAACAAAAAGAATAAAATATCTAAGAATAAACCTACCTAAGGAGACAAAAGACCTGTTTGCAGAAAATTATAAGACACTGATGAAAGAAATTAAAGATGATACAAATAGATGGAGAGATATACCATGTTCTTGGATTGGAAGAATCAACATTGTGAAAATGACTCTACTACCCAAAGCAATCTACAGATTCAATGCAATCCCTATCAAACTACCACTGGCATTTTTCACAGAACTAGAACAAAAAATTTCACAATTTGTATGGAAACACAAAAGACCCTGAATAGCCAAAGCAATCTTGAGAAAGAAAAACGGAGCTGGAGGAATCAGGCTCCCTGACTTCAGACTATACTACAAAGCTACAGTAATCAAGACAGTATGGTACTGGCACAAAAACAGAAAGATAGTTCAATGAAACAGGACAGAAAGCCCAGAGATAAACCCACACATATATGGTCACCTTATCTTTGATAAAGGAGGCAGGAATGTACAGTGGAGAAAGGACAGCCTCTTCAATAAGTGGTGCTGGGAAAACTGGACAGCTACATGTAAAAGTATGAGATTAGATCACTCCCTAAGACCATACACATAAATAAGCTCAAAATGGATTAAAGACCTAAATGTAAGGCCAGAAACTATCAAACTCTTAGAGGAAAACATAGGCAGAACACTCTATGACATAAATCACAGCAAGATCCTTTTTTTTTTTTTTGCAGTACACGGGCCTCTCACTGCTGTGGCCTCTCCCGCTGCGGAGCACAGGCTCTGGACACGCAGGCCCAGTGGCCATGGCTCACGGGCCCAGCCACTCTGTGGCACATGGGATCCTCCCAGACTGGGGCACGAGCCTGTGTCCCCTGCATCGGCAGGTGGACTCTCAACCACTGCGCCACCAGGGAAGCCCAGCAAGATCCTTTTTGACCCACCTCCTAGAGAAATGGAAATAAAAACAAAAATAAACAAATGGGACCTAATAAAACTTCAAAGCTTTTGCACAGCAAAGGAAACCATAAACAAGACCAAAAGACAACCCTCAGAATGGGAGAGAATATTTGCAAATGAAGCAACTGACAAAGGATTAATCTCCAAAATTTATAAGCAGCTCATGCAGCTCAATAACAAAAAAACAAACAACCCAGTCCAACAATGGGCAGAAGACCTAAATAGACATTTCTCCAAAGAAGATATACAGACTGCCAACAAACACATGAAAGAATGCTTAACATCATTAATCATTAGAGAAATGCAAATCAAAACTACAATGAGATATCATCTCACACCAGTCAGAATGGCCATCATCAAAAAATCTAGAAACAATAAATGCTGGAGAGGGTGTGGAGAAAAGGGAATACTCTTGCACTGCTGGTGGGAATGTGAATTGGTACAGCCACAATGGAGAACAGTATGGAAATTCCTTAAGAAACTACAAATAGAACTACCATATGACCCAGCAATCTCACTACTGGGCATAAACCCTGAGAAAACCACAATTCAAAAAGAGTCATGTACCAATATGTTCACTGCAGCTCTAGTTACAATAGCCCGGAGATGGAAACAACCTACGTGTCCATCATCGGATGAATGGATAAAGAAGATGTGGCACATATATACAGTGGAATATTACTCAGCCATAAAAAGAAACGAAATTGAGCTATTTGTAATGAGGTGGATGGACCTAGAGTCTGTCATACACAGTGAAGTAAGTCAGAAAGAGAAAGACAAATACTGTATGCTAACACATATATATGGAATTTAAGAAAAAAAAAAGTCATGAAGAACCTAGGGGTAAGACAGGATTAAAGACACAGACCTACTAGAGGACTTGAGGATATGGGGAGGCGGAAGGGTAAGCTGTGACTAAGCAAGAGTGGCATGGACATATATATACTACCAAACGTAAAATAGATAGCTAGTGGGAAGGAGCCTCATAGCACAGGGAGATCAGCTCGGTGCTTTGTGACCACCTAGAGGGGTGGGATAGGGAGGGTGGGAGGGAGGGAGACTCAAGAGGGAAGAGATATGGGAACATATGTATAACTGATTCACTTTGTTATAAAGCAGAAACACACCATTGTAAAGCAATTATACTTCAATAAAGATGTAAAAAAACATAAAAAAATAGATAACTAATAAAAAAAAAACACAATGAGACATCACACCCATCAGGATGGCTGCTATCTGCCTCCCGCAAACAACAAAAGAAAATAACAAATGTTGGCAAGGAGGTGGAGCAATTGGAATCCTTGTGCACTGCTGGTAGGAATGTAAAACAGTACAGCTGCTGTGGAAAACAGAATGGTGGGTCCTAAATACTTAAATATAGAATTACCATATGGTCCAGCAATTCCACTGCTGGGTATATACCCCAGAGAATTGAAAGCAGAGTCTCCAAGAGGTATCTGTACACTTATGTTTATAGTGGTGTTATTCACAAGAGCCAAAAGGTGGAAGTAACCCTAGTGTCCATCAATGAAAAAATGGATAAACAAAATGTGGTATATATATTCATTCAATGGACTATTATTCAGCCTTAAAAAGGGAGGAAATTCTGACACATACTACAACATGGATGAACCTGAGGATATTATGCTGAGTGAAATAAGCAGTTGCAAAAGAACAAGTATTGTATGACTCCACTTATATGAGGTGCCTAGAGTAGTCAAATTCATAGAGACAGAAGGTAACATGGTGGTTGCCAGGGGCTGCAGGGAGAGAGCAATTAAGCTGTTGTTTAATGGGCACAGAGTTTCAGTCTTGCAAGATGAAAACAGTTCTGGAGACTGGCTACACAACACTGTGAATGTACTTAACACTACTGAACTGTACACTTAAAAATAGTTAAGATGGGAAATCTTGTTACGTGTATTTTACCACAATTAAAAAACATTTTTTGTAGTCAACTCTAAAAGATTTCTGACTATACCCCCTTTGACTCTTCCTGGTTTACATATATCAGCAAAGCAGGTTGGTCACTGAACATGGGTGTTCCCAGAAAGAGACTGTCTCCTCTTGGCCACTTGGGATCCGCCCAAGCGTGATGCTTCATTCTTTCCCCTAATGGAGACCCCATGCTGGCCTGATCGGTACAGCCTCTGGGTGGCAGCCCAGCCAAAAGGGGGCCTTGGGAATTTTAACTTAATTGTGGTTTAGCCGCCTGAATTTTCTTGTTGTACTTCTGTGGTCTTAAGTATTCTGTTCACCAAATCCCCTTACATTGTACCATGTGGACCAAAGTGGTGGACATAACAGGATCTCTAAGTTTAATAAAAATGCTCTCATCCCTCTGGCACCTGACCCTTCCAGACAAAAAAGGTCAGGGTGAGGGTCAGGGATAATCGGGAAAAAGGGAAAGGTTAGTGATTGGAATGGGACACACTGACTCTGTAGCGGTGGAAGGAGAACAACCCTGGCACCAGTGAAAGAAAAACTTTAAACCTCAGGAGGTAAGAAGGAGGGACATTCGTGATTCTGTCTTTCTGAATCCCCCAGAACCTTCCTCACAAAGGAAAAGTCCCAGGTGTGGCTCTCCCAGATTGTGCAAGTGCCTCAATAAACTGAACTGCCTGCCAGCTCTGCCACGCCCTGCTGGACAGCTCTGATCACAACGTGATCATCCTTCTCCTCAAGGTCACTGAAAAATCTTAGGAAAGCAGAAGAAGATGGTCCTAGCCCCTGAGCCTCCCACAAAGAATATCTGCCAATACCTCCAGGTGTCTTTCCAAACCCCACCCCCACCCCGCCCAATTCCTGTAGCTATCATTCAGCCATCCCTAAGGGGCAGGTGAATGCTACCTGACAGGTGGCACAGACAAACAGGACAGACTGGACTGACTGCCTTCAGGTAACACCTCCATAAACAAAAAGAAGTACTAGACTCAGTTATTTGTACTGAACTGGGAGCCCTAAGGCTTGCCAGCTGTCCAGGAGGCAACACTGGAGAAACTGCCAGCCTGTGCTCGCTAAGTAGGTCCCACCTGGGGTCGGGGGGTGGGAGGGCAGACGACAACTGTAAGCACCACATTCTTCACAGGTGTACTCACGCAGAAGCCAGGCATTACCTTACTTCCCTCCAGAAATGTGGTGACATGCACTGCAGGGGTGATCATAAGAGACCTGCAAGTGTTTAAGCAAGCACCACCAGTAGATCCTGTATCCCCAGACGGCTGTGACCTCTCCAAAGTAAGGCTATTCTTGATTGGGGGGAAGGGGCCCTCCCAGAAGGATAACTGACTTTTTAATTATGTGTAATCTGCTCTGAGGCATTTATGCCTGAAATGGGAGTTATCCAATTAGAAACAGTAGTTTGAAATCTGTCCCTGACTTTAGCTGAGGTGAACAATGAGATCGTATCAGCCCTGGAGCCATTCAGGTCAGTGTCGGCTCAGGGGCCAGGATCATTATGGATGACAGAACTGCCCTAGACTTCCTTCCTGCAGGGAGGCCAAATCTGTGCATTCCCTAATACTCCTGCAGTACTTGTGTCAAGTAGAAAGTCAGCACAGAAACTTAAAGAGAAAGCTACTTGGCTCTCTAAGGCAGACCCTGAAGGTTTATGTATTTGTTCAGCTGGCTGGTCTAGGACCCTGGGGAGCATAGTTGAGGTCAAGATTGCAGTTTGGCCTCATCCTGCTACCATGTTGATAGTACGTAAACTAAATTACATATTTTATGAGACAAACTGAATGGCTCCAGTAACTGGCTCTGTCAGAGAGATTACTCAGGGTGGCCAATGAAGAGCATAATCATGGGAAATTTTACCAGAAGCCAAGAAGGGAGAGACATGAGGGGTGAATGCTGTTGGAAGGCAATTATCCTTGGGCCCACTGCATTTCTGTGCATCTTGTAGGTGGAGGCGCTGCCTCTCTTTGTTCCAGACTATCTTAAGTATGTCTGTCCAGCGAACAGCCAGGAAGGACAGAAATGTCTCCCTCAGGAACAAAGGGCAGGTTTGTTCACTATCTAGCACAATAAGGACGTCACCTCCCTCCAGGATTAAGGTCAGGCAGGCTTACTGCCCATTATGAAGGTCTGGAGGTTCCTCTCCTGTAACAGGCTGCACTGCAAACGTAGGAGCTGCGCCACCACAGGCATCACTCACCCTCCTCACAGCCCTCTATGGAGCGTGGGGCTAGGAAACCAACTCAAACGCTAACAACTCCGATCCTGCTACTGCGAGGAATCAAGTCCGATGTCTCTGACTGAGAAGTCTTGTGTCTTCTACCAGCATCCATGAAACTATGGCAGGCTAACTTGTTAAACTGCAGTTAGCTACATTTTTGTGTGTGTGTGCTCCTACATATCTCAAATTCCTTCCTTGTCTGACAGTTCCAGCACAAGATTAACTAGTACAAATTTTAGCTAAATTTTGCTTGACATGGAATTAAGTTTAGGTACTCATTATTCCACAAAAGGAAAAATAGAGATTTCACTGGAAAGGAAAAAAAAAAGATGGATCACCACTCACCTTGGTGTGCTCCTAACTCCCGAACACTCAATACTCATCCTGTGTCTCCTCTACAAGGCTGCCTGACAGGTATGGTGCCTCCCGGTTTAGTCGTAGGATCTTCCCCTTTTATCCTTGGCAAACTCATCCACATTCAGGTCTAAATTACTCTTACACTCACATAAACTTTTCTCTATTCTAGACCTCTCCTCTGCGCTACAGAATTATACAAACACCTGCTATGTTCCTCTGGGATATTTCAATGGTACTTCAAAATGAATGTGCCCAAAATCACACACAGAGTCAACTTTACTTCCTACTTCAGTTCTCTATCAAGTTATATAGTTCAGACATCTAGCACTTATTTCATACCCAATATCACTAAATCTTGTCACATTTACCTTTAAGTACCAGAAATTTGTTTCCTTCTGTTTCCAACACTTTAATCCTAGTCAATCTACTACCATCTCTCACCTTGGCTACTGCATCTGCCGTCTAACTGGTCCACCTGCATCCAATCTAGCCTCTTTCCAGTCTGTTCTCCACGGTATAACCACGGTGATCTTCACCAAAAATGTAAATTTGTGAAGACAAAATGAAAAAATCTGAAGCTATCTTACCTGCTTAAATCCTATTTAAAAGAATATCCCACATGGTTCCCAGTCTTCATGGGAAAAACAAATTCAAAATGGCTCAAGTTCTTTAAATATTTTTCTCAAACATCATGGTGGCCACAACTCTCCTTAAAATCATCTTTTTTTCATCCTTCCCATTTCCCTCACACACTGTAGCACTATTCAGGACACTATTTCAAATTACTTGAAAAAACTTTTCTCTGAGTTTACTCCCTCCCCAGTCTCCCAAATCGAATCATGAAAGTCCACATCACAACCCGTCCAGCGGTGTACAACCCTCCATATGACAGGGTGAGTGAATAAAGCAGGAGGAGGAGGGGAACGGGCTTGGAACATTTGTATAACAGCAGCATGCATATGTTCACCAAGCCAAAGTTAGCTTTTCCAAGGAGACCAATTCCTTTTCATATTTGAATTTCCTTACTTTCACACTTTATCTTTAGATGGCAAAAGAAGCAGTCTGATATAAAGAAATTAGTTTTCAATTCTAATATAATAACCATAAAATTCAAGAGTATCCCAAGCTGAGAGGGACTAGCAGGCTGCAGCACCCTACAGCAATCCCTAGACCCATGAAGCACAGGTGAAAACCACTCATTTTTTCAAAAAGGCACACAAATGTGAAATCAGAAAGCCTTGGTTTGAACACTCTTTCACTTACTAGTTATGAAATTTTATACAAGTTTTAACTCACTAAGATTCCACTTTGCTTATATAAAATGGGGGCTGGGATAATATTAGAATCTATTTATAATATTGCTTAATACAAAAAGTACCAGGGCTTCCCTGGTGGCGCAGTGGTTGAGAGTCCGCCTGCCGATGCAGGGGGCGCGGGTTCGTGCCCCGGTCTGGGAGGATCCCACGTGCCGCGGAGCAGCTGGGCCTGTGGGCCATGGCCGCTGAGCTTGCGCGTCCGGAGCGCCTGTGCTCTGCAACAGGAGAGGCCGCGGCAGTGAGAGGCCTGCGTACCGTTAAAAAAAAAAAAAAAAAAAAAAAAAAAAAGTACCATAAAAAATTAACCACAACTGAATCATATCTATCAAACTATCCAATCTACAGCTCTGCAGTTAAGGCAAAGTATTTTCCAAAATATTAATATAAAAACATGGACACAGCACATGGTGTATTAGAAACACGACAGACATTGAAACTGGAGGACATTAAGCTAGTGCAATACGTCAGATACGGGGCTGGGGGTAGGGGAGACATGTCATGATCTCACTCATATGTGGAATCTTAAAACGTTGAACACTAGAAGCAGAGAGCAGAATGGTGGTTACCAGGGGTGGGGAGGTGGGGGAAATGAGGAGATGTTAGTCAAAGGGGACAAAGTTGCAGGTGTGCAGGATGAATAAGTCTAGAGATCCAATGTACAGCATGGTGACTACAGGTAATAATACTGTACTGAATCCTGGGAATGTGCTAGGAGAATGGATTTCAAGTGCTCTCATCACACACATACCAAAAAAGGTAAAACTATATGAGGAAAACATACATTAATTAGCTTGACTGTAGTCATATTTCACTAGGTATATGTGTATCAAATCATGGTGGTGTACATCTTAAATATATGTGATTTTTATCTTAAAAAATAAAATAAAAAAGGAAAGATGACGAATATGAATTACGTTCAAATCTCTAGTTTTGCCACTAGCAATAAAAAAGATTTTAGAAAACTCCTCAGAGCCCAGTCTAACAAGCATTAAGGCTCTAGAAGCTTGAAACTCATTGATTCCAAGGTAGACAAGTCCTAAAGGCTAAAATTCATTTGAAAGAAGAAAGCAGATCTTACAGATATGGGTATCAGTAGGACAAACTAGAGAAAAGATAGAAACCCAAAGACAAGTTCTGATCAATGATCATGCTTGATGATCCAGCACCTTAAGGAGAACTGATAAATAAAAGAATGATATGACATACATTTGGAAGTAATGAATCGAATGAACAGGCACAGGGTGATCACCTTGTAAGGCATTAGTATATTCTTAAAGATCTTATCTATAATCCAAAACTCACAAAAATTCAAGAACTAAGTTTAGCACAGGACAGTATTTGTTTCCTGCTTAAACATCAAATGACAACAAAATAGTTTAACAACTTCCCTGTCCAGTTTTGAAATTACACAATGGTTCCTAATTATTTTTTTAATTTGAAGAAAATCTTCACATTAAAAAAATAATTTTTTGAATTTTATTATTATTTTATATTGCACTTTAAGCACATAAAATGAAACAGTACTGCAATGGGCTCATAACAAAGACATAGCTGCAGTAGCCTAATACAAAGTAAACAAGGCTTGGATCTGGGTAACGTTAAGAGGCACAACCTAGAGCTAATAAAACACAACTAGAGGGGCTTCCCTGGTGGCGCAGTGGTTAAGAATCTACCTGCCAATGTAGGGGACGTGGGTTCGAGCTCTGGTCCAGGAAGATCCCACATGCCGTGGAGCAACTAAGCCCGTGCACCACAACTACAGAGCTTGCGCTCTAGAGCCCGCGAGCCACAACTACTGAGCCCATGTGCCACAACTACTGAAGCCCGCGCGCCTAGAGCCCGTGCTCCGCAACAAGAGAAGCCACCGCCATGAGAAGCCCGCGTACCGCAAGGAAGAGTAGCCCCCACTCGACACAACTAAAGAAAGCCCACGTGCAGCAACAAAAACCCAACGCAGCCAATAAATAAATTTATTTATTAAAAAAACAACAACTGGGCTTCCCTGGTAGCGCAGTGGTTGAGAATCTGCCTGCCAATGCAGGGGACACGGGTTCGAGCCCTGGTTTGGGAGGATTCCGCATGCCGCGGAGCAACTGGGCCCGTGAGCCACAACTACTGAGCCTGCGCATCTGGAGCCTGTGCTCCGCAACAAGAGAGGCCGCAACAGTGAGAGGCCCGCGCACCGCGATTAAGAGTGGCCCCCGCTTGCCGCAACCAGAGAAAGTCCACGCACAGAAACGAAGACCCAACACAGCCAAAAACATAAATAAAATTAAAACAAAAAACACAACTAGAAAACTCTGGCAGACTTACCATGACAAGTACAAATAATATCAAGAGTTGTGAGAAAGAATAATAGCAATGGGGAACATAGGAAAATCAGCAGAAGTATTCTACCCCCCAAAATAACCAGAACACCCTGAATAACCCTAAGAAACTCCCTCCCCATGCGGTTATAAACAGTGAAATGAGAGTTTGACAGATTAACCTGAAAAAAAAAAAAAAAGTGTGGCCTTCAAAGCCAAGTACAACACACCCCACCTACTCACAACCAGATATACATCTCATTCCTCCACTCCCATCCAATGCAGTATTGATGCCAAATCTTCCCAAACTGATCTTCAGCTTCGAGCCTCTCAATAAAAACCCTAACTGGCTTTCTCACGGTTTCAAAATATATACGGAAGGGCAAGGGGGAAAGAATGACCAAGACATGGTTTAAAAAACAAAAAAAGGAAGGGGGAGGTGGGGGCTTGCCTGCTGATATTTATTATAAAGCCAAAGTAAATAAAACAGTAGGGTTCTTAAAAAGGGTTAACGGACCAATTCAACAGAAGATACAACTCAGAAACAAACTCCTGATCATAAGGAAACTTGTTACCTTACAATGATTGCACAGGAGAAAAGAATGCATTATTTAAATAGGGCAACTAGTTTGCCAGATAGAAACACAGAAAATGGATCCCTACCTCACGCTAGAGCGAAAAAACCAATTCCAGATTCATTAAACGTAAATGCAAATAAGTGGCAAATTTATACTTGAAATATTACATTAATGAGAATGAACTACTATGAATGAAATACAGCTAAATAGTAGAAACATAACACTGAATTAAAAAAGCAAGCTATACTGGGCTTTGGTTTTGACTACATACAGCCTGAATCTATTTTTATTAAACCCAAACCCAAACAAAATTAAACAGTAACTATTTAAGGATACACATAATTTGTGATAAACTTTAAAAGGGCAAGGAAATAATGATAATAATGCCCCTTGGGAGTATAGATTGAAGCACAAAGGTAGAAAAAACAGAATTGACCATTTTCTAGTTAACTTTGGTGGTAGAGTCACAGATGTTTATTATAAAATTTGTTACATTTATTCTTTTGAATGTTATTTAGTATAATTTTTTAAGTCTTTAAATTGCACAAAAAGCACAAATAGAGCACAGAGAGGGGCTTCCCTGGTGGTGCAGTGGTTGAGAGTCCGCCTGCCGATGCAGGGGACACGGGTTCGTGCCCTGGTCCGGGAAGATCCCACATGCCGTGGAGCGGCTGGGCCCGTGAGCCATGGCCGCTGAGCCTGCGCGTCTGGAGCCTATGCTCCGCAACAGGAGAAACCACAATGGTGAGAGGCCCGCGTACCGCAAAAAAAAAAAAAATAGAGCACAGAGAAAAAAATGACTACTATTCCTGGAGCATTATCAGAAGACTCCATAAAAGAAACCTCACTTTAGCCAGCCATATCTGGCAGGCCAAAGAGAAGAAAGTAGACTGGGGGTGAGGGGTGGGGGTGGGGATTCCAAGCAAAAGGAACAGTATAAGCAAAGGCAAAGAGGCGTGAAAATACAACACCTGCCTAGAGATTAGAGAAAATTTTCAATAGCATGAATAAAAATGAGTTGAACTCTACTCATATTAAGAGTTACTAAAGAAAGACTAAAGAAATCAGGAAACCAAACTTGACAAGTTCTTTTTAAAGGGCCAAGCTGACCCTTCATAATATGAGCAGAATGGGAATTGAATAGGAATAGGTAAAACAAATTGTGTAGAAAGCAAAGGTTCGAAGGAAAGAACAGTTACAATATTCCAAAAGTGATTCTATTTAAAAGAAAAACAGTGTTTTCCAAAATGAATGTTGAAATAAAAAGATAAATTTCACAAGTAGACAAGATTTTTAAATTGCCTTTTAAGACATGATTATTTAAAATTATTGTATGGAAATATGTTGTTTTAATTACACTCTCCCTTACCACTTTGGGAAGTTGGGGGGGGCGGGGTGTAAAGAAAGCATATGCTCCTTTTAAATATCCTCCAGAAAACAATCCTTTTTAATTATCAAAAGACAGGCGGGAAAGAAGTATGACATAGCAAAACTACTTAATATTTCACATATTTTCTTCAATATCATATCTGAAGGCCTACTAGCCCCAGAAATGACAGTGCCAATACAGCGAGGTCATTATAGGTTTCAAGCAAAGAACCTTGTATGTAAGTAAAAGCACAATAAATGCTTGCTGAATGAGTAACTACAGAATGAAAACCAAAACACTTTTGCCCTGAATAGAAAAAGGAGAGGAGTATGAAAGGGGTAGAAAAAGTGTAAAAGAGTCCTGAGACCAGCCACACAGAGAAAGCCTTCAGCTAAGAAAGAGACAATCTTTGTCTGTTACTGCTTATTTGGACCAGACTCTGGAAATGGCCCTATGCCCAAAATTCTGTGTTACAGAGCTTTGTTCAATAAGCTTGAAACAAGGTCCCAATCAACTGCGAAGTTAACTTGATTCAGAATGACCTATATATACACACTATAAAACAGACCTATTTAGAAAAGATGAGCTGCAAAATAAGACTCTGGTAGAAGAACATAATATAAAACACCCAGATCAGAATTATTCTGAAACATTTTATCCTGGGAAAAACTGGATCTGTCACTAATACTTTGGCCTACACCCAACTTTAGTACAACACAAGGACACTTTTCTGTATCCTCCCCTCCTGCTTAAGAAATATAATGCACACTATACAACACTCTACATGGCAATTATGTGTCCACATCAAAAAACAATTTTTTGTGTTTAATTTAGTGATAATCATTTTTGATCCAAACCAGGATCTAAAGTAAATATGAGCTTTTAAGAGTACATTAGATCACAGTTCATCTTCTACATATCACTCATAAGCTTGTACTAATTCCCCAACTACTACTCTTTACCCAAGAATTAACATTTGTTTTAATATCTCATGAGTGTCCCTCCCCTCTCAAAAAGATAATATATTTAAAATTCTGTAGAAATGTCAGGCATTATAATCTAATGACTTCAAAAGCATAGACTCAGGAAGCACACTGCACAGATTTACAAGTAGACTCTACCATTTACTAGCTCTGTAGCCTTGAGCAAATTACTAAACTACTCTATGCCCTCAGTTTTCTTACCAGACAAATGGGGTTTAAAAACAAAGAATTTTATCAACCTCACACAGTTAATATGAGGATTAAATGAGGTAACATGTATAAAGGATTTTCAACAGTGTCTGGCATGGAAAGGACTAAATAAATGTTAGTATTATTTATTATTATTATCATCATTATTATTATTCTCTGTTCCCCATCCATATTCAAGTATTTAACTCTGAGTTTACCAGATGATGTTAAACCTGTTAAAGCTTATAGCCAATAATAAATACAACTCTTATGAACAATCTTAGAAATTAAAAATTGTTACTTAATTCATTTAAGATGTTCCAGCTACATTAGACATATAACAAGGAGTGTAAATCAGTATTATCAGAAGAGTCAAATCCAACACTTTAAAAGGATCTGGATTGTACTTAATAATAACCTCTCTGAGCCTCATTTCTTTCATATTCATCACAGGAGTATTTTTGGTCCTGTAATTCTTCTTACAAGAAAGGACACCATTTGGGGATATTTATACAGAAAGAATATTTAAAGATACAAGTTGGTAGATTAAATTTAGAGATTAAATTTAGAGGATTGATTACATTATTTTATATTTTTATATATATATATAATTGAATATATATTTTTTCCTCCCCAAAATGATAAAGGGAAATAAGAGGAGAAAAATCAGTGGACAAGAACTTCCAATAAATCACTGGATATCAGAAAGCAAATGGAAGCAAGGTAACTAACTGAACAGAACAACAGAAGAAGCTAAAACCCAAAACGCCCATAGACAGCAAGGCAATTTATTCTAAAAGAAAAAAATAACCCTTGAGAGGCTCAGAATTTGGAAGCAACAGTTTCTTTAGACTACAAAAGTGAGGAACAGAATTAAAATCACAATGAGATACATACCACTTGACATCCATTAGGATGGCTATAAAAATAAATAGATAAAACAGAGATTGTGAGGATGTGGAGAAACTGAAACCTTGATACACTGCCAGTGGCAATGTAAAATGGTGCAGCCACTTTGGATAACAGTCAGCAGTCCCTTGAAGGGTTAAACCCAGAGTTACCATAGGATCCAGCAATTCCACTCATAGGTATATAACCAATATAAGTGAAAACGTATGTCCACACAGAAACTTGTACACAAATGTTCACAGCAGCATTATCCATAATAGCCAAAAAGTAGAAACAGTCCAAATATCCATTAACTAATAAATGGATAAATCTGATATATCCATAAAACAATATTATTTGGCAATAAAAAGGAATAAGCACTGACACAGGCCACAATATGGATAAGCTTTGACAACATCATGCTAAGTGAAAGAAACCACTGCAAAGGACCACTTACTACATGATTCCATTTATATGAAATACCCAGAATAGGCAAATCTACAGGGATAAAAAGTAAATTGTTAGTTGCTTAGGGCTAGGTGGAGAGAGGATTCAGGGATTGGGGAGTGAGAGCTAAGAAGGATAGGGGGTTTCTTTTTTGGGGTAATGACAATATTCTAAAATTGCTGTGGTGATGGATGTGTAACTCTGTGAATATAACAAAAGCCACTGAATTGTACACTTTAAGTGGGTAAATTCTATGGTATGTGAATTCTATCTCAATACAACTGCTTTTCTTTTAAAAGTGAGGAACAGAGCTAAAAGCTGGAGAATTGAGTGTCTATATACTGAACTGTTGAGTTTGCTGTCCTTCCACTCACCATGTTCTCAAATGCCAGCTTTTCCTCATAAACACAACTCTCATGAAAGAAATTAGAAAAACTCTTCACTGCAGAAACAGAACAGCACAAGAAAAGACTTCTAAATACTGAAGACTTGGGTGGGGCCCTGCCCAAAGCCCAACCCCCGCAACTGACAGTCTCTGTCACATATTTATAGTTTCTACTTAAGCATTTCAGTTCCTCATTCTTAAATACAAGCAGACTAGGATCACCAGATTATTTGATATAATATTGCATGGGGGATGGGGGAAGACCTAAAACAAAACAAAACAAAACAAAAAAACAGAAAAAAAGAACATAAAAAAAAAACTTGCAGAGCCTAGAGGAATCATTTTTTTAAAAGGATTTATATTATATGAAATATATATATTCATATGTCATATATGTTTATATATTATATGAAGAATAAAAGGTAATTCATTAATAAATAAGAATCCAACTTGTGAAAAAGAGCAAGAAAATTCTTAAAAATTAAAAATAGTAAAACTTAACAATATAAATATCTGATACACTGGAATTTATAGTTGAGGAAGTCTCCCAAAGATGTAGAAACTAGAAAGGAAAACAGTACTAAAATATTAATTCAGAAGGTCTAATATTTGAATAGAACATCTAGAAAAAAAGAACAGAGAATACACGGGAAAAGGAATTATCAAAGAAATAACACTAGACGCCCCCCCCACCCGCAAAATATAGTAGCATATCCCCCAAGTGCCAGCATAATGTACTTTCAAAAGACCAATACCAGGCTTCCCTGGTGGCACAGTGGTTGAGAGTCCACCTGCTTATGCAGGGGACACGGGTTCGTGCCCCGGTCCAGGAAGATCCCACATGCCGTGGAGCGGCTGGGCCCGTGAGCCATGGCCACTGAGCCTGCACGTCCGGAGTCTGTGCTCCGCAATGGGAGAGGCCACAACAGTGAGAGGCCCGCGTACCACACACACACACACACAAAAAACCGGCCAATAAAAAAAAAAAGACCAATACCAAGTTATTTCCCTGTGAAATTTCAAAACACCACAGCTAAAGAGAATAAATATTCCAAAGGTTTCCATAGAGAAAAAGACAAGTTACATACAAAGGATCTAGAATCAGAGACATATCAGACACCTCAATGGAAATACTGGAAGCCAGAAGAAATAGACTCTATTGCCTTTCGAAGGAAAATAATTTTCAGTCTAAAACTAAGGGCAGTACAGCACAGTGATAACAAGCAGATTCCAAAATGAGACTTCCGAGTTCAAATAATGCCATTTAATAGCTGTATGATCCTGAACAAGTAATATAACTTCTTTGTATAACAGTTTCTTCATCTGTGAAATGGGGTTGTTGTGAGAATTAATTCATAGGTGTTCATGTGTGTAAAAAGCCTGATACACAGTACTTACTATAAAAGTGCTCTAGAAAGCAAGACTGGGTAAAGAAAGGAGCGATACAGAACTTAGCTTTTCACTATAATCCCTTAGGTAGTATCTCACTGGCTTGGACACACTCACATATTATCAGACGGACAGAGGGAATTGTGAAATGAAGCCCAATGATAACACCTGGGCAGAGAATAATATCTATATGCCTTTAGCTCAAATGAGACAGAGAAATAGAAAACAAAAATTTGTATTGAAAGAGAACCACCTGACCAGACAGTCAAAAAGGGAAACAGGATGTTGTAAGAGAGATTTTTGGTCTGGTTGAGCAGCAGAACCAGAGTAACCCAGAAGAGCCCGGGTCAGATTAATGAAAAAACGACACAGTTTGTTGATAAGGGTAAAACAGAGTACTTAAACAGAGAAACTGACCTTTTTTTTTTTTTTTTTTTGCAGTACGCGGGCCTCTCACTGTTGTGGCCTCTCCCGTTTCAGAGCACAGGCTCCGGACGCGCAGGCTCAGCGGCCATGGCTCACGGGCCTAGCCACTCCGTGGCATGTGGGATCCTCCCGGACCGGGGCACAAACCCATGTCCCCTGCATCGGCAGGCGGACTCTCAACCACTGCGCCACCATGGAAGCCCAGAAACTGACTTTTAATCACAGTTAAATGACAAGCTTGTTCAAAGATGAGATTCACTGAGGTTTGGGGGGTTGGTTTTTGTTTTGTTTTCTTTTGAGGCTAAATTAAAAGCATTTTAAATTAAAAGATAATCGGAAAATAAAAGTAATAGTAATAAGACCTTATATCTTATTAAAACTCAGGAATACCTTGCTAATATAAGGAATACCAACCGAGGCAATATGGCAGATTAGATAACCTGAAAACTCTCCCACTTACAAACTTCCTAAACACACTTGATAGACTATGACAGCATCTTTTTAAAATTCAGTCCAATATTAAATAGAGCAAAGAAAATCCAGGGAGAAGGAGAAAGGAGGACTAAAACTCAGAGAAGAAAATATGAAAGAAGCTATCCTATAGGGGCTTGCTGGCCACTAACAAACAGGGTTAGACTTTTATGCCAAATGGGAACTAAATATAAGGCCTTGGCTTGCTGAAGGTGGGAAGATAGAACTGACATGGCAAAAGGAACTTTGCAAATGTGATTAAGTTAAAGGTCTTGAGAAAAGAAGATTATCTAGGATTACTGATGTGGGCTCATGTAATCACAAGGGTCTTTAATTAAAAGGGAAAGAGGGAGGCAGGACAGTTAGTGCTGATCAGAGTGATGCCATGTGAAAAAGACTCAACTGGCCATTTCTGGCTTGAAGATGGAGGAAGAGGCCACCAGCTAAGAAATGCAGGAAGCCTCTGGAAGCTAAAATAAGGCAAGAGAACAGCTTCTCCCATAGAATGTCCAGAAAGAACAATCCTGCCCACATCTCAAGTTTGGCCCCAGTGAAACCCATTTCATATTTCTAAGCTTCAGAACTATAAGATAATAAAGTTGTGTTAAGACATTAAGTTTGAGGTAATTGTTACAACACCTCTAAGACACAAATACATACACACACACACACACACACACACACACACACACACACTGGAGAGGAAGGGGGGCAGTTATCCAAGATAGTATAACATGTTCCATGAAGTTTTCAGGTACAAAACTCTAAATAGTCCTGGACTGATAGTATCCCTAAAACACTTGGCAGAACAAAACTGTCTAGGAATAATCAATTTATCTTATCAATGTATTACCCTTAGCCTGCAGAGAGATCTCAAAGATGAGATCTTAAGTTGAGCTCACAATCAAAATTTATAAAACACATAAGGAAATAATTCACCAAAAGCAGGAGGCAGCATACATACATCACATATGCACGTACATATACGTGCACACATACACAATAAGGCCTCCAAAGAATGTTAATCCAAAAGAGAATGTTAATCCAGAGGAAGGAAGGAGGGAAGGAGGGAAAAGAGAAGAAAAGAAAAGAAAAAGAAAAAGTAACAACAGATGACATGAATAAAAAGTACAAAATAATGGTGGTTCATCTGAATCCAAATATATCAACAACTACATTAAGTATAAATGCAATAAATGCCCCAGTTAAAAGAAATATCACACTGTATTTTTTTTTTTAATTTTTATTTTTGGCTTGCAGCATCTCAGTTCCCCAACCAGGGACTGAACCCAGGCCATGGCAATGAAAGCCTGGAATCCTAAGCACTAGTGCACGAAGGAACTCTCACACTGTTATTTTTTTAAATCCAGTTATTCTTAAAAGAGACAAATCTTAACAGGAAAAAGTTGAAAGTAAAAAGAATGGAAAAGTTCACTTTGTGATACAGCAGAAACTAACACAACATTGTAAAGCAATTATACTCCAATAAAGATGTTTAAAAAAAACAAAACTAAATTACATTACCAGAGGCCAGGATAGTGATCACCTTTGGGAAGGAGAGGAGGGGTGGCAGGTGGGAAGAACATAAGGATGATTGGCTATGTTGTAGGTCTTGATGAATACACAGGTTTTTCCTTTGTGATAATTCATTAAAAATGTAGGTTTACGTTTTGTGCATTTTCTATGTGTGTTATACTTCAATAAAAGGTTAAAAAAATTTTTTTAAAAGAATGGAAAAGATAAATTCTATATACTAATATGTAGTACAATGATATCAAGACAAAATAAACTGTAATTTAAAAAAACCCTAGAGCCAGAGAATCCTTTATTCCATAATAATGCTGTCTTTCATCAAAAATATTTTTACATGAATTTACTCAATGGAGGTTTTATAATTTATACTTTGCTCTTCAAAAGAACAAACCAAAAACATTAGAGAAGCTACTTTCATGCCAAGCTTGGTGGGGGAACAGTTTTAGAAAAAATGAACACGTGGGACGGCACATAAAACTGCAGGTGGCTAGAAAGGAAACCAGCTCTAAGGAAAAATAACTAAAAATAGTCTTAGAACAGTGATTCTGACTGACTTCATTTGGATTTTCAAATTATTTCAGAGTTAAAATGTATACAATTTGTTTTTAACCAAGATGGTTGGTTATTTTAGAAATAAGTTCTGCCATAATTAAATATACTTATTTATATCTTAGAAGTTCTCAAGTATCACTTGCAATTCAGAACCAAAGGATTTTTAAATCTGAAAATTTTTTAGCTCTGAAATGATCTTAATGACAAAATATAGCAAAATCAATTATTCCTGATTAGTTGAAATAAAAATTCCTATGACAGCAAATTTTGTTGGATCTCTAACAAAATATTTTTAGGGATGTTATGCCTTGATGTACATGCCAGATTCTTTATAGATTTCCTCTATCTTTATATATATTATTATGGATTTACAAGCCCTAATGCTAGAAACACTTAGAAAAAGACTTAAAAGTAAACAAAAAAAGTTTCTTTAAAAAATTAAGACAATGGGGCTTCCCTGGTGGTGCAGTAGTTGACAGTCCGCCTGCCGATGCAGGGGACACGGGTTCGTGCCCCGGTCCGGGAAGATCCCACATGTCGTGGAGCGGCTGGGCCCGTGAGCCATGGCCGCTGAGCCTGCGCGTCCGGAGCCTGTGCTCCGCAACGAGAGAGGCCACAACAGTGAGAGGCCCGCGTACCGCAAAAAAAAAAAAAAAAAAATTAAGACAATGAAAGTGGTTTTTAAATAGGAAGCTATTGCCTCCAAAAAGTTATCTTTAATTTATCACATGAATCTAATCATGAAGAAACAAACATATTCATATTGACATTCTACAAACTGACTGGCCTATAATTTTCAAAAGTATCAAGGTCAGGTGAAGTCAAGGGTAGACTGAGGAACTGTTGCAGTTTGAAGAAGGTTGAGGAGACATGATAACTAAATGCTTCTGAACTGGGTCTTTTTCCCATAAAGCTATTGAACAAATTGGCAGATAAGTAGAATGTGTGGATTAGATGGTAATTAACCTGATTTTGATGACTGTTTTATGGCTATGCAGTAGCATGTACTTATGTATAGAAAATACACACCAAAGTATTCAGGAGTGATGGGGCATCATAGCAGCAGGTTATTCTCAAACAGTCCAAAACACAAAAGTTCTTTGTCCTGTACATGCAATTTTTCTGTGAGTTTAAAATTGTCCCTCCTCCCCCTCCAAAAAAATATTTTAAGTCATCTTTACTACTCAGTGATAAAAATGAGAGCAAGACTTTTTTTTTTCAAGTTCAATGATTCAGAGGTATTTAGCAATCAATGTTCCATTAATCTGTGGAGGAACACAACCAAATATGGTTTCTCTAAAATAAGGATACAATGACTTTTGAAATTAAAAGGGGATGGCCCCATTCAAAACTGTTACACGCAACGGGGAGAGGCCACAACAGTGAGAGGCCCACGTACTGCAAAAAAAAAAAAAAAAACTGTTACAAATTCTAATGGCCCTAAAGTCTCTGCATTGGGCTCCTCTAAAGAGATTCTGAGACCTTCCACTATAACTTCCTTCCCTTTTATTTGTTGAATAAATAGACATATGCATGCTAGACACCAGAAATACAGCAAAGGTCACAGTGAACCCTATGGAAGGCAGACGGTGAATAGGACAAATTAACGATGTAATTCTAATAATAAATGCGATGAAAGGGAAGTATAGGACGCTATAAAAACAACTAACAGAATTCTAATAGTATGTGCGCAGGTGGGAGGCAGGCCAGAAAGGGGAATTGGGGAAAACCACCCTTTAATAAAATTTAGGGTAAGACCTCAAGGATGAGTGGGAGTTAGCCAGGTGAAACATATCTGTTAACAATAGGGGCCAGGACACTGACAGGCAGAGAGATTTCTTATCCCTGGAATTTAAAGGTCTTAGGTGGGTTAGTAGTAAGGGATAAGGCTAAAAATAAAGGCAGGTGCCAGGCCTCTTAAAGAAACTTAAATGCTGTTAAAAAGATTTTAAGATTTTTCTTGCAGTCACTGATTTTCAAATCTTTCTGTTGTTCATCCTAATTTCAAATCAACTCTTACACAGAATCTCATTATGTAATATAAACAAAAGTAGCACTGTCCTGTCTGAAGTAGAAAGAGGGTGCTTTAGAACTTCACCAGCTGAGCTTCCTGCTTCCCTAAGTGAGGGCAAAGGCAAAAACAGGAGGAAAGAGAGGGGGCAGTATCAGAAATAACACATGGTGGGCTGTATTAGCCAGATTTCCAATCAGAAACTGACGAACTATTCCAATTAGAAAAATTCAAAGAGCATTTATAACATAGACGGACTAAATATAAAGGAATGGTGAGGGATAGGGGAACAGAAAGGAAGGTACAGGAGCTAGTGTTAGCAGCAGCAACAGCACCCCTAAATCCAAAAGGACAAGGGCAGGAGAGATTACCAGAACGAGGAAGAGAAAGTCACACAGACAAGACTACCAGGAAGGGCTTTATTGAGGGGAATAATGACTTGTCTTGGGACACAGCCAGTCCACCAGGAAGAAACTAGGGAAATAAATATTCTGAGCTTACCTTTCTCACTGCTTCCGATCTACCCACGTCCACACTGGCTGCACCCTACCTGAAGCCGGAAGTCACAGACGCCCATTGACATAATCCATACAGTAAACCTCCCAGGGTAAAGACCAGCGGGGAGAGAACAGATCAGGAAGAACAAACATAAGCTATCTGTCATGAAGGAGTAGGCACAGAAGTACAAGGAAAGATCAAACCTAGCCTTCTGGAACCAAGGAAAAGGTTTCCATGAGACCAGGACAATTAAGCTGAAGCCTAAACAGTGAGCAGGAGTGAGCCAGGCAGAGGAAATCGGGGAGACAGACATTCCAAGCAAAGGGACTATAGCCACTACAGCACACACTGCTAGAGCTCTGAATGAGGAGGTTTGAAGCACGGAGTGTGAAGGGAGGGAAGGAATGAAGCTAGAAAGGCAAGGGAAGACAAGACCATGCTTGCATCAATACCACACCAACAATCCAGCCTTTGTCCTGAAGGCAAAGTTTAAGGATTGAAATATCATCTGATAGAGGTGGGTGTGGGTTTTTAATAAAAGTAATAGGCACAGAGATTTTCTTTTTAATGGTAATGGTCAATTCTCGCTCTTATCTGTTGACCAGCTCCTGCCTGGTTGTTTCACAAGAACTGCAAGGCAGAGTGTGAGTATGGAGAAGACTGCAAACACTGACACTATGTAATTACAGGTTCTAATCCACTTCAGCCTTTTTTTAATTCTCCACACTTGGACTTTCTCAGGGAACAGGTGGGCAAAAATATTTTCAGTGACCACATTAAGTTCTATGTTTAAGATTCTGAACCAAATCATTGATAATTCAAAATTTACCTTAGGGTACATTCATTTTCCTTTGAAATGGAGAACTTTCTAAAAACAACAATGAGGGACGTCCCTGGTGGTCTAGTGGCTAAGACTCTGCACTCCCAATGCTGGGGGCCCGGGTTCGATCCCTGGTCAGGGAACTAGATCTTGCATGCCACAACGAAGATCCCGGCAATGAAGATCTCAAGTGCTGCAACTAAGACCCTGTGTAGCCAAATAAATAAATAAATATTGGGCTTCCCTGGTGGCGCAGTGATTAAGAATCCGTCTGCCAATGCAGGGGACACGGGTTTGAGCCCTGATCTGGGAAGATCCCACATGCTGCAGAGCAACTAAGCCCATGAGCCACAACTACTGAGCCTGAGCTCTAGAGCCCGCGAGCCACAACTACTGAGCCCACGTGCCACAACTACGGAAGCCCACGCGCCTAGAGCCCATGCTCCACAACAAGAGAGGCCACCGCCATGAGAAGCCCGCACACCGCAACAAAGAGCAGCCCCCGCTCGACACAACTAGAGAATGCCTGCACACAGCAACAAAGACCCAACACAGCCAAAAATAAAACAAATAAAATAAAATAAATTTTAAAAGCTAATGTTAATAAATAAATATTTTAATTAATTAATCTGAAAGAAAATAAAAAGTGATGCTTATTCACAAAGGACTACAGATTTTCTGAAATTCCACATGGATAATTTAAAGATTCAAGGATCTACTCCTTGTCAGACCCTAAGGGAGACACTAGGGACACAGTGATGAACCAAACAGATGAGGTTTCTGTCATCATTAAACTTACCTCTAAGAGAAGGAACAGGCATTAAATAAGTAAACAAACATAATCACAAATTTGTCACGTGCCACAAATAAAAGCAACAAGGAAGAGGTGGCAAAAAATATTTCTAGATTTAAAAGAAAGATATCACTGCTCCTTTTTGCAAAAGCAACATCCATGGAGTAGAAGGAGACAAAATCAAACCACAATGGACTGAGGCATATATATGTTTCAAGGAAGAAGATGCCACAAGATGACAGATTCAAGAACTCAGGCTGTGAACTGTCAAGAGAGAAAAGGTAATATCTCAAAACACATGGTAAGGAATGTTTTTTTTTTAAGATGGGGGAAAATAATGTTGATTGGAGGGGGAATTGAAGAGGGGCTGAATATAAGAGAAAGAATGGATGATTAGCTATGATGGCTAATAATGCCAACGTGTTATATCCAGGTGTTAGGCTAAATGCTTTACATGCAATTCTTTATTTCATCTCTAAGGTCAGCTCTACAGTCCCAATTTTGCATATGAGAAAACTAAACTCAAAAAAGTTAGGTTATCTGATCAAATCACATGCTGGCAGAACTAGGATTCAAACCCAGATCTTTATGACTTCAAAGCAGACCATACCACACTGTCTTATTCAAAAAATACTTTTCAAACCACCTCTTAAGCTCTGGTTAACTACGTACTGAGGATACAGAGATGAGGAGCTCCTGGGGCACAATTGGTTGGGGTGTGGTACTTACACAGGATGATCTTTACCTTCAAAGAGAGGGGAAGGGGAGACAGACATGTATCGATACCTCAAGTCACTGATACAAGGAGGAAGACGGCAGAGCACAGACTGCGTCAGTAACCCTACCCTGAGCTAATCAGTGAAGGCTTCATCTGGTGCTTATGTTAAGCAGAACAGAGATGAACAAAGTTAATCCCAAGTAAGACAAACAGATTACGGAAAAGCAAAGAAGCACAAAATTGAATGCTGTGTTTGGAACACTTCAAGAAGTTGAGCATGGCAGGAATGTGATGAGAGCTGGAAGAGACCAGACCAAAGGGCCTTTTATGCCACGCTAAGGTATCTGAGGTTTAAACCACAGGAAGTGAAAAACCATTTCCAGGCTTTGAAACAAGATTAGGCAACTGTAAAGACTCAGCAACTGATTAGGAGGTTCAAGCTATAGCCTGGTGAATGGCTTACAGACAACGAAAAGGTCAGAAGGTCTGGAAAGAAACTCCCAAACTAACCGCTTATAATCAAAACAGAAGAAGGAGGGTTCCAAAGTCCCCCCCCCCCTTTTTTTTTTTCTGCGGTACGCGGGCCTCCCACGGCTGTGGCCTCTTCCGTTGCGGAGCACAGGCTCTGGATGCGCAGGCCCAGCGGCCATGGCCCACGGGCCCAGCCGCTCCGCGGCATGTGGGATCCTCCCGGACCGGGGCACGAACCCGTGTCCTCTGCATCGGCATGCGGACTCCCAACCACTGCGCCACCAGGGAAGCCCCCAAAGTCCCTTTTTGAAAAACATAGCCCTTATTCTAAGTGAGATGAGACCAGTCCCCAGTTATTACTATTGATTAGGACAGAACTAAAATATGGTTTAGCCCAAACTTTGTGATCAACAGGTAGGGGTTTGGAGGTTTGCTTCCTCAATACCACAAAGAGACTATCTGAGGCAGAATATGGGCTTGGGTGATTCATTTCTCCAAAAAGCATATTGAACAGAGGCAGGATAGCCTGCTGTCTGCCTTAAAAGTAACGAGCAGAGTCTCCAGTTTCCAAAGGATCCTCTTTCCCTTGCTTCAAGGCTTCATCACATCAGTCTGCCATCTGATGATGGTTAGGGAAGACTGATACTCTCTTTTTCTGCTAAACATGCTGGTCTGATTCAGGAGCTGTATATTTCCCACCAAGCAGGTAAGAGAAGCAGAGAAGCAACAAAAGCATATACCTACTCCCCTAATGAAACACAAGCTGTCATTCAGCTTTATCAATGAAACCAAATCAAAGAGAAATGAACTACAATTTAGAACTTCAGATTTATTTTTCCAAACTAACCTCCAGGTACATTCCTCATTCCAAACAAAACCTACATTCTAGTCACCCTGAACAAGCCATCATGTCTTTGTCTAACGCCATTGCCTCAGACTGGAATGCATCTGCACTCCATGTCAATATGATAAATGCACAGGCTCCCTTCAAACCCCAACTTAAATGTCACTCCTTCAGCGCCACCCAAACTACATGCCCACAGGACTTTTTTCTCTATTCAAATGTTTATTAAATATTTCCATGTATTGTATTGAATAGTATACAGACCAACCCCTCCTAAACAGAAATTTTAACAAACACTTACTGAATGCTAAGCATATGGCAGGTTTAGTGCTAGGTTCTAGAATTTTTTAAATTGAATAACAATACAATCTGCTGCCTTTCAAAAACTCCCCAACTACAATAAAAAACATGCATAGTAAAGGTAGCATTTAGGGTAAATGGATAAGGAAAAAAAGAAAAAAAAGACCAGAATGAAAATCAATGCAATGGATGAAAATCAATTCTACCACACACTCTTCCATAAAACTGAAGAGGAGGGAATACTGTCCAACATATTTTGTAAGACCAGCACTACACTAACACCAAAACCACAGACCAATAACCACTGGTATGTATATTTTACCAAACACACACAAAAACTTTAAAAAAAAAGGAGAGTAGGCTTACTGAACCCAAAGCTAAAGCTGAAAGTGGTAATGACTAGTCAGTCAGTAAGAAAATGAGTAAGAACTCCATATTTCTAGGCTACCTATTGATACTATATTGCCAGTTAATTAAATGTGAATTTAAAGCTTTTTACAAGCTGTTACCTGTGAGATATGATTGATGGAAGACTCCATTCTCCGAAGCTGAGAGGCTTGGATGTCCAGCAATTGGAGTACATTGTTAGCCAATGCATTTATTTGATAAGCAACACTAGCTAGGGATTGGGTTGTGTAGGCTTTGGTCTCTTCTAAAGCTTTTCTCTTGTCTGTAGCCTGAAATAAGAACAAAAACAACCAATATTTATTTAGGTTAACATTCATTAAACATCTGTTCTATAGAAAGGCAGAGTTATAATTTATATTTTTTAATCGAAAAGCCCAACTGCATCAAAAAATTTATCGGACCAGTCTGATGAACCACAAAGCACTCTACCCTTGGACCCTAATAAAGGCACGTGCCTCAGGTCCTACTGCTCACTCTCTGCCTGCACCCTGCACTGACCTCCCCACGTGTCCCCTCAAGGCATGCTGTGTATCTCCTCCAGGACCTGTGAGTAATAAATGTCTCTATTTCACTTTCCCTTCTAGTCTTTTGTTGAACCTTGAGCTCACCATCCATGACACCCTGGGGCTCTAATTAACAAATGTTAATTTAACAAAAAAATCACATCTACTAGTCCAGTGATATGGACTATAAATCCATTCTACCTTACATTCCTGTTTACATTAATCACCATCAGAAATCCAAACCCCCCATTAACCATTACAACCAAGCTTCTCATCTCCACAAAAACTACTGTAAATCTTATGACCCCACCCTTTACCCATCCATTCTTCCCAAACTCTAGTACACAACTCAGAGTCAAACAGTAAGAAATGTTCAGAGACAAAGTTCAGAGCAAAATTCAAATACAAGTGATAAACTCTGGGGGGCAGGGGGAGGTGGAGGGAATGGGGGGGGGGGGGGAGTAGGGTGGCCAGCAACTTGTATAACAACATGTAATCTAAAAATTAAAAGGCCGAGAGTAAACAGAAACAATGGAACAGAGATCTAACAGTTCAAAAAAAAAAAAAGAAGCAATGCAACCACTCTTAACCTTTTTTAAAAAAATCCAACATCGCTCATCACAGACAAGAAATGCAGATGCAAACTAATTTATTATTTCTCACCTACCCATCCAGCAAAAATCCAAAAGTGGGACAAGGTACTCTGCAAAGTTGTGGGAAAGGCTCTCTGATACACTGCTGGTGATAGCCAGCAAAATTACACATGGACTTATTTTCTGTCCCAGTAATTTCACTTTTAGGAATCTATCTCAAATAATCACTGGCAAAAATATTATGTAATTATTCATTACAGCACTATTTGCAATAGAAAAGACTAGAAACAACTGATATAACCAGTGATGGGGGACTGGTTGAATAAACTATGGGACCTCCAAACAGCAGAGTACTATACAGCTCTAAGAAGGAACGTTGAGGGATGTCGTTATTACCACTACACTCGATCTCCAGAATATTGCTAAGGTGAAAATAAAAAAACAAGATAGAAAATAAAAATGTTTATTGAATGCTATTACTTAAGAAATGGGGAAAGATACATAAATATATGTTTTTATTTTTTAAGAAAAAAGGATAAAACATAACATCTTTAAAAAATTACATATGGGGTCAGGGGTAAATAGGTTGGTGAGAACATGGGTAAGATTCTTTAAACATCCCTTGTTTTTAGATTTGTTTTTGGAACTATGTAAATAATTCATACAATTAAAACAAAATTAAATTTTAAAAAGGAATTTCCCAAAAGTAAATGTAAAATTAATCAAATGAACCTAACTGTGCATCCAATTAGTGGCTTAACCAGAAAGAAAATATCCTAAAAGTGGCTTCAAAGCACAGAAATTTGATTGTACGTTCTATTTTTTTTTTTTTTTTTTTCGGTACGTGGGCCTCTCACTGTTGCGGCCTCTCCTGTCGCAGAGCACAGGCTCCGGCAGCGTGGGCCCAGCCGCTCCACGGCATGTGGGATCTTCCCGGACTGGGGCACGAACCCGTGTCCCCTGCATCGGCAGGCGTCCCCTGCATTGGCAGGCAGACTCTCAACCACTGCGCCACCAGGGAAGCCCTGATTGTACATTCTTAATGGGACTTATCCTTAGGACGAAAACAACTGAAAGAGGAAAACAAAAAAATACTAAAGCTGTTTTCAATCACTTTGTTGCTGATGGTTTTTTTGGAATTATTATCCTGAGACTATTGTTTGTGTAGTGTGGGACAAAGCAAGTCATTACTTATGTTTAAGTCATTGAGACCTGAGATGTTTGGCATAATTCAAAAGAGATTCTGATGTAAGAAGAATGAAGTTAAGAAAAAACTATAGCTCTGGATTTAAACTGAAAGCATTCATTTGAACCTAATTTTGATTTTATCACGTATTATATATCAATATCCTAACTCTGTCCAATGAAAAGGCCTAAATGTAAAACATGGTGACTGTAGTTAACACTGTACTGCATAATTGAAATCTGCTAAAAGGGTAAAACTTACATGTTCTCAGCAAAAAAAAAAAAAAAAAAAAAAGATATACATGAAGTGATGGATGTGTTAACTAAGTATTGTCAATGGAATGATAGCAGATACAGGTGCTACTTCCAGGCCTAGACGTAAAAACTTTCCATGCGTCTTCCGATGCAATGGTTAAAGTAAAATGTAGCCCTACCAAAAAAATAAAGCTGTATTTAACAGAAACCATTTTACACTGCTTCTATTTTAAATTTAAATTTAAAATAATTAAAAATAAAATAAAATTTTAAAATTCATTTTCCCAAACTAGCCACATTTTAAAGTGCTCAAGAGCCATATGTAGATTGTGGCCTTACTGGAGACAGTGCAGTTCTAGTCACAGTTAATTTCCTCTATAGACCATGGATTTAAAAGTTAAATCTGCACAAGAATTACTGTTGTCACTTATTTCAGGTTTGTAAGTTTAGTATACAATAGTTGGTCTCCCTCATTCTTTGGTGTTTTTTTTTTTTTTTTTTTTTTGCGGTATACGGGCCTCTCACTGTTGTAGCCTCTCCCGTTGCGGAGCACAGGCTCCGGACGCGCAGGTCCAGCGGCCATGGCTCACGGGCCCAGCCACTCCGCGGCATGTGGGATTTTCCCGGACCGGGGCACGAACCCATGTCCCCTGCATTGGCAGGCGGACTCTCAACCACTGCGCCACCAGGGAAGCCCTTCTTTCATGCTTTTACTGTATTAACTACCAAGCAGCCTTAGTATGTTCCAAAGGATCACACAAAATGGATTATAAACCAGAAGACAAATAGCCAGCACTTCTCCAAGGAGCTAAAACAGACACTGTTAATCGATAATAGCAGTCTTCCTACAAAAGTCTATATACTTTTAACTAATCACTCTAGGAGCTGACACGTGATACATAACCCATTTGCCATCCCTGTCTTATGCCACTTATGAAGTTTGCTTAAAATGGAAATAAAAGTATTCAACTTTAAAGGAAAAGTTAATTATTTAAAAGAGCTAAACTCAAAATAAACAATGTAGCCAAGAACTGAACAGGAAATTCTTTAGATAACTGAATTTTCTGAAGAGCCCATATATAAAACTAGCTCTCTTCTTCCTCATTTATCCACCTGTGGATACCAAGCTTAGCTAGAGAAAAGAAACTTTTCAAGTAAAACTACTCCTATTAAGTCCTTTTCTTGCCCCTCAAGGTGACTACACAGGCAAAATAATCTCGTTTTTCACTCCCTAAAGTGGAAATTACGGAGTTATAAGCAATCTCTCTCATACCTATACATTTATCTTTAACCACACTTCCTCTCCCTTATTCTCAACCTTCACATACGACCACAAGAAAAACCTTTCTACCTCTATTACAAGTAATTACTTAAACCCCAAAAGAGACAGAGAGAACATCCTTGTCATGAGTATGCTTAAAAAGTAATGTAGGGGGAAAAAAAAAAAAAAAAGTAATGCAGGGCTTCCCTGGTGGAACAGTGGTTAAGAATCTGCCTGCCAATTCAGGGGACACAGGTTCGAGCCCTGGTCCAGGAAGATCCCACATGCCGCAGAGCAACTAAGCCTGTGAGCCACAACTACTGAGCCTGTGCTCTAGAGCCTGTGAGCCACAACTACTGAGCCCGCATGCCACAACTACTGAAGCCCACGTGCCTAGGGCCCATGCTCCACAACAAGAGAAGCCACCGCAGTGAGAAGCCTGCGCTCACCAGAACCAGAGAAAGCCCACGTGCAGCAACAAAGACCCAACTCAGCCAAAAGTAAAATGAATTAAAAAATTTAAAAAGTAATGCATTCTAAGTGAAAAAAATACTATATGGTTTCATTTTTGCCTGCTTTTTTAACAAAGAGAGAGAGAAATTTAAAAGTTAATGTACCATGGTCCTATCATTCAAATTGACCTTGTTAACAGTTTAGTGTATTTTCTTCAAAGTCTCTCAAGTACATGTATGTATACAAGAATGTAAAACTTACCATACTCTATAGCTACATAACCTTCTTTCATTTAAAAATATACCATGAGTATTTTCCCATGTCCTATTTTTCTCTTCCTATTTTTTTTTAAAAAACAATTTTCAATAGCTTCATGATTATGGCAGTAACTGATTGTTGCCTACTCTCATTTTAATTCCTCTAATATTAAGACCCTGATTTTAATCAGGGCATCAATGTGAAAAGCAAGTTCAAATCCAACTTCCTCTAAATAACCAAACAAGAGATGGCATTATTTCGTAGTTGTAGGAATCCAATGGAAAACATGTACAGTGAATTACAAATATCTCCTACTGTTCCCCTGGTTAGCATAGTCTTATATATATGTAGAAAGAGTAATATGATAACCCCATGTATCTGTCCTTCAACTTCAATAAATGTCATATTTAGTTTTAAAAATTCACATTTTATTTGGTTTTATAATGCTTGCAAAGTTTTATATCTAAAATATATTAAAAATTAAGTTTCACTGATTTTTAAATGAAGTCAGGACCCTTAGAAAATATCTTAAAATACCCATTTTAATACAGATTTTTTTTAAGGAACTGTTTTTCTTTTTTTTATATAAATTTATTTATTTTATTTTTGGCTGTGTTGGATCTTCATTGCTGCGTGCAGGCTTGTCTATGGTTGCAGCGAGCAGGTGCTACTCTTTGTTGCAGTGCACAGCTTCTCATTGCAGTGGCTTCTCTTGTTGTGGAGCACGGGCTCTATGCATGTGGGCTTCAGTACTTGTGGCACACGGGCTCAGTAGTTGTGGCTCGCAGGCTCTAGAGCGCAGGCTCAGTAGTTGTGGCACACGGGCTTAGTTGCTCCGCGGCAGGTGGGATCTTCCCAGATGCTGGCAGATTCTTAACCACTGCGCCACCAGGGAAGCCCTAGATATTTTTATATCATATGAAATAAATACCAAAACATCAATACTGTCATTTTGCTCTAGCTCCACCTTAAATCTGTATTCCTCAAACACTACTACTGTTGATTTATTAAAAGTACTTGTTGGTACTTCTTGGTGGCGCAGTGGTTAAGAATCCGCCTGCCAATGCAGGGGACACGGGTTTGAGCCCTGGTCCGGGAAGATCCCACATGCCGTGGAGCAACTAAGCCCATGTGCCACAACTACCAAGCCTGCGCTCTAGAGCCCGCGAGCCACAACTACTGAGCCTGCATGCTGCAACTGCTGAAGCCCAGGAGCCTAGAGCCGGTGCTCCACAACAAGAGAAGCCACCGCAGTGAGAAGCCTGTGCACTGCAACAAAGAGTAGCCCCCACTCGCCGCAACCAGAGCAAGCCCACACGCAGCAACGAAAACCCAACGCAGTCAAAAATAAAATAAACAAATAAATAAATTTATTTTAAAAAAAAAGTACTTGTTTATTGGGAATTTCCTGGAGGTCCAGTGGTTAGGACTCTGTGCTATCACTGTAGAGGGGGCAGGTTTGATCCCTGGTTGAGGAACTAAGATCCCTCAAGACACGCAGTGAGGCCAAAAGAAAAAGAAGTATTTGTTTATTTATTTTACAAGTCTAATAAAACTAATCACTTTCTCCCAACTCTTCTCTGTAACATTTTAGCTGTATAATTAAGTTCCAAACAAACACTAACCTATAAACTAACTTTAAGAGCATCATTTCTAATACAGGGCCCAACTATTGAAAGATGTCCTACAGGGAAAACAGAGCCTATACCCCTAGCACATATCCTACAGTACTAGCCTAATAACATTTCAGAAAAATAGTATGACAAATTAAAATGTTCTCTTTCTTACTTACCTTGAACCTTCTTTAAAGTCTGACAAGAGGATTTGAAAATAGTTTGTTTTCTTTGAGGAACAATAATTTCTCTGTGTCCTAACTGCAAGTGGTTTAATAACCCTGCTTAGGTAACAAAACAGGGGTCTCATGGGCATTTAAAAAAAAAAGTTTTAACCATCTTGCTTCTGTCTTTAGCTTTCCTCCCACTCTTTGCAGAAATGTCACCACACTGTATTTGTTTAACAACTTCTAACTTAACTCTAATCCAAACTTGCCAGAAACTTTTCCAAAGTCAGTATTTTTCCCACAGAATATTTCAAATATTTAAGTAAGGTTTTTCCAATGAAAAAATGGAAGATATTTCATGATAATTCATTAAAAAATAACCCACATCTACCAAAAAACACCATATTTCAATGACTCCAACAAAACAGCTATGTCAGAGGCACCATTTTTATGTATCACTCAGAAAAAAACCTGCCAACTCAATTATGTCAGAATGCTTTCTTATGAAGAAATTTTATTTTATACTAAAAGAAAATGCTCTTTGGGATTTAGATGGTGAACTTTGTATGTCACTCTTAATCATAGAGTAATACCAGCTACAGAGCTCATTTTCAAATTTTTCCAACTTCCAAAACAAACTCTTTACATCTTTTGTTTTGTATGATTCAAGATGTAACCAAAGATTGTGCACAGCTCTTGACAGTCATGTCTATTCAGTTTCCTTAAAACTAGAATAACCCCTCCCAACCCTGACCTTTTTTTTCTTTCAAAACATAGACATTATTTTAAAATTCCAGGCCAGCTGTCTTATAGGAAGTCCTACAACCTGGATTTGTCTGATTGTTTCCTCATGATCAGATTCAGATTAAACAGAGAGGCTGGAATATATATAGGAGATGCTGTGAACTTCCTACTACGTGTGATACATCTTTTAAAATAAGGTTCCACCTTTATTCCCAGGACTTTGCTCCAAGCTCCTGACACTAATTCTGTAAACTTTGATGCTGGTGCTATCTTAATCTTACCAGGAGGTATCAAAAAAAAAATTTTTAAGAGAAAACCCAAGACTTTTCTTTCTTCAAATGGTCCTTAAATGGTTTGACTCTTTTCTTTCCTCAAATGGTCCTGAAATGGTTTGCTGACAGGTTGCAATAATACAGTTATACCAACAGCAAAACCATCCAAATTCATACAAAGACAACTGGGAACAATAACAACTGCTGCTTGGCTGATAGCTTCTTAAGGACAACATTAATTGTAAAATGCATCCCAGTTACAGAAATGTTAATATGCGGGGGTGAGGAGAAAGTTTCTTAGAACTGCTAAAATACACTCTATAAAGTTTAAAAACTCTTTTTTTTTTAAAGAAGTATGTTAATGGTAATGAGAAGGATTTAAAATGTCAACTTTTAATACCTGTAACAGGAGGAGTTTTATATACACAAAACAAAACATCTACTTTGCTGAAGGCCACCTAGGTATTTGGTTAGTTTGAGACTTGAGAAACTTTCCAGGAGGAATCCATAATCACTTCATGGAGAGGGATGTGAGGATTCAGGAAAAAAGAGCACACAGGCCAAATCCTGGTTGGAGCCATGGGGATTAGGGTATGTATGCATACACTCAATACCTAGCTAACATTGAAAGGATCTAATTTTTCTCCAACACAATACCTATTCCAATAAAAGTAAAAAGGAAATAAAAAGAAACCCTACCAAGTTACAGCAAATATCCAGCAAGAAGAATAAATTTTTGCATAACAATTCAGGTTGAAACCTAGTCACTGTAAACTCTAGCACAGCTCCTCCCCACCACCTCCCACTTAAAGTAACTGCTAACTGCCTAATAGTCCTTTCATTCCCAGCAGAATCCAGGGGAAATCCCTGCTGCCTGTTATGTCACACAGTTTTGAGGTACAGGAATGGGAGTTGTTGCACACGCTCTTCTTTAATTGAAGAGCTAACACAGAACAATCAACGGCTGATATACTCATATATATACTTTGTTTTTAAATAAATTTATTTATTTTTGGCTACGTTGGGTCTTCATTGCTGTGCGCGGGCTTTCTCTAGTTGCAGCGAGCGGGGGCTACTCTTCATTGTGGTGCGTGGGCTTCTCATTGCGGTGCGTGGGCTTCTCATTGCGGTGGCTTCTCTTGTTGCCGAGCATGGGCTCTAGGCGCACGGGCTTCAGTAGTTGTGGCTCGTGGGCTCTAGAACACAGGCTCAATAGTTGTGGCGCACGGGCTTCACTGCTCCATGGCATGTGGGATCTTCCTGGTCCAGGGCTCGAACTCATGTTCCCTGCACTGGCAGGCGGATTTTTAACCACTGTGCCACCCGGGAAGCCCGTTAGCTGGTATACTTATTAAATAACATTCCAAATTCAACTCTAACGTAGATTATGTTTTTAAACCTTCACAAGTCAATTTATAACTCCAGGGCATTTCCAATAACCAAATAATTACATTCTGAAATTTTAGGTTTTACCCTAATTATAGCCTCAGTCAATGACACTTAATCCAGACTCATCCCTTTACCATCCTGTACCATACTACAGGATGGTAAAGGAATTATATTTATAAAAAACACGCTTAATGAAAACCTGTAAAAACCCAGTTTTAGAAAGAGCAACTACATTTAAACACAATATAAGTTAAATGTATTAAATAAGTTAAATAATGTCAGTGTATTTTTTTTTTTTTTTTTTTTTTTTTTTTTTTTAGGGGCCTCTCACTGTCGTGGCCTCTCTCGTTGCGGAACACAGGCTCCGGACGTGCTGGCTCAGCGGCCATGGCTTATGGGCCTAGCCGCTCCGCGGCATGTGGGATCTTCCCGGACCGGGGCACGAACCCATGTCCCCTGCATCGGCAGGTGGACTCTCAACCACTGCGCCACCAGGGAAGCCCTCAGTGTATTGTTGACAGGATATATTGCACAGGAGTCTAAGACACTGGGTTCCTTCCATCAATTCCTTCCATGTTAACTAATTATCTTCTCATATAATCTTATTTCTTCTTAAAAGGAATTAAACTGAAAGAGCCATGATGATCAGGAGTGTTGCCTGGGCAAGCACTTTAACATTCTGCTGGAGGGTGCAATTAGACAATATGTATCACGGTTCTTTAAAATGCATATATTCTTCACTTCTAGGAATTACCCAAAAGAAATAAAAGGCCAAGTGCAAAGAAACTGTATGCTCAAGAATGTCCACACCTTTGTTTATAATGGAAAAAAAAAACACAAAACCTAGAAACAATCTAAATGGCCAATGACTGGTGGTTAAAATATTCATGTATTAGAATGCCATGCAGTCAATGAAAGTGATCTAGGTATTTACCAACAAGGAAAATGCATTAAGTCAGAATTCAAACTGGGAAGTAGAACCACTATGAGTTACAGAATAAGAAATTATAGAATTTTACTTTACACAACTATAGGAATAGCTTGGAAAGTTGTGAAGGTCCCAGAGGGAAGTATGAGGATCAGAGAGTCATCAAATAGTCTATCCGAGACACCCAACACATCCAGCTGCAGAAAAGCAACTGCAAAGGAAAGACTCATGGAGAGATCTGGGAAGCTGTAGGTCTCCCACCAGGTGAGGGGGCCTGATGCCACTGTTGATCAAATTATCAGCAACCAAGAAAGAGAGCTGGATGCAGAGTAAAGGAGACCAAGGTCAAGTTGGAACCCACCAACACCTCTGCATCTCTCACTGCATCTTACCACAAAAACCTTCAGAGGTTAGTGAGTGTTGCTTACACAAATTCTCTTTTAGCCAATTCTAATCCACAAACATGCAGGGAAGGAACCATACTATAACTATGCCATACACAATTCCACCTTAAGTAAACTGATATAGTACGAACCACCGTGATACCCTCTGTCAATGTGGTACACACACACCTCTGTCATCATATTCAGCTCCTGAATAAAAACAACAGCAAAATCACACTTCAGTCTAACATAATGCAACCATCCCTCATACAACCAAAAAGATGCCATCTCCCCAAAAGTGAGTACAAAGTCTACTTTCTCTGAGTAATGTTCTTTCCTTCCTTAGTTGAGTTGTACTTCCCCTTTGATATCCTGTAACTTAAATATTGAAATACAAGGTTAACCACTAATAACACACCTTAAGTTAAATACAGAAGAATGGGGGGGGCAGAGAATAGGTTACTATGTACACAAATATTAAGATACAGAACAAATATTCATAACTACTAGAGTTTTCATTCTATAACTGGTCATGAGGTCATAGCTGGTGTTTATCATAATTTTCTTCTACTACTATCCATTACATATTTCATTTGCCCTCAGCAATCACCTCATATGGTGGTTGTTCTTGCCTGGTGGGCTGACTCAAACCTTCTCTGCCATTAGCAGCACTACTTGTACTGGGTTGTTTTTTGTTTTCCATTAACATTTTTATCATAGGAGACAGGAGTGGTAAAAGGCACTCCAGAGGATCTCCTGCATTCCAGACATACTCCTCTTTACCCCCATTGTGTAGTAGCAACCCAATTTCCACTTGAGAGTCAGGATCAATCACAGTAACCAATACAGTAATCTCCTGCTTTGCCTGTTAGTTCACTGGCACGAGGAAGCCAAAGTGACTGGTGCTCAACTTCCAGTTTAATAGAACCAGCACTGCATTCCCCAATAAAAGCATTCCTCTCTTTGGAACTAAGAACTCTAAACCAGCATGCCCCAGAGTTGTGGATACAGAAGGAAAATTTTTGGTAGTGGATCATTACGGGTAATCGTAAGAAAACGTCACCTCGTTTCCACCTCTTGATTCCCTGACATATGAATGCTGGCTACAAGAAAAACCCCACCACACACCGGTGGCTGATTCAGAGACTAGACCACATCTTAGAGAACACTACCCCAACACTGCAAAGAATTGCCACCAACTGGGCAGTAAGTCCTCAAAAGGACATTCCACTGTTCTATCAATTCAGCTCCTTCAGGCTAATGGGGAACATGGTAAGACCAGGGATTCCGTGAACATGAACCCAATGACACATTTCACTTGTTGTAAAATGAACTGCCTGGTCAGAAGCAATGTGATATGAAATACCAAGACATAATTAATGCATTCTGAAAGTCACAAAGAGTTTTGGCAGAAACAATGCAGGGAGGGAAAGCAAATCCATACCCAGAGTAAGCAGCTTTTTCAGGGAGAAAAAAGTGCTGTCCTCTCCATTATGGAAGTAGTCCAATGCAAACCACCTGCCACCAGATATCTGGCTGGTCCCTCCAGAGGAATGGTGCCCTCTTAGGGGGTCATTGGTGGCTCTCTGCTATTGGCAAGGTGGTCATTCAGCAGTAGCAGTAGCCAGGTTGGTCTGGTGAGTGGAAACCCATGTTTCTGAGTATATGCACAATCTCCATGCCTGCCACCATAGTGTCTTTTTCATGAGCTCACTGGGCAAGGATAGAGGTGGATAGGGAAAGAGGGTGAAATCCAGAGGTAACGTCCTGTCCACCTGATCACTAAGATCCTTCTCTGCTGAGGCTGCTCTTTGATGGGCATTCACAATGAACACAAATACTACTCTGTGTCCATTTGGAAGCATATCTATATATCTATTCCCCATACTTCCAATTATGTTCCTTCCAAGCCCATCATCAATTAGCTGAATGATTAGCTACTGCCATGAATTAGAGTGGGTCCACATCTCTAACCATCTCTTTCAAGACAAAACAACTAGGTGCACTGCTCAAAGATCTACCAGCGGTTTGCAACAAGTATTTATAGCACAGGGAACTATATTCAATATCTTGTAATAACCTATAATGGAAAATAATCTGAAAGAAAAAAAATATATATAACTGAATCACTTTGCTGTACACCTGAAACTAACACAGTATTGTGTATTAACTATACGTCAATTAAAAAAAAAGATCTATCCACTGGGAGAATTTCCCTTCACCACTGCCCTTCTGGGTAACTGCTGAGTATGGCTATAATGCTACAGATGTCCATCTTCAGGTGGTACCAGCATATTATGTAGAACCATCTGTAAACTAGACCGAAGTGTTTTCTTCCTCAGTCAACTGGGACTCCTCATGAGGCCATAGGTGTGGGGGGAGAGTGAAGAAGCAAAGAAACAGCAGTATGAGTATACACCATATGGAGTACACATCAAAAGAGAAGGTATATAAAATACTTAGTAATAAAAGCAAGATATAGGGCTTCCCTGGTGGCGCAGTGGTTGAGAGTCCGCCTGCCAATGCAGGGGACACGGGTTCGTGCCCTGGTCCAGGAGGATCCCACATGCCGCGGAGCGGCCGGGCCTGTGAGCCATGGCCGCTGAGCCTGCGCGTCCTGAGCCTGTGCTCCGCAATGGGAGAAGCCACAACAGTGAGAGGCCCACGTACCGCAGAAAAAAAAAAAAAAAAGCAAGGTATAAAATGATTATGTATTTGCTTTTTTAAAAGAAATGTGTATACACCTCAGAAAAGGTCTAAAAGGAAATGTATCAATACAGTAGTGGTCATCTCTGGGTGATTTTTAAATATTCTTTATATTTCTCTATATCCAATATTTTAAATGATCAATACTCCAATAACAAGCAAAAATGATTATTTTTACTAAGAGAATTCTCTTGGTATAATCTTAATGGGAAAAAAAACAGAATATATATCTGTGTATATACTGTGACCTAATTTTCTTTGGTATAATTAAATACCTACACAAGCTAACTCATCAGATAATGAGAGAAGATACATCAGCATGTTAACAGTTGGATTATAAATAATCTGTGTTTTCATCCTTATCCTTTTGTGACATTTCCAAATGTTCAACAATAACCATGTAACATTTTTGCAGACACCAGGAGACTAAGAAGAAGGCTGTCTTAGTACAGCATGAGGGGGAAACAGAATTTGAATCCTTGATGACACTGAGCTAAAGAATTAACCAACAGTAGGATAATCTTACCTTGGAATTTCTTGTGATACAAAGTAATAATAAATGTTTCTTATTGTTTAATCTTAATTGAGATGAGTTTACTACCTGCAAACCTAATGCATCCTAAATGACTTAACTTTTATATGAGGGAGGGGGAGAGTAAGTTTCCCAAAAAGAGTCTTGGTTAAACTAGAAATTAACAATTTATAGTAATACTCCTAGTCATATAGACAAAAAAAAAATCTATTAGAGTAACTTCCAAATTACCAAGACTACTTTCCAAACTAGTCCACTAATTTATAGCTGACTGTGTTATTCATTACAATTTATCTGAAAAATCAGCCTAGTTTGCCCTTCCCACAAGGCAATTATATTTTAATCTGTATTAGTCTGCTCAGGCTGCCATAACAAAATACCACAGACTGACTGGCTTAAACAACAGAAATGTATTTTCTCACAGTTCCAGAGACTGGAAAATCCAAGATCAGGCTTCTGTTTCTGGAGCTGTCTTCCTGGCTTGCAGAGACAGTCACCTTTCTCACTGCGTCCTCATCCTCTGGTGTCTCTTCCTCTTTTATAATAAGGACACCAATTCTGTTGGACCAGAGCTCCACCCTATGACCTCATTTAACCTTAATCACCTCTTCAAAGGCCCTATCTCCAACACAGTAGTTATATGGGGGGGTTAGGGCTTCAACATATAAATTTGGGAGCAGGGGGCATAATTCAATCCATACCATCATTTTTCTTCTTGAACATTAAGAAATATATCCTCTTACGAATACCCAAAATGTACTCCTGATAGTAATACTTTTAACAGCATGTATTACTGGTTTTCAAAGCATTTTTCACATAGTAAACTAAGCAGACATCCTGGTTTCACAGATAAGGCACTATGTAAAGCTCAGAGATAATAATTTGTCCAAAGATCCCCTAAACGGTAAATGGTGCAGCTAGGACTGTGTACCACACAGCTCTTAATCTTGTCATATGCACTTAAAAGATAGGAATTTTATTTAACCTAATGTTCTGAACAACAGAAGCAGCTTGGGGTCAGAAAGAGCAAAGGACAGAGTTCAAAGCAGAATGTAATTAACAGGAACATTAGCTTGGAGGTAAGCAAGCTTAGTCAGCAGGCCCAACGGAGAAGGAAATATGCCACAAGGCTAGAGAAATCCTACAGACCCTTGAGGAATTTGGACTACATCCTGAGGCTAAAGGGGAGCCACTGAAGGGTTTTCAGAAAGAAAAGACATGACTAGTTTTTGGCTTTAGAAAGATCACCTCAGTTGCAGTTTTACCAAGTGGACTGTGAAAATACAGACGAGAATGGAGACAGAATTCTGTTATAATATGTACTCTGCACCACACACAAGAAAGTCATCTTTATGTTAAATACCCCATGAAGACATCTAACAATGAGGAGAAAGAAATTTGGTGAGGTTAAGTAACTTGCCCAAAGGAGCACTGCTAGGAAGGAATAGAGCCACCAGGTCTCCAAAGGCCATGGTCTCCCCTATGTCACACTGCCTCCCAGTCTACAATTCTAAGAGTGAACAAAGTATAGTTCTAATGTGTCACAGTGAAACCACTGAAGTATTTCGTCTAAGATGAGCCACCCCAAGTCATCATTAACTAATTTGTGTACCACATGAATTTTAATTAACTGGAAGGGAAAAAAGAATAGAGTGAGAAAGCTGACTTTCTCCAGGTAGCTGAGAATGTTTCTGATCTACGAAACAATTAATGCTCTATATATGGGATCTATAAATGAAAAAAAAAAAAACTTAAACATTTAACACTTTTCTAAGTTATTCCTCAATAAAGGAACAAATTCACATCTTTAATTCATACCCAAATAAATGTGACTTTGCTAGGAAATTACTAAAGGAATATAATGCATCATTTCACAAACTACAAGGTAAGGTAGTAGTTAACACTGTCACAATCAGCACCAAACTTAATTAACTAACTTAAGAAAAACAAAGTACTTCTGCTTAAAAAAAAAATCAAGGTTCTATAAATATCAACAAAAGTACCTTGTGCTACCACTGACTGCCTATTTCCTCACTTACACCAGCTTACAATACAAGTCTCACAGAATCAGTCTTGGCTATCTCCATCCAAGTGATTCATTAACCACATTTTCCAAACCAAAAATCATAACTAGTATGACACTATCTGACAAACTACCTTTACCCTAATTTCTTAATCTGTTATATAAAAGTATAAGAATTACAACAGTATGAATCAATTAACAAATCTTTACTGAAATCAACTAAATTTTCTAAATTACAGACAGCTATTCCCAAAAACTGTGAGACAGAGAGTCATTTTTACAACTACTCCAGAAAATCTAAGACATGAACAGAGGAACATTCTGTTAACACCCATCAGTTATAAAAATAGAGACAAAAGAAGGAAAAATATTTTATTAACAAATTACCACAAATTGAATCCAAACCAAATAATTTAACCAATCAGAAATCTAAGTACCAATTAGGGAGATACAATAATATTAAAAAGAAAGCCATCTAACAAAATATGTACAAGACCTATTTGAGGAAAACTACAAAACTCTGATGAAAGAAATCAAAAAACTAAATAAATGGAGAGATAATCCACGGTCATGCGTAAGAAGACTTGATATTGTCAAGACATTACTTCTCCCCACCTTGATCTATAGATTCAATGGAATCCTAATCAAAACCCCAGGAGGTTATTGTGTGAATATCAACAAAGTGATTCTAAAGTTTATACACAAAGATGATGTCATCCAGATAGCCGAGTAAGACACCCCTCATCGTATCCACCTTCAACAACAATTTTGCATCCATCCTTGGGCAAAAGGGAGCTGTGGGATCCAAAGAGACTATAAAACTCAGGAGCAGTCCAAGATCAAGGAGAGCTGTTTTAAGACAGACCTGTACCCATGGTCTCAGCTACAGACTCAGAACCAACTTTATATCAGAGGCCATGGCTATAGCCCCATTTAGCTTTGGTTCTGACACCAGCACCATATGCCAAGGGGCATGGGAGGACTCTTACCCACCAGTACATCAGGTAATACACATACATTGTCTCAGATGTGAACCATGAACTGGCCTGTGAATGAGCTCCAGCCCCTCGCAGCTGCAGTCCAGGAGCCTCTAGAGAACACTAATTTAGACAATCACCCACAGATTAGAGAACCTTTGTGGAAGTCTAGGAGTCCAGTTGAGAAGTTCCAGCCCACCAATGGAACAAAAGAAATCTGAGATAAGATGCATTGGAAAGGGTAAAAAGCACAGTTTGATTTTACCCGCTTTACCCATCCCTTCAAGGCAGCACAGCTCAGAACCAAGAGAACACTTCTCAGCCAGTGACTTCCCCCTCGAGGTAAAGTGAGAGCAGGTGAGGGAACGCCTAGCTTCCCCAGCTGTGTGACACACTGCCAAAGAAGCCCCGTCCAGAATACTGAGTCGTGAGCAGCAAAACTAGGAGGTGGTGAGTGGCTGGGAGACCAGCAGCCAGACCTTGGTGCGGAACACAACAGAAGGGATGTGGATCCTACTAAGCACGTCAAGGGCTCCATTAGGAGGCCCAAGCACAAGCTCCTGGGGATGCTCTGCCCACAGATACCCCCACACTGGCCCACAGGCGCCACCAGTGCCCCTCGTGCCCGACCCCACATACCCCACCTCATGACGGGCTCCCGTGAGCGCTCCACACAGTACCAAGAGTGAGCTTTTGCAGCAGGCTAGTGAGCATGCACAGAAAGCCAGCCTGAACCTGCAGGCCTGGGAGAGACCATAAACTTGAGCCATAAGCACCACCCTCAGGAAAGCAAAAAGGAGGCTGTCAGCATCCGGCCAGGTACTTTGCAGGATCAAGAGAATGCAAACAAGCTTAAGAATTCTGTCACAAGGAGGAGCAAGAAATGTGGAGCAGGAATACCCATAGAAGATATATCAAAGCCTCGGAATCCCTAGCAGATCTGACAGAAGATATTTCTCTCCTGCAGTCAATTAGTAAAAACTGGAGGAGCTGACTGCTACTTCAAGTGTGAAGACAGCAACACAAGAATTCAAAGAATATGAAAATTCAAGAGAAAATGACACAATCAAAGGCTCACAATTTTCCAGTAACCAATCCCAAAGACATGGAGTTCTGTGATTTACCCAATAAAGAATTCAAAACAGGTGTTTCAAGGAAGCTCAATGAGCTACAAGAAATCAAAAAGATAATGTAACGAAATCAGTAAACACATGAACAAAAATGAGAAGTTTAACAGAGACAGAAATCATAATAAACAAATTCTGGAGCAAAAAAATGCAATAAATGAAATAAAAAAATGCAACAGAGACCATCAACAGCAGCATGGATCAATCAGAAGAAAGAATCTGTTAAGTAGGAGACAGGAACTTTGAAATTATCCAATCACAGGAGAAAAAAAGAATGAAAAAGACTGGGAAAAGCCTATGTGATTTTGGGGATATGATAAAAAGAAACAATTTGTGAATTATTGGAGTCCCACAAGGAGAAGAGAGGGAGAAGAGGGCAAAAAGTATTTTTAAAGAAATAATAGCACAGAACTTCACAAATCTGGGGAGAGATTTGGACACCCAAGTTCATGAAGCTCACACGTTCCCAAACAAATTTAAATCAAATCTTCCGCAAGGAACATTATAATGAAACTGTCAAAAATCAAAGACAAAGAGACTCTTAAAAGCAGCAAGAGAAAAGAAGCTTGTCACCTACAAAAGAATACCCATAAGGCTATCAGCAGATTTCTCAGCAGAAACCTTACAGGCCAGGAGAGAACAGGATGATACATTCAAGGTGCTTAAAGAAAAAACTGCCAACCATGATTACTTTATCCAGCAAAGTTGTCTTTCAGAAACAAATGAGATATAAAGACTTTTCCAGACAAACAAAAGCTGAGGGAGGTCATCACCACTAGGTCTGCCTTATGAGACATGCTGAAAGGAGGTCTTCAGCATGAAATGAAAGGATGCTAATTAGCAACATGAAAATATACAACACACTGGTACAGGTAAGTATATCCTATCCAACAGCAGCAGAATACACATTCCTCTCAAGCACACACAGATCATTCTCCAGGACAGAATCCATGTTAGGTCACAAAACAAGTCTTAGCAAATTTAAAGAAATTGAAATCACACCAAGAATCTTTTCTGACCACAATGGTATGAAACTAGATACCAATAACAGAAGGAAAACCGGAAAATCCACAAATATGTAGAAATTAAAAAAACACACACCCGAACAACCAATGGATCAGAAAAGAAAACAAAAGGGAAATCAAAAAACATCCTGAAACAAAATGGAAATACAATTTATGGGATACAGCAAAAACAGCTGTAAGAGAGAAGTTTATAGCAATATATGTCTACATTAAAGGGAATTCCCTGGTGGTCTAGTGCTTAGAACTTGGTGCTTTCACTGCCGTTGCCCGGGTTCAATCCCTGGTCGGGGAACTAAGTTCCTGCAAAGCATGTGGCGCAGCCAAAATAAATTAAAAAGAAATGCATTTTAAAATAAATGTCTGGGGCTTCCCTGGTGGTGCAGTGGTTGAGAGTCCGCCTGCCGATGCAGGGGACACGGGTTTGTGCCCCGGTCTGGGAAGATCCCACATGCCGCGGAGTGGCTAGGCCCGTGAGCCATGGCCGCTGAGCCTGTGCGTCCAGAGTCTGTGCTCCACAACGGGAAAGGCCACAACAGTGAGAGGCCCGCGTACCACACAAAAAAAATAATAATAAAAATAAAATAAATGTCTACATTAAGAAAAATATCTCAGATAAACAATCTGACGTCACACTTCAAGAAAAAAACAAGAACAACCTAAGCCTAAAGCTAGCAGAAGGAAGGAAATAAAGATCAGAGTGGAAAAAAATGAAATAGAGACCAGAAAAAATAGGAAAGACCAATGACACAAAGATCTGGCTTTTCAAAGAGACAAACTAAATTGACAAACCTTTAGTAAGACTAAGGGGAAAAAGACATGAATAAATAAAATCAGAGGGCTTCCCTGGTGGCGCAGTGGTTGAGAGTCCGCCTGCCGATGCAGGGGACACGGGTTCGTGCCCCGGTCCGGGAAGATCCCACATGCCGTGGAGCGGCTGGGCCCGTGAGCCATGGCCGCTGAGCCTGCGCATCCGGAGCCTGTGCTCCACAACGGGAGAGGCCACAACAGTGAGAGGCCCGCGTACCGCAAAAAATAAATAAATAAATAAATAAAATCAGAAATTACAGTGGAGACATACAACTCATACAATAGAAACATTAAAAAAATCATAAGAGACTCCAATAAACAATTATACACCAACAAACTGGATAACCTAGAAGAAACGGATAAATTCCTAGAAACATACAACCTACCAAGACTGAATCATGAAGAACTAGAATATCTGAACAGACCAATAACAAGTAAGGAGACTGAATCAATAATCAAAAATTTCCCAACAAAGAAAAGCCCATTACCAGATGGTTTCTCCCGTGAATTCTACTAAACATTCAAAAAGGAATTAACATCAATCTTTCACAGGCTTCCAAAATAAATGAAGAGGGAACACTCTCAAACTCATTTTACAAGGCCAGCATTATCCGGATACCAAAACCGGATAAGAAAACTACAAGAAAAAAAAAAAATTACAGGCCCATGTCCCTGTTGAATAAACATGCAAAAATTCTCAACAAATATTAGCAAACTGTATTCAACAGCACAATAAAAGGGCCATACACCATGATCAAGAGGGATTTATCCCTAGGATTCAAGAACAGTTCAACATAAACAACTAACATATGCAATAAGTGCGATGCATATTAATAGAATGAAAGATAAAAATCATATGGTCTCATTAGATGCAGAAAAAGCATTTGACAGAATTCAACATCCTCTCATGATAAAAACTCTCGACAAATTGGGTACAGACGGAATGTAGCTCAACATGATGAAGGCCACAGATGACAACACCATACTCTAAGGTGAGAGTTTCAAGGTTTCTCCTCTAAGATCAGGAATAAGACAAGGGTGCCCACACTCACCCCTCTATTCTATTGTACTTAGTACTGGAAGTCCTAGTCAGAGCAATTAGGCCAGAAAAAGAAATAAAAGGCATTCAAATCAGAAAGGATGCACAAAACAGTCTGTTCACAAATGATATGATCTATACACAAAATGCTAAAGACTCCATCAAAAAAAAATAGAATAAAAGAACTCAGTAAATTTGCAGGATACAAAATCAGCACACAGAAATCAGTTGCCTTCCTATACACTAATAATAATATATCTGAAAAAGAAATTTGTTTAAATCCCATTAATAGCATACAAAACATCAAAAACAATAAAATACAATTTTTTGTACTGGTTTGTATGGATGCTATACAATAACATCAAAAATAACAATAATATATAGGAATAAACTTAACCCAAGAGGTAAAAGAGCTATACTGTGAGAACCATATAACTTTGAAAAAAGAAACTGAAGACACAAATAAATGAAAAGATTTATCATGTTCATGGGTTGGAAAAATTAGTATTGTTAAAATGTCCACACTACCCAAAGCCATCTATAGATTCAATGCAAGCCCTATCAGATTTTCAAAAGCACTTTTCACAGATAGAAAAAAAATCCTAAATTTTGTATTGGAACTACAATATATTGGAAATAGCAAAAGCAATCCTGAGAAAGAAGAACAAAGGTGGAGGCATCACACTTCCTGATTTTAAACTATATTACAAAATGATACTAATCAAAAAAATTATGTATATATAAAATATACATACATATAGTACCAGTGTAAAAACAGATACAAAGACCAATATAACAGAATTAAGAGCCCAGATATTAACCCTCACATATACAGTCAAGTAATATTTGACAAGGGAGCCAAAAATACCCAATGGGGAAAGGATAATCTCTTCAATAAATGGTGTTGAGAAAACTGAATATTCACATGCAAAAGAATGAAACTGGACACCTATCTTACACCACTCACAAAAATCAACTAAAAAGGATTAAACGTAAGACCTAACACCATAAAACTCCTAGAAGAACACAGAAAAAAGGCTCCCTAACATTAGTCTTGACAATGACTTTCTGGATATGACACCAAAAGCACACGCAAAAAACCCAAAAATAAATAGGTGGGACTATATCAAAATAAAAGGCTACAACACAGCAAAAGAAACCATCAACAAAATGAAAAGGCAACCTACAGGATGGGAGAAAATATTTGAAATCCGTCTATCAGGTAAGGGGTTAATACTGAAAATATACAAAGAACTCACATAATTCAATAGCAAAAAAAAATTTTTTTTTTAATTTAAAAATGGGCAGAGGATCTGAATAGACATTTTTCCAAAGAAGACATACGAATGGTCAACAGGTACATGAAAAGAGGCTCAACATCACTAATCAACAAAATTCAAATCAAAACCACACCTCACACCTGTCAGAATGGGTATCATCAGAAAGACAAGACATAGGGCTTCCCTGGTGGCGCAGTGGTTGGGAATCCGCCTGCCGATGCAGGGGATGCGGGTTCGTGCCCCGATCTGGGGGGATCCCGCATGCCGCGGAGCGGCTGGGCCCATGAGCCATGGCCGCTGAGCCTGTGCGTCCGGAGCCTGTGCTCCGCAACGGGAGAGGCCACAGCAGTGAGAGGCCCGCGTATCGCAAAAAAAAAAAAAAAAAAAGACAAGACATAACAAGCACTGGCAAGGATGTGGAGAAAAGGGAACCCTTGTGTCCTGTTGGTGGGATATAAATTGGTATGCCCACCATGGAAAACAGTATGCAGGCTTTCAAAAATTTTAAAACAGGACTACCATATGATCCAGAAATCCCATTTCTGGGTGTATATCCAAAGGAAATGAAATCAGGATCTCAAAAGGATAACTGCACTCCCATGTTCACTGCATTATTCATAACGGCCAAGATATGGAAACAAGCTTAACAAACTTAAATGTTCATCTACAAATGAATGGATAAAGATATGGTGTGTATACACACATCACACACACACACACACACACACACACACAGAGGATTATTTCTCAGCCACCAGAAAGAGCAAATCCTGCTATTTGCAACAGCATGGATGGACCTTGAGGGAATTATGCTAAGTGAAATAAGTCAGATAGAGAAAGACAAATACTGTATAATATCACTTATATGTGGAATCTTAAAAAGCTGAACTCAGATAAACAGAGAGTAGAATGGTAGTTGGTGGTGGGGAATGGGAAAATGTTGGTGAAAGGATTTTTAGGTCAGTGAAACTACTGTGTACTGAAGAATAATGGTGGACACATGTCATTCTACATTTTTCAAAACCCAAATAATGTACAACAAGAGTGAACCCTAAACTACGTAAACAAACTACAGACTCTGGGTGATAATGATGTATCAGTGTAGGTTCATCAGCTGTAACAAATGTACCATGCTGGTGGGGGATGTTGATAATGTGGGAGACTGTACATGTGTAGGGGCAGACAGTACATGGGAAGTCTCTGTGCCTTCCATTCAATTTTGCTGTGCATCTAAACCTGCTCTCAAAAAGTCAACTGGAAAAGAAAAAAGAAAGAGACAGAGAAAAAAATAAATCCATTCACCTCAGTATGTTAGCTCAAGCACAGTTTTAGTACATCAACAGTATAGTTCAGGCTGTAGAACAGGGCTCAACAACTATGACCCTCAGGCCAAATACTTACCCCCCATTTTTGCAAACAAAGTTGTATTAGAACACCTTCACACCTATTAATTCACATATCATCTATGGTTTTCTTACTACAATGGCAGAGTTGAGTAGTTGTGACAGACCACATGGCCTGCAATGCCTAAAATAATTATTATCTGGCTCTTTGGGAAAACATCTGCCCACTCCTGCTCTAGAACAGTGATTTCCAACCCTAGGTGGACATCAAAACCCCTGGTGAGCTTTTTAAAAAAATTCCAGAGCCCTGGACCCAATCTAGCCCTCACCTCCCCCCAAAAAGATTACAATTTCATTGGTCTGGGGTAGTGCCATTAGGTATTACTATATCAATACAAAAATGTGTAAAATAAAAAAGGAAAATATACAAGATAAGAATCAGGTTATCCAATAATATAAAAGATAAAGGCACGATGTTAATACACAGACCACAGAGACCACAGAGTACTACATAATAAATCAGAGCCATAAGTTTGGCTCTGATCTCCACGAATCCACAGATAAAGAAACAAGATCAGGGGCTTCCCTGGTGGCGCAGTGGTTGGGAGTCCGCCTGCCGATGCAGGGGACGCGGGTTCGTGCCCCGGTCCAGGAGGATCCCACATGCCGCGGAGCCGCTGAGCCTGCGCTCCTCAACGGGAGAGGCCACAACAGTGACAGGCCCACGTACCGAAAAAAAAAAAAAAGAAAAAGAAACAAGATCATTACATGACTTATAGTATCCATGAGGTCAAAACATCTTGGTGGAAGTAAACTTTTTTCCGAAAGACTTGTGCCTGACTATAAAAGGAATGTTTTATTACAGTTCTTCTCAGCGACATAAATATGTCATTTATTCCTCTCACTTTACACCACCTTACCTTTTCACTCAAAAACGAAACAAAAACCCTGAGAGTGGCAGGGTTTTCATATAGACAGTACCATCCTACCTGCCTGCCTTTCTTTTCTCTCTCTCTCTCTCTCTTTTTTTTTGGGGGGGGGGGCGAAGGGAGGCAAGGGGAGTAGGGGGAATAAGGATGAGTGTAAGAAATGCGCAACTGAACTGGAGATAAGTGGCTCTATATTCCACAAGATATAATTAAACACTAATAATAAATCCAGTAACGCAAGCAGTCTCCAAGTTATTATACTTAGTTGATACAAAAGGGATTTATTCAGACCTATAATCCATTTCTCCTGCATTTACCCACTTACTGAATGGCTTCTGTTGATTATGCCAAATGTGTCCAGATGAAAGAACACAATATATATCAGGGCACAGCAAAAAAAAGCACAGTGTCATCTTACCAGTGTTAAATTTAAAATGTGGTTTCTCTGTTTCCAAATGTGGGAAATACTACACTGGTTTTCTACAGTTTAATGCCAGCAGTTTGGGTATATTTTTGACTGAGACCTCATCTCCTCCACTACCCTCCCTTGCATCTGACACTATCAAAAACGAAATATGTGTAGCTCTTTCAAACTCGTCGTGGTACACATGATTTTCCTACTACCTAGATCCCTTGCCTCCCAACCTACCCTTCCGCTTAACTCTGACTCAGAAAAACTCACTCCATGAGAAATTTAAATTTCCCTGAAACCCCCAAACATTGCACTGTTCCTTAAAATTCTCTCTGAAAGTTCCTTTTTAAAAGGGACAGTTCTCAATCCACATATAAGCCACACATATTTTGAAGGTACTTACAAAAGATTCTAAGTGTCTAAAAATCCAGCAATCTAAAAAAAAAAAAAAAATCCAGCAATCTATAATACAGAAGATTATGACAGAACATCAAAATTAATGTTAGAAGGAGGAACTTGCCCCTCAGCCTCATGACACCACAGCACACAGCCAGAGAAACCTTAGAGTGCCTTTCCTCTCTCCTCCCGCTGCCCACTTCTACCCACACTGCCAGCTAACAGTCAAGTCTTATTCCTATTTTCCAACCCACTGCTCTGCCAATCAATTCAATTGTGGAGGCGTAAAAGCTGGAGTGTGCCGGAACCAACTGTGTACTAACGGCTGAAAAAGAGAAGGTCCATAGATTCACTTCTGTGACTGCAAATTACCTTCTGTGGGCATATTGGCTTTATGCTGGAGGAGAATGGCTCTAGGTAAAATAAGTCATCTTTGAGTTCTCCCTTTCCCTATCCACCATATCTCCTTCACCGAGCTTCCTGATTCTTCTTGCACCTATTTCTTCCTTTTCCATCTTAACTGCAGCTATCTCAATTCAAGAACAGATATACCAGTCCTCTAACTTGTCACTCTGCATCCAGTCTGCCCCTTCACAAATCCATCCTGCACCAATGCCAGACGAATCTTCCTCATCCTCTGTGCAAAAAGTGGAAGGATACAAAACAACTTGACGGTGGTTTGGGGGAGGGGATGAACAGGCATATGGGGAGAAGAAGGAAGGGAAATTCTAGGTTTTGCTTTCAATACAACTGAATTATTTAATCTTTTATGGGAATTTATTAATTACCTACATGCTCTTTTAGAAAAAAAAATGCTGCTTGACATTTTTTCTTTCTCTAAGCAAAATTCTACAAACTGCCAAAACTAAAAACCTTTCAAAAGTTACAATTATTTTCTTCTATACAGAACGTTTCCTCATTTAAATGTAAGTACTACAGATCAATTTTCTCTTCCCTAAATTTAAGGCTTTATAATCTTCTATCATTCAATGATTTTTACATAACTATACTGCATGTAACATAGACATCACAACACCTGGAGTCTTTCATAGAGTAGGCCATTAATAACTATTCGTTGAGCATCAAACAACTAGTTGCTGAATTACTTTTAACACATCTCTACAGCCTCAAACACTCCTCCTTCTAGAAAAGAAAAATAAGTAGTCACAGCCCATCACAATGATTCCAGGCACTAGAGAGTTTAGATAATTCACGACCACTCGCTACCATCACCTCAAGATCAGCCTCCCACCATCTCCTCTTGAGCTCCTTCCAATCCATACATACTCCAGCCTCCTTCCAATCTGTTCTCCACTCTAAACACAAGTAATCTTTATTTTTATTTTTTTAAAAGGGCTTCAAATGCTTGCCTTTTTATTTCTTTATTTTTGGCTGTGTTGGGTCTTCGTTTCTGTGCGAGGGCTTTCTCTAGTTGTGACAAGTGGGGGCCACTCTTCATCGCGGTGCGCGGGCCTCTCACTATCACGGCCTCTCTTGTTGTGGAGCACAGGCTCCAGACGCGCAGGCTCAGTAGTTGTGGCTCATGGGCCTAGTTGCTCCACGGCATGTGGGATCTTCCCAGACCAGGGCTCAAACCCGTGTCCCCTGAATTAGCAGGCAGATTCTCAACCACTACGCCACCAGGGAAGCCCAAAACACAAGTAATCTTTAAAAAGTAAAAATGATAATGTCATCCCATTGCTTAAAATTTTCCACGTCTTCTCATCAGCCTCAGAAAAAAGACCAACATCCTTAACATAGCCTATAAAAAACTTATTTGATCTGGTCCCTAAGTCTCCACAGATCACTTTCCCCTCTTTGCTCACTATACTCTAAAGCACACAGGTTTATAACTTGTTCAAAATCATTCTGCTCATAGAGAACGGACGTATGGACACGGGGAGGAAGGGAAGGCTGGGACGAACTGAGAGAGTAGCACTGACATATATACACTACCATATGTAAAATAAATAGCTAATGGGAAGCTGCTGTATAGCACAGGGAGATCATGTCAGTGCTTTGTGATGACCTAGAGGGGTGGGATGCGGAGGGTGGGAGGGAGGCTCAAGAGGGAGGAGATACATGTATACACATAGCTGATTCACTTTGCTGTACAGTGGAAACTAACACAAGATTGTAAAGTAATTATAATCCAATAAAGATGCAAAAAAATAGTAATAATAATTCTGTTTTCCCTCACCTTTGGGCCTGTATACATAATGTTCCTGTTCCCTCTGGTAAGGACACTGTTGTTCCTTCCCTCAAAATTTCTTGGTTAACTATATTAAATTTGGTTAATTATATTCACCATTCAGATCTCAATCCCAACATTACTTCTTTGATATGCCAGGCTGGGTGGGAGCAGCTGACATACACTCTCATGTCGACATGTGCTTCCCTAGATAAAATTTATTACAGGATGTGGTTTATTTGATTAGCGAGGGAGGCAGAGATTTTATCTTAAGGGCAACCATTACATCTGATTCACAAAATATACTTCGTCACATGATAGTCAAAAACTGCTGAATAGCTGAATAAGTGACAAACTAATATATTCTGTCATACAGTGAAGTATGCGACATATAATTACACATATTTCACTTTATTGGGCATTCCTGTGGTTCCAACTTGGGAACCCGTAAAAATTTGCCAGTTTTCTTTAGGATCTTTATGGCATTCTCTGATTATTCTGAAAGAATGGGAGTATATCGCCAGTTTGTCTCCCCACTATTCATAATAAAGTCTGAATATGATTATTAATTTTAATGAAATGTGGAGGTGAAAAAGAAAAAAAGATTTCGCAACCTTTTTGAAAGGGAAATGGTTTAAAAGAGAAACGGATTAATCCAAAGCTTTTTTCATGAAAAGCATAAAAATAAATAACAGAAGAGGGAAAATGTCAGAGAAACAGCTGAAACAAAAAACATATTCTCCATTTTTTTGTCTTTTTCTACTACTTTAGTTGGGTCATTTTCATTTTTTTTGAGACAAATACTTTAGTACAGAAAAGGAAGATATGTACCATAGGTAATATCAACAACAGATTTCTTCAAATCTAATTTGGAACATACTCAAATTAGAAATAAACTAAATGATGACGATAAACACTTTAAAATTAGTGTTTCATACTGCTTCATAAAGATCATATAATTTAAACAACTTCCTATTAATCAAATAAATTTATTCAAACAAATTACCAAACTTTTGGCATGGGTAAAATTTGGAGAAAACAGATATATGAAACTAAAACTATTTCAAAATTAGTGCTGAAAGGTGAAATATACAGAGCAATAATAAGACCCATAATATAAGAAACTATCCAAAATGATTAACATAGTACATGCTGTACTAAGAGAATTCCTACACAAGGAACTTTAAATTTTTATGAGGTATTTACACAAGCTTTTAGTCAGAGATGCGCACTACAGATAGTGCTATACAAAGATATTTAAAATTCAGAGTCCCACTATTACCATAAATGGAAGACATTAAGTCTACTAAACCAATCATCCATACCAAAGTTTCTCCAGGTGTGGTCTGCGGACTACTGAGGATCTCTCACACCCTTTCTGGAGGTTCACAAGGTCAAAACTATTTTCATAATAATACTAATGCTATTTGCCTTCTCTTCTGGCAAGATGCCTTTTAACATTCTGTGTGACAAAATGAAAAGTATATATAAAGTAATTCTGCATTCTAAGTACAATAGGAAAAAGCACTTGTGCAATTTAGTTGCAAGCTGAATAAGCCATTTTTCCATGGAACTTCAAAAAACAACTGACAAACTATGGTTAATCAGATTGGATATTTGGCAGACATTTTGCTAAAAATGAACGAAGTGAGCCTATCATTTCAAGGAAAATAACTGGCAATATTTGTTGCCAACAGTAAAATTCGAGCTTTCAAGTAAAAAATAGAATTTTGGAAACCTTTCATCCACCAATGTGAGCTTGGAAGCTTTTCAATACTTAAAGACTCATAAGATCTGTAGTGATATTAATGAATGTGATTTTTTTCATATCATATAATGAAATGTGTCAACATTCAGAAGGATCCACATAACTAAGTGAACAAATACTTTCCATCCAAATGACCCATGCAATGATTTTTAATGTACTGGAGTATAAAATGTTCATTGATATGGTTTCAGAGTCCACACAGCAATCAACCTGTAAGAACTACTATCTGCTGAGTTTTGGTGCAATATCAAAGAAAATTATCCATAATTCTATGCACAGGCTATTAAAATACTCCTTCCTTTCCAACTACATAACTGTATGAAGCCAGATTTTCTCACATAGTTCAACCGAAATAAAATATCACAACAGGCTGAATGCAGAAGTGTCTTCTAGCTGTCTTCTAGCCAGTCACTAAAGAGATGTGCAGTAATATAAAACAATGCCACTCTTCTCATTAAACTTTTTTTGTTTGGGAAACCTATGGATATTTTTCAGAAAATTATTATTTACATTATTTATGTTAAAACCCATTACATGTTATTTTAAATGAATTAATAAACATTTTAAACTTCTCCATTTTAACTTTTGATACAGTAAATATTGATAGATATAACCACCTAAAGGAAAGTTCTCTGGGATCCTTGATATTTTTTGAGCGTATAAAGGAGTCCTGAGACCGTAAGTTTCAGTACTGTTGATCAGTGAAGGAATAAAGACAAAGATGTCTAATTTAACACAATCTCACTTATATTTTCTCTCTTCAGCAAGACTGAAAAAGTGATTTTAATAAAAAGATTTTAAGAATGTTTAAGAGGAATCACAGTTCATAACAATCTGAATTAAACCACTTCCTGAACAACCTATTTATTCAGTATCTTGATACCTTAATTATGACAAAGTAAACATTTAAACATAACATTTGTTAACAACAAAATAGAAGGAATAAGTGTAATAAATTGGCGATTTTTTTTAGAGGGAATTGAAGGACTAACTCAGAAACAAACTAACGAAAAACATCAGAATTATAGGGCTAAAAGTTAGAGACAAACTCGACTAAAAACCATCAGAATTGTAACTTTAGACATAATCTAGTTCAAACTCACCCTTTTTTAGAAGATAAAATAAAAGAGTTAAAGGCTGGTTAAAATACAACTAATTCGTGATAGAATGAGGACCAGAACTAAGCTTCCCGACTCCTTTAACAGTTCATGTAAACTTTGGAGAGCTTATGTGCCTGGCACTGGAGATATGGGAATAAACAAGACAAACGTGGCAAACCTGCTTTCTTGTAGATCAGCATCAAGTGTCAAACATATGTAATGAGCACCACAGAGGAAACATATAGGATTCTATGAGAGAATTTAATAGGGTATAAATTGACCTTGTAGGACAGGAAAGAGGTGTTTAAGAAAGAAACCTTATTGCTGTCATCCACCAACGTCCTCATTACTCCCCTCCTTCGCTAAGGACTCACTAATTCATCACTATTCCTATCATATTCTTAGTGATGTCAACATTCACTCAGATAATCCACCCAAAACTCTTGTCTCTCAGTCATTTGACTTCCTGAATTAAAACAATTTTTTCTTCCATTTTTTCTTCATCACTGTCAAAACCTCCCATGGTCATCACTAGTAATTACACCACTTCCAAAAATCTAGATTTTAAAAATCCCACATTCTAAACACCCAACTTCTATCTCTGCAGTTTACTCTAGTACCTCGATTCCAACTATCCTTACATTTCACGGGACTTCCCACGTATTAATTGTCCCAGTTTTTCATTGTCTATGCAGCAACTAAGATGTGCTGCGAGTATAAAACACACATCAGATTCCAAAGATTTAGTACTTTAAAAAGAATGTAAAATATCTCATTAACAAACTATTTTTTAATATAAATTTATTTATTTTTAATTTTGGCCGTGTTGGGTCTTCGTTGCCGTGTGTGGGCTTTCTCTAGTTGCGGCGAGCGAGGGCTACTCTTCGATGCGGTGCTCAGGCTTCTCATTGCAGTGGCTTCTCTTGTTGCAGAGCACGTGCTCTAGGTGCACGGGCTTCAGTAGTTGTGGCATGCAGGCTCAGTAGTTGTGGCTCACGGGCTCTAGAGTGCAGGCTCAGTAGTTGTGGCACATGGGCTTAGTTGCTCTGCGGCATGTGGGATCTTCCACGACCAGGGCTCAAACCCGTGTCCCCTGCATTGGGAGGCAGATTCTTAACCAGGGAAGTCCCTAACAAACTATTTATGTTGATAACTTATTGAAATAATTATATTTTGGATGCACTGGGTTAAATAAAATGTTATTAAAATTAATTTCAACCTATTTCTTCCTACTTTTTAAATGTGCTTTTTAGAAAAATTTTAACTTAGATATGTGGCTCACATTATATTTCTATCTGTGGTACCTAGGATAGTACCTGACACTTAGTAGGTACTCAAAGGATTTTGATCAAATGAAGAATGAATGAATGAATATAGTAATTTTTCATCTGAACTATAAGACCTGATGAATGAATAATATTCAGACCAAGAGGAACAAGTTTTCTAGTCAGATAACATTTGCAAAGGCAGAAAAAAACTAAATTTCAAAAACTGAAAGGCCAATATGACTGACTGGTTAAGACGAGGGTAATGGGATGAATGCAGTAAGACTAGAAAGACAGGAGCTATACTACATATGGCCTAATAGGCCTCGCTGTGAAACTGCATATTTATGAGGAATCATTGACTAACTTTTAAGCAGGGAAGTGACATGATCAGATTTCCATTTTGAAAGTGACATTCAAGTGGCACAGTGTGGATAATAGCGAGGTGATCAGAGGGGGTATGTGGTGATGAGAAGACAGAAGCTACAGCAGTTGTCTAAGCTTTACACTAGGAGATGGAATAGACAAATTTAAGAAGATGATTCAACAGGACCTGGTACAGACGAATCAGTAGTGGTAGTTGGGGAAGGAGGTGCCAGGAAAGAATAATGGAGGAGCCAAGGATGCCCGGGTTTCGAGTGCGTGAGTCAGCGGAAAGTAAGTAGTAGGAGAGACTGGGGAAAGGTGATGAGTTCAGTTTCTATAAATCTGAGGTACCTGTGACTCAAACAAGCAGATATATGGATTGAAATTGCAGTGGAAGAGAGATCATTCAGATGGGAATAACTAAAACAGCCTAAGGGGGTAGGTGTAGAAAGGAGCTCATACAAAGTCACTGTAATATTTCAAGGTAAGGGAGAACAAAGGGCCAGACGGTAACAGGAAAAAGTACAAAAGAATGTCATCACAGAAGCCAAAGAATTAGCTTTAAAAAAAAAAAAAGAGGGAATGGTCAATTGTGTGAAGTGATGCTGAGAAAACAAGCAAGAAAAGAACTAAACACTGATCAAGAGGCTTGAGATGTTTCAATTCTGGCTGCACAAAATCAGTAAAGAGAGAAGAAATAAAGATATGAGAAGTGTAAGTTTTCTAAAAAGGCAAGCAAGGATGGGACCCAGAGCAAAGATAAGGACTGACCTCAGCTAGGAGGAAGCACACCTCTCCTCCATTACAAGAAGGAAGCAGAATAGGACGAATGAGGACACCAGTAGGCTTGGAAATGTAGTGGTAAGAAAGTATATGTCTTATACAATGAGGTCTATTTTCTCTATGAAATAAAAGATGAGAAAGGAAAGAGATTTTAAAAGGGAAGAGAAAATTTAAAACAGTTTATGGTGTAAAATGACGTGGAAGGACTTCCCTGGTGGCGCAGTGGTTAAATATCTGCCTGCCAGGGCTTCCCTGGTGGTGCAGTGGTTGAGAATCTGCCTGCCAATGCAGGGGACACGGGTTCGAGCCCTGGTCTGGGAAGATCCCACATGCCGCGGAGCAACTGGGTCCGTGAGCCACACTACTGAGCCTGTGCTCTAGAGCCCACAAGCCACAACTACTGAGCCCACGTGCCACAACTACTGAAGCCTGTGCACCTAGAGCCCGTGCCCACAACAAGAGAAGCCACCACAATGAGAAGCCCGCGCACCCCAAAGAGTAGTAGCCATTGCTCTCCCCAACTAGAGAAAAGCCAGCGCACAGCAACGAAAACCCAATGCAGCCAAAAAATAAATAAATTAATTAACTTAAATTAAATGACGTGGAAAAAGAAAGTGGGATTGCTGGGCTATACTGAGGCCTCACTTTTGAGTGGTAACCATGATTTTTAAATGGCACTAATCAACCCTTTCCACTACACTGCCTTCTTAAAGTGTTTGTTACTACAAGTCTTAGGTTGCCAGTATTTGAACTAAGTATCTTTTTCCATATGCTGCATTACATACCTTTCTGGTGTTTAAGTAGAGGGCATTAATTCCCCATGGCCCAAATAAAAAGGGTTCTCACAAAGTACCACACTTGCCTTTCAAGAAAATGAAAATAAAATTTACCAAACCCAATTTTATCACAGCATGTAGAAATTACTAACAGTAATTAAACATAAAGTCAGGAAACAAACCAAAGGTAAATTAAATTTTTTCAGTAATACACTTTTTCATTAACGTTAGTATTTTTGTTTCCTTTAAGTTTCAAGGAGATAAATAATAAAATTTTGCTCCAATCAAAAGCAGTTGAGAATATCCAACTGCACATCTTATGTACTATGCTTCATTTAAGCTCTAAATAAGAATATAATTCACATCTGACTTAATAATTAGATAATCTCACAGAAGTGTTAGAATTTTTTAATTTTAAAGTATACTATGACTGAAATACTTTCTGCCTTATTATCAGCAATATGAGTTTACCAATTGTACAATATAAAGTTTAGATATATTCGTTGAAAGCTATATATGTGAGTGATATTACAAGGAACTTGTCCTGTCTAAGCTATATATATTTCTAAAAAGTTTAAAATTCGTGCAATTACCGTATTTGATATTACTTTGGTAATCAGGGGGAAAATTAACTTTACATATAAAGTAGAAAATTAGGCTCCAAGCCTTAATTCACACTGAAGTTCTGAGTGTATGTTCATGCCTGGAATTCCTTCTTAACACTGCAGTACAATGGTAGAAATTCAAAATTATCTACGTGCAAAATTAGGTAATTATGTATTTCACAACAAAATACCACTATGAAGGACTCCTAGGTGTATATATGGAAAAGAACTGAAAACAGGCACTCAAATACTGTACATGAATATTCATAGCAGTACTATTCACAACAGCGAAAAGGTAGGAACAACCCAAATGTCCATCAAAGGATGAATGAATAAACAAAATGTGGTATAATATACATACACTAGAATATTACTAAGCCATAAAGAGGAATACAGTACTAATACATGCTACCAAGTGAATGAACCTTGAAAACATTACGCTTTATATAAGTGAAAAAGACACAAAAGGCCACATATTGTATAATTCCATTCATATGAAATATATAGAATAGGTAAATTCATAGAAACAAGGCAAATTGATGGATGCCAGGTGCCGGGGGGTTGGGATGGGGACAAACTACTTAACAGGTATGGGCTTTCCCGAGGAGTGATGAAAATGTTTTAGAATACATCGAGGCTGTGGTTGCAGAACACTGTGAATGCACTAAATACCACTGAACTGTATGCTTTAAAATGGTTGGTTTTATATTATATGACTTACAGCTCAATTTTTTAAATTCCATTATGAAGCATATAATATAGCTATATTCTAATCAACCTATGGCAGGAATTACTAACAAAATTGTTTGTAAACTTAAAATACATTAACTATTTTAAAGCTCTCTACTCCTTATTGTCATAAATAAATCATAATAACATTCATTATCTTTTCCCCCACATATAGAAATTGTGCAATGGATTTAAATAAGCCTTTTATCTTTTAGAGATACGTACTAAAATATTTATGGATGAAATGATACATCAAAGATGGACTTTACAATAATGACAGACAGACAGGAGAGGATTACAGATGAAAGGCCATGAGTTGGTAATTGTTAAAGCTGGATGTTGAACACGTCGGGGTTCATTATGCCATTCTCTCCACATCTGAGTATATGAGTTTTTAATTACTGTGCTAAAAATTAGTAAAATAAGACTTTAAATGGTTTCCTTATACTTTAAGCTATACCTGAGATGGTACTACCAATATTCTTTAGTTGATATAAATCACAATTCCACAAACATCTGCTGAACTTGCTAAGCACAGATGCATATCAAAATTAGAATCTATCTGATAACAAATAAATATTATCTTCCTTAGGGTGTTTTGTTTTGCTGCCAGATTTTTTTCACAAATACTAGTTCACTACCAACTATTTCTCAGAAAATTTCATTTTGTAAATGAAGAAAATTAGTAAATTAGTTAGTTAAGTGTACCCATTTGGGTTGACACAGAGTGGTAATACTAAAAAACTTCAAGTCTCCTTTCTATGGAATTAATGTTTACAGTTAAAATCATCAGGTTAGCTATCTCCTTTAAAAACAAAATCCAGTAACTGACATTTTCCAAAATCAAACAATTGCCATTTTCTCAATACCATACTTTTTTAAAAATCCCTTATTTTTTAGGATGGTGTCTTATTAAATAAATATTAAGGTCTAAAACGTTTGTAGCCCCAGGGTTTGACTATTATTCTTCAAAAGTTAAACCATAACTTCAGTAAAAATTACAATCAACACAAAAAGACATTAGAAAAAATATATAGCTCCCCCCAAATTCAAACTTTTTAAATGCTCCAAAATTACCTTTCAACTATCACTTTTACCTTACTTTTCTTACAAACACTATTTTCATGGAATTACGTCTACACAATCTCCTAATGTCTGACTCAAACTCTTGTCCCAATATTAGCACTCTTCTTCTCTGGCTAATACATTCTTGCCTATTAACTCACAAATTTCTAATTCCTAGGACATAATTTAACTGAAGATACAGTTATTCTAAATGGCCACAGAGGGACTTCCCTGGCTATCCAGTGGTTAAGATTCCGAGCTTCCACTGCAGGGGGCATCCCTGGTCAGGGAACTAAGATTCCCACACGCCTCGCAGCACGGCCAATAAATAAATAAATGGTCATAGATCAGAATCCAAATTGCCCAAATACCTCTTTTCTACCTCAAGGAGTATTAGTATTCTTCAGCTATCAGAACCAACTGGAGAAAGCAGAAGCACATAAGAGGAATTAGAAAAGTGTTCTTATCCTAAGGGATTATTTCAACAATTTTCTTAAAAAAACCCTCTTCTAAAGATACAAACCTACCAAAACTGAGGATCTAAGCACACCAGAACTAGATCACAGTACCACACGTAAAGTTCTTATTATATTATAGTTACAAAAGGAAAAAAAGAGAGATGAATGGACTTTCATTAAGACCTAATATACAAGGTCAGATTCTGCCTGTTTGACAGCAGCGTTAATGTTTAATTAATGTTATGACATGATATAGGTCAATCTAACAATTAACTGAGGATTTTTCATAAAATTATCTAAAATCCCATTTTATTGTGTTTATTGAGATATGATTGACATATAACACCATATTAGTTTCAGGTGTACAATATAATAATTCACTATTTTTATATACAGCAAAATAGTCACCACAATAAGTCCAGTTAACATTCATCACCACACAAATTAAAAATTTTTTTTCTTTTTCTTTCTTGTGGTGAGAACTTTTTAGATCTACTCTAGTAGCAATTATACAATACAGTATTATTAACTAGAGTTACCATGTTGTACATTACTAAAACCCTGTTTAATTCATTTAGATTTCCAACCTATATCTCTAATTTTGCTAGCCACTGTTTTACTCAAACTTCCAAGTGCAAGTAAGATTTCTACCATTTCCAATCTGTCCTAATCTCAGCAAGCACTTTGACATCTTTACCTGAACATAGTTAGTGTGGAAATCAGAACTACCCAAAATATTTCAAGACATTTTTTGTTTTGCTAACTTCTACTAATTCTTCTACAAATTTCCTTATCACAATTCCAAAGCTGATTCAGAACAGAAAAAAAAAAAAAAAGGCAAAGATGCACAAGAGAAGAAGAGGACCCACTGAGCTCAGTGAAAAACTAGCCTATGATTCCTGTAATTCAATACTTCAAGTGCCAAAGTTACCATCTTTTGTAATTGGGCAAGTCCCCAAATTACAAACATACCTGTTCTTATATTACAACTTGGAACTCAGAGGAAACAACAGTAAAATAGTTCTTAGTTTACCAGACATGACCCACAAGAGTCTATTCCATGACATTTCTGAACTAGTCTGAGTTCTAGACTCATTCACATCTGGAGACAGTATGATATGGAAAGAGCATAGTCTTTGGAGCCTGTCAAGAGTTAGGGAGAAATCCTGACTGCCAATCCCTAAATGTGTGATCAAACAAAAATTCATTTAACTTTTCCAAGTCCCAATTTCCTCATCTGGAAGAGAATACTGCCTATCACAGAGAGTTTTTGTAAGGATTAAAGGTAATACAAATCAACCAGCACAGACTGTGAAAGAGTAGGTACTCAATAAGTAGAAGCAAGTTACTCTTCCCTTTTCTATTACCCTTTTCATACATTTCTTTTTATCCACTTAGGATACAGAATCACAAAATCTGGGTTTGATTCTAGGCACCATCTCATACAAGATATGGAACTTTAGGCTAGGTATTCAACGTCTCTGAACCTCAGATTACTCATTTGTTTAAAAAAAAAAGAAAGAAAAAATGATCATAGTTATTGTAATAATTAAGTGACATTAGTTTATGAACTGGAATAAACTGTACAGTACCAAAAATGTCAGCTTTTACCTACTCTAAAGTGCTCCCCCTCAAAAAATTATCTGCCTTCCAAGATCACATGGATATAATGAGCAAATGAATATAAACTGATGTCATGGGTGGAGGAAATCAAGCTAAATTAAGTAGCTCACTGGTAACATCCCCTTCATCTTCCCAGACTTTAGTATATACTTGTTAACCCAAACAAGCCCCTGTTGGCGGAATTCCAGGGAACAAATTAAATTAAGAAGTTAAGCTGGGCTTCCCTGGTGGCGCAGTGGTTGGGAGTCCCCCTGCCGATGCAGGGGACACGGGTTCGTGCCCCGGTCCGGGAAGATCCCACATGCCGCAGAGCAGCTAGGCCCGTGAGCCATGGACGCTGAGCCTGCGCATCCGGAGCGTGTGCTCCACAACGGGAGAGGCCACAACAGTGAGAGGCCCGCATACCGCAAAAATAATTAATTAATTAATTAATTTTTAAAAAGTTAAGCTATAAGGGAGACTTTTCTGTCCTTACCCAATCTATGCTGAGAAACCTTTCGTAAGCAGTTTCTACTCCTTTTCACTTAGATCTCCTCCTTATTCCTCAAAATAATCCCCATGACAAAGGCAGTATGGACCCTAAAGTAGAGCAAAGAGAACCGACCAGATGAACAAACAACTCTTCAAGTTGAAGAGTGACTGTCCTTGACACAATCCACCAGAAAATTCAAACTAAAGGTGGGAAAAGTCAAAGATTTTTCTTTATGTCTATATAAATGTTTATATAAAGTACACTTTCTACTTTGAATATTATTTTCCCGTAAGAATTTCAAAAACCCTGTCCCTTTTAAGATAGTGGACTCTTCTGAGAAGTTCTGCTATTAATAATACAATTTAATGATTAAAGTCAACAAGACCAAAAGAGCTAATAAAGTGCTCAAGGACTCAATTGCACTACAGCCAAAAGAACTTGCCAGCTAAACACCTTACCTGAGCTGTACTTCCAAACTGTAGGAAAACAACAAAATGAAAAGTAAATTCTCAGGATAAAAATCACTCAGGCAATAATTTAACTCACCTTGGGTATAAAAAAATTCACAAAACACAAGTGACCATATACCTTCCCCAAGAGAAGGTATGTTTACATAGGGTGTTAGCCCTTATCCAATCGGTCACAAAAGGGATACAGAGAGATCTCAAAAGACATCTAAATGGATATTTCTAGTACTATGTGTTGCCTCTTCACAGCACCACAGTACATCACAAAATCAGCTACCATCTTCTGAACCTGTCAGAGCGTGACCCTGTCTGAGCCTCCTGGGAAGGGAGCTAGTGGCCAGCTTCATGCAGCCCAAAGTTTAAAAGCTATTACAGTGCTATGTGTGAATTTCATTCTCCCCCCTCCCCAGTATTTCTAAATATCTCACAGGTGTCAAGTTTAGGACCACCAAAAAAACTTGGGGCCAGTGACAGTGGATCTTGGCATCATGGTACTAACATGCTTAAAAGACTACGTGAGAAATAACATGATTTATTTTATTAGGGATATAATGAAATTTTAAAGTGCTTCAAAATTACGGTGGCAAGAGGGGAAAAGAAAAGGGTCAGGGGAAAAAAAAATGTACAGCACACAACTACCTGAAAAAGAAATAGCCAAAAGACAGGTTAAAACACGTTTGCATTGGCAAACACGTAGCAGTTAACACACCATATATTTGTCAGATTTCCCAACATGCAAAACGAAAAGAAGCCAACCCTTTATGAAGTGCCTATCTGCTGACTTCTACAAAGAAATGACTTTTCTAGAAAGGGGGCAATTTAACTTCCTGTGCTCTCCCTCTGACTTTCAAAATCTTTAAAACCTTCAGCAAACTGAGATTCACTTCAATTTTAAAGTTCTTCATGTGAAGTTGAATAAAACATGTTTATTTTTAATATCGATAACCTACAGAAAATTTTTCTGCTTGAAAATTATATCCACATTTCTACTAGATTTTAGAATTTTTTTTAAAAGCTAAATATTAAGTTTGCAAAAACAAGTAATACAGTAGATGTGGCAGGCATTCAACAAGTTTATCAGTGGAATTCCTAAAGTAAAAGCTTGAAAAAATTTATGAGATGAACTAGTAGTGCTACTGAAGATACAATGTTACTAATATGGAAATTGAGAAACATTCAAAATATTCTGAAAACAGTATCTCCTTCTAAAAATAGAGGAAAAGCATCTGCCAACACAGAAACCACTGGTTCTTAAAAATGATAATCACGTGGGATGCATTGCTATAAATACTTTAGTTCTGAACTGCAATAACCCCAGCCTCTGAAACCACGTTTTGGTCATGCCTTACCACTAACAAGCGAATTTTTGGTGCCATTACATTGATGTAAAGGACTCTGCTACTTTTATTTGCTTCTACTGCAAACTGTTAGTTTATGCAGTTAAAGATCTACAAACCAAACTACCACACAACATAATTCACTTTCAATCATTAAAATAAAAGCAAACAACCGACTATCTGCCATAGATAAGGTCCCAAGAATTTTCTAATAAATTTAGAATGACATATTTGACGTTCTGGTTCTAGTTCGGGGATTCATTCTTCACATGTACTGTAAAGAGAGAAACCTCAGGAAAAAAGCAACCGGCGATTACACCATTCTATTTTAAGCTAAGTTACTTAAGAAGCCAGCAGTTCAAGAACTTTTGGGGAAGAGAGAGTATTGAAGCCATTTTTCCAAGCAGTTAAGGATAATTTGTGCTTTACACTAACGACCGCCCTAACAACCTCTAGAGTATATTACGGTGGGGGCGGAAGTGAAAATGATGAGAGGCGGGGGAGAAAACCCGACTTGAAAACGGACAGGCAGGCAGATTTACAAACCTTCAATTAACGGAATTCGGAGATTTAACTTCTCTTCTACGCCCTCCCTCGCTCCCCACCCGCTTCCTCCTCTCCTCGGAGGAGGTCTGTGTGATGTGACTCACGACAAATTTTAAAAATAAATAAATAAAAGACACACCCTCTGGGCTGAACTGACATACTCTCGCCCCCACCCACCCTCCCCCGACGCACCCCCCGCTTCTCCTCTCGCTCCTGCCGCTCCTCCCCGAGCCTCGTCCCAGCCCTCTGCTCTCCGCTCGCTCGCCCGGTCCGAGACCCTCGGCCGGCGGAGAGGCGGCGGGGGGCTCCGGGACGGAAGGCCAGCGGGTGGAGGGCGGCCGGGGGGCAGCGCGGCTCGGGCGGCCGAGCCCGCGGGGAGGCGGACGGCAGGGGGGCGCCGGACCGCGGCGGCCGCTGCTCCGGGCTCCCTCGCCCATTTTCTCTCTCCGCTTCTATGGGTTTCAACCACCACGGCCACTTCCTGTATTGCAGCCCGGCCACCCGCTCTCTCCCCGACTGGGGCTGGGGTTGGGGCTGCCGCTGAGGTTAGGCACTTCCCCACCCCACCCAGTGGGCTAGTCACTCGGGCGGCCGGCGGCGGGTCCTCGGCCCGGCCGGCAGCGCCCGCCCGCGCGCCCGCGCTCCTCACCTGTATGTAGTTGTTTTCACAGTAGTCCGCCACCCGGGTCAGATTCTGATAACTCTCTATCAGCGCCCTCTTGCCAGACGGGATCTCCTCCTCTAGTAACATCTGCAGCTCTGCCATTTTCCACCCCTCTGCATCGCTTCCTCTCGCGTTAAAGAGACAGAGGCTGCAAGGTCCGCGGAGGTTCCGAGCACCTCACAGCCCGGATACAAACCGCCTGCCCGCCCTCCCGCCTGGTATTGTGGGACGGCACCTCCTCCTCGCTCTCCTCACGCTCTCCACCCGCCTCCACCCACTTCTCGCAGCCTCCCCAAGCTCGTTTTCTCGCGAGCCTTCCTGTCTTTCCCTCCCCCTTCCCGCAACCACGGGATTTTTTTTTTCCCCCCCTTTGGCATGGCCTTCTGGGAATTGTAGTCTCTCACTGGCTTGGCCGCCCATCGAAAGCGCATGCGTCCAGGGAACCTCAGAAAAAGACCCGGGAGGAGAGCAATTAAAGAGCTTGGAACAAGGGTGGTGGTTTAAATCCCGAGTTTCTTGACAGCTCCGGGAGATGGCGCCACAGGGTGATTCTAGAGAATGAAACCGGTTCCCCGAGAGGGCTGTGAAGCTTGGCAGAACTTGGTTAACTAGGAAACGCCCTTGAATCAGATACCCATCTGATAAGGATTTAAAAGGACTTAGAGTATGGAAAACTCCAAATCTTTACTTCCTCTATTTTCTTAGAGATAACGCGACTCAAGCTTTACTTTCTAAACTTCTGCAGGCTTTACTTTCTAAACTTCCTCAATTCACTTAAAATTGGGGCAACACTTGATATTAACAGCTCTATACCAAGCAATGTACTCAACATTGGGGGTACAAGTTGAGTAAGGAGACTCTATACACTTACAGACCCACGATTTAAAAACAAACACACATATATAATCTATAAAAAATACTATGTTGTACACTTGAAACTGGAGTCCCCTTAAAACCATGGTCCCTTATTGAGTTTATGATTAATCTCTATCCAAAACTTCATTCATTTCTTTCTCCCCTCTGACCTCAATCCTGTGCTAACACTAATCAACCTACGTCAGATGACTATAGTTACTGCTGTCAATAACGTCGTTAATGCACTAAAATCGCTGTTACAGGTATCATCATTAAGGTACAAACTCAGGATGTTTCTCCAGGGCAAGGTGAGCTCACAGACCGTGGACCATGGACCACCTGGCCAGAGAATCATAAACTGGAGACATTCTGACTCCCGAAATCACGATTAAGAAATGTCACAAAAATGTCACAGGGCAACGATTGATCCCAGTTTCTTTGTTCTTCACCTTTAAAACACCCGTACACCCGTAACTCAAAGACCAAGCTGGAGTGGGTCTGAGGCTTGTCTCTCACTCACTTGGCTTGGCGCCCTGCAATAAACCCTTACTCTGCTGCAAACTCCCACAGTCAAGAGTTTGGCTTTCTGAGCCATGAGCATACAAGCGCTTTGCTTGGTTATAGCACTAAGATAATACTGTAAATCAACTATACTTCCATTAATTTTTTTTTTTATTTTTAAAAATAAAACCAAACAATTTTTAGTACTATCGCGTCCTAATCTCTTATTCTTTGACTCTTTGCGTATATCTCCCTACATTTTTGAAGTTTTGTACAGGTTGTTTCTCTACATCATGTAAAATCATTGTGCTTTTTTAAAAATCAACTGCTTTGGAAAAGTCTAAAACACCCTATATTTCAAGCTTTTTATTTCAAGAGAAACATTAAATGCTTTTGATATAATGGACTATGAAAAGTATTGTCCAAAGGCCGAAAGGAAACTAATTTAAAGATCATTTAAAAGTGCATATTTTCATCTCTCCATGAAGTCATTTAGAATCACAATAACTATAAAAATAATAACATGACAACCAAATGTTTAAAAATTGACCCATGAATAGGTATTTATTGGATATTGCCTTTACTAGGGGCCATATGATGTTCAGCCTCTACAAGGAAAAATTTATATCTTCTCCTACCTGAAAGAGATAACTACACCCAGTCACCAGATTCTTTTTTTATTTTTCGGCCGTGCAGCTTACGGGATGTTAGTTCCCTGACCAGGGGTTGAACCCTGGCCGAATTGGAAGGCGGAGGCCTAACCACTGGACCACCAGGGAATTCCCCCAATCAAGGATTCTAAGGTCCATAAATCAATAAATGACATACTCTCCATAATAATCCAGAATAGACGTAATAGTCTTTCTTTAATACTTATCATTAATCCAAACATCATTTAATACAAGTTATTGAAATTTGATGTATTCTTGAATCTGGTCTCTACACGAGCCAGATTTAACTATGGAAATCACTAAACTTATTTCCACATACTGATACATTTCAACAACATTGGGAAGTGATTAGGCAGGTGATGCTGCTTTACTCTTTTCAAAGTCCTATTAGATTTCTGTAACGCACACAACTCAGAGATAAATGACCTAAAGATTCTTTTCTATCTTTACCAAATAAGGAAATTTAAGCTTACACAGGTTAAGAGATTTAGCTAATGGCACTGAAAATAGTAGTCAAGTTCTCTGACTTCTAGAACAGAGGTCTTTCTACTATCCAGTTAAAACTTTCTCTTGAAATATTTATGGCTTATATAAAGTCCATTCAATGAAGTTATCCCTCATACCTTTAAGGTGATTGAGTTGAATATGCTATCCTTTGTATTTTTATTTAAAAAAACAACAACTAGTTTCCCTTATAATGATAGTCTGTAATAAGGCAATATCTCCTTTAAAACCAAATAGGATTTGTGGGGATAAAACCATAAAACACCAGCACCATACTGTAGCCATGGGTTTCAATATTTTTTGACACAATGTGAACCAGGAGATATATATATATGTATATATATATATATATATATGCTGGTTTAAAAGTTTCACAAAACTAAGTATGATACTCTTATTTTTCCTATTCTAATTCAATTTATTTAATGCTGGTAAGGACTATGAAATTGATCTCATGATCCACTACAGAAAGATGACCCATAGTTTGAAAACCATTTTTCCCTTCCACTAAATTAAACAAATATGACCCTTTACTAAGCATATATTATTATGATAAATTTATATTGTCATACATTTTTTTAAAATCACAGTTATTAACAGACCAGAAAAAAATGTATTAAAAGATTTAATAGAATAAAACTTAGCTAAAGTAAAGGACCTGAATTTCTATATCAAAACAGCTTACTCTGGGGCTTCCCTGGTGGCGCAGTGGTTGAGAGTCCATCTGCTGATGCAGGGGTCACGGATTCATGCCCCGGTCTGGGAAGATCCCACATGCCGTGGAGCGGCTGGGTCCGTGAGCCATGGCCACTGAGCCTGTGCTCCGCAACAGGAGAGGCCACAACAGTAAGAGGGCTGCATACCACAAAAGAAAAACCCAAAAAACAAACAAACAAACAAAAAAACACAACAACTTACTCTGTACAATCTTAATTAAAATCCTAACAGGTTTTTTGTAAAAATTGACAAGGTGATTCTAAACTTTATCTGAATGCAAAGGCCCTGGTACAACCAAGACAACAGAAAAATGAAGTTAGACGACATACACTACGAAATTTCAAGATTTACTGAAGAGCTACAGAAATTAGGACAAAGTGGACTTGGTGAAGAACACAAATAGTTCTTTGGAACAGACACTAATATATGCAGAAATTTATTTTATGACAAAAGTGCCAATGAAATTCAATGGGAGAAAGGATTCTTTTTTCCCAATAAATGTGCTGGAGCCATTGGACATTCATTTTTTTCATATGAACATTGAATCTACATCACCCAATACTCCAAAATTTATTCAGGATATATCATGGTTCCAAATGTAAAAGGTAAAGCAATAACGCTTCTTCAAGAAAGCATAGAGTAACTGCACAAGCTTGGGGTAGGCAAAGATTTCTTAACCAGGATACAATAAGCACTAACAAAAAAAAGATAAATTGCTTTTATTTAGGGTTTTTGGTTTTGTGTATAAATTGCTTTTTAATAAAATGAAAAACTAAGCCATTGTATTCATTTCCTATTGCTGCTGTAAAAAATTACAACAAATTTAGTGACTTAGAACAACACGAATTCATTATCTTACAGCTCTGGAGATCAGAGATCTCACTTGTTTAAAATTAAAATGTCAGTAGGGCTTTTTTCCTTCCGGAGACTAGAGGAGAATGCATTCCCTTGCCTTTTCCAGCTCCTAGAGGCTACCTGCATCCCTTCACTATGGCCACTTCTTCCATCTTCATGTTAACAGCACAGCATCCTCAGATCTCTCTCTGACACTGCTTCTGTCATCACAACTTCTTCTTTCTGACTCTGACCATCAACCTCCCTCTTATGAGGATCCTGTGACTACATACATCCCACCTAGATAATCCAAGAAAATCTCCCCATTTCGAGATTCTTAACTTGATTACATCTGCAAAGTCCCTTTTGCCATGTAAGGTAATATACTCACAGTTTGCAGGGATTAGGACATGGACATCCTTGAGGGGCCATTAGTCAGCCTACTATAGCCATCATTAAAATTATAAGTTTGTTCATGAAAAGACACTATTAAGAAAGTGAAAAGGGCTTCCCTGGTGGCGCAGTGGTTGAGAGTCCATCTGCTGATGCAGGGGACACGGGTTCGTGCCCCGGTCCGGGAAGATCCCACATGCCGCGGAGCGGCTGGGCCCGTGAGCCATGGCCACTGAGCCTGCACGTCCGGAGCCTGTGCTCCGCAACAGGAGAGGCCACAACAGTGAGAGGCCGGCGTACCGCAAAAAAAAAGAAAGTGAAAAGATAAGCCACAACACATACATTTGAGAGAGGACTTGTATCTGGAATATATTAAAACAAAACAAAACAAAAAAGCTCCTCCAAGTCAGTGGAAAAAAAAGGACAACTAAAAAAAAAAAGATGACAATGGCACTCCACAAAAGGCCAATAAATATATGAAAAGGCACTCAACTCATTATGTATCAAGAAAATGCAACTTAAAACCATAATAAGATAACTACACTCCACCAGAATGTAGTGTAAAATTTAAAAGACTGTACTATATACCCTTTAGAATGGCTAAAATAAAAAAGTCCTGACAATAGCAAATGCTACTGACAATGTAGGGTAATGGGACTTTCATATATTACTGGCTGTAAAATGCTATAGCCACTTTGGAAAACAGCTTAGTAGTTTCTTACAAAGCCAAACACATACTTAATAAATAAGCTAGCAGGGACTTCCCTTGTGGTCCAGTGGTTAAGACTTCACCTTCCAATGCAGGGGGTGAGGGTTTAATCCCTGGTCTGGGAACTAAGATCCCACATGCCTCGAGGCCAAAAAACAAAAGAAAAAAAATAACCTAGCAATCCTACTCCTAGATATTTACCCAAGAGAAACAAACACTAATGTTCACACAAAAACCATGTGAGTGTTCATAGTAAAAACAGTAAAAGCTGGTAACAAGTCAAATGTCCTTCAGCCACTTACTGAATAAACAAACTGGTACATCCAAACAATAGACCACTATTCAGCAATAACATGTAATGGGGGCTTCCCTGGTGGTGCAGTGGTTGAGAGTCCATCTGCCGATGCAGGGGACACGGGTTCGTGTCCTGGGCCGGGAAGATCCCACATGCCGCGGAGCGGCTGGGCCAGTGGGCCATGGCCGCTGAGCCTGCGCGTCCAGAGCCCGTGCTCTGCAACGGGAGAGGCCACAACAGTGAGAGGCCCGCGTACCGCAACAACAACAACAAAAAAAATTAACTATCTGGGATTTTTCTTTTTTTTTTTGGTTTTTAAAAAAATTTATTTATTTATTTTTGGCTGCACTGGGTCTTCGTTGCTGCGCACAGGCTTTCTCTAGTTGCAGTGAGCAGGGTCCACTCTTCGTTGTGGAATGTGGTCTTCTCATCATGGTGGCTTCTCTTGTTGCGGAGCAAGTACGCACGCGGGCTCAGTAGTTGTGGCTCACGGGCTTAGTTGCTCCGCGGCTTTTGGGATCTTCCCGGACCAGGGTTTTAACCCCTGTCCCCTGCATTGGGAGGCGGATTCTAAACCACTGCGCCACTAGGGAAGCCCATCATATGGTATTTTAAGAGAACAAAAATCCAGTTATACATTGCTTAGACGAGACAGTTACAAAAGCCATACTGAAATAAAGGGATAGAAAAATATTTATTGAGCAAAAACTGTTACAGAAATATGTCAAATTAATTACAATCAAGGCCAAAAAACATTACAAAGGATACAAGAGGGCATTAGATGATAATAATAAAAGGAACAAAAGCATCAAGAAGACAAGTAATTATAACTTTGTAGCAGCCAACATCACAGCCTTTCAATATATAAACCAAAATCCTTTTTTTTTTTTTTTTGGCCACACGGCATGCCGGATCATAGTTCCCCAGACAACCAGGGATCAAACCCGTGCCCCCTGCAGTGGAAGCCCAGAGTCCTAATCACTGGACCACCAGGGAAGTCCCTAAACCCAAATCTTTACAAGGAAAAACTGACGTATTGACAACCATAAATGGAAGATTTCTTTTAATTTTTACATTTTTTTCATAAATGGAAGATTTTAACACATTCTTATCAGAGACCAAGGGAGCAAGCAAAAAGTTTATATAAAATATTTTAACAATAAAATTAACAAAAAAGCACAGATGATCAATATTAGCTATGAAAAAGAGGACATAACACAAATTGCAATGACAAAAAGTAAGAAATTTGCATACTTTCCAGAGTGACTAAGTTGAATAATATCAGTTCTATCTGTATCTCCTTCACTTTAATTGGTTGGGGGGAAGGGGGTGGAGACAATTTGTGTGAACCAGTTAATGTTCTTTATTTGTGCAGGGATGCCGGTTTCAAACTATTTCCTAAAAGATATTTTAATTTGAGATTCAAAATCCTGTGCCTCACTGAAATAGGTCACAGACCTAAATGAAAGAGCTAAAACTGTAAAATTTCTACAATAAAAATTTCTTAGTTTTAGTTTATAAAACTAAGACAAAATCTTAGTGTACTTGGTTAAGCAAAAACTAAAAAGGATGTAAAAACATGAAATATGAAATTTAAAAATGATAAACTGGATTTCATGAAAATTAAAAACATTTGCTCCTAAAATGACATCTTTAACAAAATGAAGTATAGCGTGGTGACTATAGTTAATAATATCATACTGCATATTTGAAAGAGAGTAGCACTTAAAGGTCCTCATTACACACACTAAAGTTTTGTAACTATGCATGGTGACAGATGTTAACTAGACTTATTGTGGTGATCATTTTGAAATATATATATATCAAACCATTATGTAGTACACCTGAAACTAATATAATGTTATATGTCAGTTATAACTCAATAATAATAAAATAAATAAATAAAACAAAATGAAAAGACAAACCACAGACTGGAAGGAAATATTTGCAAAACAAATATTTAATAAAGGAGTTGTATCCATAATATATAAAGAACTCTTACAACTCAATAATAGGATAACAAACCAATTTTTTTACAGGCCAAAAGATTTGAAGAGACACTTCACCAAAGAAGACATACAATGGCAAAAACAAACCCCCCAGACAAACAAAAAATAAACCACAAAAAGATGCACAGTGCCATTAGTTATTAAGTAAATGAAAACTTAAACCACAATAAGATACCACTATATAACCGATAGGATGACTAAAATTTGGATGTGGACCAAATGTGGCTCTCATACATCACTGGTGAAAATGCAAAATGGTAAGACCACTTTGGAAAACAATTATGTAGTTTCTCATAAATGTAAAACACACTTATGATCCTGCAATTCCACTCCCAGGTAATGAAAACATGTCCACAGGAAGACTTATAAGCAAATGTTCAAAACAGCCAAAGCCTGAAAAGAACTATATGTCCATATAGATAAACTGATTGTAATATATCCACATAATGGAGTACTAGTGAGCACTAAAAAGGAACAAACTGATACACACAACAGCATGGATGAATCACAAAAGCATTATGCTCAGTGAAAGAATGTACACAAAAGGCTACATACTGTATGATTCCATTTATATGAAATTTTAGAAAAGGCAAAAAAAAAACTACAGTGATAGAAATCATATCAGACTTTGCCAGAGGCCAGAAGAGGGATGGGGAGTGACTCCAAAGAGACATAAGTAAACTTTTAAGGGTGATGGAAATGTTCTACATCATAATTGTAGTGGGGGTTACATGAAAATATACATTTGTCAAACCTCATGGAATTGCACATTTAAAATCTGTGAGTTTTATTGTAACTAAATTACATCTAACTGAAAACGACCCCAGAAAGTACAGGCAGGAGAAAAATCCCTTGCTTCGAATATTAGAGAACAGGAAAAAGTTACATATTTTTGTTGCCTTTGATATATGATGAAAAGTCATACAATCCAAAAAGACAGCTTGCCTTTCCCAGTAGTAAGGGTGACTAAATGCTCAAGAGTTAACATTAAGTATTATAGGTACACATTGTGACACTAAATTATGAGCATGATACTAACTTTTGAGAGTCCAACTGCTCTCCCATCATGTGCACTTTTATAGTATTTAATGCTTCAGTATTTTCTTTTGTTTTTGTTTTTGTTTTTTTGCGGTACGCGGGCCTCTCACTGTTGTGGCCTCTCCCGTCGCGGAGCACAGGCGCTGGACGCGCAGGCTCAGCGGCCATGGCTCACTGGCCCAGCCGCTCCGCAGCACGCGGGATCCTCCCGGACCGGGGCACGAACCCGCGTCCCCTGCATCAGCAGGCGGACTCTCAACCACTGCACCACCAGGGAAGCCCTTCAGTATTTTTTTAATGTTAATATTTTACTTTATTTATTTAGGCTGCGCCACGCAGCATGCAGGATCTTAGTTTTCCAACGAGGAATCAAACTTGGGCCCTCAGCAATGAAAGCACGGAGTCCTAACCACTGGACCACCAGGGAACTCCCTGATTTAGTATTTTTCTGTGGGGTTATTTTTTTCAAATAAATCTCAACAGAATAAAGAATAACAGTATTAAATTTGATGGATTCCTTGGGCTCCAGTTGAAAATCAGACATTGTACGTTTCATTTCATGGATGTCTAGTCAAGCTAATCATTTTGGTCATGAAAAACAGTTTGTAACTGCAAATTCTGCACATGTGCTTGGAGAGAAATTGAAATTTCATGTATTCCACTTTGAAATAGCAGATTGCTGACAATCATAAAGACCTTAGTTCAGAGGGATGAAGAGACATGCCAGGCAACATCATAATTTGGACTATCTTGTTATCTGACACACAAGGGGGGACACTGCATATACTTAGAGAACCTCAGACTCCTGGGAAGCTAATTCACAATATTGCATCCCAGGATACTAAACTGGAAGTTAGTGGTCAGCAAACCAGAATGTAGAGGAGCAATGTGGTACAGTGGACAGAAACCAGGAGTCAGGCAACCAGGGCTCTTCTCCCCCATCCCCAGGGTCCCCATCCACTACACTATGTGACATGATCACATTCTAAAAAAAAAAAGGAGAGGGGAGTGTATTAGTCTACTCAGGCCACCATAACAAAATAACTACAGATTATGTAGCTTAAACAACAGAAATTTATTGCCTCGCAGTTCTGGAGGCTGTAAGTCCAAGATCAAGGAGTCAGTAGGTTTCTCCTGAGGCCTTTCTCCTTGACTCGAAGATGGCCATCTTCTCAATTTGTTCGTACGCGGCCTTTTCCCTGGTGTCTCTCCGTGTATCCTAACCCTCATCTTTTGATAAGGACACCACTCATATTGGATTAGGGTAGGACCCTGTGACCTCATTTAGCCTTAACTACCACTTTAAAGGCCCTACCTCCAAATACATTCACAGTCTAAGGTACTTGAAGTTAGGACTTCAACCTATGAATTTTGGGGGGACATAATTTAGTCCATTGCAGGGAATTAACTGACATCCTAAGATTCTACAACCCTCAATTATTACCTTGCCTTGTTTCTTTTCAAATTAACAGTACCACCCAGGAATCCCCAGAAAAGGAAGGAGGGCTAATAGGACACTCTGTTTGAACAGTTTAGCAAGACAAGAAGATTTCAGGGGATGAAATGAACTGTAAACACTCCAAATTTTATTATAGTTGATAATAAAATTTGATGGTGGGTGTCTTTTTATGCAGAGTCATGACATTTGTAGGAGGTCAAGCCCATCTGCCAGTTTTCAGGCAGGCCTGGTTCTTTTAACACAGAAAGATCTTTCTTGGACACATTAAGCCAAGCCAGTGTTATCTTAGTGTGGAGCAAGCTGTTATCATGAAATAATTAAAAATTAGCAATGGCTAAAAATGAAAGGCGACTGGGGTGCTTGGGGAAAAAATATACCCTTTAAATGAAATCTCATGTTTTGTTTTCTTCTTTACCAGAAGCTGCAATATTTCCAGCATGATTTGAATGAATTAATCGCTTGTTAATTTTGGAAGCTGCTGAACCAACACAACCTCCTCCACTTCCCTCTCTCAACTTCAGGAGGATGCTGCACATGTCTGCGACTATCAGAGCAGCTGACCTTGCCAGCAATAACAAGGGTCACTTTCTTTGAACCTAGTGGCGAACTGGGTACTAGCAACGGCCCTTCCCTGAACTTTGTCCTTCCAACGCTTCCAGCGGTTTTACCAATCCCTTATCGTTGGAAATATCTAGAGTAATTTCTCTTTCCCTGACTAATACAACTGAACAAAATGACATTCAAAAAGTCTAAAGACAGGGGGCTTCCCTGGTGGCGCAGTGGTTGAGAGTCCGCCGGCCGATGCAGGGAACACGGGTTCGTGCCCCGGTCTGGGAAGATCCCACATGCCGCGGAGCGGCTGGGCCCGTGAGCCATGGCCGCTGAGCCTGCGCGTCCGGAGCCTGTGCTCCGCAACAGGAGAGGCCACAACAGTGAGAGGCCCGCGTACCGCAAAAAAAAAAAAAAAAAAAAAAGTCTAAAGAGAGGGACTTCCCTGGCGGTCCAGTGGTTAAGAATCCGCCTTCCAATGCAGGGGACGCAAGTTCGATCCCTGGTCAGGGAACTAAGATCCCACATGCCAAGGGGCAACTAAGGCCGTGTGCCACAACTACTGAGCCTGCACGCTCTGGAGCCACAACCAGAAAGAAGCCCACTCGCTGCAACGAAAGATCCTGCGTGCTGAAATAAATAAATAAATAAACAAACAAATAAATAAATAAAAGTCTCAAGGCAAATGACAATTCATGTAAAGTTAGTATTTCTTTAGTTGGAAGTTACAGAAAACAACTCAAGATACCGTAAGAAAGAAAAAGGGAAAAGGGAAGGAAAAAAGAAAAAGACAAAAAGGTTTACATTACAAAAATTCAGGCTTACTCATAGAACTCAAAAACAGAAATGCAGTCAGTCCTAAATAAGTACTAGTACTAATCATGGAGATTCCTCAGTAAATTAAAAATAGAATTATCATACGATCCAGAAATCCCATTTGTAGGCATACACCCAAAAGAATTGAAGGCAAATAGCTCAAAGATATTTGTATACCCGTGTTCATAGAAGCATTATTCAAAATAGCTAAAATGTGGAAGGAAGTGTCCATCAATGAATTAAAGGATAAGCAAAATGTGGTATATACTTACAATGGTATATTTTCGGCCTTAAAAAGGAAGGAAATTCTCTGATATGTTACAATATAGATGAACTTTTTTTTTTTTTTTTGGCCGCGCAGCATGTGGGATCTTAGTTCCCCGACCAGGGATCGAAACTGTGTCCCCCTACAGTGGAAGTGTGGAGTCTTAACCACGGGACTGCCAGGGAAGTCTAACATGAATGAACCTTGAGGACATTTTGCTAAGTGAAATAAGCCAGTCACAAAAAGACAAACACTATGTGATTCCCCTTATATGAGGTGCTTAGAGCAGTTAAAATGATACCAACAACAACAACAAAAAAAAATGATACCAACAGAAAATAGAAGGGTGGCTGCCAGGGACTGGGGAGAGGAAAGAATGGGGAGTTATTGTTTACTGGGTAGAGAGTTTCAGTTTTACAAAATGAAAAGAGTTGTAGGGGTAGATGGTGATCTTGGCTTCACAACAGTGTTAATGTGTTTACTGCCACTGAACTGTGCACTAGAAAATGATTAAGACGGAAATCTTTGTTATGTTTATTTTACCACAATAAAAAAGAAAGAAAGGAAGATCCCACATCAGTAACCTAACTTGTCATGTTAAGACACTGGAAAAGGATGAGTAAACTAAATCATACTAAGTAAAGAAGAAGGAAGGAAATAACAAATATTAGAGAGAAAAAAGCTTCAGTCATTTATACTCAGTCAGCAAGTCTGTCCCTTTAGTTGCATCCTTGCCTGCCATGAATATTTTTGGTGTTTATACTTTTGGCCAGTATACTGAATGGAGAATGGCATTTCATTATTTTAATCTGTATGCTTGAGTATCTCTTCGTATGTTTATTCTTTATTGATTAGCCAGATTTCCACTTTTAAAAACTGCCCGTTCAAGTCCGCTGCACTTTTTTGTATTGTTGTTCACTTTCTCTTATTGATTTGTAGATTCTCCTCATATGTTAAGGATATTAAATGGGTTACAACACCTTGTATGACTTTACAATTACTTTAGTCTTTGCTTATGGTATTTTGCCATTCAAAAGCAAAACATAAAAACAAAGAAAAAAATGTGTTCAACAAATATAAGCATTTCTGATCAAAACTGTTTGCCCTCACAAATCTGTTCTTCACTTCCTACTGTTCACTAGGTCATCCAAGTAAACTACATTTCTCAGCTTTCCTAAGAGGCTAGATGTGGCTGCAGGACGAAGCTCGTACCAACGGGATTGAGGGGAAGGGATATATAAAATTTCTGACTCACTTGTTCCAATGACTTATCTCTGGACTCACCTCCTGGCTTTCCTTAGCACCTGCTGTCAATGGTGGAATCCAAGCCTTTTTAGACTGAGTGCAGTTAAACTCCTTTATGGACAGTTGTGTTCTTATAAGCTGAGATTAAATAAACTGTCCACCAAAGACTTTCTACTACCAAAACAATTTAAAGAGTCCAGTACAGCTGATGTGAATTCAAGAATAAGACTCAAGGACCTCTCCAGTGGTTAAGAATCCACCTGCCAATGCAGGGGACATGGGTTCGAGCCCTGGTCCAGGAAGATCCCACATGCCACGGGTCAACTAAGCCTGTGTGCTACAACTACTGAGCCTGCTCTCTAGAGCCCGCATGCCACAACTACTGAGCCCACATGCTGCAACTACTGAAGCCTGTGCGCCTAGAGCCCACGCTCCGCAACCAGAGAAGCCCGCACACCGCAACGAAGATTAGCCCCCGCTCACCACAACTAAAGAAAGCCGGCACACAGCAACGAAGACCCAACGCAGCCAAAAATAAATAAATAAATAAATATTCAATTTTTTAAAAAAAGAATAAGACTCAATCTCTGTTAGTGTGTTTAATTTGTTATCTTGACAGATATGAATCCCATAAAATAATAAAGGCATAAATTTACTATATTTTGCCTCTAGATTGTATGCTGTTTTATTTTGGCAAATTGCAAGTGTGGATATCTTAGGCCAATACTCTACACATGATGCAGAAGAATTTTAGACTCAACTATTCCACTACTGGCCAGTATTACACTCTTTTTCATTTTCACAGAGAATCAATAAGAAATACTTCAAAAATGTTTGCAAGAATTCAAATCCTATAATTTTAAAGAACACCAGTGTTTTTCATTAGAAAATTAGTTAATATCTCTATGATCATAACATCAATGAAATGGATCATGACCAGGATTTTTAAAAATAAAAAAGAGGAGACAATTTAAGAGTATATAACACAAGTATTATTTAATGAAAATTTTGTTTTAAATAATATACATATAAGCGTATTCCGTGGTGATGGAAAACACATTTCTTATTTGGAAACCTAGTCTGAAAAGTTTGTAAAATTCTTGGACCACCAGATCAAGTTGATGGAGATGTCCATATAAGAGCAACACTTTGATATCAACCCAAGGAGCAGGGTAAATAGGAATGTAGTCCTAATAGTCCTATAAGTGTTGAGCAAACAGTATCTTTTTTTTTTCAGATTTTATTTATTTAGTTTAATTTGTAAGACATTCACATGGTTTAATATTCAAAAAGCTCAAAAAAGTATGCATTGAGAATCACACCTGATTCCTAGTAACCAACCCCAGAGGCAACAAATGTTATTAATTTCTTATAGGCCTTGTAGCTCTTCTATGCCCATAAAAACAAAATTTTTACCTAAATCGTACATAGTGTTCTTCCTTCTTTCTTTTTTGTTTATTTAACCATATCTCGGAGATCATTCCATATCATACGTTAAAACTGCCCTGTTATTCTTTATGGTATTTTACCGATTGGATGGGTCATAATTATTCACTCAGTTCCATGTGGAAGGACATTTAAATTTTTTTCAAACTTTATCACCACAATACTGCAGTGAAGAGTTTTTATTTTACATAAGAAAATATAGCCCTATATGTTATCAAAACATATTTAAGGGAGTTCCCTGGCAGTCCAATCGTTAGGACTCGGCACTTTCACTTCTGTGGCCTGGGTTCAATCCCTGGTCGGAGGAACTAAGATCCCACAAGCCGCTCAGCACATCCAAAAACAAAATAAATCAAAACATATTGAAATGTTTGTAATGGCACATGAATAGATAAAGAGACAAAAGAAAAAGAATAGAAAGTCCAGAAAGAAGCCCCCAAATATAATAGGAACTAGTTTGTTCATTCGTTTGCTTGTTTAAGGCAAATCCATTTACCCATCTGAAACACACTGGCCTATTCTGAAGGAGAACAGTCCAACCTTGTAGTTCTGATTAATCCTGGATGAAAACAGTTTACTGGATTTGGCTTTGCTGAAATAAACACAAAGGCCTGAATTATTAAAAAAAAAAAAGATTTGCATTGCAAAATTAAGTTCTGTGAAGTAGGATTTCTCCATTTTCCCACCGTTTTCACATTTTCCAAGGGCATATAATTTATAAAGTTGAGTTTTTATTGTGACAAAATATATTTAACATAAAATTTACTGCTTTATTTTTAAGTGTACAGTTCAGTAATGTTGAATATATCCACAATGTTGTACAACCATCACCGTTGTCCATCTCCAGAACTTTTTCATCTTCCCAAAGTGAAATTTTATACCCATTAAATAATAACTGTCCATTCACCCCTCCACCCAGTCCCTGGCAACCAGCAGTCTACTTTCTGTCTATATGAATTTGACTACTCTAGGTACCTCGTGGAAGTACAATATTTGTCCTTCTGCGACTGGCTTATTTGGCTTAGCATAATGTCTTCAAGGTTTATCCATGTAGCATGCGTCAGAATTTCCTTCATTTTTTTAAGGCTGAATCATATTCCATCATATGTATGTTCCACATCTTGTTTATCTACTCATCTGTTCATGGACAATAGGGTCCACCGTTTGGGTATTGTCACTAGTGCTGCTATGAACATGACTGTACAAACATATGTCTGAGTTTCTGCTTTCAAATACACGTCCAGAAGGGAAATTGCTGGGTCATGTGATAATTCTAATCTTTTTTTTTTTTTTTCGGCCACGCTGCAGGGCTTGCGGGATCTTAGTTCCCTGACCAGGGACTGAACCCGGGCCCTTGGCAGTGAAAGTGCAGCATCCTAACCACTGGACCGCCAGGGAATTCCCTGATAATTCTATATTTATTTTTGTGAGGAACTGCCATACTGTTTTCCAGAGCAGGTGCACTATCTTACATTTCCACCAGCAATACACAATGGTTCCAATTTCTCCACATCCTCACCAATACTGCTATCTTCTGATTTTTTGATAATAGCTATCCTAATGTGATGTGATGTGGTATCTCACTGTGGTTTTGATTTGCATTCCTCAATTGATTAGTGGTGCTGAGCATCATTTCATCTGTTCATTGGCCACCTGCATATCTTCTTTGGAGAAATGTCTGTTCAAGTCCTTTGTACGTTTTTAAATCTGTTTTTTGTTGTTGCTGCTGGGTTGTGGGAACTAGTAGTTTTAAAGGGGGCATTTCAAATTGGGGGGAAGAGGTGAATTATTCAATAAACAATGTGGGGCAACTGGGTAAAATTCTACAAAATAAAATTTGTTACACTTCTCATATTTGCTTTTTTCAGGGAAATAAAATATTCAGATAAAAATGTAGACCCTCTGTGTGCCATAACCAGTCCCTCCACCCACCAAGGCAATCACTAGCATGAATTTAGTGTTTCTCTTTCTATTGAAAGATATTTTACACATTACGTTTGTATAAATAATTTATAATTCTGTTTTTTGCGTTTTATATATTCTACAAATTTTTTTTCCACTTAACATTATATTCTTGTGATTCACAGTCGAATGGTCCATTCCTTTCTCATCACTGTATAGCATCTCATTGTTTAAATGTTCCACACTTTATTATGCATTCTCCATTTGAAGGTATTTTGGTTGTTTCAAGCTGTTTACTATTACAAACAGCTTTCTGATGTTTATATTTTTATATTCAGGAAATTTGGAAGGACAAATAGACCAAACAAGGCTGGTGCTGGTATTCATGATGTCATCAAGGACTCGGGTTCCTCTTCTCCTTGATACATGACTCTTGATATATATGGGGTAAGATAGCTGCTATACCTCTATCCATTTCAACAACTTTTCATTAAGAAGAAGGATGAGGGTAAAAGGCTAAGAGGCAAGCCAACTAAATCTTTACCTGTAAAAAATCCTTCACAGAAGCACTATCCAGCAACTGCCATTATACTCACAGACCAGAACTGTGACACATGGCTACCTTTAGCTGTAGGAGAGTCTAGGAAATTGAGTTCTTAGCTTTTTATAACCTCTATAGAGACAAGGGAGAAGGGAGTTGGATATAGAGACTATCACTCAACATATGTGTTGAGGAACTTCCTTGGTGACGCAGTGGTTAAGAACCTACCTGCCAATGCAGCGGACATGGGTTCGATCCCTGGTCCGGGAAGATCCCACGTGCTGCAGAGCAACTAAGCCTGCGAGCCACAACTACTGAGCCTGTGTGCCACAACTACTGAAGCCCGAGAGCCTAGGGCCTGTGCTCCGCAAAAAGAGAAGCCACCACAATGAGAAGCCTGCGCACAGCACAAAGACCCAACGCAGCCAATAATAAATAATTAAAATAAATAAATAAATTTATATTAAAAAAGTATGTTGAAAGATTTTTTTCCAAATTGGTAGCATGCTTTTAGTTTTATATATATATATATATATATATATATATATATATATATATATATCTTCTTTCACACCAAAGTTTTCAATTTGTATGTAGTAAAACATATTGTAGACTGAATGTTTATTCTGCCCCGAATAATTCATATTCTGAAACTCTAATCCCCAGTGTGATGGTTTTTGGAGGTGGGGACTTCAGGATGTAATTAGGTTTTGATTAGTTCATGAACTTGGGGACTCTTATGATGGGATTAGTGCCCTTATGAGAAGATGAAGAGAAAGAGACCTCTCTCTCAATGAGCATTCATCACACTGAGGAAAGGACAGCAAAAAGGCAGCCATCTGCAAGCCAGGGAAGGGGCTCTCACCAAGAACCCCAGGCAGCTAGTACCCTGATCTTGGATTTCTCAGCCTTCAGAATTGTGAGAAATAAATGTCTGATGTTTAAGCCACTCAGTCTGTGGTATTTAGTTAATGCAAGCCTAAGCTAAGACAAGTATCCATATTTTCTTTTCACAATTCTATTTTGGGGGGCTTGTTATGTAAACCTTTCCTTAATACTTAATCATAAACAAGACCACTGTGCTGCATGACTTCGGGGGGCATCGACTAAAATCCATTAAAACACGAATGGCACCCTCTGGTGTTGTGCAATGCAGCAGCTGTTTTATTTTTCTTCTAAGAACTTTTTTTTTTTTTTTTTTGCGGTACGCGGGCCTCTCACCGTTGTGGCCTCTCCCGTTGCGGAGACGCGCAGGCTCAGCGGCCATGGCTCACGGGCCTAGCTGCTCCACGCCATGTGGGATCTTCCCGGACCGGGGCACGAACCCGCGTCCCCTGCATCGGCAGGCGGACTCTCAACCACTGCGCCACCAGGGAAGCCCTAAGAACTTTTTTCTTTTTTAATTAATTTTATTTTTGGCTGTGTTGATAAATTTTGATAATTTTGCCCATTGATAAATTTCATTATTTTCCATAAAGGTATTACACATTTTTTATTTGTTCCTGGTACTTTGGAATGTATTGCTGTTGTCAATATTTTTCTATTACACTTTCTAATTGATTAGTGTTGGTTTAAGGGATCATTATTGATTGACCTTATGTTCAGCTGAACACTTTCTTCACTGTAATAACTGTTGCTTCCCCTAATTTTTCTTTTTTTCTTTTGGCTGTGCCTCACAGCTTGTGGGATCTTAGTTCCCTGACCAGGGACTGAACCTGAGCCTCAGCACTGAGAGTGCCAAGTCCTAACCACTAGACTGCCAGGGCATTCCCTCCCCTAAATTTTCTACGTGGACAAACATATCATCTGCAAATAATGAAAGATTCACTTTTTCTTTCCTGATTCTTATATCTCATTCATATTTTTTGTCTTGTTGCATTAGCTAAGAATGTCTTATTGTCTAAGAATTTGTAGTTTTGCTTTTTATATTTTTTATTTAACATTTTTCAAAATTTATTTTATTTACTGATTTTTGGCTGTGTTGGGTCTTCGTTGCCACGCGCAGGCTTTCTCTAGTTGAGGTGAGCGGGGGCTACTAATTGTGGTGCGCGGGCTGCTCATCGCGGTGGCTTCTCTTGTTGCGGAGCACGGGCTCTAGGCGTGCGGGCTTCAGCAGTTGTGGCTCGTGGGCTCTAGAATGCAAGCTCAGTAGCTGTAGCACACGGGCTCGAACCCACGTTCCCTGCATTGGCAGGTGGATTCTTAACCACTGGGCCACCCGGGAAGCCCCTAGTTTTACTTTTTATATTTAAGTCTTTAATCATTCTGGCCTTGACTTCTGCATTCCAATATTAGAAAACTATAGATTTTGTATATTTATCTCAAATTATTCATCTGCTTGAACTCAAATTCATTTTAATAGCATTTTAGCTTATTCAATATTATTTTTCTAGACAATTCTATTATCCAAAAATAAAAATTTTGTCTCTTCCTTTCTTATATTTATGCCTCATTTCTTTTTCCTCTTTGGCTGTCTTTCAGAAGTATGGCTGGAGTCTTTATCCACTCAGTCTGCCATAATAAAATACCATAGACTGGGTGGCTTAAGCAACAGAAATTTATTTCTTACAGTCTGGAGGCTGAGAAGCCCAAGGTCAAGATGCTGGCTTATAGATAGGTACTTTCTTTCTATGTCCTCACATAGTGGAGAGAAAGAGTTCTGGTGTCTCCTCCTTTTCGTATAAGGGCACCACCCTATTGGATTTGGGTCCCACCCTTATGACCTCATTTAGCCTTTATCACAGGCCCTATCTCCAAATACAATCACATTGGGGGTTAGGGCTTCAACACATGAATTTTGCGGACAGAAACATTCAGTCCACAACAGATGGTATTTCTGAATAACAGCCAAGGTTGGGTTTTTGTTTTGTCTTTTCATTTTCTCTTTTTATTTAGGTTAGATTTAAAAAAATTTTTTTTCCTTGTGATGAGAACTCTTTTTTAAAAAATATTTATTTATTTATATTTATCTTGGCTGCACCGGGTCTTAGTTGCAGCATGTGGACTCTTAGTTGTGGCATGTATGTAAGATCTAGTTCCCCAGCCAGGGATTGAACTCCAGCCCCCTACATTGGGAGCACACAGTCTTACCCACTGGACCACCACTGAAGTTCCTGTTAGATTTTTTTTTTTTTTTTTTTGTGGTACGCGGGCCTCTCACTGTTGTGGCCTCTCCTGTTGGGGAGCACAGGCTCCGGACGCGCAGGCTCAGTGGCCATGGCTCACAGGCCCAGCCGTTCCATGGCATGTGGGATCTTCCCGGACTGGGGCACGAACCCATGTCCCCTGCATTGGCAGGCGGACTCTCAACCGCTGCGCCACCAGGGAAGCCCCCCTGTTAGATTTTTTAATGTTTATCTTTCTATATATTTCTGGAATAAAATTTGGCCACGCCAAGTAATAATTATAATAACTGTGGTGAATTTGTATTGGGTCATCATTCTTAGAGAAGCTAGAACTGTATCTAACAGATGAATTTTTTTTAAAAATTTATTTATTTTTGGCTGCATTGGGTCTTTGTTGCTGTGCACGGGCTTTCTCTAGTTGCGGCAAACGGGGGCTGCTCTTCGTTGTGGAGCATGGGCTTCTCGTTGGGGTGGCTTCTCTTGTTGTGGAGCACGGGCTCTAGGTGTGCTGGCTCAGTAGTTGTGGCACATGGGCTTAGTTGCTCTGTGGCATGTGGGATCTCCCCGGACCAGGGATCGAACCCATGTCCCCTGCATTGGCACGTGGATTCTTATCCACTGCACCACCAGGGAAGTCCCCTCCCAGATGAATTTATGTGAGGTTTGGCAGGCAGAAGTGAAGCAGCTCTGAAGGATACCAGGCATGGAGTAGCAGCTTGACACACAGCTTCTCTGGGTCTTAAGTCAGGCATGAGTTCAGCTCCATGGAGACTGGTACCATTTTGTTCTGAAGGTTATATGCACATCACTGAATTTAGAAGCAGTGAGAGATAACATAGGATTCAATTTGTCCTCATTGGTTTCAGTTTGTGCTTAGGGGTCTCAGTTTGCTCTTCAGTCCTTCACACCAGTTCATGACTATAAGATATGCTGACCTATAGCCATTTTAGCCTCACCTCCAGAAACAGAGGCAAAGTGTTCCAAAGGCCTCTTTATCAGCTCCCACAGTTATGTAAACTCTAATCCCTGTAATTGCTCTCTTATACCGGGCTTCCCTGGTGGCACAGTGGTTAAGAGTCCGCCTGCTAATGCAGGGGACACGTGTTCGAGCCCTGGTCCAGGAAGATCCCACGTGCCACAGAGCAACTAAGCCCATGAGCCACAACTACTGAGCCTGTGCTCTAGAGCCTGAGAGCCACAACTACTGAGCCCGCGTACCATGACCACTGAAGCCCATGCTCTGCAACAAGAGGGGCCACTGCAATGAGAGGCCTGTGCACTGCAACGAAAAGTAGACCCCCTCACCACAACTAGAGAAAGCCCGTGCGCAGCAACGAAGGCCCAACACAGCCAAAAATAAATCCCCCCCCAAAAAAATCTCTTATACCGTATCAATCATAGTAGTTCTGCTTTCCTAACCGCTTTCCTAACCAAACTGTAGCTGATACAAAAATAGTCTTCATGGATCCATAACAAAGTACAAACTCCTTTGCATGGCATATATGACCTTCAAGTCGGCCTCAATCAGTGCTTTGACCCACCTTCCCTCATAACTATGTTGCCATCATGTGAACAAACTTGCTGCTAACCACATATGGTGTACTGTTTTAGCTTTTGTTTCTTCCAGTTTTACTGAGATATAATTGACATAGAGCACTGTATAAGTTTAAGGTGTACAGCATAATGATTTGACTTAACATACATCTTGAAATGATTATCACAGGAAGTTTAATAAACAGAAAAGAAAAAGAAGTATTTTTTTACCTGTGATGAGAACTCTTAGGATTTACTCTAACAACTTTCATATATATCATACAGCAGTGTTAATTATATCAATCATGTTGTATATTACATCCTTAGTATTTATTTTATAACTGGAAGTTCGTATCTTTTGACCACCTTCATTCAATTCCTCCTCCCTCCACTTCCAACCTCTGGTAACTGCAAATCTGGTCTCTTTTTCTATGAGTTTGTTTTTCTTTTTAAGTATAATTGACCTACAACACTATGTTAGTTCCTGGTGCACAACATAGTGATAACGATATTTCTATACATTACAAAATGATCACTTGTTTTAGCTTTTCTACCTCTACCTAGAATGACTCTCTCCCCATTCCAGAAGAACCAGCTAAAAAGTTGCTTCCTCTGTGACATCCCCCTCATCTGTCACATAGATTTAATCTTTCTCTTGTTCCCATGGCACTTAAATTTTTTAAATGAAAGTTTTAATTGAAGGATAACATATACAAAGAAAAATAAACAAATCTTAGTTATGCATTTCAGTAGTTACACAAAGTGAACATACCCCTGTACCCCTGTGAAAAGCACCTAACTCAAGAAATAGAACAATACTAGAACCTCAAAGTTCCCTCTTCCCATTTGCAGACACTTTACCTCGAGCCTGAATTTGAACATACGTTGGTTTTGCCTGTTTGAAACTTATGTAGACAGAATCATACAATATGGTCTCTTTTGAATCTAGATTCTTTTCCCTTGCGCCTCTGAGATTCACAGAAGATGCTGAACAGAGGTAGTTCATTTGCTCTCATTGCTCTTCAGTAGTCCATATTTACCTATTCCACTGTTGATGGTCGCTGAGTTGCTTCCAGGTTTGGGCTGTTAGCAAACAGTGCTATTATGAACACTTTTGTAGTTGACTTTTGGTACACATAATATAGTGTTTTTTATATCTTTCAGTTTTAACACTTCTGCATTGCGGTGTAATTATTACATTACATACCTGTTTCCCACACTAGACTGAGTTCCCTGAAAGGTTTTGTAACTTCAGTGTCAATTACATTACATGAGACATAGCAGGACTTTTATAATGTTTGTAAAGGAAGGAGCATCTAAAAGAATCCTTTTTATTTTAATATTTATTCCTTTATGTTTCTTAAAACCCTTAAATGTACTATTTTACCTTTCTTGTGGTCATGTGTAAGAAGCGGACCCATTCTTAATTAAAATATCTGTAGAGGGCTTCCCTGGTGGCGCAGTGGTTAAGAATCCGCCTGCCAATGCAGGGGACATGGGTTTGAGCCCTGGTCCGGGAAGATCCCACATGCCACGGAGCAACTAAGCCCGTGCACCACAACTACTCAGCCTGTGCTCTAGAGCCCACGAGCCACAACTACTGAAGCCCGTGTGCCACAACTACTGAAGCCCGCGTGCCTAGAGCCTGTTCTCTGCAACAAGAGAAGCCACCACAATGAGAAGCCTGCGCCCCGCAACAAAGAGTAGCCCCTGCTCACTTCAACTAGAGAAAGCCCGAGTGCACCAGCGAAGACCCAATGCAGCCAAAAATTAAATTAATGAATAAATAAATAAATTTATATAAAAAATATCTATAGAAATACATGATCAAGAATGCTTTATTTACTGCAGTGATCATTTCATAATGTATGCAAATATCAAATCATTATGTTGTACACCTGAAACTAATATATTGTTATATGTCGATATATCTCAATTTAAAATAAATGCTTCATATTAGGCACTGTACTGAAAGTACTAAAAGGCATTAGTGTTCCATGAGATATATTTTAGGTAGAATTACAGGATTACATAATTGGAAGGCACCTTAGGAACTGATTCAATCCATCATATTCATCATTACATTTCAGTAGGAAGTACCACATCTAAACCAGCACAGCTACAAGAAGGAGCTACTTTTAAAATACCTTTACCTGAATAACCTCAATTTCTTTTCTCCTTATGCTATTCTCCTTGATTGGAAATTCATAGTACCAGCAAATGGAAATACAACAGAAGTCACTGGCAGAAAAATTCTTATTCATCATAACTTAAAGACCAATGTACTGTAAATTCGCTTATTACATAAGCTTAATGAACAGTTGCTAAAATGAAGTCCTAGATACGAAATGAATACCCAAGCCCTCTTATAAGTATGCACGACTGACTGGAACTGAAAAGATATATAATAAAAGAGCAAGGAAAGAGTAGAGGAATCAGTAGATATTAAACACATAAAATCTCCCTAGTTGGACACTGTTAGTTTCTTACACTCCGCTGTCCTGGAAAAAATCCAAGATATAAAGCAAGATTTTTTTGCATTGACTGACTCCTGGCTCTGTCTATTTACTCCTGTACTTACTGCTACTTGACCCTGGGCAAATGAGTTAATATGGTTCAATTTCCTCATTGACAAACACCCTACAGCGTTTTTGGAATACACATTATGTGCTTGGCAAGTATCAGGCACTCAGTAAGCCGTAGTTTTTATTACCTGACGGTAATCTAACAGCACACGATCTCAAAGTTAGTAAGCATCAGAAGCAAGAAACAAGACCCCAGCTCTCCCACTCCAGTCCAGCCCCACCTGGATACCTCTGAAAGGACCACTGAGCGTCTATCCCTTTGGCTGGAAGCGGATGTGGTGTTTTGAAGTAGCACAAAGTGCGACGCAGCAGGAAGGCGGGACTTCCGTCGCAACGGCTCCAGCATCTGCGGGACAGAGAAAACGAACCGGAACAGGTGGGAGGAACGCCCGCCGCCAGAGGGAGGTGTCCGGAAGCGCCCGGAGCAGGGACTACATTTCCCACAAGCCCGCGGGGCAGGGCGAGGGGCGGGCGTCGGGAACCCTACCGGACAGGCCTTGCCCGGCAATACTAAGGTAAATGCCGGCACTGCGGCTCCAAGGGAAGAGTAACTTAGAGTCTGCGCCTAGATTTGGACTAGTCACCCTCCTAACCCCTCCCGAACTGACAAAGGGACCTGGCGACTTTGGGATTTCCGGGCAGCAGGACTCCACCCCCAGAACCTATAGCAGTACCCCCGCCTTGGGCCTGGGGGCGCTTCCTAGATGCCTGAGGACGCGGGGCGATGTGCTAGAAAGGTGAAGGCCCAGGGTACCTCTTTCTAGGGTTGATGATCCGTACTGGTCCCTCGTTCGCCCCTCCCCCACGCCCTGTCGCCCATTAGCTCGGGCTGGAGCTGTACGGAGCCCGGATCCCTGGGGATCGAAGTCGGGGTTGGTGCAAGGGAAGGTGCTCTCCCTCCCCCCGCCCAGTCTAAGCAGCGGGCAACCTCCCCTCTCCTTTGGTTGTTGCTCGGACGTCCTTGTCTCGGGGCGGCTAAAGCTGTCAAAGACCTGCGAGCCAAGCACTGCTAAGCACCTCCATCCAGCATCCCTAATCCTTTCATCTACCCTTTCGGGTGTTAGGAAGATTGCCGCTGGAGAGGCTAAGTAACTTGCCCTAGGTCGCAGAACTTAAATGGCAGAATTTAAGGTTCGCACCAGGTCTCTCTGGATCTAAAGCTCTTTGCTTAAGTCCCATCACCTTTCTCAAACCTTAACCTAAGAGAGGACAGGCGCTGGGGACCACAGTCATTTTTTTGCCCAGCGGTGCCTACACGCGCTGCAACCCCGCCTCTGCTGCCCTGGCGCCGACACATCGGTCGGGCCTGTTCAAACAACGAGACCGGGGCCCTCCGCCGATCCATCTCGCTGCTCTTCTTTTCCGCTTTCTCCGGCCCTTTTCCAGGGACAGACAGACGGCGCGCGTCATCGCCAAGGCTGCTGGGCGGGTGGGTGGAGTTTGCTGCGCGGCGACGGTGGCGGTAGAGAGTCGGTCCCCCCAAGACTCTGGGGCGGGGCTGCGGGGAGGGCGCGGACGGACAGACGGACTTCGCCGGGATGGGGGGTGTGGCCGCTCCGCCAGGGTCGTGCGGGTGGGTCAGCGGCACAGCGACCACCAGTGCCCGGGGCCCCTCCGCCTTCTGCTAGAGATGCTCTTCCTCTCGGTGAGTTGTTTTTCTGTCTGGGCGGCCCGGCCTCCCCAGCCTAGGTCACGCCCCGGGGAGGAGGAAGGAGCCGGGCCATCTCAGACTGTGTGGCCTGGATAGGGCAGGGCCACGGGGAACTGACCAGCTGCGCTCCGGGTCCTCCTCCCTTTGGGCATGTTGATCCGCGGCTGCGCTCCATGTTCCAGTTTCATGCAGGCTCCTGGGAAAGGTGGTGCTGCTGCTGCTGCCTGATTCCAGCCGACAGACCTTGGGACCGGGGCCGGCGCTGGAGGCTGGAGATGGCGGACACGAGATCCGTGCATGAAACCCGGTTTGAGGCGGCGGTGAAGGTGATCCAGAGTTTGCCGAAAAATGGTACGTGCATGCCCGGCTGGACAAGCCTTCTGCAGAGGCTTGAGGCCCCAGTTTCTGAATCTCACCTCCTTTAGCCTTCTTTCTGCTTCTAGTCTTGCTTATTTAACCTACTTCTTTTTTTGCGTTGAAAAGGCATGTAATTGAAGGGGAGGTGTCGGATGGGAATTAATTGCCTGCTGATCTTTCAAGCCTGAGACAAATATATTATCCAGATTTTAAGCAGTTTATATTGTTGTCGAAAAGTCCCTTAATGACTGCGGATTTGGGTATGTTTTTTAAAAATCTGGGATGGGGATGCCTAGGGCCGCATACTCATAAAGTCTACTTTTTGAAAACTTTTGATATGAAGGGAAAGAAAGGAAAGAACAACTATATTCATTTGTAAAACGATTTCTCTTATTTTAAAAGTACATATATATTTACTACTTAAAAAAAAAAAAAACCTGTTCTATGGTCCTAGTGTTCTCTTTTTCATACTCGTATGGGACCTTTGCACCTTGGATGAAAAGTCATTGGAGCTGTTCTTTCATATTTCGCCTGTCGTTTCTCTGGCTTCTGTCAAGATTTTTCTCTTTATCGTTGGTTTTGAGCAGTTTGATTATGATCTGTCTTGGTATGGTTTTCTTCATATTAATGCTGTTTGGGGTTTTGCAGAGCTTTTTGAATTTGTAATTTTATGTCTTTGACAAATGCTGGGAAGTTTAAGGCCGTTATTCAAATATTTTTTCGGTGGAGAGGCTTGGAAAGGGGGAATTTGACTTTTCACTTCATATCTTTCTGCAATAAACGTGTATTTTTCCACAATAAATGTGTAATTTTTTAATGATACTTTTAACTACTATCATTGTGCCAGAGTGTAAAACTAACTGAATATAACACTAATATACTACTATAGTATTTAATGTCATGTTCCCTATTTTCATTAATTATCATTTGGCTAAGTAATGAATGTTCAATACTATTAACAAACATTCATTAAGTGCAGATACAAAAGGTTTTGAAAACAAATATACACAAAATAGCTTTCCTTTTGTAATCTCAAACACCAAATTGGAGGAGGACATATGAGGGATTGAAAGAAGAGTGAATGAACAAAATATAGAGAAATAACATAGGAACTTATTTAGGTATTGATTTTTTAAATGTCTGATGAAGAGAGTTTACAGGAAGGCATGATTCTAAGAGTTTTGTTTAAATGGTACCTTCATCCTTACTTCTAAACCACACGTTTTTATATTTTTTGAAAATTGATAGAGCTAGACTTGATGATAGTTTGCTATCTTTGCTGACACCATATATCACTCATTAGGAAACCCATATAAGTGTAAATACAGTTTGTGTTTATATAACATTTAAGAAGGTATTGCCAAGTTAAGAACCTCTGCCAAAGGGCAGCTGGGTGGGGCAATGTTCAGTACTGTACTATTATCTCCTGAAACTAAACTGATAATAATTGAAGCAGAAGTATTGTTATAATGAATCATTAAATAGTTTTATAGTAAAACTTTTAAGTTTTGTCATCTGTCCTGGATTATTTTGCAGATATTCTTATAGTTTTTATGTTGCTTGTTGCTTAATCTTTATCTATGGCATAAAGTTATAATGAATCCTATAGCACCTATGTTTGGTATGCCCTTGACCTTTAGAAATTTATTTTCCTATATTATGTTTTAAACACATACATATCAAATGTATTGGGTTGGCCAAAAAGTTTGTTCGGGTTTTTCGGTAAGATGTTGTGTGTGAGCACCTTGAGGATAGAGACTATACTTTATCTAGTGTCTTATACACAGAATATATTCAATATATGTTATTAGTTTTTGCTCTAACCTAATGTATATGTTACTCACCTTAACCAATAAACTTTTAAATCTCAGTTGATTGACTTACTGAAGATATTATGAGATGAGGCTTTTGATGTTTTAAATTTAGGTTTGTGTCATTTAAGTAGGTAACCATTTTTTTAAAAATAGGTAACCATTTTTAACTATAGTTTCTCCATTTTTTTCCCCTCTGCTATATAAAGACTATATCATTGAAACACTGTATCTAATGGATACTCCTAAATGAGCATATATTGTGTAGCTAATTTATTATTGTGATTTTGGAATTAATTATTCACTCCTGGCCAAACCTGAAACACCAGCTCTCAGCTTGTCTGTGTTGTAATTTTTACAATGTTTATAAACTACTAGCTTTTGATTACTACATGTTATCAGATTATTATGCAAGCTGTGAAGTTTTAAAAACATCTTTTTACGGTTTTAATTTTTGTTTTTATAATAAATTTTGGAACAAAAGTAATGCACAATAAATGTAAATTTTTTAAAAATGCAAATAAGCAAAATAGAAACTAGAAGTAATCTATATGGCTATGACAGCGATATCTATCCTCTTTTAACATTTTGACATGTTTCCTTCTACTCTGCTTTTTAAGTATATAAGTACTTATTTTGTAAAAATGGATTGTGCTGGATATGCTGTTTTAAACTGTTTAACTCATTTTATAGTAGATCTTGAAACTTTTCTCATGCTATTTTTTATATTTTTCTACAGTAAAAATTTTAAGGGCGGTAGTTATAAATAATCCCATAATTTATGTATATCTTAATTATTTAGCCAGTTAGTTATTATAAAACATTTATATTCCAATTTTTCACTCTCATGAAGAGTACTGCAACTTATAGCACTTGTTCAAACAATTTGAAAACTTTAAACATAAAAAAGTTTATTGATAAGCTAGAAACATGTGAAGACTGATCCTCCAAAAACTGGCAGGTCCAAAACTATGGAGGTAGGAAGTGAGAAATCTATTTTATCTTGGATTAATTCTTTTTCTACCACAGTACACACTGGTTGGCTTTAGCCAAAGTTCCTAATCCCCTGAGAAATCGGAAATTTGGCCAAGAGAAGTTGAATTTCTTACTGTTGCAGTTTTATTAAGTAGAGTATACATTTAACTTTCATTTGTGCTATAGTCAGTGTGGTTTGTCACAATTTTTTAATAGAAATACCTTATTACAGTTGCATGATAGTTATTCTATATTTTAATTTATTTTTTAAAATGACATTTGCCAGTTATTTTGGTTACATCTACAACATGTTTATTCTTTTATTCTCTTATTTATTGAACTATGTTAGGCGTTGTTATTAAAGTGTAAAATCTCAGAGTTTTTTCAAATCAAAGAAATAAACTGAGCCATAACTTTTGTTTCTGTAAAATAAGAATAAATTATCTGAACTATTAATGAAATATTAAAAAATCACTGTTAGTAAGCTAAGCATTAGCTCATCAATTGTGTTCTCCAAGTGATCTTACTTAATGTATGTTTCCAATAGGTTCATTCCAGCCAACAAATGAAATGATGCTCAAGTTCTATAGCTTTTATAAGCAGGCAACTGAAGGACCCTGTAAACTATCAAGGCCTGGATTCTGGGATCCTATTGGAAGATATAAATGGTAATTTTATGTAGAGAGCTATGAAAGAATTTTGAGTTTAATGACATAATTATCATATGACTGTTACTGATGTGGTTATGGATTATTCTGTGCACAAAGTATTCTAGGTACTGGATACATTTTTATCCTCTGTGTGCTCTTTTTTTTTTTTTTTTTAAAACAAGGGGTTTTTTAAAAAATAAATTTATTTATTTTTGGCTGCGTTGGGTCTTCATTGCTACATGCGGGCTTTCTCTAGTTGCAATGAGTGGGGTCTACTCTTTGTTGCGGTGTGCGGGCTTCTCAATGCGGTGGTTTCTCTTGTTGCGGACCGTGGGCTGTAGGCGCGTGGGCTTCAGTAGTTGTGGCACGCGGGCTCAGTAGTTGTGGCACACGGGCTTAGTTGCTCCATGACATGTGGGATCTTCCTGGACCAGGGCTTGAACCTGTGTCCCTTGCATTGGCAGGTGGATTCTTAACCACTGCGCCACCAGGGAAGCCCCCTCTGTGTGCTCTTAACACAATTTCACACAAATAGGAAGGTCTTGGGGAAGAAAAGAAGACAATAAAACCAAAAGAGGTAGATTTATCAAAGATATAAAAGCATTTTCAATTAGTGTTTCCTTTTATGGAGTTTGTTCTTTTTATTATGCCAAGAATAAGTCCCAAACTATATTAAAGAAACAACAGACTCTTCTGCCTCTTTTACCTGCCAAGAAGAAGAGTGACCTCTTGCTTGTCAGGTGACCTTGTTTGCTTTGAGCCATTGAGATAATAAATAACTAGGAGCATGACTCAGGTTCTGCCTTACTTTTTCTCTAAGCTGTCACTCCTGTCCCACTGTACTTGAATAGAAATTTCATTTTTAATATATTTAATAGAATCACAGAATACCTCTGCCATGTTTCCAGTTGACTTAACATTTGATGTTCTTAAACACTATTGAAGAGGTGACAAATGTCTAACAGGATGTCTGATGTCTAACATGACCATACGTCATGTATGTCAGGAACAGAGTGTGCTAATTGGCAGAGTAAGTCTTTAAGAGCCACATGTTTTGATGGCTAAGTTTCTTCACCCTGCATTGGAAGTCCTTAAACTCCTTTGGGTATTTCTTTCTTTTTTTTTTTTTAACATCTTTATTGGAGAATAATTGCTTTACAATGGTATGTTTGTTTCTGCTGTATAACAAAGTGAATCAGCTATACATACACATACATCCCCATATTGCCTCCCTCTTGTGTCTCCCTCCCACCCTATCCCACCCCTCTACGTGGTCACAAAGCACCGAGCTGATCTCCCTTTGCTATGTGGCTGCTTCCCACTAGCTATTTTACATTTGGTAGTATATATAAGTCCATGCCACTCTCTCACTTTGTCCCAGCTTACCCTTCCCCCTCCCCGTGTCCTCAAGTCCATTCTCTATGTCTGCATCTTTATTCCTGTCCTGCCCCTAAGTTCTTCAGAACCTTTTTTTTTTTTTTTTTTAGATTCCATATATATGTGTTAGCATTTGGTATTTATTTTTCTCTTTCTGACTTACTTCACTCTGTTTGACAGTCTCTAGGTCCATCCACCTCACTACAAATAACTCAATTTCGTTTCTTTTTATGGCTGAGTAATATTCCATTGTATATATGTGTCACATATTTATCCATTCATCTGTCGATGGACACTTAGGTTGTTTCCGTGTCCTGGCTATTGTAAATAGAACTGCAATGAACATTGTGGTACATGACTCTTTTTGAATTATGGTTTTCTCAGGGTATATGCCCAGTAGTGGGATTGCTGGGTCGTATGGTAGTTCTATTTGTAGTTTTTTAAGGAACCTCCATACTGTTCTCCATAGTGGCTGTATCAATTTACATTCCCACCAACAATGCAAGAGGGTTCCCTTTTCTCCACACCCTCTCCAGCATTTATTGTCTATAGATTTTTTGATGATGGCCATTCTGACTGGTGTGAGGTGATACCTCATCTTTGAGGATTTCTTAGTCCTGTACTTTCCTCTAAGGTCTGTATGACTAGTCATATTAGGTTAAATGTAAGAGCAATATGTTATTTAAGCTGTTTGAAGAAAACTTATTTATTTACTTAATGATTTTCCTCAGAATTGACCTTTGGTGGAGTTAAACTGCTTCTGAAAAATATCTCTAAAATGAGAGGTTTTCTTTTTAGGCAAAAATTTCAAAGGGCTCTTCTCATTATTTGAGGCTTTAAAATTTTCCTGCCCCTCACATTTTCATTTTTTTTCTAGAGGTAAGAAACCTTTTCCATTTTTCAAGTGTCAGACTCTTATTTTTTAATATAAATTTATTTTTATTTATTTATTACTTTTGGCTGCCTTGGGTCTTCGTTGCTGCGCGTGGGCTTTCTCTAGTTGCGGCGAGCGGGGGCTGCTCCTCATTGCGGTGCACGGGCTTCTCATTGCAGTCGCTTCTCTTGCTGTGGAACATGGGCTCTAGGCGCGTGGGCTGTAGAATGCAGGCATGGGCTTCCCTGGTGGCGCAGTGGTTAAGAATCTGCCTGCCCATACAGGAGACACGGGTTTGAGCCCTGGTCCGGGAAGATCCCACATGCTGCGGAGCAACTAATTCTGTGCGCCACAACTACTGAGCCTGTGCTCTAGAGCCCGTGAGCCACAACTACTGAGCCCGTGAGCCACAACTGCTGAAGCCCAGGCGCCTAGAGCCCGTGCTCCACAACAAGCCACCACAATGAGAAGCCTGTGCACTGCAACGAAGAGTAGTCCCTGGTCGCCACAACTAGAGAAAGCCCACGTGCAGCAACAAAGACCCAATGCAGCCAAAAATAAAATTAAATAAATAAATTATTTAAAAAAATTAACCAAAACTTCTGTTCATTTGAAACATGACTGTGACAGTTCATGTAGTTTCTAAAATGTTCATTTTTGTCACTGTTATTTATAATGATATAAAGACTTTTAAAGAGTTCTTAGCCAATAATTATGAACAGTCTATGGTCTGTATAATCTATATAGAGATTATAGAGACTATATAATGTAGTTCCTATAATCTATGGTCTATAGATAGGTTTTATACTAATTAGTTTTAGCTACTATATAATTTGCCATTTTATTCACTGTGATATTTTTCTTCAAGGTGGTGCATTTAAAGAGATCCTTCGGAAACATTAATATAGCTTTAAGTAAAGCCTGTTTTAAATTAATGATCCTATAGCAATAACTATAAATTGTATTCTGAGCAATTGAAATCAGGTGTCTTTCTGTAGTTAATTGGATATTTTTATTTCTAGGGATGCTTGGAGTTCATTGGGTGATATGACCAAAGAGGAAGCCATGATTGCATACGTTGAAGAAATGAAAAAGGTAGGGAAAATAATTCACAATAGAAAATAAAACTACTTAGAGCAGTTTTTTTTTTTAAATATTTATTTATTTATTTATTTTGGCTGTGCCGGGTCTTAGCTGTTGCCCACGGGATCTTCGTTGAGGCATGTGGGCTCTTTAGTTGCGGCATGAATGTGGGATTTAGTTCCCCGACAAGGGATCGTACCTGGGCCCCCTGCACTGGGAGCACAGAGTCCTACCCATTGGACCACCAGGGAGGTCCCTATTTAGAGCAGCTTTGATTTAGTTTTGTTATCAAGCAAATTAGCTGCTTTGTTTTTAGGAACAAAGAGATTGTAATGTGTTAGAATATAGAATCTAGATTATTGAGTTTATCAGGGCTTTATCTCTCATCAAAGTTCATCTTAAGGTAAATGTTTTTTCCTTCAGATGTGTCACATTGTGGGGACATGCTCTTTTCTTTTCTTTTCTTAAATAAATTTATTTATTTTATTTTATTTATTTTTGGCTGCGTTGGGTCTTTGTTGCTGCACGCGGGCCTTCTCAAGTTGCGGCGAGTGGCTACTCTTTGTTGTGGTGCGCGGGCTTCTCATTGCAATGGCTTCTTGTCGTGGAGCATGGGCTCTAGGCACGTGGGCTTCTGTAGTTGTGGCACACGGGCTCAGTAGTTGTGGCTTGTGGGCTGCGCAGGCTCAGTAGTTGTGGCATACGGGCTTAGGTGCTCCGTGGCATGTGGGAATCTTCCTGGACCAGGGATCGAACCTGTGTCCCCTGCATTGGAAGGCGGATTCTTAACCACTGTGCCACCAGAGAAGTCCCGTGTTTTCATTTTTTCATCTTTCTTATCTTTCTCTATCGTTGACTTCTGCAGAAAGTATATAGATAGGAATCTTTTCAAATACTGATTTCCCTTACTCAGGAGTGTGGGACTTAACTGGGCTGTCTTGAAAACATTTCTGTTTTCAAACTTTTTATGAGAAATAGGTAACAAGACTGCCCAACAGTGTTCTCATACAAGTGTTGACTCATAAGTTGAGACGTTTCTATCACTGGATTTATCAGTAACAAGCATTTTTCTGTGAATGTAAAAATCCTTCAGAAGCAGAATAAGACAAGGATGCTTTTAGTTTCTCTGGTAACTAGTAAAGAGGGCATTCTTTATTAACTAGCTCTTCAAGGAGCAAATTAATGAAGAAATCATGGATTTTTAAAGATGATTTTACTGCCTTTTTATAAAGGAACATTTGTATTGATATGTTGGTAATGGATCAGAAGTTGTGAGATCTAGATCTGTATAATAATCTTAAATAATCTTTGAACATAGAGAAAATATGTAAAAAAGGATTGTTTTTTTGCCAGATGCTTTGATAGTATTAATCTCTGTAGTAATTTTTATTTGGTAGATTCAGAGTAATTTGTTTTGTTTTAATGTCTTCTGCATTGCTCAAAGTTGTGCACTTCGTTACAGTTTCACAATTTTTATTTGGTGGACTTTGTCTTTCTATAAAAGAGGTCAGAGCTTAGTTCTTTTGGCTGTTAAGTATATCAGTAGCAGAACAAAGGAGTCTTTCAAAAGCAGAGAGAGAACGATAATGTACAGCTTTGGTTTGATAACATTCTTTTTTCTTTAAATATTGTTATAATCTTTCCTCATTCCCTCCATTTTAACTATTTAGTGGTAATTACTTTTAATTATATGTTGTAGATTGATACAAAAAAGACGTGTGTATATATATATCCTATTATTTAAAAAAAGAAAGAAAACCAATAATGGTATCATATTAAACATACTGTGCAGCTACTAGCTTTTTGCCTGTAAAAAAAAATTATAGATATTTTTTCAGTCAGCACACACAGAACTAATCATAGTCTTTTTAATATCTGCAAAATATTCCATATATAGAAATACTTTATTTTGTCAGTCATCAGTTGATGGTTCTTTATTTGAATACTTTTTCACCTAATTTACCTTGCTCTTTAAACTTGATGATTCTAAATTGGCCCGTAGTTATGAAGGTGTCTGAAAGTGGTTGCCATTTCCTACTTTACTTAACACCCTTTTAAAAACACTACCTTGGTGTTAAAGAACACACAATAATTTTACTCTAACCCCACAATTTTCTATTTTATTTTACATTAGGGCCTTTAGTGCTTAATGCACAATCTATAGCTTATTGTATAAAATTTTACACGAAGCTTATGTAAAATAGTTTTGAAAATGAGAACGCTTTTAAATCTTTACTTGAAATTTTCCTAGGGTGGTATAGACATCAATATGTAATTAACATAGATACTTTCAGGAGTCCGTAAAAGCACTTCAAATCTCAAAGTTATCGGTAAGTAAATTATAAATATATTATTTGGTGCTAGTGTGGATCACATTAATAGTTGGTTTTCACAGGATTTGTTTCTTTTGATTACAGATTCTTGAAACTATGCCAATGACTGAAAAAGTTGAAGAATTGCTACATGTCATTGGTCCGTTTTATGAAATTATAGAAGACAAAAAGAGTGGCAGAAGTTCTGATTTAACCTCAGGTTGGACTCTTTTACCTAGTTTTTCGTTCAGCAGCTGATATATTATGCATGCATTAATATTTATATTATATGTCTAATTTTTTTTTTTTACTTTCACATGCCAGTCCGAGTGGAGAAAATCTCTAAATACTTAGAAGGTAGGAATAATGAAATCCATGTGAAACTTTGGTTTAAAATTTATATGCCAAAAGAACTCTGCACAAATTTATATAACTTATGGGCTTTTCACTCAAGAGTTTTCTTTCAAGCAAATACATTGCACCAACTTCCAAAATATTATAAACCCTAATTTTTTTTTTCAGAGTTTAAAAAAAAAATTTATTTTATATTGGAGCATAGTTGATTACAATGTTGTGTTAGTTTCAGTGTACAGCGAAGTGATTCAGTTATACATATACATGTATCTATTCTTTTTCAAATTATTTTCCCATTTAGGTTATTACAGAATATTGAGCAGAGTTCCCTGTGCTATTCAGTAGGTGATTGTTGGTATAAACCATAATTTTTACCCTTAGGTTATTAAAACATGACAGACAGTTCATTTGTATACAAAATTATAACAGAATTCATGGTTTTATTTTTATGATTCATATCTCATATTTTCTATTTTGATTTATTAATTATATTAGCTATTATATTGCTATGGCTGAAATGACTTGCTAGCTAATTTTAAGTGAATATGTTTATAGTATGGTTTAACTCTAGTGTAGCTAGCTAAAACAAGACGTCAGTGAATTCACCTCACTTGGTCTTTTTTTTTAGAGTTCTGTTTTCATGTTCTCAGTAACGAATTGAAAGTCTTATCTTTTTACGTACTAGCAGGAGCTGAATAATCTGCAGATTTGCTGGTATTAACCGTAAACATTTGCTCTTTAAATTGTTTTAGAAAATAGAGTGAAATGAGCTCCTAAGAGTCATTCTAAATGACAATTGTATATGTTTTAAATAAAAATCAGCCTTCCCATCCTTTTTTTTTTCCTGGCATTCCATTCACAAGGCATCTTTTACTAATTGATCAAAATATTAATCTTCCTGTTCTGTCATAAGGCCTGCAGTTTGTGTCCGCCACAGTAACTGATGGTGACTTTTACTGGGCATAACTCTGTACCACACCCTCTGTTTCTGATTTGTCTACCTAGAGGGGTCAAATATTAACAAATAATCTTCTTTATAATTCATAATTTTTCAAGTCAGAAAAAAAATTAAATGTTTTCTGTTTGTGAAGTGTGTTATTAGGATGCAGAGGGGAATAAATCAGGACCTGCTTTGGTTGTGTCCAGCCGACTGCCAGAGGCAAATGTTGAAACAACTATAGCTATAAAAACAAGGAAGAGTGAAAAATGATAATAAAGGCTCAGATCCATAATCCCTTAGCTATAATTTAAGAGTTCAAAAGGCTTGATAAAGCTTTTTTGATAACCCGTTTGAGAGCAAAACCTGTCCTAACATTAGCAGGAGGAGCAAACCTTGACCTTAAATGACATGAGGCTATTTTAAGTTTTTATCCTATTTTGTACGGCTATTATATTTTGCTACAAATATCTTAATTTTTTTTTTTTTTTTAGTGAGAGCCACCTTAGACTCTGTTGAAGGTGTCATATACTATACATTATGTATAGTATATGACCTTTGCAAAATTAGAAAACTCTGGATTTCAAATTGTATCTAGATCCAAGAGTTGTAAGAGATGCAGACCTATACCATAATTAATTTAACCTGTACCACTCTAATGGAATTTAGATTGTTTCCTCTTCTGATCTTCAAAAGATGCTGCTGAAAGTAACCATGTACAAATGTCACTTTACATATGTGGAAGCATATCTGTAAGAAATTATATTAGAAATATAATTGTTGGATCAAAGGATGTGGGCGTTAGATAAGTGTTTCCAATTTTGTAAGATATTGCCAAGTTGCAAGACAGTTTGCAATCTTGAGTTTGTTTCTTAAATAAAGAATCACGTTAAAAGTAGCCGTTTAGGCCCAGTAGAACAGATTATCTATGTCACATGGGCTTTTTCAGAATATATATACATAGTAAGTTTTGAAATCAGGAAGTGTAAGCTCTCCAACTTTGTTCTTTTTCAACATTGTTTTGACTATACTTTTTTTTTTTCTGGCCGTGCCACACGGCTTGTGGGATCTTAATTCCCTGATCAGGAATCGAACCCATGCCCCCTGCAGTGGAAGTGCAGAGCCCTAACCACTGGACCACCAGGGAATTCCCATTTTTGACCATTCTTGATTCCTTGCATGTCCCTATGAACTTCAGAATCAGCTTGTCAGTGTTTGCAAAAATGGCCAGCTGGAATTTTGTCAGGGATTGCAATGAATCATAGATCACTTTTGGAAGTATTGTCATCTCAACAATATTGTCTTCTAATCCATTTACTTAAATGTTCTTTCATTTCTTTCAATTGCTAGTTATTTTATTCTTTTGCTGCTATTGTAAATTAAATTTTCTAATTTCATTTTTCGATTGTTTGCTGGTAGCTTGTAGAAATACAATTAATTTTTCTATATTGATCTTGTATCTTGCAACCTTGCTTGACCATTTATTAGTTCTAATAGTTTTTTTGTAGATTACTTAGGATTTCCTATGTATAAGAGCATGTCATCTGCAGAGATCATTTTACTTCTTCCTTGTCAGTCTGGATGCCTTTTATTTATTTTTCTTGCCTGATTGCCCTAACTAGAACTTCCAGTACAGTATTAAATAGAGATGACAAAAGCAGACATCTTTGTCCTTTTTTTAAAAAATTAATTTATTTTATTTTTGGCTGCGTTGGGTCTTTGTTGCTGTGTGCAGGCTTTCTCTAGCTGTGGCGAGCGGGGGCTGCTCTTCATTGAGGTGCGCGGGCTTCTTATTGCGGTGGCTTCTCTTGCTGCAGAGCTTGGGCTCTAGGCATACGGGCTTCAGTAGTTGTGGCACATGGGCTTAGTTACTCTGCTGCATGTGAGAGCTTCCTGGACCAGGGCTCGAACCCGTGTCCCCTGCATTGGCAGGTGGATTCTTAACCACTGCGCCACCAGGGAAGCCCAGACATCTTTGTCTTGTTCCTTATTTTAGCAACAAAACATTCAGTCTTTTAACATTAAGTATGATTCTAGTGAGTTTTCTTAGATGCCGTTTATCAGATTGAGGAAATTTTCTTGTATTCTCAATTTCTTCAGCGTTATATTCATGAAAGAGTGTTGGATTTTGTCAAGCGCTTTTTCTGCATCCGTTGTGATAATCTTGTGGCTTTTATCCTTTAGTCCATTAATATGGTGTACTACGTTGATTTTTGGATGTTGAGTAGGGCTTACTAGTAATTCTCTGTGCTTTCTGCAACTCTTGTCACAGAGCTGCTGTGATGCTGTCAAGTAGTTTTGCTGCAACCATCCATTTGATGGGGGTTTTGGGGATTCCCTGATGCTTTGTTTTGTTGAAGGTGTCTGTGGGTGGTGAGTGTTTCTGTTTTTTATTTATTTTTTTGTCAATTGTTATTATTTTTTATTTTCTGGTTGTCAGGGAAAGAGTAAGGGAGATCCAAAAGCTATGCTGCCATCATGATTCTCTAAGAGAGAATAGACCATAATGCCTATGATAGAGTTGAATTTTTACTCCTTAGTTCTACTAATTAGGGAATATAATAAGAATAAGAATATAGGCCTGACTGTTTAAGATGAATGGAGATTTTATATGTTATTTGGGATGCATGGGAGCATCCAAAATGGACTTGTATAATTGAAAATAAAGCCCAGCAGTTTATGGAGGAAGACCACTGTTTTTGGCCAAGAACCACTTAGGGTGCCTTCAGTATCTCAGAATTACGGAACTATAATTCCCAATATCACAGAATGGGGTCTAGTAACCGTCAGCACTGGCATCACATGGGAGCTTTATGGCAATCCAGAATCTTAGATTACCCCAGACTTACTGATTCAGATCCTACCTTTTAACTAGATCTCAGGTGATTCCTATCCATGTTAATGTTTGAGAAGCTTCCATGTATTTACTCTCAAGGTATGACTTTGGGTAATAGGACAATTTGCCTTTTTAAGTGATTAATCCCATTTACTAATGCTTTTTTTAAAAAAAGCTTAACTGTAAAGACATAATAATGTAAGTTGTGCACCTGAAGCCCTAAAGATAATAAAAGGATAAAAAACTTTTTAGGGGCTTCCCTCGTGGCACAGTGGTTAAGAATCCGCCTGCCAATGCAGGGCATGCAGGTTCAAGCCCTGGTCCGGGAGGATCCCACATGCCATGGAGCAGCTAAGCCCGTGCACTGCAACTACTGAGCCAGCGCTCTAGAGCCTGTGAGCCACAACTGCTGAGCCTGCAAGCCACAGCTACTGAAGCCCGTGTGCCACAACTACTGAAGCCTGTGTGCCTAGAGCCCGTGCTCTGCAACAAAGAGAAGCCACCGCAATGAGAAGCCCACACACTGCAACGAAGAGTGGCCCCCGCTCGCCACAACTAGAGAAAGCCTGCACGCAGCAACAAAGACCCAACACAGCCAAAAATAAATAAATAAATAAAGTTATATAAAAAAAAACTTTTTAATGTAGTCCAACTATAATATTGATAAGATTGCTTTTAGGGCCAAAGCTATGTATGTTTTCAGCATGCTAGCCTATAGCAACTGTCTCTTCATTTACTGTGTATTAAAGATCATCTCTTAACTTTACATTTTGATCGATGTTACCTTAAAAATAATTTATCCACTGTCTTGTTCAGAAAGGATTTAAGATAGCTTTATCATTTTGTTGTGAACTGATAACTGGAGGAATTAATGTAATGTACATATATTTACTGTCAAAGAAAATAATACTGTTCATTATATGTTAAAATTCTAACATTTTACTTCAAGATTATTTTATTAGTTATTTGTGAATGCAGTATTATTTTTAAATTACAACATGATTGTGTGTTATAGCATTACAGATTAAATGGTCATTTCATATTTTAGATCTTGGTAATGTTCTAACTTCTACACCAAATGCCAAAACTCTTAATGGTAAAGCTGAAAGCAGCGATAGTGGAGCTGAATCTGAGGAAGAAGAGGCCCAGGAAGGCTTGAAAGGAGCAGAACAAAGTGATGACGGTAATCTTTGGGTTATGAGCTAATCACTCTACATTAACTAAGGCGAAAGGCTATGGAGAGGTTTGGACTTAATTTGGCATTGTGTGCGATTAGGGCACGTGGAGGGATGTGGGCTATTGACCCTATAACCAGGTTCGTTGTGGACCAAGAGGCTCTACTACAGAGTTCAGGGACAGCCAACCTTAAGCATAGATGGATTGATGTTAATTGAAGGCAAACAAGGATAGGCCACTCCTCTAGATGTAAAGCCTGAAATGCTGCATTAGAAATGTATTCATTTAAGGTATTGTTTCCAATATAAATATGCATATGTTACCAAGGAGACAAGTTAAATTCTCAATATCTTGTCAAGAATGGCATGGATTCCAGAGAATAGAATGCAAGCAGAGATTCTGATGAAGAGGGAACATTGGAATCGTGGGGTTCTCATTAGGGGGGCCTTGTGAGTAAGAGTACCAGTGATTCTTGGGGAGACTAGTTTAGAAAGGGGAGGCAGAAAGACACTAAAACAAGCCATACAGCTTAGTTTTGCCTTCACTTTCCAGTAAAGGCTGACAAATGATACCTTCTTTGAAGGCTCTTTTTACTGGCTATGTAGACCTATATATGGCTGGGTCTCATAGAGCAATTTGCCTATGCCCGAAAGAGTGAAAAGACCTCAAGAGATTTATCTCTTAAAAGGGGTTCTAGAAGATTCACAGGGAACTGAAGCAGTTTTGAAACCAACACAGTTTGGGTGAGCTCTCAGCATATAATTAACCCCTTTTCAAGGAGCACCCCATCTCTCTGATCCACGTAGGAAGCCCTTCAAATGGATTATGATAGGCTGGGGAAATGACTACCTGATATTAGAACATAGTGTACAGAAGTTTTCCTACAGTGAATTTTTATGAATCTCTCCATTTTCACATAAAAGATAAGAAAATGATGAAGAAATCTGCAGACCATAAGAACTTGGAAATCGTTGTCACTAATGGCTATGAAAAAGACAGCTTTATTCAGGGTGTACAGAACGACATTCATGCCAGTCCTTCCCTGAATGGCAGAGGTGCTGAGACAGTAAAATCTGTAGATCAAAACTTGGAGCAAACGGAAAAAACTGCTGTCTGCGTTCACCAAGGTACTGTCACATCAAAGTTGTTTCTCTGGCTTCTTTCTTATAAATAATATATTCTTTTAATAATTTTAGGATATTTAGGAGCTGTTGAGAATTTTTAAAACCTCTATTCAGTAACATGTTAAGGTTTATTAATATTATAAGGGTTTATAGCTTTGAAAGACCAAAATAGGGCCAAGGCTTTTATATTTTTCTTGAAATATTTTTTATTGTGTTTTTATATGGTATTTTAAAATAAAATCTTTGAAATTTTTACTTTTATTACTGATGTTTCTTTTAACTCACATCTCTAATTATATGATACTTTTGTTCTCAGGTCAGCAAAATAAGGTATAGTCGTTTCATAAGTTACGGCTCTAGGAGTGAGCCTATAGTGTGTATACAGTGAATTATTGACATTGCTGTAATTCACTAGAGAAACCAAGAAATACCATTTCTTAATATAACAACCAAATGTGCACAGTTGCATCCCAAATTTAGGGTCCTAGCCAGTAGTCAGTTTTTTCTTATAAAGTTATTAGGTTTTTATAAGTTTGATCTGGACAGTGTCTTTTTATAATTCCATGATAAAATACTTTGTAATCTTTTTACGTAAAAATTACTGACTAAATTTAAAATTTTGGTAAGTTAAAAGGAAGTAAATCAAATTTATCTCCCAATATGAAATGGTAAATCAAATTTATTCTCCCAATATGAAAATAATATAGAGCAGATAAATTTTGAAAATGTAATAAATGCATTTGTCTTCAAATAGAGAATAATTATTCTACCCGGACATTTGTATATATTTAGGTGTAAATGATGATCATGTTGAAGATGTTTCAGCAATTCAGCATTTGACGAGTGATTCAGACAGTGAAGTATACTGTGATTCCATGGAGCAATTTGGACAAGAAGAGGTAAAAATGACATTTTTTAATTGGTAAATTTTCAAAGTGATATATCAGAATTCCATGCATAACTTCTGTTAATAACAGATGTGTATGCTGTTCACCACTTTGAAAACATACCTCTAACATGTTTAAACATTTGTATTTTGTTTTTTTGTGAATTAAAAAATATATAAAATTCCTGAATATTCAAAACTGTTTAAATATTATAATTTATAATGTATTTACAGTTATAAATATTCTGAGAGAGATGGGATGGGAGGCAGAAAGTGAACTCCTTATGCTAGTCCTTATGTTTGAGACATTGATAACAGTCAAGAAGACTGAATAATTTCAAACAAATAAATCTATTCTTCACATTGACTAAATACATTGGACTGAAGTTTTTTTGTTTTTTTTTTTTTTTGCGGCACGCAGGCCTCTCACTGTTGTGGCCTCTCCCGTTGCGGAGCACAGGCTCCGGACAGGCAGGCTCAACGGCCGTGGCTCATGGGCCCAGCCGCTCTGCGGCATGTGGGATCTTCCCGGACCGGGGCACGAACCCGTGTCCCCTGCATCGGCAGGCGGACTCTCAACCACTGTGCCACCAGGGAAGCCCTGGACTGAAATTTTAAGTGGAAATACTTTTCAAATTTCAGTTAATTAAGATTTGGTATTGAAAACTAACATTTGGAAAACCATTAAAAGTACATGAATTTTGTATTTTTCTCTTTGACAACTTTTTCTGATAACGACCAGGGTGGTTTTGACGGCTATATTTATGTTTGTTGTTTTTACATCCTCCCCCTGGTCTTTCCCCACCCCTGTTCTAACACAGTGTTTTTTAAATTTTTAAAAGTTATTTTATTTTAAAATTAATTTAATTTATTTTTTTATTTTATTGAATTATAATTGATTTACAGTGTTGTGACAGTGCTTTTTTTTTTTTTTTTTTTTTTTGCTGTACGCGGGGCTCTCACTGTTGTGGCCTCTCCGGAGCACAGGCTCCGGATGCGCAGGCTCAGCGGCCATGGCCCACAGGCCCATCCGCTCCGCGGCATGTGGGATCTTCCCGGACCAGGGCACGAACCCGCGTCCCCTGCATTGGCAGGTGGACTCTCAACCACTGCACCACCAGGGAAGCCTCGTGACAGTGCTTTTTGAATACAGTAACTCTGGATATTTAAAATGTTTCTTGGATGAATGACTGAATCATGAGCACAGTTCACTGACAAACATCTCAGTTCTTTGCTGAGATGTATATAAATCATCTCTATCCCATTTCTCCCCTACAGATGGGAGGCAGAATATGAATTGAAGACATTTTTTAGAAAAATAATATTTTCTATAATAACTTTAAAAAAATACCGCTTTATAAAACCAGTCATTCTTCTATTGTCATGGAAACCTTGTGGTGTATAACTACATGCTTTACATTTGTAGTCTTTAGATAGCTTTACGTCAAACAATGGACCATTTCGCTATTACTTGGGTGGTAATCCCAGTCAGCCCTTGGAAAGTTCTGGTTTTCCTGAAGATGTTCAAGTATCTCCTGGGAATGGCAACAGGGGAGACACACAGGCGGCAGCAGTGGAAGGCAAAGGTGAAGTAAAGCACGGAGGAGAGGATGGCGGGAATAACAGTGGAGCGCCGCACCGTGAGAAACGGGCTGGAGAAAGTGAGGAATTCTCTAACGTCAGGAGAGGGAGAGGTGTGTAGCACTTGTTTTTTGCTCTCACTGTCTTTATAAACGAATTAATGAAATGGGGAGGTTCTAGATAGGAGAGGCACCAGGACTGTCCCTCTGCAAAGGGAATGTTGAAAGTTATCCTCGCGGAACATCTGACCATTTTCCTTTGTGTCTGGTTCTCTCCTTTGACTCTACAGGGCATAGCAGTGTATTCTTTGAAGGTGTGGGAGAAAACATGTCTATTTCCACATCTTTTATGCAGTGTTTTAAGGTAGCCAAATTTATGTTTTATCACCTCCTTGAACGCTCACTGATTGCTCCTGCTGTGCTGCTGCTTTTTTCCTACTATAGGTGAAAATCTGAATTCCTTATTGTTTCCCATTTCCCCACTTAGGTCAAAAGACATCATTTCAAGCTGATAAATCAAGTAATAGAGATAAAAGAACATTTAACAGTACAGAGGGAAACATTAAGAATATTAATGTGATCAGGTAATAAAGAGTTGAGTGGGGAAGAAAAGTAGGAATATTAATTTACAGTTGTTTATAGTAAGGAATCAATAGGTACTGTCAAAATAGCCATTTGAACAAAAACAAACCTTTCTAATTTATCAGAAAAAAATACACATTTTTTAAAAAGCAGTGAAAACAAACCATGTAGTAAAATATTTTTTAAAACCCATAAAACAATGCATAATATAAAAGACTTAAGATCAAATGTATTTGTGAAAGCAGTACAAGTAAAGAGGCTCTACTCACCTACTTAAAGAAGAAGGTATTTGGATTGGTTCACAAAGCAAAGCATAACTTCATGCTATAGTCTACAGAAAGTAAAAAATAAAAATATAGGCAAAGGTATCTCACACAAATGCACATTAAAATAAGACAAGGTTAGTAATCTTGATATCAGGGAAGATTAATTTCAGGACAAAAAGCATTAAGATAAAGAGGGCCACTTGTAATGTTAAGGTGTGCAGTAGAGACTTAAAATTGTTAATATCTTATATAACATCAACACTTCAAAAAGCAAAGTCTGCAGATGATATAAGGAGAAATAGGGAAAATCATATTAATATTCAGGAGACTTTAATATACTTTTTTTGGTCTATATGAGAGTATAAGGACAAAAACATAACTAAGAATAATGAGAACCTTACTAACATAATTTGGTAAATCTTATTGGTAGTTATCAAACTGTGTACCATGATACCTATGGAACCTGATAATTCTAGATGCTAATTTTTTCTTTGTTACCCTTATGACACCCAGGCAAGAAACTCTGGACTGTATTTCTTATTTATTGTCACCATTGTCTCCCCTTTTCTACATTTGGTCCATCAGATAAACCTGTAGTTCATTCTCTCTAATGTCTTCCTTTCCAATTTGATAGCCAGGCCAAGCTTTTCGTTTTTCACTGATTCAGAAACCTCTTAACCTTGTATGACTGTTCTTATTTTCTAATTAAATACATTCTCAAAGTGATCAGGATAATCTCTCTGTTTTTCTTTTGTTTTGTTTTTTTTACTAAGACACATTCTTCCTATTGAAGAATATACAGTGTTTTTTGTCTGTATATATGCCTATATATATATATATATATATATAGGTCAGCCTATAAAGCCTACACTCCTCACCTTCACATGGAACTTGATTCAACCTGTCCTTTGCTCTTCCTGACGTTATCATCCTCATGTTTTCATCACTCTCCTTTTTAGCATCTACCTCAAATAAGTAAAGAAAATCTTCCCACTCCCACCACCAGCTTGCCCCTTCCATGTATATGTCTTTCCTATCGTTTGGCATAGTCTTTTGTCTCTTCTTTGTTGATATTTGACTATCCCTTCATTCAAAGTTCAACCTAAAGGAAAAAAATAGTGCTTTGGGGGAGTCTTTCCTAATAATTCACATTTAACTTTAATTAGTGGAATACTATATTATTTTAATATCCTTACACTTTTACACGCATTCCTTTTGCCAGGACTTTTATGTGCTTGGAATATAGGATAGGTTAATAAATCTTGATAGCATATTATAAAGCAGTAGGGAAAAAGCAGGCTCTGGGGACCCCTAGGGTAAGATAGTCAAGTGTATGATGGTCATAACATGTCCCGCCCTCAACCTAATTAAATGAATAAAAAAGAAGAAAAAAATATCAAGGAATATGGCAACAGCAACTAGATAAGGGACTCATCCTCGTACCATAAACTTTGCAAAGTATCAGAGAGACAGGACAATTAGAAAGAAACTAGAATAGATGGGAAGTTCTGTTCTCTATAGAAACAGTGAGAATGAAGGTGAGTCAATGAAATTTTGAAAAAAACCTCTCAATTTAGTGGGAAGCAGACTGGAAGCCATAGTGGCTCGAGGCTGAAGACTCAGAGTGTCCTTCTGGAACTCTTTTGGACACACAGCCAGAATGAGTGCAAGACTTGTTATTATTTTTCTCTTCCACTTCTGGTTGAGAAGGAGGCTGGAGAATGGGGCATAATCTGGTGGAACTAATCACCTCTTGTCACAGAGGCTTAAAAAAAAGAGAAGATACAGGGAGGATTGGGTAGCCTAGTGTCCAGTTCACCAAATTTCACATACCCTCCCATCTCCCCTTCCCCTGGGGACAAGCAGAACCACAGCCAGAGCTAGAAGAAACTGGGGTTTGCTTTCAGACATGACCTCCCTCTTCTAGTTCTGACCTTGAGGACACTGAGGGAGGCAGGGGGAGATAATTGCTCTGTGATAATTCTCTGTCACTGCCAAAGGCCATCTGGCCTCTTATATGGAGGAAGGATCTGAAATATAAGGCCATCTATCATTTGAATATATATGTCATTTTATATATATATATATATATATATATATATATATATATATATCTCACTGATCCAGGAAAAGTCCCCAACACAGGGCATTTCACAATGTACAAAGAAAGAGAATAGAAAACAATTCCCCTGTTACCTCAGCCCCTACCTCTAGTCCCACTCAGAAGAGCCTAATATAGAAGCAGCAGACACTGATGATATCAAGCCTACAAGGTCAGGTCTGGGGCGACATACCAGTAGGGCAATGTCAATGTGGCAGGAAACCCACTCTATTTAGGTAGATTGATAGAGTTGCCTGTGTCATAGATAAACAAGCTGACAAAAACTGACCTGGGAACTATGTAGAAATTCTACAGACAAGGATAAAATAAAAAGGAGAGTGGAGAGAGGGAAAGGCACTTAGGATGCAAACAAAAGATCTGTTTTGGAAGAATATATATGCCAGAAAACAGAACATTTTAGATAACCACTATTCCTCACTCAATAAAGAAGAATATAAACACTTACAAATAGGAGATCGAAGCAGAGATGATAAGGCCTAAAAAAAGGAAATTGCATAGGTAGGGGGAAAATTGGAGGCATAAGTCATGGTTATATAAGTTATAAATACATTAGAAACAGTAAAGAAGAGAATTGACATGGCAGAAATGCAAGTCATTCATTTATTCAAGAAAGGCAGCTTATACAGTTTGGGCGGAGGGCCCCTCTTTACAAGAAAAAATACAAATTTGTGAATATTTAGTTAAGAAAAAGGTCACAACGTATTACTAGAACCTTGGATTCAGGTTTCTTTCTTTAGGTAATTTAACAAAATTGTTTATATGAAACGCTTTCTGTTTAAAATCTGACTTTACCCACCTACAGCTCTCTACGGCTCCCAGAAATCACAGGGGCCCATACAGGGGAATGGGCTGATATCCTGTCTTTGTGAAGGCGGTTTGAACACTGAGTATTACAAAGGATGTAGTAAAGTGAGCAGAGACAGCAGTAGTTCTCTGGCACCATCAGAACCCAATGATAGACCATCACAGAATATGTCAAGCTCTTAAGGATGCAGGAAAAAACTAAGCCTGAAATTCAACTTCCCACTTTTTTTTTCTGTGTAAATTCCAGACCAATAGCGGAGTTCAGGAATGACCACTTCAAATTCTACTTCCTTTCGATACAAGAGTAGAGGTCTTCTTGAAAATGGCATCGAGCATTTCAGTGTACTCTTTGGGGTTTAACTTGGCAGATGGCTCCAATTCCATTTCTTTTACAGCCCCAAACACTGCTTGATGCAAGTTCACTTTTGGGAATCCTGCTTCTGTAGGGTTCCAGGATGCCAAAGGGCAATGAGGTAGACAATTTTCTGTTTATTATTTAAAACAAAATTTATGTATTATATTAGCAAGCATGTAAAACTTGTGATGTTCCATTTCTGCAAGGGTAAGGTAACATAGTAGTACCTTTTACACACTGCAATATAAAACTGTTTTGGACTTCCCTGGTGTGTACAGGGAGCACAGGGTCGATCCCTGTTTGGGGAACTAGGATCCTGCATGCCACACAGCGAGGCCAAACAAACAAACAAAAAACTGTTTCAGCCTTTGTGAAAAATAACTTGGCAACACTCATTAAGAACCACAACAAAATTGTTATCCTTTCCCAGGAATTCTTCTTTGAATTTGTCTGACCTAAAGAAATCAACAGAAATTTGGACAAGAATTTATATACAAAGACATCCATTGCAATGTTATTTGTAATCGCAAAAATTTGGAGTCACCCTAACTATCTAAAAGTGCAAAATGACTGAGTAAATTATTTCATGGTCTTACTAGTGAATTCATATAGCTGTTTCAGTGTTTTTGGAATTGGAGTAAAACTTAATGATGCACGTAAATGTTCATTTTATATATATATATATATATTTTTTTTTTTTTTCCTTTGGCGGTATGCAGACCTCTCACCGCTGTGGCCTCTCCCGTTGCGCCACAGGCTCAGCAGCCATGGCTTACGGGCCCAGCCGCTCCGCGGCATGTGGGATCTTCCCGGACCGGGGCACGAACCCGTGTCCCCTGCATCGGCAGGTGGACTCTCAACCACTGCGCCACCAGGGAAGCCCCATAATAGTTTTTAAAAGTAGGACACAAAATCACATATAAGGGGTAATGCCAATTCTGTAAATATACGCATAGAGAAAAGAACGTATGGATAGACAACAAAATGTTAATAGTGGTGAGATTTCAATATAAGTATAATGGAATTTATAAGAAAAACCATTTAAAAACCTTTTGGGAGGCTTACAGCGATCAAATAGGAAAACATGACTACTTAGTGTAGCTTTTAATACTCCAAAGAAACATCCTCATATTTTTTCAATCTTGTTACTGTATTAGTGAAGAATTTTTAAGAATGTACCCCAAATATGCATATTATTTGTGTATTATATACATTGAGTCATGTACTAGTATATTAGGTACATTATAAAACCTTAGCAAAAAAAAAAATTAAGACTATAAATAGAAGTTTATACCTGTGTCAACTTCTTTGATTTTAATAGTTTATTTTGTGTACTCCCTGATTGCTTCCACTCTACTTTGGAGATTTAGATCTCAAAGAAATAGAGGAAAAATGAAAAAAAAACACAAAAGACACCCCACCATTTCTACTTTTCTAAGAGTGATTAAAACTAACTTATTTTGCTCTCTTAAAATAGGGCACAGGATGCAACATTTGAGTGAAGGAAGCAAAGGTCGGCAAGTGGGAAGTGGAGGTGATGGGGAACGCTGGGGTTCAGACAGAGGGTCGAGGGGCAGCCTCAATGAGCAGATCGCTCTCGTGCTCATGCGCCTGCAGGAAGATATGCAGAACGTCCTTCAGAGACTCCACAAACTGGAGACACTGACGGCATCGCAGGTAGCCTTCCTCGTTTGTCTTGTCTTCATCTGCCGTTGATCCCATCAAACAGTGTGTAATTGGAATCTGTGTTAATCTGATTTAAATGAACCATACAAATGATACCCAAAGCTTATTTTAGCAGTTAAGTAAGATTATATGTTTAGGGAACCAGGCTCAGATTATGTTTTATCAAGGTATATGGTGTGTTCCAATGAGAAGAATATTCAAATACACTGATTTGAGTGGTTTTGCTAAGAAAGAGACAAATTCTGGATCCACAAAATGCTAAACAGTAACAGTTTACAAAATGCTTTTTCTTGTTAAACGTGTGATTTTTTGGTATGTGCATTTAATATCTGTCTTTCTTGCTAGACTATAAACACCGTGATTGTAGGGACTATATATATACCATTTTATTTACTGCTGCTAAAGGACAGAGCCTTGTTCCAAGGAGGGGGCACAATAAATATCTGCTGTTAGATTAAAAAAAACCTGATTTACACACATCAGTGGAGTTTAACGGTTTTTAAAAGGATCTACTTTTGATAATATTATTTCAGAAAAGACTGACCCAAAAGCCAAATACCACTTAAAATAATTGGAATTTTTCAGCATATAAAATTAGCAGTACCATGTTGGAGACAGGAAGAAGAACCCGAGAAGAATAAGTGTTGAACAGTGCAGTTTGTGGCACTGATAGAGACCACAGCTAATGTCCTAGGGTTCACCATTGAAGGGCCATCCTTTTGTAGTAAGCATTGTCTTCTATCTTGAGCTCTTTTTAAAATGCTGTGGAGGTAATACACTAACTTACCCATTCTTTACTGTAAATTAGTTTTAGGCTCAAAACTTTCAAGCCAGAGAGAAATGTAGAGTTATGATTTGACCTCCACTATGGTTTGCTATAGCTTATCAGGAATCTCCAAAACAGATATTTGGATATTGTTCACATAATCTTTACACTTTTACAGTTTTAATAATCAAGGCTATAGTTCTCAAATGTGTTTGTAAGTTGGTAGTTTATATGGAAATCAAGGAATTAATAAGAAATGTTGAGTAAGTAATTTAATAAGAATGTAAAAGAAGTAATGGTTCTGATTAATTTGAGGTTTTATTTTGATAACTTTATATTATTTGAACTATAAAATGTCAGAGATAATTATTTGGCTAGGAATTTTAGGGACTTTTAATTTGGTCACTGTGAGTTTCAGGATAATCGAAGCATAGTTAGCAGAAAAATCGAGAGTAATCCAATATTTCACCCTTTTTTTTTAAAAAAAAAGATAGGAAATAGAAAAAATTACTGTATTTTTTTTTTCTTTTTGTCAAAGCTAAATCAGTTTCATTTGTGTTGATAGGCAAAATCATCAGCATTACAGACCGGTAATCAGCCCCCTTCGCCGGTAAGAAATTCTTATCTTAAATCTAAGTGCCAGGGTTTCAAATAAGTTACAGTAAATTTAGATTATATGACATCCTTAAAGTATTCCAAATGAAATCTACCCTTTAGAACTTTGAAGTTTAAAATATATTTGTTTTGTACTAAGTCTGAAATACTTCTGAAAGTCTACTTACTGAATTATGCTCTAAAATTATCTCCCTCCCTTTAGCAGGAGTGAGATCTATTATTAGTTATATAGTTTCAAAATTATGGTGTGTTTTTTAAATTTATATGTGCAATATGTAATAGATTGGTGACCAGCTTATTTTATTTTCTCAGAGACCATCTTGGTGGCCCTTCGAGATGTCTCCTGGTGCATTAATCTTTGCTATCATATGGCCTTTTATTGCCCAGTGGTTAGTGCATTTATATTACCAAAGAAGGAGAAGGTAATACGATAGTTTTATAATTCAAAGTGGTATGTAAACTCTTAGAATCTATAGCAGACAGAGCTTTCAGCGGCAGTTAGGGAGATAGGTCCATTTTATAGATAGCCATACTGAGCATTCTGTACTGATCCTGAGACTGAAACTACCTTCGAAATGATATCTAGTGGGTTTTTAGATACTTGTTAGATTAAAATTTTTTCACTTGAGAGCATCTGATGTATTTTTACACCTTTGATTTATGCAACAGCAAGAAAATGATTACAGGCTTAAGTTTTATGTCTTACGAAGAAACAGTGTTCTCAAAGTATGATTTTTTTGGGGGGCCCTTTGCTAATATTAAAGGACAACAGATAAGAAAACTAATAATGCCTGCATGCTCTCTATACCTTAGAAATATAGACATTGGCATTTCAGAAAATGTTCATCCTGGTGGTTGACTAGAAATAGGGCTTATTCTAATTTGAGGGCCAGAACTCGTTTGGATGCCAGGAAATAACTCAGATAAGTCTGAGAATAATAGGTTCGAATCCTTGCAAGTGCTCTGAGATTGTCTAGATGAGGAATAACCTGAGGCCAAAACTCTTGGGTTCAAGAAAATCGTTAAAAGCATTTTTTTGGACACTATGTAAACTGAATTACTTTCCCTGGATGGGCAGATGGACAAATATTTGTCATTCATGGCCTCACTGATTATGTTTCTGGTGTTTCATCACCATTTGCCATTAAGTCACAACAGATGGGGAAAAGAGATAGGGTATTTGGTGGTAAGATTTTAAGTGCTCTCTTACATATGTGCAGTAGAAACACATTTTAAAAAAAATCTACAAGTTTAAATAGTTATAGGTCTGTTGTTCCTCTACCAAAGAACCCACGTTTCTTATTACTGCACGTGATAACAAAAGCAAAAACCAAACATTTACCCTTCTCCTACGTCAAAGGGCTAAGCAGCACACTAAGTGCTCCAGTGAGAATGCTTTATAGTAGAGAAAAGGAAATGCATGTGGCCTTAGGTGACTTGGTTTAGTCTTCCTTGTTCTCTGCTTATGTTAAGACTGTTTGATGTATGTTCATAAATGAACTCAATACGTTTTCTGGTACATTAATGTTCTTGGAATATTCTTGCTCACTTAAAAAACTTTTGTGGGATTTCAGAAGCCTAAGTTGCCTTCTCAGTATCATTTACCCCCTTTCTAAGCCATCTGTGTATGTGTTATTTCAGCTGTTAAGATACAGACCTTGGGACTATATCTATAGATATAGACTGTAGACCATGGTCCAGTGGTTAAGAATCCACGCATCCAATGTAGGGGGTGTGGGTTCAATCCCTGGCTGGGGAGCTAAGATCCCGCATGCTGCATGATATGGCCCAAAAAAGGGAAAAAAAGATATAGATCTTAATTTAAATCCTTTCTTTTCTTTTTTCACACATTTTGTGTTTCTCCTGTGATGGTTGGGTGCTATACAGTGTTTTAAATCCTAATATCCGTGATAATAGGAGGAAAAAAGAACCAAACCTTTTTTCAATATGTGGTTATACTGGATTTAAGCGGCTGGCAACAGTGGTGCTAACGGGAGGTGTTTACATGTTTTGCAATGCATTTCAAAGTTCTTTTTCATGTTTTCCTTTGTAGAAAGTTGGGGATTGGAGAATAGAGAAATTCAACACACAACAAAAAAACTTAAAGTTTACTTCGATTAATAATTTATTTCATGCTTAAGGTTGAAGCAGCTTGTCAGTTTACTAAAGACTGAAAAAACAAACTGTACTTTGCTTCAGCAGTCACGGAAAATGGCAGTTTTTCTAAAATTATTATTTTTTTTTAATGTTCCTTACTTGTAAAAGTATATGCCGTTTCTCCTAAGTATTCCTTTCAGTTGTTGACAGATGTCTCTGAATGGAGAAACTTTTCTCTGTTCCTAATTTTCTACTTTGTTATTATTGAATCTTTATCCAGTTTTCCAATGTATGTTAGGTATTTGATCCTTCAAAGTTGTAAATTATTAGTGCTCTGCAACTGCATTTTGATGAGACATAGTGTTTTTATGTATTGTTTACTTATATATGTAAGGAGTCAACTGGGGTTGGCGATGGAAATAAGTTTTGGCTTGAGGGGATTTAGGCATCTTTTAATCTGGCAGTGTTTAACAGGTTTTAATCTGACAGTTATAGGAAAGAAGACTAGAGAACATTGTGCATGGTTTAGAGAAGACAGGTCTGTGTTAGAGATGAAGAGAAAGATTTAGAAATCCTCTTAGGATGGGAAAAGTGTGGCCAGGAGAGGGTGTGCCCTACTTATAACAGGGCCCACCCTGTACCTCATCCTCTAGCACAGTGTCTGGCATGTATTAGGCTTTCAATAAATATGTGCTGAATACCTGGCTGAAGGCCCACTCTTGGCAGGATGGCAGCCGAAGTACCATGTGACATGGAGAAGCTTTGATGTTGTTTAACATCTGGATGCAAACACACACTGAGATAATCCTATACACGTGCAAAATAAGTGGTTATCTATTTGTGGTAAGCTTTAAAAAAAAATTTTTTTTTACATGAAAAGTAATACTTAAGGTCCACTGCTTGATTCTTTTTTCCCCAGTATAGAAGAATATAAATTTTTTTATAGTTGATTTACAATGTTCATTTCTGCTATACAGCAGAGTGATTCGGTTATACATATATATATATATATACATTCTTTTTTTTATATTCTTTTCCATTATGGTTTATCACAGGATATTGAATATAGTTCTCTGTGCTATACAGTAGGACCTTGTTGTTTATCCATTCTATATATAATAGCTTACATCAGAAAAATATAAATTTAAAAGTAAAAGAGATCTCATATCACTCTGCAGGGGATCTGAAAAACATTCTTTCTGTATGTGCTATGAAGAGTATCATCCGCAGACCTGTTCAAAATTAGACCCTGAACAGCCTCCTGTGGTACTACCTCCCCGCAGTTACCTAACCTGGTCATTCTGCTATTAAAATTATCCATGAGTTAAATACTGAAAGCAGGCCAGTTTTTTTTTTTTTTTGGCCGCAGGGCGGCAGCTTGCAGAATCTTAGTTCCCCAACCAGGGATCGGACCCAGGCCTACGGTGGTGAAAGCACCGAGTCCTAACCACTGGACCTCCAGGGAATTCCCTGAAAGCAGACCTTTTAAGTCCACAAGACTATTCTTAATCTATTACACAAAGACCTCACTTCTCAGATACTGCATTTTTTACAAACTGAAGGTTTGTGGCAACCCTGTCACAAGGCTGTCAGTACCGCTTTCCCAACAGCATTCACTCACTTCCTGTCTCTGTGTCATATTTTGGTAATTCTTGAAATATCTCAGACTTTTTCATTATTATTATATCTGTTATGGTGATCTGTGATTAGTGATCTTTGATGTTGCTACTATGACTTGCCAAAGGCTCAGATGATGGTTAGCATTTTTTAGCAATAAAACATTTTTTTAATGATTTTTTAAAGGGATTTTTATTTATTTATTTTTTGGCTGCGTTGGGTCTTCGTTGCTGCACGTGGGCTTTCTTTAGTTGCGGCAAGTGGGGGGCTACTCTTTGTTGCAGTGCGTGGGCTTCTCACTGCAGTGGCTTCTCTTGTTGCAGAGCACAGGCTCTAGGTGCACGGGCTTCAGTAGTGGTGGCACGTGGGCTCAGTAGTTGTGGCTTGTGGGTTCTAGAGCGCAGGCTCAATAGTTGTGGCACACAGGCTTAGTTGCTCCTAGGCATGTGGGATCTTCCCGGACCAGGGCTCGAACCCATGTCCTGTGCATTGGCAGGCGGATTCTTAACCACTGCACTACCAGAAAAGCCCAATAAAGCATTTTTAAATTAAGGTATGTACAGTTTTTTAAGACATAATGCTATTGCCACTTAATAGACCACAGTAGAGTGTAAACTGTTATATGCACTGGCAAACCAGAAAATTTGTGTGACTCACTTGATTGCGATATTAGCTTTATTGCGATGGTCTGGAGCCGAACCTGCATGATCTTCAAGGTCTGCCTGTAATTTGAAGGAAAGGATGTTTCTAACCACTTTCCTTTATCAGTCTGTCCAGGTTCATAAATGTGCTGGTAGGTGGTTTCCTTAGAGACAATGAGCTTTCAGTTTTTATTTAATAAAAACTGGATAGCGTGGGACAGGTCTCAGGAGAAACATTCTTCAGATGGAGCCTGGGGAAGGTGATACTGGACCAAAAATTCAGGCCCAGGCTTCTGAGGCAGGGAAAGAATCTCAGCAGTCCAGGCAGAGCAGAGAGTTCAGTGGGCTGGGGAAAGGCAAAATGTTATTCCTGTTTTCTTATCTGTTGTTTTCTGTAACTTTTCTTCTCTTATCACACTATACCCTACATTTTACAAGTTAATTTTTTATAAAAGGAGAGAAAGAGCTCACTAAGTGCCTGGAAAACATCCCAAAATTCCAAAGATAGTGATAATGACTTATGTCTCTTCTATTTCCCTATTACAGTTGAAGGTTGGGGGGTTCATAGACCAAGTTGTGTGTTTTTTGGTAAATCTACAGATTTGGTAAATCTTGTATAGCAATCTGCATCACGTGGGTTCTTAGTAAGTGTTGCTAACTGTTCAGGCACCTCCCAACTAGCATTTCTGCTGAAGTCTCACTCAGGCAGTCTTTACAACCACCCACGATTCTCTTCCTCCAGGGGCCGTTTTTCTTCATGCCAGAGTAATCTCCTCCTATTGTGAAAATGCAACTGATTATTTAAAATGTCCCTCCTGCCAAGGTGTACATAAGATTTCTGCAGAGGATAAGGAGTGGTCTGATTATTTAAAAGATCATTCCTGCCAAGGGGGTTGCATAAGGTCGTTTCTACAGAGGAGAGGAATAAACTTGTAATGAGAGAGTTTCAGGCATTTTGGCATCTGGAATGCTGAGGAGGATATAGAGATTTTACAGCTGTGGGTCCTTTCCCAGAACTCAGATCACATGTGATTGTTGTGGTCACAAGCCCATTCTTCTCTGGTAGCTCACTCTGCTATCAGTAAAACCATCAGATTATACACATCTGAGTTGCTGGTTTATATGTCCCTCCCATCCCCATCCTATCACCTAAACTGAGAGCTTTTTTGAGGGCTAAAAGCCTGCCTCAGAGATGTCTGAATCTCCAGTACCTGGCACAGTGCCTGGAAAATAACAGATACATAATATGTGTTGATTAAATGAACAGTCCAGGTTGTGTATCTGTCAACCTTCTGTTGTTTTATGAAGTTTTTTGTTTCAAAACTTTCCATTTTGATAAAATTATGAAATAATTTGCAAAAATCTGAACTGTGGAATAGCCAACTAGAAAAAGATGAGAATCTAGAAGCTGTGAGAGGAATGTGCATTTAAATCGTTTGTTAGAAACTACTTGGTAATGTCATCACTTGCAGTTGGATCTTTCCTATCGAGCTCTAAGTGACATGAAGTAACTTCATAAGGATCATTTGTAATTTTATGGTCTTATTTTGAATTTGAATATTATGTTACCATCAGCGAATTCTTTGGTATCGATATGTTTCATATTCAGGTTGTATTTATACTCATAGGACGTTGTTTTTTCCTTTCTTTTCAAAGAAAATTGAACTGAAGAAAATATTTTCCTGAAGAAGACTACTGGGCCTGGATGACCTCGGGATGAAATAGATTGTGGAGCTCACACGAAACTCCTAGTTTGTGATGATTACATTTCTTTTTGTTGTCCAGTAGTTTGGTTTGTGTACATATATACATATATATATTTTGCACTACACAAATGATAACATTTTAAGGACTAATATTGCTGATACTTGAATAATCAATCTCAACTAGGTTATAAGTAATAGACTTAGATTTACCCTACCCTTGAACTTGAAGGACATTAAATTATTAATTATTGTTTGGTAACATGTTTACCTGATTATCTCCCATAGAGAAATATAAGCTGCTTTTCCAAGGTACAGTTGTGATAATAAGAACAGATTAATAACTGGGTATTTTTAATTTTCTAAATTAAATATGAGAAAGTATGCAAACCAGGAGTGAATTTCAAATGAGATGAAATCGACTTTCTTAGTCACTGAACCACCATGCGATTCAGTAGAAAATGACAGGAAGAATCTTCTCCACATCCACTTTGTGGGCTGCCCATAATCTTTCTTGGGCATGCACATCTCTAACTTTAGTATTCAGGCATCATTATGACAAAGTAGAGCCCTATGTACTAGGCTTTGTTTTTACAAATGATTCACAGAATAGACATAACCTGCTAATGGAAATGGTGAAGAATGGGCTTAACGTGTTCTGAACCTGCAGATCATTAATAAGATTTGTATTCAATCATATCCATGGATTCCTTTGTAATAATTTTCCTTTAACTGAGGACATCTTGTTTCTGCTTCATAGGGTGCTTTGAAATATAAAATGAAAACTTATTTATACTGTTTTTACAAAGGTCAAAGAGGAAACATATGAAAATCACTTTTCTGCAACTGGTAAACCACACAGACCGGACTCTTAACCTCTTAGTGCCTCAGTTTTTCCTTCGGGGTATAATATTGGAGATACACCTATTTCACAAGGGGTATTGGAGAGATCTGCAAGCTAGCAGGCCATATGCTTCCATTTGAATAAGACATACCCAACTAATGTAAATTTGTGTCTCTCCTCCACCTCCCACATTTAGATTAAGAAGAAGACTGTAATTTAGATTCTTGAAGGCTTTGTTTGGAATTATCCTTCCTGCATGCCTTTTAAAACTCCCTGCTCATGTAGATGTACCTTATGCTTTAAAGATTTCTCTGATACAAAGGTTTAGTATCAGATAATTTTTTAAATTCTTGGTATGTGTGATGTTGGGTTTAGCATCATGTGTTCAGAGTGTTCTCAATAAGAGAGAAAGTAATCCATCCCTAGTCTAGAGGGTGGTTCTTTGTTTACCTGAAGAAAAAAGTATAAGAATACAATTTGCTTTTCTGAAGACTCTTTTTTTCCTTATTTTTTTTCTTACATGTAACTTGATGTTTTTTATTTTTTAATCCCATCTTGATTAAAATGTATCTGTCTAAAGAGATATACTAATATTTGCTTTTTAAAAGCTGTCCTCTATTTATTTAGGGAAAAAAAATGAAGCCAGTAACTGAATTATATGTAAAAATAAAATTTAGACCTGTGGGTCTGGAGTTATTTTTAAAAATTAGCTATCAATCTGGTATCAGAAAATGGTGGCTTTTCTCCTAGTATTTAAATAAATAAGATGCAAAGTAAGAATGTAAGCAGTTGTGATTCATTACAAGCAGTTGGAGGTAACTAACTCCTAGGGATAACCATTTGTATCCTATTCCAAAGTCTTATTTTATAGTTTGAAAAGCACTTTGCACACAGTTCTTGTATATACAAGTAAAGACGTAATTATAGGATGTAGTGTTACTGCTTTGTTTAACAAGAACCTCATTTAAAATTGACAGCTATGGTATTTTTTTAATGATCTACTTCTTTTCTGTTTCTTTATTGTAAAATTAAGTTAAAAATAAAAGGTTAATGAAAAATGTTATGGTTTTTATTCCTTGTTACTGTTAGAAGTGCAGTGATTATATAAGGATTAAATGAGAATAAATAGTAGGGGTTCATAGGAAGTAATTGTGCCCCGTTCAAAATAAAGCCATGCTATTACATGTAATTTTATAAAAATCAGAAACAGGCTGAAGTTGAATTCATTTAGTCATCTGGCTGAAAATGTTACTTATCGTGTCAAAATCTTAGTTTCAATTCTTATAGGTAGCTTCCCGTAGCCACTCAGTGTGGCCTTAGTCAGCCATGTTAAATACATACAGTTGGTCTTAGGTAGAAAATGGTGAGAAGGTTTTATGTTTTTAATACAAATGTATAACTTGTAACTTCTCCAGATAGTGATAAAAGTGATGTTAGCTATTTGTAACATTAAGATACCAGTGTTCTGGGGCCTGTAATAGGAAGCTAACTGCAGTGGCTTGAGTTTTTTTTCCTCATATACAAGGAGTCCAGAGGTAGGAAGTCCAGGGCTGGTAAGGTGCTTCCACAATGTCCTTAGGGACACAGGTTCTTTCTGTCTTTCTGTTCTGTCATCTTTAGGGTGTGGGCCTTGTCTTGTTCGTTAAATGGCTGCTGTACATCTCGGTCCAATGTCTACATTACAGGTAGGCAAAGATCCTTATCCGATCGGGAAACAGTAACTTTCCTGGAAATCTCACACAGGATACTCCTTCTCCATCTACTTGGCTAGAACTGGGTCTCATAATTATATCTTTGTCTATAAGAAAGAATATTATTTAAAGAATAAAATTGTTTATATAGATATAATTTTACAAATTTAATTTTGCCCATACACAGGAAAGGCCATGTCTTTTGGCCTTTAATACACTTAACTGAGTTCTCTTCTTTATCTATTTTTCTTTTCTGCTTCTCAACCCTTGTTTTCCCACTGACCTTCTCTCTCTCCATTAATCCTCCTTCCCAGTGGAACCACTTTTTCAAGCTGAAAAACGGTTAAGTGTTCTTTTCCTTTTTCAAAAGAAACAACTAAAAGAACTTTTAAATACGTACATAATACAGGCGAGGTGTAGCCATTGTTATTTTCTCTGCCCAGCACCTGTCCCTCCTCCTCCTGATAACAGCATCACTCTCCTTGCCCTTCCCCGTAGCACAGAGCTCCTCTTCCTCCACTGTAATCCTGCCCCACCCCCTGAGCCACAGTAATGGGCATGTGACTCAGACCTGGCCAGTGTCTATCTCATTCTCCTCCTGACCACAGTGACAGTCCTAGGAAGGGGTGTATGACCATCAGTGAAGCAGTCAGAGTTATTCTCTGGATTTATTTCAGGAAACTAGAGAGAGCATTTTGCCTTTTCACAGAATATTACATAGTTGGGATCATACAGTATGTAGCCCTTTCAGAATGGCTTCTTTCACTTTGCAATATACATTTATGGTTCCTCCATGTAATTTCATATCTTCATAGCTCATTTATTTTTATGTTTTTATAGCTGTGTGTCAATAAAGTTTTATTTACAAAACAAGTAGGGGGCCATATTTGTCCCATGGGCTGTAGTTTGCTGACTTCTGATTTAGGTAATTCATTTCTTTTTAGCACTGATTAATATATCATTGTCTGGATGTACTAGAGTTTATTTATCCATTCACCTATTGAAGGATATCTTGGTTGCTTCCAAATTTTAGTAATGATGAATAAAGCTGCTATCAACATCCGTGCATAGGTTTTCGTGTGGTCGTAAGTTTTCAACTCATTTGGGTAAATACTAAAGAGCTGATTGCTGGATTGCATGGTAAAGTTACGTTTAGTTTTGTAATAAACCACCAAACTGTCTTCCAAAGTGGCTGTACCATTTTGCATTCCCACCAGTAATGAATAAGAGTTCCTGTTGCTCCCCATCTTTGTCAGCATTTGGTATTGTCGGTGTTTTGGGTTTTAGCCATTCTGATAGGTGTGTAGTGGTATCTCGTTGTTGTGTTCTCTTTCTCCTTGAATTACAGGCTGTAAGGTTATTACCAGGGAGATCCTGGGGCTGTATATCCTGCCACTTGAAAGAACCTTAGATAATAAGGCCAACATCTAGACCTAGGAACTTAGACAAGGGTCAGAAACAGTGAATTCAAGTCCTTTAATCCAGTTAATTCTGAAAACACTACCCCTATGTTTATACAGTTTGTTTACATGGGTTAATAAATTTGCCTTCTTACTTAAGGCAGTTTAAGGTAGGTTTCTGACACTTGGAACCAGAGTCCTGACTAGTATAGAAAATGCATGATTGTCAGGACTGAGTGTAGGCTCTGAAGCCAGACTGTGTAGGTTCAAATTCTCTGCAATCATGGGAAGTCCCTTACCTTATGTTTCAGTTTTCGTATGTATACAATGTGGATAAAAATACCTCATAGAGAGCTTCCCTGGTGGCGCAGTGGTTGAGAGTCCGCCTGCCGATGCAGGGGACACAGGTTCATGTCCCGGTCCAGGAAGATCCCACGTGCCGCGGAGCGGCTGGGTCCGTGAGCCATGGCCGCTGAGCCTGCGTGTCCGGAGCCTGGGGGAGGTCACAACAGTGAGAGGCCCGCGTACCGCAAAAAAAAAAAAAAAACCTCATAGAGTTAATATATGTATAAAATACGTAGAACAATGTTCAGGATACAGTAAGTACTTTGTAACTGATAGCTACTGTGATGGTAATAATAATGACTGGGGTTATTATTTCCCTATCAGTACATAAGAATCCAAATCCCTTTTGCAGAGGTAGACACTGGAAATGTTGTTGCAAATGTACCAAAAAAAATTTTTTTTCTTTTTTAACAACAGCTAGTTTCTACCATTTATGCTCTGGATACTATTCCTTTCCTTAAAAACTTTGTCATTTTTTTCTGCCCCAGAGGCAACTACTTTCAGCACATTGGGTGATTGTTTTGTACTTACCTCCAAGGTTCTAAACAATATGTTTGAACGGCTCCTTTATTTTTTTTAAACATGTTTATTGGAGTATAATTGCTTTACAACTATAAATTACAGTGCTGTGTTTCTGCTGTTTAACAAAGTGAATCAGCTATATGTATACGTATATCCCCACATCCCCTCCCTCTTGCATCTCCCTCCCACCCTCCTTATCCCAACCCTCTAGGTGGTTGCAGAGCACCAACCTGATCTGCCTGTGCTATGTAGCTGCTTCCCAATAGCTATTTTACATTTGGTAGTATATATATGTCAGTGCTACTCTCTCACTTTGTCCCAGCTTACCCTTCCCCCTCTCTGTGTCCTCAAGTCCATTCTCTATATCTGCATCTTTATTCCTGTCCTGCCCCTAGGTTCATCAGAACCATTTTTTGTTTTTAGATTCCATATATATGTGTTACAATATGGTAGTTGTTTTTCTCTTTCTGACTTACTTCACTCTGTATGACAGACTCTAGGTCCATCCACCTCACTAAAAATAACTCAATTTCGTTTCTTTTTATGGCTCAGTAATATTCCATTGTATATATGTGCCACATCTTCTTTATCCATTCATCCGATGGTGGACACTTAGGTTGTTTCCATCTCCTGGCTATTGTAAATAGAGCTGCAATGAACATTTTGGTACATGACTCTTTTTGAATTATGGTTTTCTCAGGGTATATGCCCAGTAGTGGGATTGCTGGGTCATATGGTAGTTCTATTTTTACTTTTTAAGGAACCTCCATACTGTTCTCCATTGTGGCTGTATCAATTTACATTCCCACCAACAATGCAAGAGGGTTCCCTTTTCTCCACACCCCCTCCAGCATTTATTGTTTGTAGATTTTTTTGACAATGGCCATTCTGACTGGTGTGAGGTGATACCTCATTGTAGTTTTGATTTGCATTTCTCTAATTAGTGATGTTGAGCATCCTTCCATGTGTTTGTTGGCAATCTGTATATCTTCTTTTGAGAAATGTCTGTTTAGGTCTTCTGCCCATTTCTGGATTGGGTTGTATGTTTTTTTGATATTGAGCGCATGAGCTGCTTGTATATTTTGGAGAGTAATCCTTTGTCAGTTGTTTCGTTTGCAAGTATTTTCTCCCATTCTGAGGGTTGTCTTTTCGTCTTTTTTATGGTTTCCTTTGTTGTGCAAAAGCTTTTAAGTTTCATTAGGTCCCATTATTTTATTTTTGTTTTTATTTCCATTTCTCTAGGAGGTGGGTCAAAAAGGATCTTGCTGTGATTTATGTCATAGAGTGTTCTGCCTATGTTTTCCTCTAAGAGTTTTAGAGTGTCTGGCCTTACATTTAATTCTTTAATCCATTTTGACTTTATTTTTCTGTATGGTGTTAGGGAATGTTCTAATTTCATATTTTCACATGTAGCTGTCCAGTTTTCCCAGTACCACTTATTGAAGAGGCTGTCTTTCCTCCATTGTGTGTTCTTGCCTCCTTTATCAAAGATAAGGTGACCATATGTGTGTGAGTTTATCTCTGAGCTTTCTATCTTGTACCATTGATCTATATTTCTGTTTTTGTGCCAATACCATACTGTCTTGATTACTGTAGCTTTGTAGTATACTCTGAAGTCCGGGAGCCTGATTCCTCCAGCCCTGTTTTTCTTTCTCAAGATTGCTTTGGCTATTCGGGGTCTTTTGTGTTTCCACACAAATTGTGCAGTCTTTTTGTTCTAGTTCTGTGAAAAATGTCATTGGTAGTTTGATAGGGATTGCATTGAATCTGTAGATTGCTTTGGGTAGTACAGTCATTTTCACAATGTTGATTCTTCCAATCCAAGAGCATAGTATATCTCTCCATCTGTTTGTATCATGTTTAATTTCTTTCATCAGTGTCTTATAGTTTTCTGCATACAGGTCTTTTGTCTCCTTAGGTAGGTTTATTCCTAGGTATTTTATTCTTTTTGTTGCCATGGTAAATGGGAGTGTTTCCTTCATTTCTCGTTCAGATTTTTCATCATTAGTGTATAGGAATGCAAGAGATTTCTGTGCATTCATTCTGTATCCTGCTACTACCAAATTCATTCATTAGCTCTAGTTTTCTGGTAGCATCTTTAGGATTCTCTGTGTATAGTATGTTGTCTGCAAACAGTGACAGCTTTACTTCTTCTTTTCCGATTTGGATTCCTTTTATTTCTTTTTCTTCTCTGATTGCTGTGGCTAAAACTTCCAAAACTATGTTGTATAACAGTGCTGAGAGTGGGCAACCTTGTCTTGTTCCTGATCTTAGAGGAAATGGTTTCAGTTTTTCACCATTGAGAACGATGTTGTCTGTGGGTTTGTCATATATGCCCTTTATTATGTTGAGGTAGGTTCGCTCTATGCCTACTTTCTGTAGAGTTTTTATCATTAATGGGTGTTAAATTCTGTCAAAAGCTTTTTCTGCATCTATTGAGATGATCATATGGTTTTTTTCCTTCATTTTGTTAATATAGTGTATCACATTGATTGATTTGCATATATTGAAGAAATCTTGCACTCCTGGGATAAACCCCACTTAATCATGGTGTATGATCCTTTTAATGTGCTGTTGGATTCTGTTTGCTAGTATTTTGTTGAGGATTTTTGCCTCTACGTTTATCAGTGATATTGGCCTGTAGTTTTCTTTCCTTGTGACATCTTTGTCTGGTTTTGGTATCAGGGTGCTGGGGGCCTCATAGAATGAGTTTGGGGGTGTTCCTCTCTGCTATATTTTGGAAGAGTTTGAGAAGAACAGGTGTTAGCTCTTCTCTAAATGTTTGATAGAATTTGCCTGTGAAGCCGTCTGGTCCTGGGCTTTTGTTTGTTGGAAGATTTTTTTTTTTTTTTTTTTTTTTTTGCGGTACACGGGCCTCTCACTGTTGTGGCCTCTCCTGCTGCGGAGCACAGGCTCCGGACACGCAGGCTCAGCGGCCATGGCTCACGGGCCCAGCCGCTCCATGGCATGTGGGATCTTCCCAGACCGGGGCACGAACCCGTGTCCCCTGCATCGGCAGGCGGACTCTCAACCACTGCGCCACCAGGGAAGCCCTGTTGGAAGATTTTTAATCACAGTCTCAATTTCAGTGCTTGTGATTGGTCTGTTTATATTTTCTATTTCTTCCTGGTTCAGTCTCAGAAGGTTGTGCTTTTCTAAGAATTTGTCCATTTTTTCCAGGTTGTCCATTTTATTGGTATAGAGTTGCTTGTAGTAATCTCTCATGATCCTTTGTATTTCTGCAGTCAGTTGTTACTTCTCCTTTTTCATTTCTAATTCTATTGATTTGAGTCTTCTCCCTTTTTTTCTTGATGAGTCTGGCTAATGGTTTATCAATTTTGTTTATCTTCTCAAGGAACCAGCTTTTAGTTTTATTGATCTTTGCTACTGTCTCCTTCATTTCTTTTTCATTTATTTCTGATCTGATCTTTATGATTTCTTTCCTTCTGCTAACTTTGGGGTTTTTTTTGTTCTTTCTCTAATTGCTTTAGGTGTAAGGTTAGGTTGTTTATTTGAAATGTTTCTTGTTTCTTGAGGTAGGATTGTATTGCTATAAACTTCCCTCTTAGAACTGCTTTTGCTGCATCCCATAGGTTTTGGGTCATCGTGTTTTCATTGTCATTTGTTTCTAGGTATTTTTTGATTTCCTCTTTGATTTCTTCAGTGATGTCTTGGTTATTTAGTAGCATATTGTTTAGCCTCCATGTGTTTGTATTTTTTACAGTTTTTTTTCCTATAATTGATATCTAGTCTCATAGTGTTGTGGTCAGAAAAGATACTTGATATGATTTTAATTTTCTTAAATTTACCAAGGCTTGATTTGTGACCCAAAGATATGGTCTATCCTGTAGAATGTTCCATGAGCACTTGAGAAGAAAGCGTATTCTGTTGTTTTTGGATGGAATGTCCTATAAATATCAATTAAGTCCATCTTGTTTAATGTGTCATATAAAGCTTGTGTTTCCTCAGTTATTTTCATTTTGGATGATGTGTCCATTGGTGAAAATGGGGTGTTAAAGTCCCCTACTACTATTTTGTTACTGTCGATTTCCCCTTTTATGGCTGTTAGCATTTGCCTTATGTATCGAGGTGCTCCTATGTTGGGTGCATAAATATTTACAATTGTTAAATCTTCTTCTTGGATTGATCCCTTGATCATTATGTAGTGTCCTTCTATGTCTCTTCTAATAGTCTTTATTTTAAAGTCTATTTTGTCTGATATGAGAATTGCTACTCCAGCTTTCTTTTGATGTCCATTAGCATGGAATACCTTTTTCCATCTCCTCACTTTCAGTGTGTATGCACCCCTATGTCTGAAGTGGGTCTCTTATAGACAGCATATGTATGGGTCTTGTTTTTGTATCCATTCAGCCAGTCTGTGTCTTTTGGTTGGAGCATTTAATCCATTTACATTTAAGGTAATTATCGATATGTATGTTCCTATTACCATTTCCTTAATTGTTTTGTGTTTGTTCTTGTAGCTCTTTTCCTTCTCTTGTGTTTCCTGCCTAGAGAAGTTCCTTTAGCATTTGTTGTAAAGCTGGTTTGGTGGTGCTGAATTCTAACTTTTACTTATCTGTAAAGGTTTAAATTTCTCCATCAAATCTGTATGAGATCCTTGCTGGGTCGAGTAATCTTGGTTGTAGGTTTTTCCCTTTCATCACTTTAAATATGTCCTGCCAGTCCCTTCTGGCTTGCAGAGTTTCTGCTGAAAGATCAGCTATTAACCTTATGGGGATTCCCTCGTATGTTATTTGTTGCTTTTCCCTTGCTGGTTTTAATATTTTTCCTTTGTATTTAATTTTTGATAGTTTGATTAATATGTGTCTCGGCATGTTTCTCTTTGGGTTTATCCTGTATAGTACTCTCTGTGCTTCTTGGACTTGATTGATTGACTATTTCCTTTCCCATGTTAGGGTAGTTTTCAACTATAATCTCTTCAAATATTTTCTCAGACCCGTTCTTTTTCTCTTCTTTTTCTGGGACCCCTGTAATTAGAATATTGGTGCGTTTAATGTTGTCCCAGAGGTCTCTGAGACTGTCCTCAATTCTTTTCATTCTTTTTTCTTTATTCTGCTCCCTGGCAGTTATTTCCACCATTTTATCTTCCAGCTCACTTATCCATTCTTCTGTCTCAGTTATTCTGTTATTGAGTCCTTCTAGAGTGTTTTTAATTTCAGTAATTATGTTGTTCGTCATTGTTTGTTTGCTTTTTTGAACTGCTACTTTTTGATACTTCTGTTTTGGGAATTATCTATTTACTTCCCTCTACTGAAAAACAATCTTTTAAATTCATTTATTTATTTATTTGGTTACGTCGGGTGTTTGTTGCAGTAGGCGGGTGGGCTCCTTAGTTGCAGGTCACCAGCTTCTTATTTGCAGCACGTGGGCTCCTTAGTTGCAGCAGGCAAGCTCCTTAGTTGTGGCTCACTGGGTCCTTAGTTGTGGCATGCAACCTCTTAGTTGCGGCCTGCATGTGGGATCCAGTTCCCAAACCAGGGATCAAACCCGAGCCCCCTGCATTGGGAATGCGGATTCTTAACCACTGTGCCACCACCACCAGGGAAGTCCCCCCTCTACTGAAAATTGAAGATTTCATTCTTTTTCCTTCCTTTGCAGTCACAGCTCATGTGTAAACAGTTTACTGTTTATCAGTTTGTTACTAAAGGATATGGTAAAGGATACAGGTGGACATGTAGATGGAAGAGATGCATAGGGCAAGGTATGCAAGAAGGAGTGTGGAGCTTCTGTGCCCTCTCTAGGGGGCACCATTCTCCCAGCACCTTCACGTGTTCACTGACTAGAAGCTCTCCAAACCCTGTACTTTGGGGATTTTGATGGAGGATTAGTCACATAGGCACAATCAAATATTAACTCCCTTTCCAGCCCCTCTCCCTTCTCTGGAGAATGGAGGGTGGGGCTGAAAATTCCAAGCTTGTTTGTTTGTTTTTTGGCCCTATGGCATTCAGGATCTTAGTTCCTTGACCAAGGATTGAACCCGTGCCCCTGCAGTGGAAGCGTGAAGTCTTAAACCACTGGACCACCAGGGAAGTCCCAGAAAATTCCAAGCTTCTAATCATGGCTGGGTCTTTCTGTTGACAGGCCCCCCTACAGGAGCCCACCCAGAGTCACCTGATTAGAACAAAGGACATTGCTATCACCCAGGAAATCCCAAGGGAGCCAGAAGCCCTGGGTCAGGAACCAGACTCAAAGACCAAATATGAGAACAAAAAAAATGCTCCTGGTGCTCTTATCCCTTCGGAAATTATTGATAGAAGTATTTTAGGAGCTCTGTGCGGGAACAGGAGGCAGAGACCAATATATATATTTTCTGTTATCTTACCATCCTCTTTTCTTTCTCTTTGGATCCTTATAGGATATTCTCTTTGTTCTGGTGTCTGAAATGTCACTTTGTTGTAAGTTGGGATGTATAGGAAGGGTATTTGCTGCAATGATGCTATGTAACAAACCAGCTCAAAACTCCCATTCTTTCACCCTCCTCATCCCATCCATCAGTAAGTTGTATTGATTGCACCTTTAAAATGTCTTGAATCCAGGTGGGCTGGTTCAGTAGCCTTCTATTCAGTCTCCCTCCTTCAAATGTTGCCATGACCAGTCCACTTTCCATAGTTATAAGCATGACCCATCCACAGCTAGCTTGATATTAACTGAAAGGAGGCCTGGTGGAAATGGTAAATATTTGCACAATCTTTTGGACTCTGAGCATGTTCTTCACTGGCTAAAAACAAGATGTTTCTTCCTGGCAAACAGAGTGATCAGACCTGAAAGTGATCTTCAAGATGTTTTGGAGAATAACAGCAGAGTTTTATACAGCAACCATTTCCCAAACCCCAAATTAAGACAAATATTCTGAGAAGTAGTAGGGTACTTAGGGCTCAAATAATGATCATTTATTAAACACCTTTTATGTTTGCTACATACTTTGTATAATTTAATTTAATTTAATTTAATTTAATTAATTTAATTCTGACAAAGGTACACTAAAGTAAATTAATTTAATTCTGACAAAGGTACACTAAAGTAAATACGTTTTCTATATTTGTTTAACAGTTAGTGGAAGTGGGGGGAAAATTATTTTCAATTAATAAAAATTATATATAGTAATGAATGCAGATTTCTGCTGGCAGAGCAATCTGTGTTCTTCAGACGTGTATGCACACACATCCATACAACTGCCAAAACACTTCCATTTTTCCATTCTTGTTCTGTCTCAGGTTTTTCCTTAATGAGTATCTGAACCCACAAAAAGGTTTACGTTTAGATAATAAATCACTTGTTCCCAGCAAACACCATTACAGCATGCAGAATTCCAGGTGGCCATCGCTGCGCCTGCTAGGGCTGCAACAGCAAACTGTTCTTAACTTTTCCACTTAAGGGCACTGTCTCCTGCATTGGGAATAGGTTAGATGTACATCTCCCTTGATTATTCAGTAATGTTTCAAATCCCTGATAAGACTGGTGTCCTGGAAGTTCCTCATAATTAATCTTCACAATACAGGTAAACAATCAGAGTTTAATCCACCCAAGGTTTTTTACTCTGGCAGAGCAATGGTTTAAATCATTTGTGCTTGATTCCAAAGCCAGTGTTCTTTCTACTACTTGAAAATTCCATAAGAGGATGACAAATAATCCTAGCTTTTACCTAATTTAAGGGAAAGATGTAATTTACATTAAACAAAGTTTTAATTGTTAACAACTGTATTTTGAACATATTATTGTTAGAAGAGGTAACTATTAGGTGGATTAAATCTGAGTAGTCATTACTAAAACAAGCTCAGTAAAACCATTAAATCATGGATTCAGTTACATTGCAATGATTATTACAGTGTCTCTTTCAGTATAAGAGTTTTAAACTTATATTATCTTTGTCAACTACATTAGTAACACGGCTCGTACTGGGATGGTGATGGAAAGTAAAAACACTCAAGCCATTTTGCAAAAGGAACAATAGTATTTAATAGATTAACAGAAAATTTACACATGGTACATTTAAATTTGAACTTTTCTCTTTTGGGGGGTAAGTCTGCAAAAAACCTGAATGAATTTAAGATATGACCTGTGAAGCTGAATCGTAGTGTATCTATATTTAAAAGAATGATGTTGACAGAGAATATATCGAAGTATGTTACAATTATATTTATTAAGTGAAAGTAAGTTAGTTATTTTTTTAAAAGAATCCGGCTATTCTGGTAATGCTGCATATGTTTTAAGCAAATTATTTAAAAATGTAAACCATTACATTTTTTGTTAAAATTGAACAAGCTGTTAAAATTGCTACAATATATCTCACCTAAGCTCTCCAGTACTATTTTAAATACATATGTATTGTAGAAAAAGCACCAGAAGCAGTCAAGGCAGCAAAACTGTATTCAGAGCAAAATAAGCCAAAACCCTCGTCCTTTTGTTTATTCCTCATTCCCGAAAGGAGTTATATTACTGAATGAAGGAATTTTCCAACTGCATTTTTGAGGTCACAGTTACAGCCTTAAATGATTGGTTTTTGCAGGCAATCAGGTACAGATAAATTACACTAAAATAAAACTGTATGATGTTTTTGTCATATTAACACCAAACTGAATGGTGGACTGAAATGAACAGATGAGAAAGAAAATCAAGCTTGAGGCTCACTCTTTCTCTAAAGTGGTCATGTTTCTAGTTTTACTAAAGCATTAATTTTCATAAAGTGCACTAACAAAATAAATACGTTGAAAAAAGCTTTGAAGATCTATGTACAACTCTGAGATTAAGATAAATTACTGATTATGTTCTTGATAGCCTTTTAATGCTGTGGAAGCTGTAACGTACATGAAAAGCTCATTGACCCGGGTAAAATAATGATTTTTCCCCCCTTAGATCAATCTAGTATTAAGGCGTATGTAATTATGCTAGCTTATTCTATAAGGCAAGGTTAGATTAAAGGGAAAATTTATGTGCTATAGGCTAAATCCAGATACTGTCAGGTGCTGGGCATTATTCCTGGCTTCAAAATAAGATGTATCAGTTTCACTGTCTGGCTGGGGTATGAAAGGCATCGTTTGATGCTGTAGATTTTCCCAGTCCACATCACTGAAGAGAGGATGATGTTTCAACTCTTAGGAAAAATATCAAACAAAGCAATATTATGACACCATTACCAAAGTCCTATTTTACAGGAATTAAAGAGAGACTGTCTCACATGTAGCTTGCCCTGGTTTACTATGTCTGTTTCACAGACATTTTAAAAACATCTGTCTCTTTCTTCAACCACATACTTCCCAACAGCACACAGTGTCATTCTGTATGTCACTTGGCATATGACAGGTGCCTTAACAGAAGCTTATCTTTCTCACTGCCTGCATCTTCTCTCAGAATCCCTGACTCGATGAGAGAAGACAGCCTGGCCTACTTCCTGTTCCCCGACACGGCTTCCACACCACTAATCCTAATCTTCCATGATTAATGCCCCACTTCTCATTCCAATTCCTTGCCACCTGCTTTGATCTCTGTAATGCTCAGCATCGTCACCCTAGATTACTTCAGCAGGAACCTCATCCTCCAGTCCCTTGCTCTCTTCCCTGTGCTCCATCCTTATCCTTCCTGGTAATTTCAACATACACACTGGTGATATTTCTGACACATGCTTTCTCTTCCTGGTTCTTTGATTTCTTTGATTTCACTGACTTGCACCTCTACAACACACCAGCCGCCCAGCAGTATGGCCACATCCAAGTCTACTGCTTCCACTTACAAAATCTCAAGTTTGCCTTCCTCTTTAACTACATTTTCCTTCTATCTAGTAAAATGAAATCTCTTTTGATCACACAGGTATTTAGTTGGGAGACATAGCCACCCCTCTCCTCAACTATTCACTTCATTAGGCAACAATAAAGACAGCAAAAAAATGAAGTGTCAATTAAGGCAGTATGCAAACCAAAAAAGCAATCAAATTTAAGGAAAATATCAGAAGACGACTACACAGACAGGAAAGAATTGTTTGTCTGTATTGGGGGTAATGGGCTGGAAAATCAATATGTATATATGATGGATTTTCCATAAACTAAAAGACTGGTAGGAAAAGGGATAAAAGAGCAAAAATAATTCACATTTAGAGAATTTATTTGTCTCAACGGTTCAAGCATGTGTTACTTTAGAGTTATTTGTAGTATTAACTCGAACTGGGATATCTGGATGTGATGTGATGCTTCGTGATCCTCTCATCATAACTATTTATTTAAACTGAATCCGCAAAAGAATTCTAATCTAGGTTAAGATTAACTAAATAAACAGCTGTTGAAACAACTGTTTCTTAACTGAAGAATACCCCTATCTGCTTCACTAGGTAAACTGTTCATTTAACTAATGAACAAAAATTTGAGGTCACTGGTAAGAATGTACTGAGCAACTTACAGAGCATTATAGCCATTTTCTAAACAACGGTTTCCCAACTTTGTTACAGTTGACCTTTGGGACCAGATGATTCTTTGTAGTAGGGACTGTCCTGTGCACTGCAGGATGCTGAGCAGAATCCCTGGCCTCTACCTACTAGATGCCCCCAACTGTTGTGACAACCAAAAAATGTCTCCAGACAATGCCAAATGTCCTTTGCGGAGCAAAATCATCAGCAGTGGAGAAGGCTGTTCTAAAGCAATCTTTATTTTTATTATTTTAATTTTTTGTTTTATTATTATTATTTTTTGGCCGTACCTTGCAGGCAAGATAAAAATAAAATAAAAATAAAACTGTATGATGTTTTTGTCATATTAGTTCCTTAGTTCCCTGACCAGGGATCGAGCCTGTGTCCCCTGCAGTGGAAGCTTGGAGTCTTAACCACTGGACCACCAGGCAAGTCCCCTAAAGCAATTTTTAGAGCTTGGTTTTCAAATGTCTGCATTCTCACTTTACATAAGTTTTTGCTCAGATTCTCCTCTTCAGGTCTTCCTGACCACCCCATCTAAAATATAAATCTCCTGCCTTCACTTTGTACCCTCTCACTTTGCTTTCTCTCTTCATGTACTTACCAATAGACGGTGTTATGTTATGACTGTTTGTTTACTTCCTGCCTTTCCACTAGAATGTAAGTTCTAGAACTTAAGCACAGGGATGTGTCTGGTTCATCCCTAGGATACCTCCAGTGCCTGAAACGAAAACACTGCCTAGCACCTAGAAGTCACTCTATAGGATTTGTTAAATAAATAAACTGTTGACCTCATTGGAGGGAACACCTAGAAGCTGATGTGAATGACATATTACTAAAGTCCATTTAGTAATATACCCTACTTCACATGGAAATGCATTCTGAGACACAGTGCTTAGTTGTCTCTATATATACATTGTGACAAAAAGGATTTTAAGGCAGCTGCTAATGAGACTTACTGGAGTTTTGAAAATTGGGTTTTAAAATTAATTGGAGTTTCCTGCACTGGAAAGAACCTTTGAATGGGCCACAATGCACCAATTTTGTCTTCTTTGAGGCAACCTGGCTGTGAAGAATGCAACAGGGAGTCAAAGTCCATAAAAATATTTGATAATCAATAATGATACCAGGGACTTCCCTGGTGGCACAGTGATTAAGAATCCACCTGCCAATGCAAGGGACATGAGTTTGATCCCTGGTCCGGGAAGGTCCCACATGCCACGGTGCAACTAACTCCGTGCACCACAACTATACTGAGCCTGTGCTCTAGAGCCCACGAACCACAACTGCTGAGCTAAATCAGTAGTCTGGCTCAACAAGTCAAGGGTAAAAGAGTTAACTAACACAAAACCTTACCTTTCATTCCAGCTCTCTTTGTATCATCAATGGTTAAGAGTATTTCTACAGCACTTTGAGCATTATCAGATAACTTTTCTTCACCTTCAGGCCAAGGGATATCTATAAATGCAAACAAACTTGTTAATCATTGCTCAAGACAATAATACACAGAGATAAATGAGATAAATGAATCTATCTTAATAGGAGAAAAAGAATCACCTATTTTCAGAATATTCTGGAATACTTGCTGGGGTGTTTCATCGTTGAAAGGGGGAATTCCTGTTAGAAACTCAAACAAGCAAACTCCAAGTGCCCACCAGTCTACTGCAGAACCTGCAATTTAAGAGGAAGCAGCTGAACTTGCAAGCATTTTCTATAAATGTTTGATCAACTAAAACATTAACTGTGGATATTTGGGCACAATGAAGACCCAAAGGCTCGTTTCCTTAAGGCTTTCTTCTGGCTTCCAAACGTGCAAAGACCCAAATTACCTTCCTTTAGGCAATGTGGTAATTACTTTCTTGGAAAATACTGGGCTCCATAAGATGATATGGAAAAACCCAAACGAAATTTTTGGCCAGCCCAACAGACGTTTAGTTTAGCAATTAAAATGGCTAGTTAAAAAAAAGTTTAAAAAGTTATTAATAACCTCTGATATTCTGGATACTTATTTGTGCTAAATCCTAAAACACAACCAAGGAATGCATTTAATCTAAAAATTATTCTCTAAAAGAGTATTTCAAATCAGGAAACAATAACATTCAGATGATTCTATAGCCCACTCGTTTCACAAAGGAATGAGATGAGGTAGTAATATTAATGCAAACTGGAGGATAACCTGCTAACTAGGGAAAGCCTTACCTACAGAGGGTTTTTTTGTTATGTTTTGTTTTTGCCACACACACCATGTGGGATCTTAGTTCCCCAACCCGGGATCAAACCCGTGCCCCCTGCAGTGGAAGCACAGAGTCTTAACCACTGGACTGTCAGGAAAGTCCCCTTACAGAAGGTTTTAATGTGGCTTTATTCCTTTTAAGAACATAGAGGGACAAATTAGTTTAACAAAAAATACTCATTCAAACTATTGCTTGAGGAGGTAATTAGAAGATAAGTCTTAATAAATGGGTAAAACTGATTTCTTTTTTAAAAAATTTTTATTGGTGTATAGTTGCTTTACAATATTGTGTTAGTTTATACTGTACAGCTAAGTAAATCAGCTATACATATACATATATCCCCTCTTTTTTGGATTTCCTTCTCATAGGCGTTCCCTGTGCTATACAGTAGGTTCTCATTAATTATCTACTTTATACATAGTATCAGTAGTGTATATATGTCAATCCTAATCTCCCAATTCATCCCACGCCCAGGTAAAACTGATTTCTAAATAAAATCTTCATTGGAAGCATCATTTGTATACAAAGACATTTTAGACAATTATTTTAAACATGACCTTATAATCTGGTTTATACGCTTGTTTAGATACATCTATGAACAAAATTTCCTAAGCAAAGGTTAATTTCAGTCCAAAAATGATTAACTTCAATATAAATTTAGAATTGAGACTCTAGTCTAGAACTAAATTTGCCTGAAAATTACTATTTAAAATCAATTTCACAAGACAACCCTCAGAATGGGAGAAAATATTTGCAAATGAAGCAACTGACAAAGGATTAATCTCCAAAATTTACAAGCAGCTCATGCAGCTCAATATCAAAAAAACCAAACAACCCAATCCAAAAATGGGCAGAAGACCTAAACAGACATTTCTCCAAAGAAGATATACAGATTGCCACAGACACATGAAAGAATGCTCAACATCATTAATCATTAGAGAAATGCAAATCAAAACTACAATGAGGTATCACCTCACACCAGTCAGAATGGCCATCATCAAAAAATCTAGAAACAATAAATGCTGGAGAGGGTGTGGAGAAAAGGGAACCCTCTTGCACAGTTGGTGGGAATGTAAATTGATACAGCCACTATAGAGAACAGTATGGAGGTTCCTTAAAAAACTAAAAATAGAACTACCTTATGACCCAGCAATCCCACTACTGGGCATATACCCTGAGAAAACCATAATTCAAAAGGAGTCATGCAGGGGGCTTCCCTGGTGGCACAGTGGCTGAGAGTCCGCCTGCCGATGCAGGGGATGCGGGTTTGTGCCCCGGTCCGGGAAGACCCCACATGCCGCGGAGCAGTGGGTCCGTGAGCCATGGCCGCTGAGCCTGTGCTCCGCAACAGGAGAGGCCACAACAGTGAGAGGCTCGCATACCGCAAAAAAAAAAAAAAAAAAAGGAGTCATGTACCACAATGTTCATTGCAGTACTATTTACAATAGCCAGGAAATGGAAGCAACCTAAGTGTCCATCGACAGATGAATGGATAAAGAAGATGTGGCACATATATACAATGGAATATTACTCAGCTATAAAAAGAAACGAAATTGAGTTATTTGTACTGAGGTGGATGGACCTAGAGTCTATCATACAGAGAGAAGTAAGTCAGAAAGAGAAAAACAAATACCGTATGCTAACACATATATATGGAATCTAAAAAGAAAGAAAATGGTTATGAAGAACCTAGGGTAGGGGCAGGACGGGAATAAAGACGCAGACCTACTAGGGAATGGACTTGAGGACACGGGGAGGGGGAAGGGTAAGCTGGGACAAAATGAGAGAGTGGCATGGACATATATACACTACCAAATATAAAATAGCTAGTGGGAAGCAGCCCCATAGCACAGGGAGATCAGCTCGGTGCTTTGTGACCACCTGGAGGGGTGGGATAGGGAGGGTGGGAGGGAGACGCAAGAGGGAAGAGATATGGGGATATATGTGTATGTATAGCTGATTCACTTTTGTTATAAAGCAGAAACTAACACACCATTGTAAAGCAATAAAGATGTTAAAAAAATCAATTTCACAAAATTCATTACTGTGGTTAAGCAACTACCACCATTTCATTTTAAAACAAGTAGGAAAAAAAAAAAGAAGTAGGAAAGCATCATGGAATATGCCATTAGAAAAAATAATCACATGCATTTAGAGTGCCTTTTCATCTGCAAGCCACATAATCCCATCTTCCCTAAGGAACACAAGGTACAAACAGTCTCTAGGCTTCTATTTCTATAGTAATCACTATAAAAACATACAAAACACCTCGGTTAGTAGGCTTTTAAGCAGCACTGAGAAAGAATTATTCCAACAGCTCAGATAATATAACCAAATAACAGAAAAGTAGGGGGAAATCAGGAAAAAATGTGCATTTTAATTTATTTTACTTAGGTTAGAAATTAGGACCCTTTTCCCAGCTCAGCCAAAAATGTACTCATGTCATGTCAAAACATACATGATTTCTCCATGGATATGTCATACATACCCATATAATTGAGTCAAAGTCTAATAAGATCATGTATTGTGATAAATCATATTATCAATTATAAAATAAATCAATTATAATATATATCATTAGCCAGAGATATAGAATAAAGTTGTTTTATACTACTGGCTTTCTAATTTAAAACCCGCTTCTTTAATTTGTAAATTGATACTGTTAATTCCTTTCTATTTTCTAATAATAATAGAATTGAATGATTTAGAAAATTCAAGCCCTTTTGTAGCCACTAATATTAATATTTTTATCAAGCCTATTTCTTCAGTTGTAATAGAAAAAGCTATATCCACACTCTCTGCTACCTTTAAAAGTTATAAAAAAATGCTACATGCCTACACTTGTTTTCACAGAGAAGAGCAATTTCTCTGGATGTCTTCCTGCTCAGAAGACAGAAGACAGTTCATAAATGAGCTGAAATGAAAAAATATTTTATATGCAATGTGATCTAGTTAGACTTTGTTCAGTTAAATGTGCTTTGCCATGTTCCTTTATGGAGAAATTTACTCACCCAAAGTCAGAGATCCTGCATGTAAGAAAACAGGAGTTAGGTACATTGTCTTAAAGTTATGAGTTCATTCTCACATCATTCATTGAATTAGAAGCCAGGTATTGTGCCAGATATAAGAGATACAAAGATGAGGAAGACAGCTTTCCCCAAGGAGAAAACACCCTACTCTGGGAGAGACAATACAGGTAATTTTAAGAGAGCTGAAACAAACATATGCACAGGAAGCTGTGGAAACTCAGGCCAGGGTCCCTAAGTCCCCTTGGCTGAGGGGAAGACATGGAGGGCATCAGAGGTCTCAGTAGGATGTTTGGAATTAGAAAACTAAAGAGCCCAAGTGAGTGTTTCTGGGGCCTGGGATTCCAGGGAAGAAGTTAGAGAGCAGGGAATTGTTTTTTAAAATTATAAATTGCTGTCTATTATTTATTTTAAACACTATGTATCAAATTACTTTTATAGAAAATAAAAATTTTAGAATATTTCACTAGCTAGCTAAGATAACTAACTACATGTCCCACTAAAAGAGTGGCAAGATCTTGTCAAGTAAATCTTTACATTTGAGGTTTACTTTCATATTGTATCCTAAGTTGGAGAAAATGTAAATTATAATATAGGAAATGAGCTGGCAAATCTGTGACTTAGCAAAAAGGACAAAGTACCAAAACTAGTTAAGTGCCCAGAGGAACTTAGATGCTTTGGCGGATAAAGGGGAATATTAAACGTGTCTGCTTTCAACATTGTAGAGATTATTGACAAGGGTGAGTGAGGGCTGCCAAGGAGCTCTCCTGGAGGGCTATGCACAAGGAGAACTCAGACTCTAGATACAGCAGTGAATAATTAGTTCTCCATAATTGATCAAGGGATGCTTTATGGAAGAGGTGACATTTGAACTGATGAGCAGATGAGAAGAAATTTGACAGGGAGGGGACTGGGGACTGGCTTTTCTAAACTAAGGCAAAACAAAACAAAACAGGACTTCCCTGGCGGTCCAGTGGTTAGGACCCTGCGCTTCGACTGCAGAAGGCACGGGTTCAATCCCTGGTCGGGGAACCAAGACCCCACATGTCACACGGCGCGGCCAAAAAAAGAAAAAACCCTACTAAGGCAAAACAGTTGTGCAAAATAAGGAAAATGTGAAAATAAATGTGTCTAAGTAAAATGGGAAGATAAGGCCTATAAAGAGACTAACTGAGAGACGAGACTAGCATGAGAGCTCAGAGCCTCGAATCAGTGATCTGGCTTTCTTTTTGCAGGTAGGAAGGAGGCACCAAGCCAAACACCTCCTCTGTTTCAAGGAGAAGAGTAGCATGAACTCTATTATGCGTTAAAAGGGAAAGTCTGGTGGCAGTGATAGCAAAAAAGAGAATGAAGTTGAGGAGATCAAAGAGAAAGTTATTAAATGAAGGAAAGGGAAAGATGAGGTTCTTACATGGAATAGTGGCAGAGATGAAAAAGTGAGGAGACACACTGCAGAGATGTAATTCATCAGATTTAAATGCCTGAAGGTAGGGACAATGTTTGTGTCACCATGAAGATGGTGAACAGAGAGATGGAACAGAGGAAGAGCAAGCTAGAGGACAAGTCGAGCTCTGATACATAGCAACTGAATGACAGTAGAATACAGAATAGGCACTTTGGCCACGTGTCTGCTGCCTAGAGAAAGTCAGGATTAGAGACAGATTTTTTTTTGGCCTCGTGGCATGCGGGATCTTAGTGTAGGCCCAACTGTCTATTCCTGAACCCAAACTAAAATAGACCTGGGGAGACATTTAGAACAAAGACAGTACAGGGGGTGGAAGGCGGGACTTCTCTGGATCATTGAGACTAAACCAGCAGGCCAAGAACAAATGGCTGCATGTCTTCTTTCCTATAATAAAGGGCCATATATGTGAGAAAAGAGTATTGCACAAGTTCATTTTCTTTTACCTTATGCAATCTAAGTACTAAAGAAATTTAAAACAACTTATCTCAGAAGAAAACATAGTGATACTTCAAAAACGCAAGATGTGCATGCCTTACCGTGGGCCCTGCCTAACAGCAGCTCTGGTGCGAGGTAGTCTGGAGTTCCCAGAATTCGCCCACCATCCACGGGGGCCGCCCCTCTTCTCACACTCTTTGGAGTTCGGTATGGAGTTCCTGACTTGACCTGATCTGGGGTCTGCTAATTTCAAAATAGTTTAAGACACAATAAATATCTTAATTCCTTTTACAGTGAACAGAAATGCTAAAACAAAAGAAAAGCTAGGCTGCTGGACATAAAAGATACACTCAAATACTTGATCAGTTTTGAAAATGGCCTTGTAACTAATTATAATTAGGAAAAGTCCTATTGTAAAAAGCCCCAATTATAATAATGAAATTCAATAGCTTAGATAACACCAATTATTTCAGTAAGAGCTGGAAATGCAAGAAACAATGAAAAAAATCCACAGGAAAAAATTCTTGATAGGATGGATCAATACAAGCTTGAGAGCAGTCACAGAGGGAGGCTGTGGCTGACAAATGAGTGAATTACTAGGACAATGCATACAACAGAACTACACATAAATAACCTCTCGTGCTAACTGGCATTTATGGTTTTAAGGTATTTTGTTGTCTCACAAGGACTCTGTGGGACCAGCAGGACAGGTGTCATTATATTTTACAGACAAATGGCAGACAGAGGCTCTGAAGATAAGGACTTCTAAGTCACTCAGTAAGTTCTAAATAGAAAACTCAAGTCTTGTAACCCTACAGTCAAGGTTTACACTTTCTGTATTATGATGTCTCTCCGAAGGAAGGAGGCAAAAATGAAACTTTGGGTTTAAAAAGATAAAGGTTTAGAAAAAAAAAAGATTTGAAATATCTATTTTTCAACTTTCTTCTGTAAAGGAAAGAGATCATCTAAATATGTCCTTAAAAGGCAGTAAGGTAGATGGACTTTAATTTTGTATCTCAGAGTTGCTGTGATCAAGTGAAAATATGTGATTGTAAATATGTAAACGTGATATGTAAATATGTGAAAGCATACAGAACAGTACAAATGAAGGAGGCATTGCAGTTAAGAATGATAAACACTGCTACCTGCTTTACCTTTCTGTACTAAAACCTCCAAGGAGCCATAGATTTCCAACAAGCAAAACAAAACTATATGATTAATATTATATAGTCTAGCTGACAGGCAAGTGTCTGGCCTTAATAGTTTATTTTTCTAAAATCTAAAGGACAGAACATTAGCAAGTGATCACACACCTGATATGGCATGTAGGATCTTTCTTTTTGAGTAGGGGTTATAGCCATGGGATATGAACCACTACAGGCACATGAAATATCCATCATATCTAAAGAAGTAATGCTCATTTTGGATGGTTCTGAGCTATTGGATGCATTAATATGACTGTTAAAACTCCGAAAAGCCACAGCATTTCTTTTAGAGGTTAATGTTTTCAACGCCTCCAAAGAAGGAGCTAACATTTTTCGGTTGCTGTCCTGGACGGCAGGACTCTCATCACCTCTCGGCAAGGTGCTTTCTTGGCAGCTGGGGGATGCAGAAAGTAGGTCTTCAGTATTTGATTCTTCCAAAGAGGATTCTTTGATGCTTTTATCTGGATCTAAGGACTGCCTTCCTAATGGACTTTCCATGATGGAAATTCCAGGAAAAGATGAATCAGAGTCCATGCAAATACTTTTAGGAGTTCTATCATCATCGGAACACAGGAAACTAGAACTTAAGTAGTCTTTCTTACTATTCTTGTCACAGTCGTCATCCAGTTCACACATAAGGTTTTTTGCTATCATTGGGACAGGTGATTTTTCTGGGGTTTGTTGCTTATCAGTGAAAGAATTGCCCATGTTCTCCTTATTAGCACCGTCATTTTGCTGATCTCTGAATACCGACAGCTTAAGGTCCTGGACTTCAGCTGTTAAGCCTGTCCTTTGATTGACATAACCATCTCTCATTTCATTACTAGTCTTATACTCGATACAATTTTTTTTATTCTGTATAATTTCCTGACAAGGACTGGAGTCAACTAACTCAAAACTTCTTTTACAACTTCTTTTCCCAAGGTGTTCTTCAGTCACCCCACTGGAATCCACAGCACATTGATGTGACTGATGGTAACCAGACTGGCTTGTGTCAGCAGCCAGATGAATATTATTTACATCCAGTTCTCTTGCTTCCCAAGAAACTTCCCCAGAAGAACATTTTTCAGCAAGGTTTCCACACGAGTTTCCAGTGGCAGGATCGGCACTGCTGTTATGAATGGGAGAAACGGCTAACTCACGATCCCTTTTATTGAAACTTTTGGTCTCCATGGCATTTGTAGATTTTGTACCTAAAGGCTTTTCGACTGTATTCCAACTCATCATTGTAGAGCCCACTGCGTTGTCACTTTCCTAAGAGGGAGGAAAAAACGGTTAAAAAAATTATGTAAAGCTGAGAATCTTTAACCTTTTAAACCTCTGCCCACTTAAGTGGGATAACTGACCCCATAAGCTACGATGGGTAGCTCTTTCCACATTCCTGTGAAAAAACAGAACAATGATAATGGAGAATTAGAAAGCAATATAAACAATTATAGTATACATTTATATACATTATTTTGAGTGAAACACTGGTATAAAATTTAAACCAACTATTCTATAATATGTATTTGATGGTGTATTACATGTTATTTAAATAGGACAAATTAATAGGAATATATTCAAGCAAAACTGAGGGTAAGGCTACATTACATATATATCTGCTGTGCAAAAGGGATGATTGTTTTGTACTTCAGTCACAGGGCATGAAATACAGTTAATGGAAAATTACAGTCTAAAAATATTGTTAATGTAAACACGTATCACTTCATACAAGTATAATAAAACCAAGCTGACAAGATGAAGCTAAACTAACGGCAATTTATAATTAAAAACCCAAAATAACAGGAGTTAATATCCATTGTCAACAATATAAACTGATGATGAGTTGATAACAAAGTGCTTTTCCTGAAGACTGTTTGAGTTCCAACTCTGCAGGTGCCCTTGTGTGATCAGAATTTTGGACATAATCTTGCAAACTGGCATATGGTAATCAGGATTTTTACAAGATTACTCAGTTAGAGTGAATCTTCAATAAACCCTAATAGTGCATATTTTTGATATGTGAAAAATCGAACTTTATTAACTTACTTAGTAATAGTAAGGAGCAGTTAATCATGAACAAAAAGACAATTCCTAAAGTACAACTCACTGCTCTGGAAGCACAGAAAATGATGCATTTGGGGATTAGCAAGTTTATCAGTGGTCCCCTGTGGTCCACTGTCACTCCTCTGACCTAACTTGAGAGGCTCTACTGTAACCCAATCATTGCATTCCTTAGGGATGCAGCCGAGGGAGGAAGAAGGTTAAGCTATGTATAGTTTGAAATATTATATAACATGCTTTCTTGAATAGAAAAGAGGTAAAATAATAGAATGGAAATCTGGCTTTTCCTGAAGCATTTATTACCTAGAGGGCAATCAATGAGAGAAGGAAAAAAGATTGAGAAACCCTGCCTTAACTAAAAAATAATGTGACCTTACTCCTAAAATACACATATCCAACAATAATGAAGAAAATCATGCTACTGAGAATAAGGAGCAAATACAGTCCAATTTATTTTATCAAATGGAAGGTTTACTCTTTGTGTATTAACATTATTCTAAGCTAACATTATTTTGTCAACATTCTATAAAGGAAACTTTATTATATTTTTAGTTCCCCTCAGCTTTAATAGCTTAAAAAAGCCCACAACAGAATATATAAATTAAGTAAGATAACTTGCAGTAAATTTAGTCATTTGGTAAGCAATCTCCTTAGAATAGATACTTTCAAAGACACACCTACATTACCTTTGTGGTCTAAAAGTTATTTCTGATCCAAAAGAGTTACCATTCCATTAAATGAGAAACTGGCAGAAAACAGTAAAGAAGGAGGTAGTATAAGTTTAAAATAAGACAGGTTAAGAAAACGCAACAATCTAAGGTCTGTGTCAGGGTAGGGAATTAAAAAAAAGAAGTCCATCCAGATGCCTAGAAGCCAAACATTTACTATTAATATACTGCAAAAATAAAAAAATTGGAATCTCATATACTGAGCAAAACTAATTTCACATTTGAATGAGAAATATTTCAAGAGAATTTGACAGAATATATAGGAAAAATGAAGAATACCTTGACTGCCATTCATGTAACCATTTCATTTCCTTACAGAATTTGTATGAAATGGTACATAGCGTTTCTATCATTAATTTGACACACATAGTTGGTTTTGGGTAAGGTGAATGTCACTCTGACCTGGCAATCCTTTTCCCATCTGGGACTGCTGTGGCACTCGGATTCCACACTGGACATGAAGGTGTGGGATTGACTGCTGGTGCTGGATGTCGCCAGCCTTTTCCTAGACTGGAGGAGATGGGAAGTTAGACACTTCACAGGCATCCCGGGGTGGGAGGCAACGGTTTCAAGACCTGTGGGGAAGAGAAAACATTGAAGTTTATGTCACATCTTTCCTACTTTTCCGCTGATCCTGAATCTTTACAGATAATTAGAAAAAGTATTAAGCATTTCATATCAGAACTATTTCCATGTAAACATTATTTCATCCATAAGGATGGCTTTGGGTGGTTTTGGCATACAAGTACTGTTCTGAAAGTTAAAAAACAAAGCAAAACTCTCAATATTCATAAAGTAGAAATCAGGACAAGGGAGTGAACTTACATAATTAGGAGGAAATCCATTTTGAATAACCATTATCCAACTTGAAACTTTTCTTGATGAAGGACCATTATTGATGTGCTATATCCAGGTGTGCTAGGAGGCTGGAATGGGACTACGTTTACTCGATTCAATTTGTATTTAATTAAAACTGTGGCTTTATTTTAATGTTGAGGTTTACACGCTTACAAGTGTGGAATTATATACATCCATAGAGACTTTTTTACACTACTGGGTAAAACAAATAATAGTGATTTGTCTAGGAGTGAGCCAGTGCAAGAAAGCAGCACCATCTATATGATACAAGTTCCTGTATCTTATATACAAATAATGATGCTAAAAATTGTTGCTCTGGGACTTCCCTGGTGGCACAGTGGTTAAGAATCTGCCTGCCAATGCAGGGGACACGGGTTCGAGCCCTGGTCTGGGAAGATCCCACATGCCGCAGAGCAACTAAGCCTGTGCACCACAACTACTGAGCCCACGTGCCGCAACTACTGAAGCCCACATGCCTAGAGCCTGTGCTCTGCAGCAAGAGAAGCCACCGCAATGAGAAGCCCACGCACCACAACGAAGAGTAGCCCCCACTCGCCGCAACTAGAGAAAGACCACACGCAGCAATGAAGACCCGATGCAGCCAAAAATAATAATAAATTTAAAAAAATAAAAAAATAAAAATTGTTGCTCCTAAACTTAAAATGAGACACAACAGATAATCATGCTTTTACTAAAGATCACAATACATGCATATAAAGATTTTATATGTATATAAAAAGATAATGTATATCTTGTTTTCTCTTTCCTGAAAAGGGTGAACATGACTTTAATCCCAAGTAAATTCTTAGTTTACTATAGTTTTTTTGATCTAATAAACCTTAGAATTTTGAAACTGGAAGGAGATTTGAAAGTCCGTCTAAAACAACTTTCTCTTTGGCACATAAATCCTGTCAATGGGATTCCTGAGACTCACTGGACACTGACCTTGACATCTGAGTAAACTGCTCAGCTGCTTTTCCCCAGCAACATGGGAACTTGTATCTGATCTAATGCGTCTGCACACTGTATATTTGCTACTGAGCTCCTTCTGGATCACCAATACGATCAGACCATTCCCTGCTTTGAAACTTTTGGTGGCTCCCCTTTTTCTACAGCTTACATTCCAGGCTCTCTGTAACCACACTGATCCTTCCCCATGTACCTTCCCCATCTACCTGCTAAACTTCCTTTTTCTTTGCACGTGCTTCCCATTCTCACATGTTGTCCTGTTGTCTAAAGATAGAAGATACTTCCATGTGTCCATGCCTTTGCTCATGCTTCTATCTGAAATGCCCTTTTCCAATATACTTGGAGCTATTAAGATCCTATTTCTCTTTTTAGGTCCTGCTTGGTTGTTCCTATATCTTTATTTAGAACCATTCTTGGTTTTTCCAGTTAGCAATGATCACTTTTTGTGTTGGATCACAGTATTCTTCCTATGGCATTTATTTTATAGGACTGTTATTATTATCCCTTTATAACTACAATCACCACAAAATTACAGGTTCTCCGGAGGCAAGGACCTCTCGTATTCATCTTCATATTCACTCATGTGACCAGCACAGTGCCTACCACATTCTGATCAGATTAAAAAATGGCTGAGGGAGATGCAATCATTTCCCTTAAGAACAAGGCTATAAATCACATCTGCATATCCTATATTTTAACAAGTTTTCTGTTTTGTTTTTTTTTTCCCAGCCACACCACACGGCTTGCAGGATCTTAATTCCCTGACCAGGGATTGAGCCCGGGCCACAGCAGTGAAAGTGCCGAGTCCTAACCAGGACCACCAGGGAACTCCCTAACAGTTTTCTGTTTATCAAAGTTATATATATATTTCAGCTATTTTGATGTTCACAGAAGTGTTTGAAGAAACAAGAGGAAAGGGTCAGTGGACAGAAAACTATATTTGCAGTCAGGAATTAATTGACCCACTTACTAGTATGTAACTGAAAGTTTTTAATATTAATTTTCTCATTTGTAAAAAGGAGGCAATTCTTTCTATCTGTCTACCCATTCATCCAAGATATGTACAGATTTGAGGACCAAATTATAAACAAGGTAAAATCTATGGAAAAAACAACACTAATTACCCTTCAAAGCATCATTATTCACATTCCCAAGATGATGAACATGCATGCAGACAACTAAATTGTCCACTGTTGATAAGTTATAGAGGGTGAGGTTAAGTGCTATACAAATGTCCCACTTGCCTCCTTTACTACTTGACTTTTGTCTTTTATTGTGTAATAATTAAAAACCATATCTTTACTTCAACTATTTTATTTCAGAATCTTTTGGAAATAATTTTATAAAGGAACAGAATAGTACAAGTACTACATCTTCTCCATATAAGACTTCCATAGACTCAGTATAGTAATATTCACCCAATGATCATTACAATGTTATAGCTAATTGAAGAATTAACTTGACATTTTATTCTGTTGATTTAAAGATCTGCAACAACCCCTGTCAGAAATGGCATTTACATGATAAAATAGAGAAATGCCACAGAGCGTCTGAATATTTGAATATTCCAAAATACTTTGTTCCTCAAAAGACACATTTAATAGAATAAACTACCTTTTCTTTTATACTCACATGATTTTAGTAGTTTGCTAGAATAAGGAGTAACGTCCTTTTGATCTATAGACATAGGACAAGTTAGTCCTTGAGAAAGCTGTGATGTTTCAGACACATGGGTTGAAAGAATATTTGCAGAGTCTTGACTATTTTCTGCAACTGGTGTGTGCTATTAAAAAGAGAAAAACAAATGCTATGATTTACCTTCACAAAAACACCACCTAAATGCATTGACTGTTATACACCTAAGCAGATAAAATGTTGAAGTAATTCAACATGCTTGATATTTTAATTCATTTAAATGGCAATCATGAAAGGGCATATTATATGAGTTTTTTCTTATCAAGTACTTACAAATCCCAAAGAGCTGATGAGAGATAATACTTGTCCGGGGGTTCTTGAATAATAATCTTGCCTAGGTTTGGCCATAGATGGTGTTGTAAGAATATCCATCATATTGATATCTATGTATGGAAAGAAAAGTATATGATATTCTTCAAAAACTTCAACTGTCATTGACTAAGTCAATACTTATTTGCTCTGAACTTTGCCTCACTTTCCACATTATTAACATTATCTGTAAAGTTGGCTTGTGCAAGACAAATAGAGCTAGGAAAGCCATCACGCCATACAGTAAACATGTACGACTAAGCAGACAGAGAAATACAAACACCATATGTTCCCTCTATATACAGAATATAAAAAACAAAACAAAACAAAAAACCAAGCTCAGGGATACAGAGAACTGATTGGTGCTTGCCAGAAGTGGGGGTACGGGGTGGGAGAAATGGATGAAGGGGGTCAAAAGGTAAAAATAAATTAATCAATTAAAAAAAGAGTGATATCTAACTGGCAAAAAAATAATTCTTGGTAATAAAGTATTAGAAAGGAGGTTGAAGGGACTTTCCTTGTGGCACAGTGGTTAAGAATCTGCCCACCCATTTTTCACAGAACTGGAACAAAAAATTTCACAATTTGTATGGAAAAACAAAAGACCCTGAATAGCCAAAGCAATCTTGAGAAAGAAAAATGGAACTGAAGGAATCAGGCTCCCTGAATTCAGACTATACTACAAAGCTACAGTAATCAAGACAGTATGGTACTGGCACAAAAACAGAAATATAGATCAATGGTACAGGATAGAAAGCTCAGAGATAAACCCACACACATATGGTCACCTTATCTTTGATAAAGGAGGCAACACCAAACAATGGAGAAAAGACAGCCTCTTCAATAAGTGGTACTGGGAAAACTGGACAGCTACATGTAAAAGAATGAAATTAGAACACTCCCTAACACTATACAGAAAAATAAACTCAAAATGGATTAAAGAACTAAATGTAAGGCCAGACACTCTAAAACTCTTAGAGGAAAACATAGGCAGAACACTCTATGACATAAATCACAGCAAGATCCTTTTTGACCCACCTCCTACAGAAATGCAAATAAAAACGAAAATAAACAAATGGGACCTAATAAAACTTAAAAGCTTTTGCACAGCAAAGGAAACCATAAAAAAGACGAAAAGACAACCCTCAGGATGAGAAAAAATATTTGCAAACGAAGCAACTGACAAAGGATTACTCTCCAAAATGTACAAGCAGCTCATGCAGCTCAATATCAAAAAAACAAACAACTCAATCCAAAAATGGGCAGAGGACCTAAATAGACATTTCTCCAAAGAAGAGAGACAGATTGCCAACAAACACATGAAAAGATGCTCAACATCACTAATCATTAGAGAAATGCAAAACAAAACTACAATGAGGGATCACCTCACACCGGTCAGAATGGCCATCATCAAAATATCTACAAACAATAAATGCTGGAGAGGGTGTGGAGAAAAGGGAACCCTCTTGTACTGTTGGTGGGAATGTGAATTGATACAGCCACTATGGAGAACAGTATGGAGGTTCCTTAAAAAACTACAAATAGAACTACCATATGACCCAGCAATCCCACTACTGGGCATATACCCTGAGAAAACCATAATTCAAAAAGAGTCATGTACCACAATGTTCACTGCAGCACTATTTACAATCGCCAGGACATGGAAGCAACCTAAGTGTCCATCGAAAGATGAATGGATAAAGAAGATGTGGCACATATATACAATGGAATATTACTCAGCCATAAAAAGAAAGGAAATTGAGTTATTTGTAGTGAGGTAGATGGGTCTAGAGTCTGTCATACAGAGTGCAGTAGGTCAGAAAGAGAAAAACAAATACCATATGCTAACACATATATATGGAATCTAAAAAAAAAAAAAGAAAAAAAAAGGTTCTGATGAACCTAGGGGCAGGACAGGAATAAAGATGCAGACATAGAGAATGGGCTTGAGGACATGCAGAGGGGGAGGAGTAAGCTGGGACAAAGTGAGAGAGTAGCATAGGTATATATACACTACCAAATGTAAAATAGATAGCTAGTGGGAAGCAGCTGCATAGCACAGGGAGAGCAGCTCAGTGCTTTGTGACCACCTAGAGGGGTTGGATAGGGAGGGTGGAAGGGAGACTCAAGAGGGAGGGGATATGGGGATATATGTATACATATAGCTGATTCACTTTGTTATACAGCAGAAACTAACACAACATTGTCAAACAATTATACTCCAATAAAGATGTTAAAAAAAAAAAAAAGAATCCACTTGCCAATGCAGGGGACATGGGTTCGAGCCCTGGTCTGGGAAGATCCCACATGCTGCGGAGCAACTAAGGCCGTGCACCAGAACTACTGAGCCTGTGCTCTAGAGCCTGCGAATCACAACTACTGAGCTCGTGTGCCACAACTACTGAAGCCTGAGCACCTAGAGCCCGTGTTCTGCAACGAGAAGCCACCACATGAGAAGCCTGCGCATCGCAACAAAGAGTATCCCCTGCTCCCTGCAACTAGAGAAAGCCTGCACGGAGCAATGAAGATCCAAGGCAGCCAAAAATAAATAAATAAATAAATAAATTTATTTACAAAAAAAGAAAGAAAGAAAAGGAGGTTGTAAAAAACGCTAAGAAAGGAATCAAAATATTAAGAATATAAAATAAATTTCAAAAACAGAATCTATTTAAGTAATTAATATAAATTGGGGGCCCCTCATGTGAGCTAACTATGTAAGTATAGGGCAAGATAGAAAATGATGCAGATTTCTATCAGGTTTCAATGTGTAACATTGTAAAATAGAACATTCAGCACTCACACGTAATATTGTACTATTTTCTTTTTTTTTTTTTTTTTTTTTTTTTTACGGTACACGGGCCTCTCACTGTTGTGGCCTCTCCCGTTGCGGAGCACAGGCTCCGGACACGCAGGCTCAACGGCCGTGGCTCACGGGCCCAGCCGCTCCGCGGCATGTGGGATCTTCCCGGACCGGGGCACGAACCCGTGTCCCCTGCATCGGCAGGCGGACTCTCAACCACTGCGCCACCAGGGAAGCCCCTGTACTATTTTCTTTAGCTATCCAAAGTAGTAAGAGAAGTGTAATGCTTTGTATGTGGTGTAAGACTTTAAAAGGTAGGCTGAAAGTTTGAACTTAATGAATTTCATTTATACCTCATTTTGATGAAACAATAAAAATGACAATAAACTTCTTTAAAAATATTTTACAAATTAAACAAGTTAAAAAATATTATGGCAATGATTTCTTGGTTATGACTTTAAAAGCACAGGAAAAAGGCAAAAATAACAAATGGGACTATATCAAACTTCAAAACTTCTGCACATCAAAGGAAACAATCAACAGACTGAAAAGACAACCTACAGATTGGGAGAAAATATCTGTAAATTATTTATCTGTTAATGGGTTCATATACAGAATATAGAAACAACTGCAACTCAATAACAGAAACTCCCAAGTAATCTAATTAAATTGTGAACAAAAGTCTTGGATAGACACTTCTCTAAAGAAGATATACAAATGGCCAACATGCTTATGAAAAGATGTTCAACATTAGTAATCAATAGAAAAATGCAAATCAAAACTACAATGAAATATTACCTTACATGCATTAGGATGACCACTATCAAAAAACAGAAAATAAGAAGTGTTGGAAAGAATGTGGAGAAATTGGAACCCTTGTGCATTGCTGGTAAATTGTAAAATGTAAAACTGTGCAGCCACTATGAAAAACACAGTGGAGATATCTCAAAAAATTAAAAATAGGGCTTCCCTGGTGGCGCAGTGGTTGAGAGGCTGCCTGCCGATACAGGGGACACGGGTTCGTGCCCCGGTCCGGGAAGATCCCACATGCCACGGAGCGGCTGGGCCCGTGAGCCATGGCCGCTGAGTCTGCGCGTCCGGAGCCTGCGCTCCGCAACAGGAGAGGCCACAACAGTGAGAGGCCTGCGTATGGCAAAAAAAAAAAAAATTAAAAATAGAATTTGATCTACACGACCCAGCAATTCCACTGCTGGGTATACACCCAAAAGAATTGAAAGCAGGGTGTTCAAGACTTATTTACATACTCATGTTCACTGCAGCATCATTCTCAATAGCGAAGAGGTAGAAGCAACCCAAATACCTATCGACAGGTGAATGGATAAAGAAAACACGGCACGCATATGTATATCAGTGTTTGTGTGTTTGTGTGTGTGTGTGTGTGTGTGTATAAAATTTGGCCTTAAGAAAGAAAGAAATCCTGTCACATGCTACAATATGGATGAACTTGAGGACACTATGCTAAGTGAAATACGTCAGTCACAAAAAGACAAATACTGTATGATTCAACTTATATGAGGTATCTAAAGTAATCAAACTCATACAGAAAGTAGAACTGTGGCTGCCAGGGCTTTAGGGAGGGGAAAATGGAGTATTGAGTTTCAGTTTTACAAGATGAAAAAGTTGTAGAGATCTGTTGCACGACAATGTGACTAGAGTCAATATTACTAAAGTACACACTTAAAAATGGTTAAGATGGTAAATTTTACCTTGAGTTTTTTTTAATCACAATCCAAAAAAATAAAGGAAAAGAAAGAAACCAAATCAGAAAAACCTGTATGCTCCAAGATGTTTTTCATAGAATTATTTATATTAACCTAAATTCACAATGTTTGGGAGCCATCTTTAAGCTAAACCATGAGATATGAAAAAATAAAAATAAAAAGTATTAATATTATAATATAAAAATAATTTAAATTCATCAGCAATATCACCCTAATACAACATTTTTCTGGGACTTCCCTGGCGATCCAGTGGTTAAGACTCTGAGCTCCCAATGCAGGGGGCACGGGTTTGATCCCTGGTAGGGGACCTACAATCCTTTATGGCGCACAGCGCAGACGAAAAAAAAAAAAAAAAAAGAAAAAGAAAAAAGGAAAAAAAAATACAAAATTTTTCTCATTTGTCATTTTTCCCAATATCTTTTCTGAAACTGAGGAGTTAGATTTGCCTTATTAAAAAATGTTTAGGGCTTCCCTGGTGGCGCAGTGGTTGAGAGTCCGCCTGCTGATGCAGGTGACACGGGTTCGTGCCCCGGTCTGGGAAGATCCCACATGCCATGGAGCGGCTGGGCCCGTGAGCCATGGCCGCTGAGCCTGCGCGTCTGGAGCCTGTGCTCCGCAACGGGACAGGCCACAACAGTAAATGTTTAGATTTTAGAAAAATAAGTGATTAATATACTGTATAGTATGGAACATCCCTAGTGCATTTCGTCTACAATCTGTACTTATTATTACAGCTATGAAAAGTATGGGTAGTCACGTGAGTTAGGATTAATAAAAACTATAAATGGTCCACATCAACTCAGGTCACATTTTACCAAATATATGAAAAATCTTTAGGTCTTCAAAATGCTTCAAAATTTGTACTTGCAAATAAAGAATTGTAGCTCTCTATTTTTTTTTTTTTTTTTTGTGTAGCTCTCTATTTACTTTCAAATATTTATAATCCCACGGTTAATAATTTATAACCCAATATTTGGTTCTACTGCTCATTTATTTCCATCCTCTGCCATTTTAGTAGATAATACAACAAACTACCAAGTCAGGAAGCTGTCATTTCTCCATGTTTCTGTAATAAACTTAAGTAGTTTCTAGTTTCTCCCTGTTAGAAACAATGCAGCTACAAACAACTTTATTCATATATATTATTCTTTTTTTTTTAATTTTTATTTTATTTTATTATTATTATTATTTTTTGCGGTACGCGGGCCTCTCACCATTGTGGCCTCTCCCGTGTGGAGCACAGGCTCTGGATGCGCAGGCTCAGCGGCCATGGCTCACGGGCCCAGCCGCTCCGCGGCACGTGGGATCCTCCCGGACCGGGGCACGAACCCGTGTCCCCTGCATCAGCAGGCGGACTCTCAACCACTGTGCCACCAGGGAAGCCCCATATATATTATTCTTTTGAACCATTTCCTTAGAATAAATTCTAAGACACAAGTCACTAGGTCGAAAAGAATTAAAACCTTTGTTTCTTAAATCATACTGCTCCATTTCCTTTGGAAAGAACTATGCTTATTTGAAATGTCCCTAGGAAAACTTCCTGTGCTTTCTGCAGTCTCATTAACACTGGATCTTCAGCTCTCCATTTTTGCTTTTGGCTAGCTTAATAGTGTAAAATGATTCATTTATTACTTTTTTAAATTAGCATTTCTAGTGCTATGAGTAGTGAAATTAACATACTCCCATATATATGTATTTGTGAATTCTGTGTTTATTTTCTCTGCCCCTTGTTTATCAACGTGGTGGTCATGTATATTTGAATAATTTCTTTAGGTATTAGTTGTCTATCATGTTGTAGTTATTTTAGTCATTTTACTGATGTTTAATTGGTCAGCGCCAGTTTCAGTAGGGATAAAAATTTGGAAGAACAGAAACTGTCAGTTCCTCTTTGAAGATCCAAAGATCTTCAAGGACCTTTGAGGATATAAGATTAGTTAATCCGTTTTCATCTTTAATTGAATGAAAATACCAGTATACGTTTTTAGCCTATTGCAGAAAAAAATAATCATCAAATTTTATTCGTTATAAACTAACAAAGAAAACAGTATAAATTAATGAAATGTAGTGTCTAAAATGTGCTGGATTTTTTAAAAGGTACTTACTTGCTGTGTTTCTTACCTCTATTCAAAGTAACTCTGGAAAGGCCAAAATCTGTTAGTTTAATGTGACCTTCATTAGAAATAAGCATATTGTCTGGTTTCAAATCCCTGCACATATAAAAAACAAATAGCAGATAACTAAAAAAGAGCTAGTGTTGATTTTAGAATTACCAGTGAAAAAAACAGAAAGTTACAGAACAATCAAACCCGACTTATTTTCTCTCATTGGTGGCTTTGAAAGTGCAGAAAACAACTCTCAAAAGCAAACTATATTTTGTATATCTGAATCTACAAGAAAGTTAACTATTTAATGCTAGATTATCTTTGGCATCATTCATTACATATTCTATTAAAATAAATAAACTTCATTAGGTAAAATAAACCTCAAGCCAGGTCAAAATCATATTTACCTCTTTCAAGGAGGGTGAGATTAAGCCTTAATCGAAAAGAGCCACTTAACCTTTCTTTGCAAAGAGCAAAACACTGTAAATCAGCTGGCATTATAACATATAGCACTTTTATATGACGTACAGCCAAAGGAGTGGAAAAAAGATTCAATATTCTCCACAAAAGGGGATACCCGAAGACAAAGCAACATATTCAAAACACACAGGGAGATGAAAGAAGAGTTGATATAATTCGTAAACTCACACAAGTTACTACTAAACTTTAGATAACGCAGATATGTGGGGTTATGCAAATATTTAAGACTAAAATATTTAATATATAATTTGATTACCTGTGCTTTAAGTAATAGTTTGGAGAAAAGTCAGTCTTTACCTGTGGATGATTCCATGTCTATGAAGATAGTCTAGAGCCAATGCCACTTCAGAAATATATTTCACAGCCATCTCTTCATCAAAATAACCATATATGTGTAGGAGAGACTTGACATCTCCACCTATGAGATACTCCATTACCTGTCAAAAGGAATATAAATATTGCAAAATAAAACCAATATGACTACTTTAAAAATATCTTACTTGAGCATTACGGTTATGCATTTTTAGCATGGTCCTATAAGACACATTTTCTTGGTGTCACTCAGTACACATCAATACCAGGTTTACTCATACTGCCATATACTTTTTAAAATTTAAATTAAACTGTTCAGTCTGAACAAAAATTCAGACATATAGAAAAGGTGTGAGAAGAGCAGGATGACTTCTCATATTCTCTCCATCTACATTCGCCCATCGTTAGCACTTTGCCACATTTGCTTTCTTCCTCTCCACATATATGAATATAAAAATGAATATTTATGCTAATCATTAACATGATTATGTTACATAATAAACATAACACAATTATGAACATCATTAACATAAATACCTTACAGGCATGTATTTTTGTTCAGATTAAGCAGTTTAATTTAAAAAAATATGGCGACATTAGCAACTGGTATTAATCTATAACTTTAAAATTTTGGCTAACTCAAGAATAAAATTGAAGAGGTCATCATGTATCTCCCAACAAGGTCATTCTTATGTAACTATAGCATAATAAAATGCACGGAATTTAATTCTAAAATAATGCTATTACCTGTTGTATAGTCTGTATTCAAATTTCTCTGATTACCTCAATATTGTTCCTGATGGCCTCTCTCCTCATCTCTCATGCCCAGGCCAGGACCATGCATGAGATTTAGTTGTCATATCTCTTTCATCTCCTTTAATCTGGAATAACTTTTTGCCTTTTTTTGGCAGGGTGCTGGATGGGGCATGGGACGGTCTTTCATGACATCTGATTATTTCCTTATGATTCAATTCAGGCTATGAATTTTGGGCAGGAATACTACAAAATCGATGTTGAGTACTTCTTAGTGACTTCCACCAGATGAGACTGCTAAATATTAGTGTGTTCCATTCCTGGTAATGTTAACTTTGATGACTTAGTTAAGGTGGTGGCTTCCAGGTTCCTTCACTGAAGAAGTATTTTCTCCCTCTTTGTAATTAATAGGCAATCTGGGGAAGATACTTTGAAACTATGTAAATACCCTCTTTCCCCAACAAACTTTCAAGCAATGATTTTAGCATCATATGACTATACATGATTCTTGCCTGAATTCATTACTGCTATGAGGCTGCAAAGCTCTATTAATCCTTCTACATGTACTAGTCATTATTCTCAAAATTTTCTATAGTTTCAAGCTATAAAATATTGCCTACTAAGGACTTGATAATATAAGTCATTTCTTTCCTCTTTAAGGCAATCACTTCCCTGGTACACAGAGGTTAGTTAATATTTGTTGATAGTATGAATCATTAAAACATTACTAAGCACAAAAACTGTGCTAGCATGGGGAATATAGCATGAATAAAATGTAACTGATGCACTTAATGATTATAATTTAGTAGTAGGGAAATAAGCAAACAGATAACTGTATTTGAGCTCATGAGAATGCTTGTTTTCTCACACCCTCATCAACAATGATTATCAATACTTTTTGTCAATCTAAGGAAGAAAAAATGAACTTGTTTAAATGTTTATTTACTTTTAGGGAGATTTAGCATCTTTACACTGCTTTTAGTCTTTCATATTTCTTCTCTGAATCACTGGTATTCTTTGCCTATTTTTCTGCTGGGGTATTTACCCTTTCTTCCTGACCATGTATATGGTATTTTGTGTCAAAGTAGGCTTTATTTTTCACATAGTAAGATGTGCACCATTCTATTAAAATAATCACATCAGTTTTCTTCTAGTACTTTTATGGATTCTCTTTTCGAGTAGAAATCTCTGATACAAAAGGGGAATAAATGAACTTTGCACTATCTCAAGTTTCATAACCACACAGAATTATTTCAAGTGACTTCAGAGAACAGAATCTTGATAGTACATACATCATAAGGGCAAAAAGAATTGCAGAGAAATCCTAAATTGAATCCAGTTGTTTTAGTGTTAGGAAAACAATACTGGTATTGCTATGTTGAAAATACTATATGCGTATAGATATAGATATAGATATATAGATATAGTTAGGAACCCAGATTTTCAGGGTGAAAGAATACAAATATTTTTCAAAATATTTTTATATTTTATATATTTTTCAAAAATGTTAAGTAAAAATTCTGTAATTTTCCTTTGACCTGGAAATATCAGCATGAACTCGTGATATATTTTTCTATAAAAATGTGTGTTTCCTAGTCTGTCCACTGAGAATGCCTAAAAGGAATGACAACCTAGTGGCAATGAACTTTTCTAATCACTACCTCCTAGATCACGGCCTCTAGACACTATTTCCCAAAAAGGAGCTAGACCTCCTTGCCTAGATCTAGTTCAGGACATTTGCAAAATGAGCCTTAACTATCTTGTCATGCCAGAAAGCAAGAAAGCTATCAGATTACTAGGATAGTATAAAAAGACAAAGAGATGAACTGAAGGGGCTCCCACTCACTAAAGATGGGACAATTTAAACACAGAAAAAAATGACTGCAATGGATTAAAACACATCAAAACTACAACATTCCATGAATTCATAAAGATACTTTAAAAAACACTTATTTAGAGGTTGCACTTCTGAAAACTGGTGATGAAAGGGAAAGAATCAAGCATTTATTCTGCCTTCCTTAGACAAGCTGTATTTCAGAGCAATGAAATAGATAATAAGGGAAAGTTCTTTATAGATGAATTCCAGCTAATAAAAGCTGAAGGAATAATAGAATTTTTTAAAATCATCATTTTGAAAACCTTAATAAAGAATCCAGGCATTAAGGTAAGCTGGGATGAAGTGAGAGAGTGGCATGGACTCATATATACTACCAAATGTAAAATAGATAGCTAATGAGAAGCAGCCACATAGCACAGGGAGATCAGCTCAGTACTTTGTGACCACCTAGAGGGGTGGGATAGGGAGGGTGGGAGGGAGACGCATATATATATATATATATATATATATGTATAGCTGATTCACTTTGTTATAAAGCAGAAACTAACACACCATTGTAAAGCAATTATACTCCAATAAAGATGTTTAAAAAAATAAAGAATCGAGGCATTGAATCACAGGATGCCAAGACCATTACATGAAAGGTTGGTGGAGGAGTTGGAATGGATTAAACAAATTTGGTGAAGTGTTGCCAACTGGTGGACTTGGATGATGATATATGGGAGTTCATTATAGTAATCTTTCAATTTTTGTATATGTTTGAACATTTCCGTAATAAACATTTCCATCTTTATGTTCCTTGTACTAGTATAGTACCTGGAAAGTAGTAATCAATTATTTGTTGTTATTGTGGCTAAGTTTAGTCATACTTTATCTTTTTTGTCTCAAAGGTAGCTTTGATTTCTAGGAAATCTTTTGTCTAAGCCAGTGCTTCTCAAACTTTAACATGCCTGGGGATCTTGTTAAAATTCACAGTCTGGGGAATTCCCTGGCAGTCCAGTGGTTAAGACTTGCACTTCCATTGCAGGGGGTGCGGGTTCGATCCCTGGTCGGGGAACTAAGATCCCACATGCCACACAGCATGGCCAAAAAATAAAAAACAAACAAACAAACAAAATCTCATTCCGATTCAGCAGATTTGGAGTGCAGCTTGAAATTCTGCATTTGTAATAAGCTCTCAGACAATGCTGATACTGCTTGTCTGTGGACACACTTTGAGTATCAAGGATCTAAACCAGTGATGAAGTTAGTAGACAAGATATGGCCGTCTATCTGATTTCAGGAATAATAATTCAAAAATATTATAATAGGGACTTCCCTGGTGGCACAGTGGTTAAGAATCCGCCTGCCATTGCAGGGGAGATGGGTTCGATCCCTGGTCCGGGAAGATCCCACATGCCACGGAGCAACTAACCCAGTGCGCCACAACTACTGAGCCCGCGTGCCTAGAGCCCGTGCTCTTTGGTCCATGGGCCAGTTTGCCAACTATTGGCTTAAAAGATGTAAAGTCAATTATTCTGTTTGTTTACACTAAACAGAAGCTATTGGAGTTACCAAACATTTAATCCACACACTGTCTCTGGAGTCAGAAGAACCTCTAGAACTTGAAGTCAAAACACCTACCATCCTCACCTCTTCCTACCCCCACCCAAATTCCTCATTAGAATTAACAGAGTGTAAGCTGCCATGTTAAATGAAAAGCAAGCAACTCTCTAAGTCCATAAACCCCAAATCCACCACTTCCCTAAATCTTTCCTTATCATACCCCAAGCTTTATGTAGTATTTCTATTATGCATCCTTTACTTAGCAAATATTTGTAGCACTCTGTGCCACAAACTGTTCTACATAGTTTATATCAACCTATTGAAATTTCATAACAACCTCTGAGGTAGGTACTATTATTATGTCCATTTTGCAAATGGGAAACTGAAGTGTGATAGTTCATTTTATGTGTCAACTTGGCTAAGCCATGGTACCCAGATATTTGGTCAAACACTGATCTAAATGTTGCTGTGAAGGTATTTTTTAGATAAGATTAACATCTAAACCATTAGACTTTGAGTAAAAGCTGATTACCCTCCATCATGTGGGAGGGCCTTATCCAATCAGCTGAAGAGAAAAAAAATTGAGGTGTCATCTCTTTCTCCTCCAAAGAAGAAGGGATTCTACCTCTTCACTGCCTTTGAGCTTGAGCTGCAACATCAACTCTTCCTGGAGTCTACAGCCTGCTGGCCTACCCTGCAGATTTTGGACTTGCTTGCACCATAACCATGTAGGGCAATTCCCTAAAATAAATCCCCCTCTCTCTCTACACACACACACACACACACACACACAGACACAGACACAGGCAGACAGACAAACACACACACACACACTCTATTGTTCTTTTTCCCTGAGAACCCTAACTAACAGAACAGGTAAGGTAACTTGGCCAAGGTCATAAAGCTTGTAAGTGCAAGATCTGGAATTCAAACGCAGGTACTCTGAACCCAGAGACTGTAATTCTTAAGTCACTGGGTTCAGTGATTCCTGAATGAAGAGAAAATGTTAAGTTATTTACTCACCAAGTAGACATTGTTTGCTGACTGCAGTGAATAGTACAAATGCACAATGAAAGGACTTTTGCTTAGGGCCAGGGCATCCCTCTCAGCTTGTACTTGATGAGTCATATTTTTGTTGATCATGTCTGCTTTTTTGACAACCTGTAGTACGTAACATGACAATAGACACATCCATTTTATTTTTTATGACAAAGTATTCTCAGGTTTCCTAGTTGCCATCATGAAAACAATCAGAGAGAGAAAACACAGATGTTGTTTGGACCTCACATTGCCAGTGGGAAACTCTGCTAGAAAAACAGCTAATATGGTGAAAACAAAACAAAACTTTCTTTAACATAGAACTGCTTATCTTGGTATCAAGTGGCAAAAGTATCACATCCCTTTTGATAAGGAAAAAGATGTAAGCAAATGCTCCCTGACTACCCTACCTATTGGTAGAAAAAAAATTCTGTTCTGTTCTTCTTACAGCTAAGCCAAAATATAGTAATGTTCCTAATACGTCCCCAGATAATCAGGAATGTAGGCATAGAGAAATAGTAGCTAATTCACTTTTTAAATTTCTGGTTCTTTGATGGATGGAAATAGAAACAGAAAGAGAAAGAATGTATGTTTGTTTGCCTGGGAAAAAAATTTCTTAAAAACGGTTAGAGTTTACTGAAACTTAATAGTCTCAGATGCTGTGTTATAGAAAATAACTAACTACTCTTTTTAAATCTCAAGGTAACTGGTAAGGAAGCAAAACTATAATCTACATTAAAATTGGAGCACTAGGGCTTCCCTGGTGGCACAGTGGATAAGAATCTGCCTGCCAATGCAGGGGACACAGGTTCCATTCCCGGTCCGGAAAGATCCCACATGCCGCAGAGCAACTAAGCCCGTGCGCCACAACTACTGAGCCCGTGCTCTAGAGCCTGCAAGCCTCAACTACTGAGCCCGAGAGCCACAACTACAGAAGCCCATGCACGCAGAGCCCGTGTTCTGCAACAAAGAGAAGCCACCGCAGTGAGAAGCCCGCGCACCGCAACAGAGTAGCCCCCGCTCGCTGCAACTAGAGAAAAGCCCGCGCACAGCAATGAAGACCCAACGCAGCCAAAAATAAATAAATTTAAAAAAAAACTGGAGCACTAAACTGAATAGTTAGTAACATTGAGATCAATTCTCAGGAAGATTACAAGTCAAAAAAAGGCATATTTCTTCCAAAGATTCAATAGAACATGTAATAAAATCATTAATACGCTGTAAATTCCAGCCTTAGAGCCTTTCCCTAAGAAAACAAGGGAAACTGACAAAGCCAGTCTGAAACATGATTTCACCTATCATTCCACTAGATTGCAAGCTCTATGAGGGCATGTTCGTTTTGTTACCACTGTACACAGACTCTACACAGAAAGCGGATATCCACAAATACTTATCAAAAAGTGTATTGGTGTTTTCATTTCAACAGCTAATAGTGACTGGTTAGTATAATAGAAGGAAACGCAAAAAATCTTGGGAACATATGAAGCGAGAGAGAATTAATTTCAATAGGGTGGGTCTGAAAGGTCAGGAGAGGTTTGAAGGGGGGCTAAGATGAACCTTAATACATAAACAACATAGGTGGAGAAGAGCAGAGAAGGGTGGAAGGAAGGCACTTAAGGAGGAAACAGAATAAACATAAATTTGGAAGCAAGACAATACACAGCATTCAAGGACTAGCCAATTGTCTGGAGTGGCTAGAACATAGAATATGTAGAAGATACAGTGGAAACTTAGAGCCAGAACTTGGAGCATGACTGTTTTTCTAAGGAGTTTGGACTTTAGCTTGCATGGCACAGCCAAAGGAATAAAATAGTGATTCCAGTTAGGGGCCTGTTCCAATAGACTAGGTATAGTAATGAAGGCCTGATGAACCTTAAAAACATCATGTCAAGTGAAAAAAGCCAGATGCAAAAGACCATATATTTCATGATTCCATTTATACGCAATGTCCAGAAAAGGCAAACCTATAGTGATAGAAAGTAGACTGATGATTACCTGGGGCTAGGGGTGTTAAGTGGGGGAGACATGGCAGATGAGCAAGAGAGGTCTTTTCAGGGTGATGGGAATGTTCTAAAATTGGAATGTGGTCATGGTTACTCTATATTTAATTTACTAAAAACTGAATTGTACTTTTAGAAAGAGAAAGAAAGAAAGAAAGAAAGAAAGAAAGAAAGAAAGAAAGAAAGGGAAAGAAAGAAAAAAAGAAATGGAAAAAATGAAGTCCTGTACTTGGGCAGACTTGGGAATGGAATGGAAGGGGTAATACGAATATGAGACAGAATTGACAGGCCTAGTTGAGAGAGAGAATATATAGAGAAAAGTTAAAATGCCTGAAGTTTTTAGCTTGAAATGACAGAGATGGTGGTATTATTACATGGAGAGAAGGAACACAGGAGGCAGTTAGGTGGAGAGGATTGTTCGAAGTTAGGCAAGCACAGTTCCGAGGTGCCTGCTAGATAGTCACACAGCAATGTCCGACAGAAAGTTGAAACTGCATCAGACTGCTGGCTTCTTTCCTTTATCACAATCACTCAGTGCTGAGATGTGAGTAATCTGAAACTATGGGAGTGGATAAGAATCAAGAGTGGCCAGAACAGCTTCAAATATATTGAAAGCTCTTGAATGCTTTGGAATGATATATACTACTGCAAGGATAAAGGAGTGATTTGGGACATATTTCAGCTCCGTCTTTAAATATAAGTACATTCTAGATTTATACAATGAAGAGAAAAGTGGGGTTTAATGAGATTTTTGTCATATAGGTCAGAAGTTAATCTACATCACAGCATGCTGACTACAGTCAATCCTACATTGTATATTTGAAAGCTGCTGAGAGAGATCTTAAAAGTTCTCATCACAAGAAAAAAAATTTGTAGCTGTGTCATGATGGTTGTTAACTAGACATTGTGGAGATCACTTCGGCATAGACAAATACTGAATCATTATGTTGTACACCTGAAACTAGTAAATGTCAGTTACATCTCAATAAAAAAATGAATCTGTCAAACTGATAGAATTAAAATATAATATGGAAATAACTGTTTCAAATTTAAAGTTTCAACCCTAATCCTGGTAAAGCCCAAATTAGTAAAAATGATTCAGAAGTTCTGGCGTCTCCTAAGCGTTCGCGGTGCGAAGAGAAGGGCGGGGCAGAGGTGGCACCGACTTGCCCGCGCTGTCACCCCAAGTGAGAAGTTATCCCACAGGGCTCCGGAGGTTTCAGCGAGCCAGGCACCCGTCTAGTCGTTCCAGCGGCCCTGGGGCCTGCCCAGTTCAGGGGGCGGGAAGGAGGACGCAAGGGCCGGCCTCTTTCGCTTTCTTTATTCCTTGACTCTTACCTTCACCGCGTACAACCTGTTGCCTTTCTGCCCCAGATACACCTTCCCGAAGGCGCCGCGGCTAATGGGCTTCACTATGGTGAACTCTTCAATGGAGGGAGGTCGTGGCACCGGCATCCTATTCACGAACTCCCCTGTCGGCGTGCCTCCTCCACCCTCCATCTCGCCGCCGGCGGTGGACTCCATAGCAGGCCAGCCCGGATGCAAGTCTCTATCAGCGACCAAGAGCCCTTCCGGAGCCGCAACTCCCGCCAACTGGTTTCAAAGCGGGGCTCCGCCCACGCCGCTCTTCGGCCGTGATGTCACCCCGTCGCTGCGCACGCCACGCCCAATCCAGTACGGCCCCGCCCCTGTCACCTGCTCTGCGTCGACGCAGAAGGCAAAGAACGTGAAGGCGGGGCAGCTGGGAAATTCTTGAACCAACCACAGACTCTTCCAGGGTGACAGCGGCTCACGAACCTCGTTTGTAGTGACAGGGGGCGGCACAAATAGTTCTTGGCAGACGGGGAAAGGGATTACGGGGGCTTGATTCTGAATCGAGGGATTTGAAGAGTTTTCTCCCGACCTCCAAATGAGGCTGGTGGGACCCGGCCCTCATCCCACTTTTTTTTGTTTTGTTTTTAAAACTCCTTTACGGCCTCCCACCCGCGGGAGAAACGTAAACCAGTTCGGTCTGGTCCGTGAAACAATGGCCAGTGAAATCACAGAATGTGGAGAAACTGGATGAGCAGGATGCTCATGACTGGTCCTGTAATTTGACATTTTAACAGGATGTAATTTGCCTATCTGAAATAGGAAGAGCTTTTTATTGTGGGGAAGATAAAGAGCACTTAATTGTAGCAAAAGAGGTTATCATAGCTCAAGGCCCAGTCAGAACAGGAGAATATATTGTAAGTATTGATAACAAAGTTGGAGACAGATTTTAACAAGGTCCGTGTCTTTCCCTTTTAAAAAGAAAACTACAGCCAATGAGCTTTGGGGCTCCGGCGCCTGCATTACTCAACGTGAACGTGAACTACCTTGGGGGGCGTCAGCTGTCCCCGAAAAGGCGGAGCGTTGACGCACGCCCCTGGGTGGTGGCCTCACCTGCCCCGGAAGTACTGTTGCGTTAGCGCCTTGCCTTCCGGGGCAGATTGTCTGTCTTTGCAGCAGCTGTAGGGAGGGGAGGCCATTTTCCGTTTCTAAAAGAGTGAGGGCGAGAGGAGAGAGAAAAGAGGGGGAAAAAAAGGGCTCAGCGCCTCCCCGCCGGGCCGTGGACAAGAGGGACAGTTTCGGCAGGCGGGTGAGGTTGCTGACGGCCTGGAGAAGATGTTTTCGCTGTCGAACACCGTTCAGCCCCAGGTGGGTCCAGCATCCAGTCCATTTTTCTCCCCCTCGCCCTGCCCGCGTTTGCCGTTTGCGTTTCTTGGAAGTGGTTTCTCTTACGGGATCGTAGGAGGGAAGCGTTTAATCCAGTTGGAGTCCTGGGGTTGAGAAGGGATCGGGGCGACGCTGAGAGTAAAGGGCTGACGATGAAGCAGAAGCGAAATAGGAGCGTGATGGAGATCATGGCTTATTGATTTGATTGCGTGGAATTTTTGCTACAGAATCCATCAGGCATTGTTCAGTGCTAGACCTTCTGGGGTGGGGGTGGGGAGGGGGCAGGGGAAACGTCTGCCGTAGATGTAAAGGGAGCAAGTGATGTTTCTTTTCCATCCTTCCGCCTCTTCAAAGACTTTCGTCTTCACAGCCCCGATTTTCTACTCTTTCTTTTAAATGGAATTTAACCCAAACATGCTATAAAAATTTGAATAATCTTCTATGAATGCTTTCCCTCTTTTTTTGACCAAAAGTAAGTAATAAATATATATTGATATATTTAAGTTATTGACTGCTTGCACTTAAAATTTTGATTCAGCCTCCTCCCCATCTTTTCATTTTTGAAGCAAAAGGGCAGAGAAAAAAGATTCCAAGCGTTTTTATTTTTAACTCTTCTTTCAGGAGTAATCACCGGTGATAATGTTTTGTTCTTAGTTCATTTAAAAATCTTTTTTGATGGTGACATTTAGATTTTTTTGAGAGTTCTTCACAGTTTTGCAAATAAACAGTTTTTGAAAACATTCCGTTTTAAAAATAATTTTTGACGTTCTTTAGTTTCTTGGTTAAAGCATATAATTATGTTCCTCTGTGTAACCTCCACTCCCTTTTGTTTTGTTTTGTTTTGAATTTTGCTAATACTGGTGGGGTAATAAAAAATAAAGTGGTTAGTTATTTATTGGGCATCAGTAATGTGCTAGGTGAACAAAGCAAATGTGGAATCTTGATGATATGAAGTAAAAAATGAGTAGGAGTTAGCCAAGTGAAGAGTGAATAGATATGAACAGGTAGACAGAACATCTGGAGGTTCTGAGATAGTGACAAGCCTAGTTGATTGGAGGAACAGGAATAAGGCCAGTGTGGCTAGAGCGTGGTGATTAAAGGGCCAGTGACCGAAAGGAGGTTGGGGAGAAGACATGATGCAGATCATACAGGGTGTTACAAGAAGGGACTTTGGGCTTCATTTTAAGTTTGTTGGAAACCATTGAATGCTTTTAAGCATGTTAAGGAGTAAAATGATCAGATTTACATTACAATCTATTACAGAGTAATAGATTACTCTGGCTTCTTGCTGTGTGGAGAATGTTGAAGGACAGAGTGGAAATGTTTTCAGTTTAGGATGTTATTGCACTAATCCAGAGAGGGATAATGCACCGCTAAGTGGTGACAGTGGTTATGGAAAGAAGGGGATGAGATTTATTTTGAAAAAAGAACAGAGGGAATTCCCTGGTGGTCCAGTGGTTAGGACTCCCTGGTCGGGAAACTAAGATCCCAGAAGCCACGCGGTGCGGCCAAAAAAGAAAGAAAGAAAAAAGAATAGAATTTCATGAGGGATGATGGAAAGAGGTGTTTCTGGGTTTGATCAGCTGGATGCAAGTAGGTGTTATTTACCAAGATGACCGGTGTCTGGAGGAGTCCTACCAATCGTTTGAAAAAGAATTTGACTTGGCTTGCTGAATACAACATTAAACCTTTTGAAACTGAACTGCAAGAAATTGATGTCAAGAAGACCCGATTTTAGGAGAATTTATCATTAGCTGAATGGAGTTAGTGGTATGCAATGTCGGTAGAGGTAGTGAAGGAATTTTCTGTACTATAGGCAGTCCTAACTGGACTCACGTAGGACCGTTAATATGACACAGAAGTTCAACCTTTTCATTGAGGAGAGATCAAACCATCTTTTAGCAGTTTAAATTCTTTATTGAATGAGAAGAGGTACAACTAATTAAAATAAAACTTTTCAAGGTTATAGACAGGGAATTCCCTGGCGGTCCAGTGATTAGGACTTCACACACTCACTGAGGGCCCAGGTTCAATCCCTGCTCGGGGAACTAAATTCCCAGAAGCCGCACGGGGAGGCCAAAAAAACAAAAACAAAAAATGTATAGACAGAAAATATGTATCTTAAAATAATTTGATTCCTATAGTTTTTTGTTTGTTTGTTTGTTGTTATTGTTTTTTGGTCACGCTGTGCAGCTTGTGACATTGAACCCAGGCCCTCAGCAGTAAAAGCGTGGAGTCCTAACTGCTGTACCACCAGGGAATTCCCTGATTCTTGTAATAGTTAGTTTTAAAAGAGCTTATCGTTTCTTTCTGACTCTAAAAATAATACACGCTAATTGCCAAAAATCCTGAAAAGAAAAATATAAATAAGGAAGATCACCTATAATTTCATAACCCCAATAGATAACATTTTAGAATAAGTTCTTTCATCCTTTCAACTCTACACAAATATGTGTATGCATACTTTTAAAAAAAATGTTACATAAAGGTTTATGGCTCGCTTTTTTCATTTAAAAAACAATGTTATGAATTTATTTCTGTATCAGTAACCATGGGATGAAAAGTCTTTAAGTGAAATCTGGAGTCAGATTATCTGTGTTAGAATCCTTCTTCCTATAGTACTTTCTTGCTGAGAAAGTGTGATAGAAATGTAATAGTAACTAATGTTTATAGTTGTTAGGAGGATTAAATGAGATAATATAAGTAAAGTACATAGTTCAAAATGTGGCATATAATAAGAGCCCATTTAATCATTTACTCAACAGGTATTTATTTAGCATCTACTGTGTGCATTATTGCACTGGGATACAGTATTGAATGAAATAGAGGAAGTAAGGTAGAGCAAAATAAAATATAAAGTGTTAAGTTATATTAAGTATAACGTAAAAACAGTTTATATTAAATAATTTATAAATAAAACAGAGAAAAATAATAAAATAGAGGGAAAAAACCTTGCCACATGAAACTTATGCTCCAGTGGGAGAATGTGGTATAATAAATAAAAACTATTTGGTCTTTGTTCCCAATTCTTGGCACAGAGCTCCTAAAACCCTTGAAATTTCCTGTGATGGGTGTGTCTTTATTCTTAAAGCCCCTCTTTGGATCACACCTGGATTTACGCTAATGAGGTGACTTAAACTGGGGTTTCTAGTAAACAATATATAGGTAAATAAGTAAGTATATGAAGTGTGTTAGATAATGAAAATGTCAAGAAGAAAAAATAGAGCAGAGGAAGGCAATAAGGAATATTTTTTAGGGGAGGGTTGCTGAAATCTTACATAGGTTGTCCAGGGAGATGCATGAAAAGATGACTTGTGAGTTAGGAACTGAAGGGAGAGCAAACTATGTGACTAACTGGACAGGGGAATAAACAACAGTGCAAAGTCCTTGAGGTGAGGGCCTGCCAGGTGTTTTCCAGGAACAGAAAGGGGGATGCGGTGGTGGGAGCAGAGAGAAGGAAGGGGAACTTAGTGGTGGATCAATTCGGAGAGGTGATGAAGAGCCAGGGAGGGCTTTCTGTGTCATCGTTGTTAGGACGTTGACTTTTACTGTGAGAATAGCCATTGGAGGGTTTTGAGCAGAGGAGTGATGAGATCTGACTGGCTTTAATAGAGCAGATTCAGGGAGAGAAGTTAGGATGCAGTTGTAAAAATCCACATATGGATGATGGTGACTTAGAATAGGGTGGTGCAGTGGGGAAGTTGAAAAGTATAAAATTCTGGGTATATGCTTACTTGTTTCATGTCTGTGAAATATTTCATTTTTGTGGTGGTATCATTTGTGTAGCCACTCCCCTATTGGACATTTCTAGCTTTCCACCAATTTTTAAATATTTTGATGAAAACTGTCTTCTGTGCATATGCAAGCATAGATCATTACTTACTAGATTATTTCCTTGGAATAAATCCCTAGAAGTTAGATTGCTCGAATGGTGAAATGTATGTATTTTTAATACTTTTGCTGTATATAACCCCTATACTATCCTGAAGGTCAGTTTTCTTCCTACCAGCAATAATCTGAGTGTTTATAATTTTTAATGTATAGTTTTGATATACGGTGTATATTTAACTTTTTACAATACCCAATCCTGACAATAAAAGGTTTTTTTTTTCTGTTTTTATTTTAAAAAGCACTACTTATTTTCAGCTTCTATCTTTTTATAGGTTACAGTTCCTCTGAGTCATCTCATCAATGCCTTTCATTCACCGAAAAACACATCTGTTTCTGTCAGTGCATCAGTTTCTCAAAACCAGCATTGGGATGTAGTGTCTGAGCATGAGGCTCCCAGCAGTGAGGTAATAGTTTTTACCCTGGGTGTGTGAGAAAGTTTTTTTGGTTTAGTACATTGTAAACATGCCTGAAATAACTTTCTATGTTTAGGCATTTGTAACAGGGTGATTTCTATCTTCAGCTTAATCTCTCTTTTACGATTAAAAATGTCCAATTCTGGCTTTGTAGTACATATAGAAATATTGCTTTGTTTTATTTTTAACATTTAATTTATAAAAAATTTCATGTGGCAGTGTATTGGTATTCACTTCCTACGTTACTGCTTGTGTAATATCATTTAGACATTCTTTTGTGTTGCTTCAGTGGTAGCAGGGAACCTACAGTTAACTCCATAATTCCCATAATTTTCAGGAAAGATAGAATAGCAAGAAGTTATCATCTACCGCCTTATAGGAGCTTTCAGTGTAATTGAACAATTAGAATATAGATACCTGAAAGTGAAATGTATAAGCTATGAAACCATACTTTGAGTATTCAGAGAATTATAAAATCATTGTGGCCTAGGATATAGTGAATTCCCAACCTAGGAACCTTGTGTTTACAAGATTCATTAATAAGATAGTTGCTTGTAGCTCAGAATACATTTTTCATAGTAAACATTATAATCTATAGTTAAGTTTCTCAGAAGCCTCTTTAACCATAAATAGCTTATGTTCTTAGTCCTGATATCAGGGGCTATGGCAAAGGACAGTAGAGGAGGAGTTGAAAAAAAAGTTTGCGGGACTTCCCTGGTGGCCCAGTGGTTAAGACTCCACGCTTCCAATGCAGGGGGCCCGGGTTTGATCCCCGTTCGGGGAACTACAATCCCACATGCCACGTGGCACAGCAAAAAAAAAAAGTCTGCTTTTGGTGGGGGTGGGATGGGGGGTGGTTGTGAGGTGAGTCTTGGGATACAGTTTTACTTAGATGAAAAGTTTGTCTTTATGCTTTCCTTTTTTTTTTCTTTTTTAATTGATTATTTATTTTTGGCTGTGTTGGATCTTCGTTGTTGTGCGTGGGCTTTCTCTAGTTGTGGCGAGTGGGGGCTACTCTTCTTTGCGGTGCGCAGGCTTCTCATTGCGGTGGCTTCTCTTGTTACGGAGCACGGGCTCTAGGCGTGCAGTCTTCAGTAGTTGTGGCTCGTGGGCTCAGTAGTTGTGGCTCGCGGGCTCTGGAGCACAGGCTCAGTAGTTGTGGCGCACGGGCTTAGCTGCTCCGCAGCATGTGGGATCTTCCCGGACCAGGGTATGAACCCGTGTCCCCTGCACTAGCAGGCGGATTGTTAACCTCCGTGCCACCAGGGAAGCCCCTATGTTTTCCTTTTATATTATCTGCCAAATTCCTATTGCCTCTGTCTATAGGCAATCCATTCTTGTCTTCTGTTGTGACACCCTTCTTCCAGTTTACAGCCCGAGAGCTTTCCTAATGATAAGACTGCATGTATCAAAATTGCTACATGCAGCAATATTATGTTCATTTTAGAAATTTTGGAAAATATTATGTAGGTAGAAGAAATTAAATTAACCTATGATCCTTCTTCTCTTTTTCTCACTTGTACTTTTTTATATTTTATAATAGTTGGATCATACTGTATATGCTGATTTAGATTTTGCTTGATCATTTAATAGTCTTAGGAACTTTTTATTCCATACATTTTCTGTATTTTTAATGACTTTCAGAGTGTTCATTTTATGATGTTCTCTTGTTGGATATTGTTTCCAATTTTTTGCTGCTCTGAACAACACCATTTGTACTCTCCGTGGTGCTAAATGTTTGACTATTTCATCAAGTGAAATGGCTAGGTCAGTAGTGAAGTACATTTTGGGGGCTTGAAAAGTAGCTAAACTCTAGAAGCCAATGTTGAGCTTAAGACTAATGGTCTCAGATACAGAATTGGTGTCTTATCCTCTGATTTACCTTCATTATTCCTATGGTTTATCATTGATGACTGTTTGTTATTGCTTCACAAACATTTTCATTCTTCTTAAGCATCCTCCCTCATCTCTACTCGCACTTCCTTTGCTCTGAGGTTACATTGCTTTCATCAAGTCTTGCTCATCCAAACACCCACTTCACAGTGCAAGCAAAAAACTTTCAACTTCCTTCAAGCTACTGACTTCTTTTCCTGTTGCTTTCAGACTTCTTGAAAAAGTAGTACTCTGAACTTAACATCTGTTCTTGCTAAACTTTTATTCATACTACATCCCATTGTAGTTTGGCTACTACTTTTTCCATTTTATAGACTTGTTTTGGTATATTTTGTTGACTTCCTTAGCAGTAAGTACAGGCCTTTTTAAAAAATCCACATGTTTTTCATCTTTTCCTTAGCATTTGACCTTGCTGAACATCCACTGCTTTCAAAATACTTTCATAAATTGAGTGATACTACATTGATGGGTTTTTTTTTTCTGTTTCTGTTTTGCTGGGCGTTTTTATCGCCAGCCTTTTACATAGTGTGTGTACATTTATCTGTAATCTAATTTTCATTTTGCATAGTCTCCCAGATTATATATCTTAATGTCTGTATATATTTATATGCTGATAACTCCCAAATCTATCTCCAACTCTAAAGTATCTCTAAAGTTTTAAAGTAATTATCTGGTGGCTTATTAAAATACCCCTCTGGATAGGCTCCAAGGACCTCGAAATTAAGATGTCTAAAACTGAGCTGCTTCCCCAGATTCCAGTGTTTTTTTTTTTTTTTTTTTTTTTTTTTTTGGTGGTACACAGGCCTCTCACTGTTGTGGCGTCTCCCGTTGCGGAGCACAGGCTCCGGACGCACATGCTCAGCGGCCATGGCTCACGGGCCCAGCCGCTCCGCGGCATGTGAGATCTTCCTGGACCGGGACATGAACCCGTGTCCCCTGCGTCGGCAGGCGGACTCTCAACCACTGCGCCACCAGGGAAGCCTGATTCCAGTGTATTTGATCTTAGAGTGGTTTTAGCCCCTCTTCATCAGTCTGGGTCCAACCAAGAGAGAGAGACCACATAGTCATTTGAACAGTGAATGTTTAATATAAAAACTATATAATTTTTTAGTTTAATATTTTAAAAACCCTGGTCTAACAGGGGATTAGAATAACTAGGGATTGGCTAGTAATAAGTAAAGAAAATTCAAATATATAGGACTTGCGGATTCAAGAAGCAGCTAATCCTCCCAGGACTGAGAGCTTCCCAGGAAGAGTTCTCCACCCCTGGGCTGAGGTTCTGAGGTTGTTGGAGAGGGAGTGGCCTTGGCTCACTGAATGGCACAGGAGTCACTGGTGCCGTGCCAGCTGAACCTGATGGAAATCTGCCCCCTTGGGTACCAGGAGAAGCTGTTCATGGGGATGTGTGTTACTGGAAAAGCTGCTGGGTACTGCTGGCAACTGTGCACTGTAGGAACCAGGCTTTGGAGAAGCTGCACCAGTGGCAGGAACCACTCCTGGAGAAACCCATGGGTGTTATGTTGCACACAGGAGCCCGCTGAGTGAACACAATAGCCTGAACCAGGAGCAGAAACTCCTCCTACAATGTCTCTCCAGTGCCCTCTACTGACAGCTTAATGTTCTAGCCAACAAAGGAAAAATATTTAAAGGGCCCATATCCATGAACATGGAGCCAAAAAAAGGATGAGGAGGAGCTAAGAGACAACAAATCAATAACCAGCACATCCATCCTTCTCCCTCACAATCCCTATACTTTACTGGTTTCTTCAAATGTCTGTTGTCTGTGACTTGGTATTTGCATCCTTCTTAGTCAGGGCTCAGTTCGGGTTCATACCATTTTTCTCTTGTTACATCAGCCTTCTGTTCTCCAGCTTATCATCTTTGTCTTCTGTTTTCTTCCTATAAAACAAAACTAATGATATTAGCTATAGAATTAAATTCAAACAAGGCTCTTCACAATATGGCCATAGCCCATCTTTCTAGTGCTTTCTTTGGTCACTAAACTTTTTACTGCATCTCAAACATTCCAAGCCCTTTGATGACTTTTTGTTTGCCTTCTTCCCCAAGGTTTCTGCCCCCATCATTTGTGAATTAAGTGTTATTTCAGTGAAGCCTTATCACTTAGGAAATTAGTTGTTGTGTTCTCTTATGACTTTTTAAAAAAATATCTCTGTAATAGCAGTTACCTTATTGTATGATAATTATCATATTCATATGTACCTTATTTCTCTTTATGTTCCTAGGACTTGATACTCATTATGTAAGGGGCATAAATTTCTGTCTTAGTTAAAAATCTGCATTTCCCTTTGTATTATAAATAGACTTTTTGGTTTCCCCATTTTAAAAGATAAAATATCTTTGTAGCTCTTGAATATTGTAGTCCTTCTGATTCCATTATAATAATGTGGTTTATATTCTACAGTTTTTCTTACCTTAAAAAGCACCTTTTAATGGCTTCCCTGGTGGCGCAGTGGTTGAGAGTCCGCCTGCCGATGCAGAGGACACGGGTTCGTGCCCCGGTCCAGGAAGATCCCACATGCCACAGAGCGGCTGGGCCCGTGAGCCATGGCCTCTGAGCCTGCGTGTCCGGAGGCTGTGCTCTGCAACGGGGGAGGCCACAACAGTGAGAGGCCTGCGTACCGCAAAAAAAAAAAAAAAAAAAAAAAATTCACATTGTTTCAATTGATAAGTACTCTTCAAGTTAAATAGCTTGATAATAATGCTTACTTGATATAAACAACAAGGACCTACTGTATAGCACAGGGAACTGTATTCAATATCTTGTAATAACTTGTAATGGAAAATCTGAAAAAGAATACATATATTTATACGTATATAAGTATATGTATATATAACTGAATCACTGCTGTATACCTGAAACATTGTAAATCAACTATATGTCAGTAAAAAAATAAAAATTAAAAAATAATAATGCTTACTTGGTTGAATTAATCTTTTACAGCCTATACTTAACTTAAGGGACCTTGGATTATCTGAATTAAAAATTGGACAAATTGATCAACTGGTAGACAGTCTACTTCCTGGAATTTGTAAGGACAAAAACGTTTCTTCCCATTGGCATACATCTCATGTATCTGCACAGTCCTTCTTTGAAAATAAATATGGTAAGTTAATATATTTTGTGTCCCAATGAAGGTAAGCCATTACAGTACTATTGATAATTTAATTGATACCACTTATTTTTTTTTTGATACCACTTATTAATACACCTCTGGTTTCCAGTGTTTCATTACATTGTTGATTAGAGGTTTTTTTTGTTTTTTTTTTGATTAGAGTTTTGAAATTGTCTCTAGGAAATAGCAATTTTTTGTTTCTCCGTGCTCTTAGCTAAAAGTAACTTTAGCTAGACATATATATTTTTACCTCTTGGTTTGAATTTAATTTCATTGGCAGCTATATTTGTAGATCATATAAAAAAAGATAATCCAAAGGACAAGTGATAGACACTAATATGATGAAGAAATGTGATTAAATTTGCAATGCTTTTAGATAAAAATACAAAAAGCAGAGTCATACATGGGCAAATGAAAGGCAAAACTCATTTTGGTTTTTCTAATATTCGGTAAAATTATTTGTTGTATTTCATGACTTTTTTGTTTGACCGTTAGAAAATTTACTTTTTACAATTTCCCTCCAGGTTGCTTAGATATATTTAGTACTTTACGTTCCTCTTGCTTGTACAGACAACATTCAAGAAATCTTAAACGAATTTGTTCAGATCTTCAGTACTGGCCAGGTATGAAGCAACAGTTGTACTTATTTTGAAAAAAATAATAGATTTATTTAATCTATTCAGATTTGTCTTTTTAAATGATATTAATGATTAGAAACATTCATTTGTAGCTCACAATAGAACTTGGAGAATATTTGGAATCAACTAGTTTGGGTATATCTCTGTAATTTTTAACCTGGGAAATATAACTAAATTTTGAATGTGAGTGACAAGTGCCACAGTAAAGGAAACTCTAGGGAGCTCACGTATACCTGCTCCAAAACAATTAAGCACATTTGTTTACTTCTCTCATTTTCAAAATCCCATTGCAATGACAAAAAAAGATAAAAATAAGAAAAAAGTCAGGGCAGCAGCAGAGGGGTTTTGTAAATGGACCAGTAATTTGATGACTTTCTGGAACTTGTAAAGTAGATGAAACCCCATTGATATCAAAATCCAATATGTATTCATTCATATTTATTTAATATCAGGCACTACTGATAGGTGTTAGGCGAGAGTGATAGTTATGTAACTGAAAAAGACATACGTTATCAACCCTCATGACGCTTATAGTAGAGTGACATGAAAGAGGTGTGTAATGCTAATTCCAGTAGAACTTAGGAAAAATCCCCAAGTTCTAAGTCAATAATAGTGAGCTCTGGGGTAGCTTATTTAGTGAAACAGTTGAAAGATTGTGAAAAGTGGGCCAGTCACAGAACAGATCTGGCTTGCAACTTTTAGACAAAAGAACACATCTCTAATAAGGTGTCCATGTGTGTATGTTGAAAGGGGACTCCTGGTTTGAGGGTTGATGCCAAAGAGAGAAACAAGATAGTAACTCAGGTTACTTTGGACTTGAATCATACACTAAAGGTACCTGCTCATTTACCATAAGTCCATGTTTTGTAGTCTAAATATATTTACCACTTTGATAGTTTTGAGGACTCCTGTCTGCAGTCAGTACTGATCATTGTGTTCTTCTTTACAAATACAACTGGTTTGCAAGAATCTCCACGTTTGAGGAAAATTTATAGCATGAAGGAGAGGCACCAGGTTGGGCAAAGAAATCTCTTGTAGTTCTTTGAAGAAATGGTTAATGTAGAAGACAGAAGAATACTTAAGAAGGGATGATACACTCAGTTTTAAATATTCAAGGAAGAAAAAAACTGAGCATGTATTAGGGTATAAAAAATATCTTAATAACTTTTTAAAAAGTTAAAACTCAAAGGTCAGATTCTCTGATCATATGATAAAACTGAAGTCAAATAATAGAAAAGATACCTAAAAAAAATTCCTAAATATGTGGAAATGTTTAAAGATACTTTTCTAAGTGTCTTGTGGCTGAAGGGAATTGAAAACAAATTACAGACAATTATTCCTGAACCACAATGAAAATCTGCATATCTAAATCTTTGGGTTGAGGACAAACTGAAGCTGAAAGCATTGTATGAATTTTAGGAAATAAGGAAGATGGGAAATAAATTGATTAAATATTTATTTTTAGAATTTCTTTAAAAGAACGTGAGAAATTAATATGGATAAGACACATTAAATGAATATAATGGCAAGAAATGGTTTTACTTAATTTAATCAAGAATCAATTTAATTTGAAAAGAAAATAGAACAAACAGTCTGATTAAGAAATGATGAGAAAATACAGTGTTAGAAGTGAAAAGTGGGAACTGTCACAGATAATGAAGATTTTTAAATTGTAATGTATATAATTTTATATTGTAAATAAAAATAAGTTGAAACATAATTATTTGAGTTATAAATTACTAGCAAAATTGACCCAGGAAGAGATAAGACAATAACTATAGAATTTGAAAGATAATATCTTTCAAATATAATCTCTTTGCCCCAAAGGCACTGGGCTCAGATGGTTTTATGGCTGTATTCTGTTTTCCAAGGTCAGGAGTCTTCCTGTTATTTAAAACTTTTTTAATAAAGAAAAAGATAGACTAGGCTTCCCTGCTTATTCCATGAGACGACTGATACTAAAATATTAGTACAAAAAGAATACAATAGATTAATTTCACTTAATCTAGATATAGAAATCCTAAGTAAAGTCTAAAAAAGCACATATAGAAATATCCTAAAAATTATGATTAAGGAATACAAGAATGATTTAACATTAGGAAGTATGTTAATTTATCATGTTAATTGATTAGACAAGAAAAGGATTATTATTTGTGTATGATAAAAAGGCATGTGATATATATGCTAATTATTATGCTTCCTAAAAACTTGTAGAATAGATACTTTTAAAATTTCTGAAGTGTATCTGTTAGGTTCTCATTAATATGAGAAACAGGATGTCTAGTATCCTGTTTTTGTTCAGTAATTTGGAGATCCTGAAATATCTGATTAAAAAGAAAAAGGAAGTTTTATATAAGTTAAAAGGGGCAAAATTATAATTAGGTGATACAATTGTTTACCAGAAAATTCAATAAAATCAACTGAAAGGCTGCCCTGGTGCCATAGAAGATAAATGCATAAAAATCAATCGCTTTTTTTTTTTTAATCCTAGCAATAGGTTTTATTTACAGTTCGTTCAAAATCCATGAACTCTTGTATCCTGACAAGAAATATGCAACATGATATGTATATACACTCACAGATGTATATATGTATGCATATGAAACCTGACTGAAAGAAATAAAAGAAGAGCTGAGTAAAATAAAGTGAGAGAGTACTGTAGTCCTTTTCAGAAGAACTTAGTGTTCTAACATTGTCAATTTGCACCCAGATTTTCAGTGCAGCTCCAATCAAAACTCGAAACATTGGTTAGGAAAATAAAGAGTTGATTTTAAATTTGGGCATAAAAAGGGAATCAGATTATTTTCTTACACCTTAAAAAGTTCCAAAGAACTGAAAACAAGTAGAAGTATTAGATGAAGTCAGTAAACTGCCTTTAAAATCTTAGTGTGAGGATGAGACTCTTTAATCAAAGCACAGTGAACAAACCACTAAAGATTAAAAGACATGGCTTCATTAACCTTACAAATTACTGTATCACTTAACTAAAGACAAAGACATTAAAATAAATGTTTGAAATATACATGACTAAAAGTATATCTTAAAGTATATCCATATTCTGCAAATGAAAATGGAAAAATATGAAAGGTCATGAGTGCTCAGTTCACTAAAGAAATAAAAATAATCAATAAAAATTAAAAATGTGGGTTTCCCTGGTGGCGCAGTGGTTGAGAGTTCGCCTGCCAATGCAGGGGACACGGGTTCGTGCCCCGGTCCGGGAAGGTCCCACATGCCGCGGAGCGGCTGGGCCCGTGAGCCATGGTCGCTGAGCCTGCGCGTCTGGAGCCTGTGTTCTGCAACGGGAGAGGCCACAACAGTGAGAGGCCCGTGTACCGCAAAAAAAAAAAAAAATTAAAAATGTTTTCAAAAATTTTCCTCACTTCTAATCTGAAATGCAAATTGAAACAAAATGTTACTTTCTGCCCATCAGATTTTGTACAAATTAAAAAGATTTTTATTTATATTCAGTGCTGCAAAGGATATGGAGGAAAGGACACTCATATTCACTCGTGGGTGTATAAATTCTTGACAGCATCCTTTTGGAGGACAGTTTCTTAGTGTTAAACAGTTCAGGTCTCACAGTGTCACTTTTAGGAATGTAGTCTGTGTGTGATGAAAGTTAACATGTACAGGATTTTTAACTGCAGCATTATTTTTAGCAATAAAAACTAGGAAACAGCTAATGCCCATAGTAGGGAAGTAGATGAGTAAATTGCCATAGCCTGATACATGGGAAAACTGTAAACAGCCATTAAACTGAATGCACTGCCTCATCTGTTCTGGAAAATGTCCATGATAAATTGTTAAGGGAAAGAAGAGAATTGTAAAAGTTATGTACTATTTTTATAGAAAGAGCATGTTTTAATACATAGAAGTATAGTCATGGAATTGTTCAATTGGTTACTTCTGGAACACTTCAGCACACTTGTAATTAAAGTCATTAAAACGGATTGAATCTATAAATCAACTTTACTTTTTCTTGGTAATTTTAAAATGTAAAAACAACAACAAAGAACTGTGTTAAAAAAATGAGATAATAACTAGGATGTATGGGAATAGTGTCAGAGTTTTGATTCTTACGCATTTTCCTTATAAAAATTTAAAATGAGAAGTAAATATTATACTGTTTGATTCAGTTTTCATACAGTCTCGGGGTTTTAAAACTTTAAAATCAAGGACACGACGTCTACAGTCCACTTCTGAAAGATTAGCAGAAACACAACATACAGCACCATCATTCGTGAAGGTAATTAGACCTTTTATGCTGTTGTTTGAAAAAGCAGTAATTTTCAAGTTATTAAAAAGAATGTTCAATATCTGATTTCTATTGCTGACTAATAGATTTTCTTCCATCTTTCCACTGTTACTGACTTCTTAGGTAGCAGTTGTTTTACCACCATACCTAGTACCTCTAACATAGTATCAAAATGATTTCAAAAACTTAGTTATTTGTGTATCTCTGCCCAATAGACTGAAAACATTCAGATGATTGGTTATTTATCTTTACATCTTCAGAACTTATACAGGACCAAGTATATGCAAGGTGCTCAGTAAACATTTAATAAATGAATGAGGTTTTTCCTCCAGCAGAAATAAAGGAATGTGACCTATTCTAAGCCATTAGAACCCTAAGTCAACATGTGACCTGTTAAATGTTTTCAGTGTAGTTAGTGGTCTTATGTAGAGAGTTTCTCTATATTAATTGATGCAAGTATAGGGTCCAGTGTTAGTTTCCTAGCCATTGATTATTTATTGTTGAGTCTTAATTCTTCTCATTGACAATAAAAATGTTTAATTCTAGAATTTTAATGAATTTTTTTGTGAGTGGTTGTTATATTTTGGGGGAGTATTATCTGTATAATCAGCTGATACTGATGTATTGTTTGCGTATTTAGGGGTTTCTTTTGCGGGACAGAGGATCAGACGTTGAGAGTTTGGACAAACTCATGAAAACCAAAAACATACCTGAAGCTCACCAAGATGCATTTAAAACTGGTTTTGCAGAGGGTTTTCTGAAAGCTCAAGCACTGACACAAAAAACCAATGGTGAGTTGATTTGACAGCATCCATATTTAGGGAAGAATATCTGAAAGAAAGTTATAGTCCTGCCTTTAAGTGATTATAATAACTTTTCTAACAATTTCCCAACATTTTATTGGTTATATTTCGTTATATTTGTATCTTAAGCTGTGGTGTAGAAGTGGGAATATCTGCTGGCACTTCTCACTTTCTGAAGTGAGAAGCCAAAGTCAGCTATAGAAGCATGAGTGGCTTCATGAAGTTTTTGGTAACAGGTGCTGAAAGGCAATCATGGAGATTATGCAAAACATGCCAGGCTCCAATATTGCACGTGGTGAAATGTGATTACCGTCAGTAACCTAATATTTGCATTTCATTGATATGTCATTTCTCATTGATATAATTTGATTTAAGGCTTTTTCTTTTTTCTCCAGATTCTCTAAGAAGAACTCGCCTGATTGTCTTTATTCTGCTGGTAGTTGGCATTTATGGACTCTTAAAAAACCCATTTTTATCTGGTAGAGGCTCTTTATGTTTATCTGACTTTTTTTTTTTGTCTTTTATATACTCATTTCTTTTTCATAGTTGGTCTATCTAAGGCTTAGAGATAAGAAAACATTAATGTTTATAGTTCCAGAGTCTAGGTCTTTCATTCCTAAGTCAAGACTTCTCAGATTGGGTCACTTTAAGATTGTTTTTTGCATTGAAATTAAAGTTCCAAGGATTATGTTAGAGTTGTTTTTTGCATTGAAATTAAAGTTCCAAGGATTATGTTAGAGTGGAAATGTTAGATCTACTTCTGGTAGTGGTTAGTTCCCCAGATTTTTAGAATATGATACCTATCCAATAATAAAATTTTAAAAACATGTAGAAGAATTTTATAATAGCAATACAAAGTGTAATAGTCATCTGTTTCAAAGACAATAATAAATTGAATTTTGTAAAAATTAACTTATATGGAAAATTACTTTAAATAGAGTCCCAGATTTTCTCAGTTTGCAAGTCTAAAATGAAGTAATAATGTCAGGTTTAAGCAGTTCCAATTGCTTTTTCAACTATCATTCAGTTTTTACCCCGTGTTTTCTCCTTTCTTTATGATGGATTACCTTGAGAGAAAAAAACTGATTTACAATTAAGAACATTGGTTGACCTGTATAAGGAATCATTCCCAGAACTTGAATGTAGCCCCAGTTATTTTAAAATTTGTTAGTGACATCAAAACTGAGATGAGGTTTTAACATCTAGGAATAGCCTTTTTATATCTAGATCTGCCTTCTCTTGTCTCCGTTTTTTCAAAAAAAAACCAATATAGGGATGATAGGTGATATCAGCAGGGTGGTGGAGGGGTGGGATGAGCTCTGATGATTATTCCTTTGTGTTTCTTAATTATGTACAATGGAGTTTGAGAACCATTGGTTTAAATTTTTATTATTCGATATAAGAAGAGGAAAATTCTTAGTTTTAATTGGAAAGGCAAAGGTGTCATTTTATTATGAATCATTTATTCCTTGAATACCATCTCAAAATCCAAAAGACCTAATATCTACTCCTCACACTGATTAAATATATGTGAAGTTAGATATTTAATTTTTCTGGGCTTTCTTGCATCTGAAAAATAAGGTAGTTAGTATTTTATGAATCTATCAAATATGTAAACATTTGTTTATGTCCCTTTAGTCCGCTTCCGGACAACAACAGGGCTTGATTCTGCCGTAGATCCTGTGCAGATGAAAAATGTTACCTTTGAACATGTTAAAGGAGTAAGTTAAAAAGTTTACCTTGATCTCCTCAAACATTATCTTAATTGTATTTTATTATTCTAAAGGTTGAAATAATAGAAAATATATATATTGGTCTCTGCCCCATGTTCCTGGCACAGACGTCCTAAAACCCTTGTCATTTCCAAAGTGCTAAGAGCACCAGGAGCATCTTTTGTTTTACTGTTTGGTCCCCGGTTCCTGACACAGGGCTTCTGAGTCCCTTAGAATTTCCTGGGTGATAGCAGTGTCCTTTGTTCTTTTTTTTTTCCGCCTTGGCCACACTGCACGCAGCTTGCCAGATCTTATTTTCCCAACCAGGGATTGAACCCGGGCCCACGGCAGTGAAAACTTGGAGTCCTAACCACTGGACCACCAGGGAATTCCTGCAGTGTCTTTTGTTCAAATGAGGTGGTTCTGGGTGGGTGCCTGGTTGGGGGCCAGTCACCAGAAGGACCCAGCCATGATTAGGGCCTTAGAACTTTCACCTCCACTCTGTTCTCCAGAGAGGGGAGAGGGGCTGGAAAGGGAGTTAATAATTGATCATGTCTATGTGAGGAAACTCCCATAAAAATCCCAGCAGATCCGGGTTCAGGGAGCTTTCAGTTGGTGAACACATGGAGGTGTGAGGACAGTAGCGTTTTCAGAGAGGACGTGGAGGGGCCTGTGCCTCTTCCTATGTCCCTTGCCCTACCTGTCTCTTCCTTCTGGCTGTTCTGAGTTATATCCTTTCATAATAAACCAGTAGTCTAGCACCTAAACTGGTTTCCTGAGTTCTCTGAGCTGCTCTAGCAAATTAATCAAACACAAGGAGGGGTTGTGGGAACCTCCAATTTATAGCCAATTGGTAGAAGCACAGAGACAACCTAGATTTGGGATTGGCATCTGAGGTGTGTGTGTGTGGTGCTAAGTCCTGTGGGACTTTGGCCCAAAGATGTGTTTCACATTCACCCCTTCCCAGGTACTTTCTTTTTAACGCTGCCCAATGTACTTGAGCTTTCTCACTGAGAGTTATTTAAAGTTGTATAATGTGAGGTTGCAGGTTGGCTGCAAATATGTTATTACGCCAGTGTAATTTAAAATAAATAAATATGTGAAAGTACACATGCAAAGGCATTTTTAATTTACATTGGTAGCCAACATTTTTAAATTGAAGTTTCACCCACAAAAAGATTTCCGGATTGTTTGTTCATTTGTTTTTTGAACATTGAAGCCTGGAGTGCTAGGCCTGTATTCTTTGGCAGAGCCATGTTGTGGTTGTCTTTAAAGGGACTGTTGCTTTCCAGTTCAGCACATTGCCACCACTATTGTTTTACATCTGGCCTTCTGCACTCATTGATTGATACCGTTTTGCCACTAGGAATTTGCATTTGTGACTTCTGGTTATATGCTGACTAGGAAAATGGCTCACCATTTCTGATAGGCATCTTAATCTTTATCAGAGTTTTAAAGTTGAACTCATTTTCTGATTGCCATTTTTGTTGGCTGGATTGGGCTTTATTTTTGCTAGGGATCTCAATTCTGCAATATTTTATATTTTGGAGATTAAATCTCTTAAATTTTTTTTACCACAGCCATTTATAAAACAATATTAGTACACTATAGCTTAATTTTTGTCACTGTCCTTTGGCATTTGTCAGGAACTAAATCGTTTATAATCTAGTAGTAGTTCCTTGTAATGAAAATGATCTCATAACTAATCACAAATTAATGTTATAACTTAAACACAGACTCCCTTATCATTAATATATAGTAAGTCCACATAATTTGCCATTGAAGCTTATAACCAGGTCCGAAACAGTTTTGGATTTGAAACTTAATAGGTGACTCTTTATATTAAATGCCACTGACACATTTAACGAGAATTTTGAATATAACAGTTCTTTTTAACCAAAGGAAGCAGTTAAAAAGGGTTTTTGTTGGGATATATAAGGAGACTTCATATAACTGGCATTGAGGGTCGGGAGAAAACTGAGTATTTCTAAAGGGGCCTTTTTGTATACTTTCACTGAAACAAAAAGCCAAGTTAATTTAATCTGCAGTTAAATTTATGATATTCAAAGAGGGTATCTTGGTAATATAATAATTACTTGGTAAATTGTATCACTTTAGGTGGAGGAAGCTAAACAAGAATTACAAGAAGTTGTTGAATTCTTGAAAAATCCACAAAAATTTACTGTTCTTGGAGGTAAACTTCCGAAAGGTAAGATATCTTCCCTTTCGCATAACTTGACAAAATACTGTAATATGTCACTAATTTAACTTTTATCAAATTTGATTAAAGTTTAATTCTTAATTGCTATTTTACAAATAAGTGCTCATTCTGAACATACTGATCTGTAATCTTTTTTTTTGGTAATTTAAAATTTTGTTTTAATTTCAAACTTTAAGTGAATTGCAACAATAAATAGTACAAAGAACTCCCTCCAGGGCTTCCCTGGTGGCGCAGTGGTTGAGGGTCCGCCTGCCGATGCAGGGGACATGGGTTCGTGCCCCGGTCCGGGAGGATCCCACATGCCGCTCCGGCTGGGCCTGTGAGCCATGGCCGCTGAGCCTGTGTGTCCGGAGCCTGTGCTCCGCGGCAGGAGAGGCCACGGCAGTGAGAGGCCCGCATACTGGAAAAAAAAAAAAAAAAAAAACTCCCTCCATACTTCTAACTCATGAGACTCAAAATTTTTTTAACATTTTGTTCTATTTGCTCATTCCTTTCTTTACATAACGTGTAATTTTTAAACCATTTGCAAGTGAATTATAGATGTCATGTTCCTTTGCCCCTAAATACCTCATTGTGTATTTCCTAAGAATTACGGATATTCTCTTTACACCATTTCAGTACAGTTATTAAAATCAGGAAATTTAACATAGATCCAAAACTATTAATCTAATTCAAAGTCATATTCAAATTTCAGCATTTGTCCCAATATGTAAACAGTATTTAAATGATATAGGAGAATTAGTTAAGGAGCAGATCCTGAAGTGAATCATTAGTAGAGACAAATACGTTTTGGCTATGTTTCAAAATATTGGTCATTGATGTGCCTTCAACTGCAAAGCTATATAAATTAATAATTATTTGTTATAAGTTCATGTCAGGCTTTGTTTCTGATTTTTAATTTGAACCGTTCTTGTTTATTTTTTCTTTTAGGAATTCTTTTAGTTGGACCACCAGGGACAGGGAAGACACTTCTTGCCCGAGCTGTGGCCGGAGAAGCTGATGTTCCTTTTTATTATGCTTCTGGATCAGAATTTGATGAGATGTTTGTGGGTGTGGGAGCCAGCCGTATAAGAAATCTTTTTAGTAGGTTTTAACGTATCTTTCATACAGTACTAATTTCTCTTAACTTTAGAGGAAGAGTGTTTCTTACCCTTTCTTTGCTACCTGTTTCTGATTGATATAGTTGGCTGAAATTGTAGGGTTCCGGTTTCGGATAACTTAGTGTGTGAGCTAAAATAGAACTGTACTTTTTTCCCCCAATTAGTCGGAAGAGCTAGTGGAAGTGCTAGATTGCTGGGTGAGGCTGGGGGCCTCACCAGTTTATTGAAAAAGCTGTTACTTTTATTAGAAACAAAAAATGCTTCTCAAGATGTTGGCAACAAGTCATAGTATAGACATCTGTTTCAAACAGTGTACTTCTCCCTTCAATTATAATTTATATTCCAGTTGGAGGAGGAATACCTCCTTAGCTATGGGAAGTAGAAGTATTTGAGGGACTGTGTAAGCTGGTCTCCTTGTACACAAACCATGCATTTCCTCCCCAAAGTATCATATTCAGAAAGCCAAAGATCACAGATACATTTAGGGATCCCATAGTAGTCACAGAGCCAAAATGACATATCACTCCTTGTTGATTACAAGGCAGAAGTTCCTGGACAATATTGTGACCAGTAGCTGTTTTAATATCTGTAAGAGCTTTAGCCCAGGCTGAAGTGCTCACCAACCACAAAAAAGTGGCAACAAGAGTAACAACAAAGTCAACCATGGGAAGTTTTCAACTATCACGATACACGTTCGTGTAACCAACATAGAACAGCGATGCAGTACAGGAAGACAAAGACTGCAAAAGTAACATAGAATTGTGCAGAAGAAGAGTAATCTCCAATAAGGACATGATTTTTCCAATCTACATCACACATATTTACACCTTGATGTGCCTGAAATGATGCTTCATTCAACCTGAATTGATAACCCAAAGCAGCTGTGATCGTTTTATTGTCAGAAACTTTAGGATGACAAGCCACTTGAATTTCTGTTTTGCCCTTAAAACCTCCACAGGTGGCAAAAGCAAAGATAGAAGCAATCCACTCGAGGACCTTGATGAAGCCGAGCGGCTTCTTGAGCGGGTTGAGGTTGAGCTGGAAGCAGGACATCCTCTGAGGGAAGGAGGGAGAGAGAGTCAGGACGGTGGGGCGGAGGAGGAGGGGGACCGAAGAGACAGAGCCGCCTGGCCGTGAGAAAGGGCAAGCGGGGCGGGCCTATCAATTCTTTAGTATGTATTTAAAAAGTATTTGCCTCAAATCTGATTGTATATGGTTTGTACAACTAGGAAGAATGAATACTCAATGATATTTTTTTTTTCTTCTGAGGCTACTGTTCTTAAATCAGTTTAAGAAGGACCTCCTTTTATGTATTTTCTCCCTACTGAATGTCTTTTTTTGGCTTTTTAACTGTCTTACAAGTTGTTAAATATTTATGCAATTTTATTTTAAAAGTGTTGATTTTATTAAACTTATTTGAATCTTTTCTGTCATCTTAGGGGAAGCAAAAGCAAATGCCCCGTGTGTTATATTTATTGATGAATTAGATTCTGTTGGTGGGAAGCGAATTGAATCTCCAATGCATCCATATTCACGGCAGACCATAAATCAACTTCTTGCTGAAATGGATGGGTAATTGAATCTTCCTGTCTTTAGAATTTGGTGATATATTTGGTAGCATACCAGAGATAGGAAAAATTTTGTTTATAGGCAACAGAGTAGTCCCTCGTGCAAGAAGTAATGACAAGCTATTTTGACTATTGTATTGTTTTTACTAATGGGATCATTGATAATTGTTATATCAACTTTTCTTAAATTAAAAAATAGATTTTTCATTTACTGTAGCATGACAGGAAAGCAGTGATTCCAGCTGAAAGTAGTAGTCTCTTTGGAGATGTAAAGGGAGAATACCCTTATCCCTGCACTGTTTGTGACTAGCTTTGAGTGTTGCTGTAGATCAAAAAAATGTTTCTTAAAGTCATATAAGACATTCTGGAAGTCTAGGAGCAAATAATTTGAATTGGTAAACTTGAAAATAATTTTTCAAAAATCAGTCAGAGACTCAAGCTTTTTGTGTCAGGTCATCTCTTCCTAACTAGAAAAATTATTACGAAGGTATGTAACCACAGATGATTTGGTGATTTATTATTAACACTTTTGTTGAAGTGCACTGGCATTTTAAAAAACAATTAGAGATGCCTTATCTTTTTGGGCTTTAAAAAGATCAATCCCTTTTCTTTGCTGTCAGTAAGATTAATGATAAACAGTTTTGCATAGAACATTTCTACATGTGTGCTGTTTTAATTTTCAATGAAAAGGTCCTTTTTTTTTTAATAGTTTTAAACCCAACGAAGGAGTTATCATCATAGGAGCCACGAACTTCCCAGAGGCATTAGATAAGTAAGTATTAAAATTTTTGTGATATATTCTAGAATAGTGATGAACTTTAAAAACATTGTGCTAAGTGAAGGAAACCCATCACAAAACATCACATATTATATGATTGCTTTTATATGAAATGTCTAGAATAAGCAGATCCATAGCAACAGAAAGTAATTTAGTGGTTGCCAGAGGTTAGGGAAAATGGGGAATAACTGCCAATAGATTCGGAGTTTCTTTCAGCTGGAGGAGAGGGGGAGGGGGTAAAAATTCTCTAAAATTAGATTGTGGTGATGGTTGGGCAACTCTGAATATATTAAAAACCACTGGGTTACACTACCAAACGTAAAATAGATAGCTAGTGGTCAGCAGCGGCGCAGCACAGGGAGATCAGCTCGGTACTTTGTGACCACCTAGAGGGGTGGGATAGGGAGGGTGGGAGGGAGGCGCAAGAGGGAGGGGATATGGGGATATATGTATATGTATAGCTGATTCAATTTGTTACACAGCAGAAACTAACACACCATTGTAAAGCAAATTTGTACTCCAATAATGATGTTAAAAAGAAAACTACACTGGGTTTTCGACTTCAAATTCTATGATATGAAAATTGTATCTCAGTAAAGCTGCTAAAAGAGTCTTCTCACAACTTAAACATCACAAAGCTTTTGGGTGGAGGGTGGAGAGGATTTTTAGAATAAAATTTACTATAGTTTAAAATTTTTATTGGTTTTATTATATAGAAGTTATTCCTACTTTCATTTGATCTAATAGTTAGTTCTTGCCTAAGGCTCTAGTTTAACATTTTGTACTTAATAGCAGTAAGATGGATGTGTAGCGCTCATAATAGATTGCTGTAGAATTATTTGTTCCTTGACTGGCTGACTTGCATGTCTTTGTCTCTGACGGGTTGTATGCTATCTAGATGCACACATTTAACTATATGAACCTTTGTTCTGCCTTCCGGTTATTGAAACTGTTATTTGAGCCACGTTTTATAAGGAACTAATCTGAATATTTATGTTCAAGATAGATATTCGTTGCCATTGTCTTTCCATCTTCTCTTTAGGATGTCATTCCTGTTTAACTTGACCTTCAGCACAGTCAGCTTATTAATTTATATTTTCTTTTTGTATTCTTCCTTTAGCGCCTTAATACGTCCTGGTCGTTTTGACATGCAGGTTACAGTTCCCAGGCCAGATGTGAAAGGTCGAACAGAAATCTTGAAGTGGTATCTCAATAAAATAAAGTTTGATCAGTGTAAGTCTTAATTCGATGATACAGACATTATCTCCATAAAATGGTAATATATCAATCCACCCTGTTTGTGGTCCTTACTCAGGATGTCTTAAAAGACAAATTCCTTTAAATGTCTATTTTTCTCTCCTCTTGTTTGTCCATAAAGTCCATTTCTCAATTAATGTGTATCCAGAGATTCTGTCATTTTGAATCCCGATTCTAAACAAAGTTTTCTTTGAGTACTTAGATAATACTTGATGAATCTATGTATAAATGTTTCTTTAGATGAATGTAAAATATAAAATAATATAAAAGCACCTGTATATTATGAGCATAGTACCTTATGATATAGTCACTTTGGGGCCAAAAGAGGGGAAGCAAACTATAAAACAAAACACATGGAAATATTATAGAACCACCTGAGTAATAAAAGCAGCTATTAAAGCTGCAGTATTTTCAAAGATATCTGAATCAATTCATAAAACCAAATATGTTTCCGATAATAAGGGGGGCTATTATGTCCAAAGTTATTCCAAGATGAAATTCTGAAAACAAAACGTTGTCTATGAATGTGCTTTTTCAGTTTGTGGTTAGGCCATAATTAAAGGTTTGTAAATCGTTATCTGGCAACTCTACCTTTCTTTGTTTATCACAAAGTTATTTAAATGTAAGAACTTTTGTCATTTGTCCCAATGACAATTTTAATGGTGTGTTTAATAGCAGTTTTGGCTTTTTCCCCTTAGAATTTAGTGAAGTAAGCTTTTGTAAAATTACAGTTCATGATGGCTATCTTCTTTCTTTTGCAATGTGAGTTCTTTATGAAGAGCTTTTTATTAGCTCTTCTGAAATTTTAATATTGTGTCCTGTCTGCATATAGCTGTTGATCCAGAAATCATAGCTCGAGGTACTGTTGGCTTTTCTGGAGCAGAGTTGGAGAATCTTGTGAACCAAGCTGCTTTAAAGGCAGCTGTTGATGGAAAAGAAATGGTTACGATGAAGGAACTAGAGTTTTCCAAAGATAAAATCCTAATGGGTAGGTTTTCTTTTTTTCTTCCTTTTTTTCCCCTATCTTATACTGTTCATTATGTTAGAGGAAAAATTCTTTTTTTTTAAATTGCCACTTGGTAATTTTTGGTTTGGTGGTACTTCACTCTATTTATTTATTTATTTATTTATTTATTGGCTGCATTGGGTCTTTGTTGCCGCATGCGGGCTTTCTCTAGTTGCGGCGAGCGGGGGCTACTCTTCATTGCGGTGCACAGGCTTCTCATTGCGGTGGCTTCTCTTCTTGTGGAACATGGGCTCTAGGAGCGTGGGCTTCAGTAGTTGTGGCTCACGGGCTCTAGAACTCAGGCTCAATAGCTATGGCACACGGGCTTAGTTGCTCCGCAGCATGTGGAGTCTTCCTGGACCAGAGCACGAACCCATGTCCCCTGCATTGGCAGGTGGATTCTTAACCACTGTGCCACCAGGGAAGTCCGAGAAAAAAAGTCTTAATTTTGAGAGAAAGTTTATAAAAAATAAAGGTATAGAAACATACAAATACATACTCTAACAGAGCAACACAGTTTGGCCTCTTACAGAACAAATATATTGTAACTTATATTACACTCTTTGAGGGGCATGAGTGCCCATGTCTTTCCTCTTGTCTGATATTGCTGATAAAAGAATAGTTAATTTTACTGTTTTTCAGTATTTAATTTTTATTTTAAATCTTGAATTGCCTTCAAAACAGGTTAGTTATGATATTCCTGTTAAATTAGAAGTTTATTTTCTAGAAATAGAATTAAGCTTTTCCTTTTGATATAAGGATTGAGATGATAGTTTTTACAGTTTGGTTTTCAGTTGACAAATTATGGTTTACATGTGTTGTAGAGTGGAGTCAACTCATTTTTTAAACTTTCACACTTTTAAAATATTTATTAATGATATTAAATCATATTACTCTAAGAATGACTTTGAGGCAAAGGAGCTTCATTCATTTAAATATACCTTCCTAATGGAGTATTTTACTTAAGTAAATTTTTATTCTTAGGGCCTGAGCGTAGAAGTGTGGAAATTGATAACAAAAACAAAACGATCACAGCGTATCATGAATCTGGTCATGCTATTATTGCATACTACACTAAAGATGCTATGCCTATCAACAAAGCTACAATCATGCCACGAGGGCCAACACTTGGACATGTGAGTATCTTTAGTTTTTCTTTTCTTTCAGATAGTGCTCCCCAGGAGCTTATATAGGAAATTGCTGATGAAAACATTTCAAAAGAAAATTCAGCTACTTCCTAGGTGTGTTGATACTTTCTTCTTTAACTTCCTCAACTGTCTTGAAATCAGACATACTTGTGAAATTTATCTGCTAATAAAGGATATCCTTAATATTTCAGATAATATATTTACATTATGAAATGTAATTCAGGAATGACAGCAAAATATAATTCTTAAATATGTAGTTGTTCTTTTCCCCTCAAAAGAAATTATGTATCATAGTGACTGGTTCAATAGTTTTTCTAAGTTTTTTCTCATTGAGTAGAAGTTTCATTTTCATATCTAATTATAGACATTTTATTTTTATTTATTTAATTTTATTTTCGGCTGCGATGGGTCTTCTTTGCTGCATGCGGGCTTTCTCTTGTTGAAGCGAGAGGGGGCTGCTCTTCATTGCAGTGCGTGGGCTTCTCATTGCAGTGGCTTCTCTTGTTGCAGAGCACAGGCTCTAGGCACGCGGGCTTCAGTAGTTGTGGTACATGGGCTCAGTGATTGTGGCTTGCAGGCTCTAGAGCGCGGGCCCAGTAGTTGTGGCGCACAGGCTGAGTTGCTCTGCAGCATGTGGGATCTTCCCAGACCAGGGCTTGAACCATGTCCCCTGCATTGGCAGGCAAATTCTTAACCACTGCACCACCAGGGACGTCCCTATAGACGTTTTAAACATTTTTGTGCAACGAGGGACAAACAGTTGTATTGCAGCATTAACTACTTATTATTTATAAACTGCACTTTTGCTTTCCTCATTTTATACATAGCTGGTTTGGTCATCAATCACCATGACCATCTCTATTAAATGCCGCTGAGCTTTCAGCATCATGGTATTAAGTAAGGTCATGGGAGACAAATGATAATTCAGGTTAATTAATGTAAGTGTTTCAAAACTGTGTCTGAATTTTTTCTTTGTTTTTCAATTGTCTAGGTGTCCCTGTTGCCTGAGAATGATCGATGGAACGAAACTAGAGCTCAGCTTCTTGCTCAGATGGATGTTAGTATGGGAGGAAGAGTGGCAGAGGAACTTATATTTGGAACTGATCATATTACAACAGGTTGGCTGTAAAGAATAGCTTTGGTTCAAATTGTGTTTGTTGGTTTAAAGATTTTTTTTTAACTTGAGTTTTATGTATATTTTAAAATTTTAGGTGCTTCCAGTGATTTTGATAATGCAACCAAAATAGCAAAGCAGATGGTCACCAAATTTGGAATGAGTGAAAAGGTAATGGCTAATTTTAATCCTTCCTCATGTATCAAATGTTGATGTGCCAAGTGTCTCTTTGTGAGATAGGGCTCTCATTATAAGTTGATAGATTTTCCCCTATCTCATTCCAGATGGATTTAACAAAGCTTACTCTAAACTAAATGTCATTTTCTGAGAAATGTAACATACTCTTTCCATTCTAGTTGCTCAAACAGCAAGAGTTATTACTTCATGAATTAACCAAATGATAATATAAATTCTTTAGCTTTTTTTATTCATATGACATCGAAGACCTACTTGTTGAGCTTGCTTACTTTGCCCTTTCCACATACTTCACGTTCCTACATTATCACTGTGGCTCCATAAAGCAATTCCAGTACTCTGTGAAGTGTGGATTTCTGGACCAGAATAGCTGCTAAGGTTTTCTAAGAAGGTACTCAGAACAATACTTAGGATTTAAAATTTTCTCTCTTGCTCACACTTTTTAGTATTATACTTGCAGAAGAATAATGAAGTTTTTTTGCCCTCAAGGGCATTTTTATATTGTATTTTTTCCTTGCCCCCATGATATTTATTTTCTTATGTATAGGATAGTACTTCCTCTGTTACATACATTAGTGTTGGGAGGTTTTTCTGTTGGATTTCTTTCTTTTCATTGATTTTAGCTTGGAGTTATGACCTACGGTGATACAGGGAAACTGAGTCCAGAAACTCAATCTGCTATTGAACAGGAAATCAGAATCCTTCTGAGGGTAATGATCTTTTTTTTTTAATGTTTATCTATTTAGTCAAAATGTGCCTAAATATTTGGGTGCTTGCAAAAAACCTAAAGTTCCTCTGTTTTATAAAGTTAATAGGTGCACCGTTGCTGCCGTGATTAAATATGTCATAGACTGGATCTTTGACATAGACTGGAACCCCGATCATAGACTGGATCTTTATTTTATTCTGGCCATAGGCTAAGAACTATATATATATATATATATATATATATATATATTTTTTTTTTTTTTTTAATAAATTTATTTATTTTATTTTTGGCTGCATTGGGTCTTTGTTGCTGCACTTGGGCTTTCTCTAGTTGCAGTGAGCAGGGGCTGCTCTTCATTGTGGTGGCTTCTCTTGTTGCTGAGCCCGGGCTCTAGGGCGCGGGCTTCAGTGGCTGTGGTGCGGGGCTTCAATGGTTGTGGCGCATGGGCTTAGTTGCTCCGTGGCATGTGGGACCTTCCTGGACCAGGGATTGAACCCACGTCCCCTGCATTGGCAGGCGGATTCTTAACCACTGTGCCACTAGGGAAGCCCAGAACAATTTACATTGTGATTTAAATATTCAGTTCTACTTTAGCTGATATATTTCTAATATTTTATATATTTTCTTTAATTTGATTATTTTACTTGGACATGGTTATGTTCAAAATGTCTAGTAATTGTATTGTGCTTATGTGACCTGTGTTTCTTGGTGTTGGTAAATTCATTTTTACATTTTCCACCCAATTTTATAAGGACAAAAATATAATTCACTAGTAAAATATTGGCATAAACATTATACAGGCAAATATGACACTGCCAAAAATGAACTGTTATTACTGCCATTATTCATAAGCTGATAAACTTAATTCAGACTCACCTTTGGAAAGAGAGTTGAAGGATTTAAGTGAAAAGTTCAAGGTGGGTTGCAAAAAAAAAAAAATCAAATGTATGGAAGTCAGGGATCACCTTTAATGATACTGTATTACAGTATTGAGAGGTAAGTGTTTTACCAAGTAAAAGAATGGAAATTATATCTTTTCTGGCCATTCTAGATTGAGTAAATTGGTGAAATCTCAAGAGGCAAAAGGAGCAAACTCCCTTTCCTTTTAGCACGTATTTTGAAAAGAGAAATAGATTTCTGTGTTCACAGACCTTATTTAGAAAGCAGATGAGTACAATGTATACTTTATTTCTTAAGTAGCTTTTTGTTTAAGTAGTCTTCAGTTATCTCTATGATAGATTTTGAGGTTAAAAATATAACATTTGAAAGTATGAAAGAGTTATCTTTAGGGAACCAAGCTTTTAAATGCTTTTATCTTTCATAAATAGAAGTCAATAGATTTTATAGTTTTTTAGGGTACATAAAGGCTTTTTATCTCATTTAGGGTTTTTGCTTCTCCTAAGGTTTCTGCCTCTTACGTATCTGCTTTGTATTTCAGGATTCGTATGAGCGAGCAAAACATATCTTGAAGACTCATGCAAAAGAGCACAAAAATCTAGCAGAAGCTTTATTGACCTATGAGACTTTGGATGCCAAAGAGATTCAGATTGTTCTTGAGGGGAAGAAATTGGATGTGAGATGATAGCTCTTGATGCATTGTTGGTTTTATTGCAAGACCATAAGTAGCACTGCAGTAGTCGTATTTTGCAACACTTTTCTCCCATTCTTGGTATCACTCAAGGGTGTGAAACACTTTGTCAGTCTTTTGTCACATTTGTCTAATTTTGATTATTCTCATGATGGACACCTACTGCAAATAGCAATTTATTAAAGAAAATAAAGAACTATCAGGATTGAAAACAGCTTGTTTGAGAAATGTCAATCAGTTATTAAGTTGAAAATAAGTAATGATTTTATGGTTGGTTATAGTGCTAGATGTGAATAGAAATTGTGCCTTTAGCTCTTGGGAAGTATTTTTACTTAGGAAAATAAAATTCTTGAAGGATTGTCTTTATTTCTAGATAGTACCACTTATCTTTGATAAAGAAATGATGCTATTTGGCTATTGGTAAATCATATTTCTACATACATCAGTGGAAACTTCATTAAGATGCACTTAATTATGATCTAGATTGACCATATATAAAGTGTTTTTTTTAAAATCTAAGAGCAGAGAACTGTGAACCTACAGATACAATTGGAATTTAAATGATTATTATAAGCTTTTTAAAATGCAGCTTGCATTTTCATGGTTTTTTTTTTTTTAACATTACTATCACTCTGAAAATGAAGTTTATTTCAGAGCAGCAGTATTTTGTTAAATAAACAAGTAACACACCTCAAATTATGAATAACTATGTAATTATGCTTTGCATTAAAACCAAAATAAAACCAAAAACCCAGTCCCGTTCAGAGTGAACTTTTGAATTATGCTGTGTTAGAAATGGAAAGTTGTGTTTATTTTTCAGTCAGATTTTGTGAATATGAATGTGTTACAGAATTTACAGATGACTTTATTTAACTCAGTAGAAAAATTATTTTAGAGCACATTGTATTGGTTTTACAACCATATTATATTCTTGAAGTGATTTTATTAAAATTACCTACAGTTTTCTAGTAACTTTTAAGCTGTATATGGTCTTCGTTGAGGTTGGTAGAGAGAGCTTGCTACATGATATTCTTGCCCTTTTATTTGGGTAATTTAAAATTTTGATGTACTTTCAAACTTAGAGAAACATTACCAGAATAATACAAGGAATTCCCATATACCCTTGATTCAGATATACCAGTTATTTTCATTTGCCCATTCTTTATTACCCCTGCTTCCTTTCTCCCTTTCTCCTCTCTTCCCTCCCTCCCTCCTTCCCTCCGCTTCTCTCTGTGTTTATATATATATGAGTATACATGTCTTTGCGTGGACACACGTTTTCATTTGTCTTGGTAGACTTCTAGAAATTGCTGTGTGATGTGGCGAGTTTCTGTTTAACTTTTTAAGAACCTGATGAACTGTTTTGAAAGTAACTATATAATTTTATGTTCCAACTACCAGTGTATGAAGGTTCCCGTTTCTCCATATCTTGTACAGTGTTTCTTATAGTCTTGTCTTTTTGACAAAGCCAATCTAGTGGGTATGAAGTAGAATCTCATTGTGGATTTAATTTACATTTCCCTAGGACTAGTGATTTTGAACATCCTCTGCTAGGCTTTTGGTCATTTGTATATCGTCTTTGGAGAAATGTCTGTTGAAATCCTCCCTTCCCTCTTTGGGTTGTTGTCTTCTGTGTTGTAAGAGATCATATATTCTAAAGACAAATCCTTTATCATATGGATCTTGTTTTTTTTTTAATCCAGTCTGAAACTCCCTGTTGTTTGAGTAGGATGTTTAGTTCATTCATATTTAATATTTATGTAGTTGCTTTTACATCTGCCATTTGCTATTTGTTTTCTGTTTTTCTCATATCTAAAGAGATCCCTGTGTTCCTCTTCTTTTTTTTTGGCTGCACAGCATGGCTTGTGGGATCTTAGTTCCCCAACAGGAATTGAACCCGGGCCCTTGGCAGTGAGAGAACGGAGTCCTAACCACTGGACTAACAGGAAATTCCCTGTTCCTCCTATTGTGAGTTGTCTTAGCAGTTGCTCTAGGGATGACAGTATGCATTTATCACTCTTAATCACAGGCTCCTTCAAAATAATACAAGTTTAATTCTGTCAAAATGTAGTAAATTTGTTCCAGTATATCTCCTTTCCTTTCCTTTGTGCTATTGTTGTCATGTTACATCTGTACGTGTTACAACAACTTAATACAATGATTAACTACTGGTTTATATAATCTTAAATCTTCTGTCTTTATCTGGGGATGTCTTTATTTTGCCTTTGTTTTTTAAGAATATTTTTGCTGGATATAGAATACATGATTAACAGTTTATTCTTTTTTTTTTTTTTTTCGCGGTACATGGGCCTCTCACTGTTGTGGCCTCTCCTGTTGCGGAGCACAGGCTCCGGACGCGCAGGCTCAGTAGCCATGGCTCACAGGCCTAGCCACTCCGCAGCATGTGGGATCTTCCCGGACCAGGGCACGAACCTGTGTCCCCTGCATCGGCAGGCGGACTCTCAACCACTGCGCCACCAGGGAAGTCCAACAGTTTATTCTTTAATCACTTTGAATGTGTCGTCCCACAGCCTCTGACTTCCATTATTTTTGGTGAAAAGTCAGCTGTTAATGGTAATTTTGGTCTCCTTTTCCGATAGGTTGTTTTTCACTTGCTGCTTTCAAGAATTTTTTCTTAGCCTTGTCTTTTAACAGTTTGACTATGATGTTTATAAATGTGGACATCCTTGAGTTTTTCCTACTTGGGATTCGTTGAACTTCTTGGATCTGTAGATTAATGTTTTTCATCAGATTTGAGACGTTTTTGGCAATTATTTCTTCAAATATATTTATTTGCCCTTTCTCTCTTCTTCTGGGATTCTCCTTTCACATATGTTGATCTGGTTTCTGAGGCTTTGTTCATTTTTTTCATTGCTTTTCTCCCTCTCCTCTTCAGATTGAATACTTTCTGTTGATTCAGCTTCAAGTTCACTGATTCTTTCTTCTTCTTTCAACTGAATTTTTCATTTCATATATTATATTCTTCAGCTCCAAGTTTCTATCTGGTTCTTTCATATACCTTGTATCTCTTTACTGAGATTCTTCATACATTGCATCATTTTCATCATAGCTCTCATTAATTTTTTAAACATGAATTCCATTAGTTCTTTGAACATGTTCATAATAGCTGCTTTTAAGTCTTTGCTCATTCTAACATCTGGAGATACTCAGTTCCTATTGAATGCTTTTCTTCCTCAGTAAGGGTACACTTTCTTCTTTCTTTGCTTTGTAATCTTGTTGAATTTCAGATAATGTAGCAATTACTAATTCTGAATTTTTCCCCAGAGGGTTGTTCTTGTTTTATTTAGTAACTTGCCACCAGTAAATTTGTGAAATCTGTCTCCACAGCAGTGTGCAGTCACCAATGTCTCTACTCATTTTTTAAAATAATAAATCTTGCTTCCTAAGCGTTGCTGCTGGATTGCATAGCTTAGCTTATAGCCAAAGATTGGACAGAGGTTGTGTTCAAACCCCATCAGTCAGGCCTCCACTCTGCCAATGGATCTGTGTGGGCTGGCAAGTACATTCAGTGTTCAGGTCATTTTCAAGTCTGCTCTGGTCTGTGCTTTCTGTTGGGCTTTTTTGCTTCTCCCTTGTGCATATGTGCAGGCTTTGGCAACCATGGGTATGTGGGTGGCCTGAACCAGCTTCAGTTTCCACTTTGCATGCCTGTACATCTGGAGTATATAGAGTGCTTATCAAACCCAGATGGCTGTCTTACCTCCTAGAACTTCCGGTGAAATCCCTAGCTACTCTGTTGTTTGCCCCAAACAGGACTACAACCTCACTGAGCCTTGTTTGCTTACCACTGAGCTCCCAGGTTAACTTACAATGCATCATATCAAATGAGTCCCCTCTGGCAGTGACAACAAGCCTTGTTCCCTGGGTCTGCTGTTGCCCTGGTTGAACTACTGCACCCGTAGACCTGGCCCAGGATGTGGCAGCACAGTAATCCCACAGGCTCACAGCTTCTTTCCCTAACTGGGTTTCATGAATAAGCACTTCTTAGTTTGTTGCAGATCTTCAGTTAATTTCCAGAGTGCTGAAATGGCTGTTTTATTAAACAGTTTATCCAAATTTATAGCTGCTTTTTAAAAAATGGAGAGGGAAGAGATATGGGAACATATGTATATGTATAACTGATTCACTTTGTTATAAAGCAGAAACACACCATTGTAAAGCAGTTATACGCCAATAAAGATGTTAAAAAAAAAAAAATGGAGATGATTTGTCAACCTCCTCCCCTCATCATGCCAAAAGTATATTTCCCCAGCTTATTCTGAGTCACATTTCAACCAAATCAGTTTAATAAGAATGGACTTTGAGAGGACTTGTAAACTTTTTAAAGCTGTCCATTGAAAGCTACCACAATGCCAGAGTTTTACAAGTAACCTATACCTATTAAATAGATTACTTGTGGTAATTGATAAATGTTTTATTTTTAGATATTCTTCGTTCATATTCATTTTAAAGTAAATACTGAGTTACTACAATCTGGCTAGTTATAAGCAATTTTCTTAATGTAAGTATGTAATATTTTAATAAAATATGTTGGAATGTAGACTTGATCTTTGAATTGAAAAAATAACACCTAGTCGTGGACATAAAATTTGGAGAGTTGATACATTTGAACTGAGGATTTTATTTCTATGCAGATTCTCCCCTGCCCCCATTCTGTCACATGAATCCCTATTCTTTTGGGCAAGAATGTGATTCCCTGACACACACCCCTCCCCACCTTTTAAAACAGAAACTTAATTTAGTTATGTATCAATGCTTCATATGGGAATATAATGGATAGCTAATCTGTTATGAATTTGAGAATGTATTTCATGAAAAAAGAAATTACAGAGCTGCCAAAGAGAGAGGGTGAGAGGGAGAGAGGTTGTAAAACCTAGTTTGGGGAACTTGATATGAATCTAATCTCCTGCAGTTCTGGGAGCAGGTATGTAACTCATACCCAGGGAACCTGGAATCTGAAGGAACTGGTAGGTTGCTTTGGCCCAGGACAGGAGAAGAACTGCTAATGTGTTGAGACTGTTCTGCACTCAGCATTTGCTTTGACAAAGACTGAGTGCTTATCGAGGACCAGATGTTAGTCAAGCGTGAAAGAGAGAAAGTGAGCCATGGTGGTGGATCCACGTTGGATACCGCACAAAAGGGCCACTTAGAGGTGTGAACAGGCCTCAGAACAGGATAGTCCAAAGTGGGGCTCTGGATTCCTTAAGAACGAAGAAGAAAGAATGGATTACATTCACTTAGGTCAAGGGAGTTACAGGTGAGAACAGCTGTGGGCACAGAAATGCCCCTGAGAGAAAGAGTCAGCTTTAAAACAATTGCCAGATCCAGACTGCTCAAAACCATCTCACATGAGAACTCTACCGCCCCCTGCAGTTTTGAACCTGGCAGCATGGGAAACCCTAATTAGCCAGCTGAAGGAAGGGGACCATGCCTGCTTTCCACCCCTACTGCAGGTGGTCTGCCTGTAGCATGGCCTAGCTGATTAACTCTGACTTGGCATTTTTATAGTTCCGTATAGTTATGTGGGGCTGGACATTGTTTTTCAGTGCTTTGTGAGTTAAAGCAACTCTGGACTTATTACTTGAGAGTAAGGGTTTTCAACCTGGGTTGGGAGAAGAACCTCTGAATATTTAAAAGGGTAGTGGGAGATGAAGTTGCCTTCTAATTATATCCCATGAGTCAAAAATAATGGTTACATATATTAACAGATTTTTGTTTGAAAACTTTTCTGGGTGATATAATTCTATTCATAAGATTTTTCAAAATTGAAATATTTGTGTAATTTCCATCATAATCATGTATGGGGTATGTGTGTGAGTAACTTTTAACAAAGCTTCTAATGTCTTAGTATTTTTTAAAATTTTTATTGAAGTATAGTTAACTTACAGTGTTGTATTTCAAGTGTACAGCAGAGTGATTCAGTTATACATATATATCTATATATATTCTTTTCCAGATTCCTTTCCATTATAGGTTATTACAAGATATTGAGTATAGTTCCCTGTGCTATACAGTAGGTCCTTGTTTATCTGTTTTATATATAGTAGTATGTATATGTTAATCCCAAACTCCTAATTTATCTCCCACCACCATCCCCCTGCTATCCCCTTTGGGAACCATAAATTTGTTTTCTATGTTTGTGAGTCTATTTCTGCTTCGTAAATAAAACGTATCATTTGTATCATTTTTTTTTAGATTCCACATATAAGTGATATCATGATGTCTTTCTCTGACTTGACTTCACTTAATATAATAATCTCTAGGTCCATCCATGTTGCTGCAAATGGCATTATTTCATTCTTTTTTATGGCTGAGTAATATTCCATCGTATATGTATACTACATCTTCTTTATCCATTCACCTGTCAGTGGACATTTATCGAAAAGACACATGCACCCCGGTGTTCATAGCAGCACTATTTGCAATATCCAAAACATCATGGAAGCAACATAAATGTCTTGGTATTTTTTATATCATTTTATTTCCTCTTCCCCCTTAATATGATATTTTATTGTACTATATTATGGTTCAGTATTCTTTCCCCTTAAAATTCCTATGCAGTTTAGTCATGTTATATTTCCATAATCATTATCAGTTTAATACTTTTAATATAGAAATAGCTAATCTAGGGATTTAGTAGAATGATCTATTTATTGTTAAAATGGGGACAAAAGAAACTGCTTTTAGTTGATTACAGCTCTTATTTCCCCCTTTATTCTATTGATAACATTTTTATGTTTATGTTAAAATTCAGGAATTATTTTGTGGGATCTTATTCTTTGCTCTCCATTTTATGTTGGTAAACTCTAAGGTTATATATATATCCTTGGTCCTTTTAGCTTCTCTCTATATTTTTGTATCATCTGTATGCTGATGACTTCTTAGTCTTTCTCTACAGCCCTTTTCCATTTAGGCTACATGTCCAGCTGTTTTTCTCCATAGCATTTGATTTGTATGTTCATAAGAAGCTGTTCTTGGGGACTTCCCTGGTGATCCAGTGGTTAGGACTCCGCACTCCCAATGCAGGGCGCACAGGTTCAAACCCTGGTCCGGAAACTAAGATCCTGCATGCCACGTGGCGCGGCCAAAAGAAAAAGAAGAAGAAGAAAGAAAAAGCTGTTCTCTAATTTATTGTTTCCGTGTCTGCCTTTTCCCACCTGGTGTTGAGTTCTAGGAAGAAATCTTGAACACTTGTATCTCTAAGACTAAATGGAGTGCTTTATAGGTAGACAGCTAATAAATTTTTTCAGTGAGTGAAAGAGTAATAGGCATTCAGTAGATTGATCCTAATTCCCCCATCAGGCAGAGCACTGGAACAGTTGGGTCAGATTCTCCATAGATGGTTAAATAATGCCATAGAGGATATGAGTAGTAAGTGTTTTTTTCATCTTTGAAAATATCGCAGTGACTATAACAATAAAGAAGATGGAATGTCTTCCTGAGGAAAATCTGCCTTCTTTTTTGGAAGATAAAATGTGCAAGATAGGACTGAGTGCCAGGCTAACAGTATCTTTTACATAGAAGGATCTGTTAACTGGATAAAAAGATAACTTTAAGATCTGCAGCATGTGAAATTCCTTAAGTATTCTGGATTGATTTCATACAAGATGTGTTTTATCTTTGATCAACCAGTTGTCTCCATTCACAGTCCTGAGGCATGTTAAAGACCAGTTGTTGGTAAACTTGAGATGTTAGGAATGTCTGTATAACTCTCCTGGAAATTCTGAACTAGGTGATGAAAGAGACAGGTGCAAGAAGACGGAGAAAGAAGAGACAAAATATGGAGGACTGGAGAAGATGGTTGCTAAAGCATTTCCAGGAAGAACAAAAGAGAGACTGTGTTTATATTATTCGGAAATAAGCATCGTTATCTAAAAAGAAACTCAAATCAACTATAACCAAAATATCAAATGACTGAATGATTATAAGAAATTTGTGAATCAAACTATGCAAAGCCTGGGGCTTCCCTGGTAGCGCACTGGTTGAGAATCTGCTGCCAATGCAGGGGACACGGGTTCGATCCCTGGTCCTGGAAGATCCCAAATGCCTCAGAGCAACTAAGCCCGTGTGCCACAACTGCTGAGCCTGCACTCTAGAGCCTGCAAGCCACAACTGCTGAGCCTGCGTGCCACAACTACTGAAGCCCACACTCCTAGAGCCCGTGCTCTGCAACAAGAGAAGCCACTGCAGTGAGAAGCCCATGCACCGCAACGAAGAGTAGCCCCCGCTCGCCACAACTAGAGAAATCCCACGTGCAGCAATGAAGACCCTACGCAGCCTAAATTAATTAATTAATTTTTTAAAAAAAACTATGCAAAGCCTGATGCACAATGTTTCCTGGTGGAGGGAGCATAGCTCCCACCAAGTAGAAGCATCTTGTCAGCATTAACTCTGCTAGGCCAAAAGGTACATAATTTTTTATTTTTAATTTTGCTGAAAGATAATGTTTTATACTGTTATAGCACAAAGAAAACTGACTTCAAAATTTATCAAAACTTAATGTGATTTTTTTTTCTTCCTGTTTGGGAAGTTGATAGGAGGGCAAGTGCATACTTGTACCCTGGTTCCGCTTTCTGTATGCTGCTTCATCCTTGTTAGATTTTAAGATTCTTAAGTTCATGCTACTTCTTAGTGTCATAAGATCTCCTCAAATCCTCTCATATAAAATTTGAAGAAAGAGTTGTTAAAGGAGTACATATAAGGTAAAAAGAATGTCTCTCTTGGTTGGGTTTTATAAAAAATACACCTTTTCTTTTCTTTTGTTTTTTAAATACACCTTTTCTAAAAGTGAACTGTTACTATGCTTCTCAGTACCCCGAATCACAAATTTCATTTATCCACCAAAGCTGCTGTTGGTCACTGTTAGAACTGATTATATGGTTAGCATTATATTTTGTAAATTACTTGTGATGCCAAGGTGATGTTTAGGATTTGTGCTTAACTCTGGGGGAAATATTTCTTTAAATGGATAATGCTGATTTTTTTAAAGAGGCGTTAACATAAATCATAACAGTGGGAAAATAAATTTTTACCAGAACTTTCAAACTATCTCCTATTTCCTATGCACCTAATACCATCAGCATGAAGTCATCCACATAATGGGTAAATTTGATGTCCTGTAAGGTAGTGAGAATATCAAGATCTCGGTGGATTAAATTACCACAGAATTATCAGCATTGATGAGCAAATGTTGTCTTGAGGCAAGATGATGAAGTTGAACCCCTATCCATATCAAGTAAGAGTAGAAAGCTTCTGGTACCCATGGTTAATTTGTGAACTGATTGTATCCTTTGATCATTAAAAAAAAAATTTAGGGGACTTCCTAGGTGGTGCAGTGGTTAAGACTTCACCTTCCAGTGCAGCGGGTGTGGGTTTGATCCCTGGTTGGGGAGCTAAGATCCTTCACGCCTCACAGCCAAAATAACCAAAACATAAAACAAGCAATATTGTAACAAATTCAGTGAAGACTTTAAAAATGGTCCGCATCAAAAAACCTTTTTAAAAAATTTAGTTCCTTGATTGTAAACAAAGAAAGAATGTTTTATTAATTATGCATGTTAATGCCTTATCTGTATTTGCATTTATACTGATTTTGTGTGTGTGTGTGTGTGTGGCTGCACCGGCCCTGGCAGCAAAAGCGCCAAGTCCTAACCACTGGACCGCCAGGGAATGCCCTATACTAAATTTTTTGGTCACAAATTTTATGTGGGCAAATGTACTGATATTTTCTTTTGACACTTCCATTGTTTTTGTTTGAAAAATCTTCAAAAACTTATAAATAATACCACTCATCCATATTTTCTTCTAAAATATTTAATGGTTTCATTAAAAAGACTAAACATTTTTACTAACCTGGAGTTTCTTTTGGTGTATATGTTGAGATATGTAGTTAACTGCTTATCACTAATTGATTTTTCCCAAACCATTTATTAATAATCTATATCATTCTCATTGATTTGTATAGTTTCTCTTATGTTAATAAGTTCTCACCTCTTACTGTTTTCCAGTAATATGCTTATTCTTCTGTAGGCTAGTATTTAATAATTATATTTTTATATTTACTAATTATATATTTTATAATCTAACAGAAAAAATTTAATTTATCTTAACTTTCTTTAAACATATTTAAAGCTATTTTATTTTAACTAGAAACAAATCACTATATGTCTGTGCAAAAGCAACATATGTTTATTGCTGAAAAGTTAGAAAATATAAATAAGAAAATAAATATGAAAGAAGGAAGACCTCAGTAGTGAGAGTGGATGTAGCTATGCCTCATTCTCCTAACACTGGGTCCCCCACGTGCAAGGTTCTGAGGGGTGATGTTAAGCTTTATGCCCTACCTCCTTCCCCTCTTAGAACCCACTTGGGTCCCACGTTGGTGACTGAGGCACCTAATTTGTTTCCAGTGAAAAAAGTTTGGCCACAAAGGGGATGGCCATAACACCTTTCTTGGTACCAACTCCCTATAAAACTAAGAGGTCCTGTGTTTGCCACAGACTCAAGCAAAAAATGGCTTAAGACTTTATGAAGTAGAGATGCCGACCCATTTTTCTTGTAGATGGAAGTGCATTGCTGGCTGACTATAGTCATGAGAAAATAAGCTCAGTACCAATAAGAGAATGATAATAAGAATAAGAGAAAATAAGCTCAGTGCCTTCTCATAGGAAGCAAAGACCCTCGGAAGGGCTAAAGTAGGCACGTTGCCAACTGATGCTCTATATCCTCACAATGCTGGGGGGTCAGGGACACGGGATAGTCTGAATTCTATGGGGGAGAAGTATGGAAGTAAAACAGCTGAAATTTTAACTTGCATTCCTAATGAGTTTCAATGTTTGAGAGTTACAAAGAAAAGTTACAAACACCCCAGTCTGCCTACGGAATCTCAGGAGTCACAGATGGTGTCTACTCTGGCTAGGTAGCGAAGGTAGGAAGAAGGTGAAAATTTTTTCCAGCTATAAACTGCCATGATAAGCAGAAATTATCCTAAGGGGCCCACAGAGATAAGGGGTATGTTGGGCATGAAAATGCTCAGATCAGGTCTCCAGTGCTAGGGACAGGGTAACCAACCATCCCAGTTTTCCCAGGACTGTCTTGGTTTTGTCACTGATGGTCCTGTGTCCCAAGAATGCCCCAGTCCTGGGCAAACTAGGGAACCTACTTGGGACACATAGTAGACTGACAGCCCCAGCAGCTGTCCTTCTGGATCCACGTCTGTGTCTGTCCTATGCCCATGCTTCCCACGACTGCTCCCAGCCATTGTACCCACAATAGGGGTAAAATACAGGCCCATTCCTGGAAGATGCGGGATTTATTTTTCATATGATGTTGGCTCCAGGATTCCCCTTTGGCCTGGCCAGAAATGTTAGGACTGTGCTGCAATTTTAGACTCTTTCTACCCAATCCTCTTTGTTTCCCTCTACCTCCATTTCTTCCATTCTTCCTAGCTCCCTCTCTCCATAATTTTCTATGGCCACTTAACATATTACCACAAATTTCGTGGCTTAAAACCACACATATTTATAGTATAGTTCCGGAGGTCAGAGGTCTGAAATGATTCTCACTGAGCTAAAATCAAGACTGCATTCCTTTCTGGAGGTTCTAGAGGACAATTAGTTTTCTTGTCTTTTCTGACTTGTAGAGGCCGCCTGTATTCCTTGGCTTGTGGCCCCTTCCATCTTCAAAGCCAGCAATGACCTGTCGAGTCTTTCTCACATCATTCTGACACTTCTGCCTCATCCTTCCACATATGAAGGACCGTTGTAATTTCACTGGACCCACCTGAATTTGTTAAGGCATCCATAACAGATGTTTTTCATCATAAAACAGGTATTACTCTGACATTATTAATTCCATTAGCATATCTATTAAATAAATATGCAGGAAACCACCAGAGCATTATTTGAGTCTTAGATAGGCATGGGAGCTCTAAGCAACAACTTTACTTTTTTTAAAAAAAATTTTATTTATTTATTTGGCTGTGCCAGGCCTTAGTTGGCAGCACTCGGGCTCTTTTAGTTGCAGCATGTGGCATCTAGTTCCCTGACCAGGGATCGAACCTGAGCCCCTGGCACTGGGAGCATGAAATCTTAACCCCTGGACCACCAGGGAAGTCCCTAAGCAACAACTTTCTAGAGGGCATCTGTTTGCAGAGAAATCTGGGAATCTTAGCTTTCAAGTGCTTGGGGACCCAGGTAGCATTTGACAAAGGACATACAGAAGTTCAGAGTTGGCCTAGCATATACTCCTTGAGTACCTCTGGTTTATACAGAAACACTAGTGTCAACCAAATCTTGACAACCTACCTGGAGTCCTGGTGTGTGGTTCTTATCTCCCTACATCCTCGTAGTGTCTTTGACCCTCATTCCAGGCTGCATCAGCAAGTGTCAGAGTCTTCTTCAGATGTCACTATAGGGAGCCTTTACTGGTCTCATAGGTCACCCTGGGGAGTACTGCGGAGACAAATAGAGGACAAAAGATAATTTTCTGGTTGGGCTATTATAGGAAGAAAATTGTGGGTGGTCAGAGTTGAAACCAGTCACACACACCAAAACCATTTGGTCCAGCTAAGTTGGATAGACCTGAGAAATGTTTTTTTGTTCGTTTTTTGTTTTGTTTTTGTTCATTGCTTTTTCACCAGTGAAGACACTGTCCTGGAACCAGCTATCACTTCAACAGGGACCCTGCCTCCCTCCAGAGTTTTTCGGTGCAATTGCTTTCTTTCTTTCTTTCTTTCTTTCTTTTTTTTTTTTGGCTGTTCTGTGTTCCCCAACCAGGGATGGAACTCGTGCTTGCTGCAGTGGAAGCGAGGAGTCCTAACCTCTGGACCTCCAGGGAGTTCCCCCAGCAGCAATTTCTGCTGAAGGTCTGGACACCTGACTTCTGAGTCACTAATTCCAAACAATTTGTTGTCAAATCATTCAACCTACAAAGCACAAAATGGCATTAAGTGGCCTCTGAAGAATAAGTACCTAAATTAATATCTGTGCATTTGTCTTGCTGTAAAATATGGCTGCCAAGCTTTCAAATTTTGCTGGTGCATCTTGTGCAATGGTGGTATCTGTTACTTTTTAATTTGGTTAATAAAAATTCTTAAAATCATTAACATGATTTTGATCTTGAAATCATTAACAAATGTAATAGGAACCTGCTGAGTTTGGGGATAGCTGGTTTTGTATTAACTGTTGTTGTGAGCCTGCTTCTGCTTCTGTCTGTTTCACCCACAATACCAGGTTTGGTTTAATTATATTGTAACTGTATAATTACAGTAATTGTATAAGTAATACATTAAAAGGAGTTTCTGTATACAGTTGTATACAGTTGCCTGCTTCTACCAGTATGGAGTATGGAGTCAACCTATTTTGCTTTATTCTTAAGAAATGGAATAAAGATGGAAACACAAATTACAGATAGAGAAAGATGGAAGCAAGGGAAAAGATTGTTTAAAGTTTGGGAAATTTTAAAGAACATGGGACAAGTATAAAGCATAAGAGGTTTCATAAAAATGGAGATGATAAGATTCCACAAGTTCACTATGATGATTAGATCTAGGAGTGGGAAACAGATTTGGGTGGATAAAGCAAAGGAGCAAAGAGACTATTAAGAGAAAACACAAAAGTTAGATGTCCCTATTAGTTAGCTAATTACTGAAAAAATTGGCTAGTAGAATTTTAGGGAATTAGCTATATTGATTTTTTAAATTTGTAGCAACGATCTTATACTTCAATAAAAACAGAGTATCTTGTTTGCATTCTACTTGATTTTTTTTCATCTGCATACTATTCTTCAATATTCTTCAATCTATACCAACCAGTTTGTGCCTTCCTTAAGTACGGCCAGAAACTATCAACTCTTTCTCCTGTTACAAAATTATAGCTTAAAGAAGTTCTTCACTCTCATTGTCAAAAGAATACACAGATATCAAACAATAATCATTTACAAATTATAATGAAAAGAATAATATACCATTACAAAAAAAAAAAAAGCCCAGGTACAGATATATCAAGAAGTGTACAGGATTTACATAATGAAAAAAGCTACCAAAGGCTAATGAAGGACATAAAATAAGACAAATTGAGACGTAACATGTACCTGGATACACTGATACAAGAGACTGATTCTCAGTTAAAATTCTCTTAACCTAATTACAATTAAAATCTCACAAAGAACTCTCTTTAGCTTGGCATAGTGATTAAAAATTCATCTCAAATAATGCAGAGGTAAACATTTCCAAGAGAATACTGAAAAGGAAGAATAAGGAGGGGAACCTTGGACCTGTAATAGATATTTATATTTTATACACTACTGACGCTAGAAGAAGCAGACCAGAATGGAAAACCCAGAAACAGAAAAAACATCCGAGAATTAAATGTAAGATTAAGGGGTAAACTAGGTGAGGAAAGATGGATTGTTTGGGACAACTGGATAACCATTTTTTAAAAAGTTCTCAAACGTTACACCATGCTCCAAAATAAATCTTGAATTGATTAAAGATTTAATTAGGGGAAAATAAAAGCAAAAACTAAAATATAAGTGAAGAAAATGTGCAGACGGAACGCTGGGCCACAGGGGAGGGTCAGGAGGCATGCGGAAACGCGTCTTCATTTCATCAGGAGAACCTGCGTTGGTTTCTCCTAAGTTTGCACTTGGTGACACCTGTTGCCACAATCTCTGGAACCATGAAAACAGCTTTCTGTACGTACATCTGTTAAATTCCATGGAGAAAGCCTGGGGCCCAGAGGGATGTGGAAAGGAATAAACTGAGGGATAAGGAGATTTAGAGAGTATTTTTAGGGGAGCTCTCTGGGGGACGTGGCTTTCAGCATCCTGAAGCTCCACGCCGCTCTAGCCCCAGTCGCATGCGAAGACGACTTTCTCACGGGAGATTCTAACATTTGCAAACGTCCAGAAACGCTCAGCCAGCTCGCACCAACGTTGGAAAAGAACCCAGCGCGGCCCACAAAGAATCGCAGAGATTTCAGACGCTTGGGCCTCGCACATGCGCACTGGGCACTCCTGGTCTCCGGTCCTCTGTGCGCAAGCGCAGTGACGCCTTCTTACAAGGCGCGCACGCGCACTGTGTTTAGCTGTATCGCTTGGCTAGGGTTAGTCTGGGCTGAAACATGAGAAACCGCGGAGTTTCCCAGCTGGGATGTTGTGGCCAGACCGCGTTGGCTTATCTGTACCGCTAGTGTTAGGCTCAGGAGACTGTGAGAAGCCGAGGGGGGAGGTGAGGTGTGTCTGAAGCCTGTAGGCTCTGCGATGAAGAAGATTTTTGGCTTCGGAAGTAAGAAGGGCGAGTCGCCCTTCGGCTCCTTCACCAGCTCGCGGAGAGAGAGCGGTAATCGAATCAACTCCCGGCCCGAGTACCACATCCGAGACAAGGATCTCGGGAAGATCCACAAAGCTGCCAGCGTGGGCAACGTAGCCAAAGTGCAGCAGATTCTGTTGCTTGGGAAGAATGGCTTGAACGACAGGGACAAGATGAACAGGTAACCGGGGCGGGCGGGAGGAGGCGGGGCGGGCCTGGGTGGGGTCGCTGCTGTCAGTTTCCCCTCCGAGGCTCGTGGACACCTACGTGGGATCCCGCGCCCCGCAGACTTTATAGGCAGCAAAAGCCTTAGCTGGTTTCGGACCCGCTCATGATTCCCCTTATAGAGCACTTTACTGACAGTTTTAAAGTCATTTGACTGAATGTCAGTAACCACAGAAACGAAATTAAACATGAACAGTATCTTTTTAATGTACACATTTTTATACCGTAATGTTATATGTTACAGAGAAGTGCATAATGAGGAAAATGATGTCTCGTGACAGATAAACTAATGGACTAAAAATTCTTCAGATACAATCCAGTATCTTTTTGTAAAAAAAAATTTATTTATTGCTGTGTTGGGTCTTCATTGCCGTGCGCGGGCTTCTCATTGTGATGGCTTCTCTTGTTGCAGAGCACGGGCTCTAGGCGCGCGAGCTCAGTTAGTTGTGGAACGTGGGCTAGGTAGATGTGGAACGTGGGCTAGGTAGTTGTGGCTTGCCGGCTCTAGAGCGCAGGCTCAGTAGTTGTGGCCCATGGGCTTAGTTGCTCTGCAGCATGTGGGATCTTCCTGGACCAGGGCTCGAACCCGTGTCCCCTGCATTAGAAGGCGGATTCTTTTTTTTTTAATTAATTAATTTTAATTTATTTATTTTTGGCTGTGTTGGGTCTTCACTGCTGCACGTGGGCTTTCTCTAGTTGCAGCGAGTGGGGGCTACTCTTCATTGCAGTGTGTGGGCTTCTCATTGGGGTGGCTTCTGTTGTTGTGGAGCACGGGCTCTAGGTGCGCGGGCTTCAGTAGTTGTGGCATGCGGGCTCAGTAGTTGTGGTTTGCAGGCTCTAGAGCACAGACTCAGTAGTTGTGGCACACGGGCTTAGTTGCTCCACGGTATGTGGGATCTTCCCCGACCAGGGCCCAAACCTGTGTCCCCTGCATTGGCAGGCGGATTCTTAACCTCTGTGCCACCAGGGAAGCCTGCAGTATCCGTTTTATATCAGTGTACACCTATGTATATATGTTCTCTACGGAAGGACCTTAGAAGACAGCTTTGAAGTGGGAAGATGGCTGTGTCCTTGAATAGGAAGACTCATTTTCTTAAAATATGGTCTTCCCATATTTAAACCAAATAAGCATATGGTGGTTTAAAATTTTTTGAGTTTCACATGCTTTCTTTATTTGTTGTGATGAAATTAAAAGTTTTATGTAGTAGACAAAGATTTGCCCTTCTAGATATCAAAATGTGCTGTAAGTTCCCACAAATTATTCGTTTACTAACAACTGAAAAGACAGATAAGTGAATGGAACAGAATAGAAAATGCCCAAACACCCAAATATATGTAAGACTTTAGAACTTGAACTGATGACATTTCATATTAGAAGGAAAAAATAAATTGTTTGTAAATGGTGGAGAAGTAAACTGCTAACTATTTAGAGAAAAGTAACTAGATTTTTATCTCACAAAAATAAGTTTCAAATGGAGTACAGATCAAAAATTTTAAATATTCAAAGTGAGAAAACGACCAGAAGAAAACAAAATTCCTATTTGTACATTTTTTGTGCTGACAAAGACCTTCCTAAGAATGACTTCAAAAGCAAGAATTCTGGAGGTTGATTTAACAACATAAAAAAATTAAAACCCTCTGTAGATCAGAAAAGAAGATTAACAAAATAAAAGACAATGAACTTTTAAAATATATCAACATATTTGTATCAGGCAAGAAAACATATCTTCATTTTACAGAGAATTCTTTGAAATCAGTAAGGGGAAAAAACCTCTAATTTGAAATTGAGCAAAGTACTTTTTTGCATATCCATAAGTGACCAATGGATATAGGAAAAAAAATTAGCATTTCTGGTAATAAAAGGAATTTAAGTTAAAGAGGAATGAAAAACATTTTCCCTTCACAAGGTTTGTGACGATGAAGAACAGTGGTACTTATACTGCTGTTTAAAGTCTAAGTTGCTTTTGACTTTTCATATAGGCAATTTGGTGATAAGTAACACATTTAAAAAATGTATATTCCCTTTACACATCAATTCTCTTTATACAAATTAGAGGTAAATAATTAGAGATAAATTAGAGATAGGTTACATACAATTTGTTGTTCTCAACACTGCTTAAAATAGCAATGTATTAAGACGAACTCAAAGGATTTTAAAAATAAATTACAGTGTATCTGGTATGGAGTAATATGTGACCATTGAAGGTGGCATAGATAACAGATGTGTGTTGACCTGCAGAGATGTACTTTGGTAGAACATTGAGAAAAAAAAATCAGTTTCATTATATATAAACACAAGAAGACTATGGTCTTATCTTAGCCAAAAATATGATAAAATTTGTTATTTCTGCACACTTATATTATAAGTGAAGCTTTCTTTTCCTTTTAAAAAAACCTGTGGGGCTTTCCTGGTGGCGCAGTGGTTGAGAGTCCACCTGCCTATGCAGGGGATGCGGGTTTGTGCCCCGGCCCGGGAGGATCACACATGCCACGGAACGGCTGGGCCCGTGAGCCGTGGCCGCTGGGCCTGCGCGTCCGGAGCCTGTGCTCCGCAATGGGAGAGGCCACAGCAGTGAGAGGCCCGCATAAATGCAAAAAAAAAAACAAACAAAAAACTGTAATTTCTACAGTGAACATGTACAAAAATTCTAGTAAATGTTTAGTATTAGTGAAATAATCCTGGGAGAGAGCAGGAATATGAATCTTGTACAGATAAAAATAATTCCTCACTTTCTTTTTTTTTTGGAAGTTTTTCAAGGATTGATATCTTCTGACAACTTTTAACCTCTTCAGAAGTAAAGGGAATCTTTTTATCCATGCCTGTAGATTTTACTAGGTATATATTTCGCTATATACACGTTTTTGATTTTGTGTAACTTTATTACCTATAGTATGTAAATGATTATGGATTAATCATTTTACTTTATTGCAGTCTTATGAAAATAAAATATAGTAAATATAAGTGGTGATTATTACTATTGCAAAAGTTTATAGAGTTTTAGTTGTGTCCTTATGAAAATAAAAAATCAAAAATACAAATGTAAATGATTATTACTATTGCATAAGTATTGCTTTACTTCCCAAAAGTTTTCTTTAAAAATATCGAACTCTCCAAAGTAACAACTGACATCAGAAATACAAAGAATCATGAGAGATTACTACAAGCAACTATATGCCAATAAAATGGACAACCTGGAAGAAATGGACAAATTCTTAGAAAAGCACAACCTTCCAAGACTGAACCAAGAAGAAATAGAAAATATAAGCAGACCAATCACAAGCACTGAAATTGAAACTGTGATTAAAAATCTTCCAACAGGGCTTCCCTGGTGGCGCAGTGGTTGAGAGTCTGCCTGCCGATGCAGGGGACACGGGTTCGTGCCCCAGTCCGGGAAGATCCCACATGCCGTGGAGCAGCTAGGCCCGTGAGCCATGGCCACTAAGCTTGCGTGTCCGGAGCCTGTGCTCCACAACGGGAGAAGCCACAGCAGTGAGAGGCCCGCATACTGATAAAAAAAATAAATAAAAAAAATCTTCCAACAAACAAAAGACCAGGACCAGATGGCTTCACAGGAGAATTCCATCTAACATTTACAGAAGAGCTAACACCTGTCCTTCTCAAACTCTTCCAAAATATAGCAGAGGGAGGAACACTCCCAAACTCGTTCTACAAGGCCATCATCACTGTGATACCAAAACTAGACAAAGATGTAACAAAAAAAGAAAACTACAGACCAATATCACTGATGAACGTAGATGCAAAAATTCTCAAAAAAATACTAGCAATCAGAATCCAACAGCACATTAAAAGGATCGTACACCATGATCAAGTGGGGTTTATCACAGGAATGCAAGGATTCTTCGATATACACCACTCAGTGTGATACACCATATTAACAAACTGAAGAATAAAAACATATGATAATCTCAGTAGATGCAGAAAAAGCTTTTGACAAAATTCAACACCTGTTTATGATAAAAACTCTCCAGAAAGCAGGCATAGAGGGAACTTACCTCAACATAATAAAAGGCATATATGACAAACCCACAGCCAACATTGTTCTCAATGGTGAAAAACTTAAACCATTTCATCTAAAATCAGGAACAAGACAAGGATGCCCACTCTCACCACTGTTATTCAACATAGTTTTGGAAGTTTTAGCCACAGCAGTCAGAGAAGAAAAAGAAATAAAAGGAATCCAAATCGGAAAAGAAGAATTAAAGCTGTCACTGTTTGCAGATGACATGATACTATACATACAGAATCCTGAAGATGCTACCAGAAAACTACTAGAGCTAATCAATGAATTTGGTAAAGTAGCAGGATACAAAATTAATGTACAGAAATCTCTTACATTCCTAAACACTAATGATGAAAAATCTGAAAGAGAGATTAAGGAAACACTCCCATTTACCATTGCAACAAAAAGAATAAAACACCTAGGAATAAACCTACCTAAGGAGACAAAAGACCTGTATGCAGAAAACTATAAGACACTGATGAAAGAAATTAAAGATGATACAAACAGATGGCGAGAGATACCATGTTCTTGGATTGGAATAATCAACACTGTGAAAATGACTATACTACCCAAAGCAAACTACAGTTTCAATGCAATCCCTATCAAACTACCAATGGCATTTTTCACAGAACTAGAGCAAAGAATTTCACCAGTTGTATGGAAACACAATAGACCCTGAATAGCCAAAGCAATCTTGAGAAAGAAAAATGGAACTGAAGGAATCAGGCTCCCTGACTTCAGACTATACTACAAAGCTACAGTAATCAAGACAGTATGGTACTGGTACAAAAACAGAAATATAGACCACTGGAACAGGATAGAAAGCCCAGAGATAAACCCATGCACATATGGTCACCTTATCTTTGATAAAAGAGGCAAGAATATACAATGGAGAAAAGACAGCCTCTTCAATAAGTGGTGCTGGGGATACTGGACAGCTACATGTAAAAGAATGAAATTAGAGGAATGAAATTCCTCTAAAACTCTTAGAGGAAAACTTAGGCAGAACACTGTATGACATAAATCACAGCAAGATTCTTTTTGACCCACCTCCTAGAGAAATGGAAATAAAAACAAAAATAAACAAATGGGACCTGATGAAACTTAAAAGCTTTTGCACAGCAAAGAAAACCATAAAATAGATGAAAAGACAACCGTCAGAATGGGAGAAAATATTTGCAAACGAAGCAACTGACAAAGGATTAGTCTCCAAAATATACAAGCAGCTCAATATCAAAAAAACAAATAACTCAATCCAAAAATGGGCAGAAGACCTAAATAGACATTTCTCCAAAGAAGGTATACAGACTGCCAACAAACACTTGAAAAGATGCTCAACATCACTAATCATTAGAGAAATGCAAATCAAAACTGCAATGAGGTATCACCTCATACTGGTCAGAATGGCCATCATCAGAAATCTACAAACAGTAAATGCTGGAGAGGGTGTGGGGAAAAGGGAACCCTCCTGCACTGTTGGTGGGAATGTAAATTGATACAGCCACTATGGAGAACAATATGGAGGGTCCTTAAAAAACGAAAAATAGAGCTACCATACAACCCAGCAAACCCACTTCTGGACATATACCCTGAGAAAACCATAATTCAAAAAGAGTCATGCACCACAATGTTCATTGCAGCACTATTTACAATAGCTAGGACGTGGAAGCAACCTAAGTGTCCCTCAACAGATGAAAGGATAAAGAAGATGTGGCACATATATACAATAGAATATTACTCAGCCTTAAAAAGAAACGAAATTGAGCTATTTTTAATGAGATGGATAGACCTAGAGTCTGTCATACAGAGTGAAGTAAGTCAGAAAGAAAAAGACAAATACCATGTTCTAACACATAGATATGGAATCTAAAAAAAAAAAAAAAAAAGGTTTTGATGAACCTAGGAGCAGGACAGGAGTAAAGACACAGACGTAGAGAATGAACTTGAGGACACAAGGAAGGGGGACGGTTAGGCTGGGATGGAGTGAGAGAGTAGCAGTGACATATATACACTACTAAACGTAAAATAGCTAGCTAGCGGGAAGCAGCTGCATCGCTTGGGAGATCAGCTCGGTGCTTTGTGACCACCTAGAGGGGTGGGATAGGGAGGGTGGGAGGGAACGCAAGAGGGAGGGGATATGGGGATATATGTATACATATAGCTGATTCACTTTGTTATACAGCAGAAACTAATAAGTCATTGTAAAGCAATTATACTCCAATAAAGATGTTAAAAAATTATTGAACTCTCCAGTTATGTTTATCCATTGTTTAATCCATTTGTTCATCAAATATAACTTGAATACCTATTATGTAGCAGATGCTTTCTACTCAGGACCCTGCATCTATCTCTCAGAACTCTTTCATCCTTAAAAACTTCATGTTGCCCCCATGAGCAAGATGAGAAATTTAAAATTTGAAGTATTAAGGCTTAGTCTCAATTGAAGCTTTTCTCCCTTCTTTCAAACAGAAGCACTTCTGAAGGTAGGAAATTGTAAAGGATAACCTTTACTTGTCCTTTTGAACATTTATAACGGTATTAAATACTAATATTGATCGTTGGAAATGTCTGATTTCACACAATCTATAAATGTAAATATTGAATAAAATGAGCCATTCCTATTCATTTGAATCCTGAATTTCCTTTGGCTTAAAGTTTCCTGAAAATCAGAGTTAGAATTACTTTTTAAAAAATTCTTGTTTTGCTTGTTATTTTAGTTCTCTTTCCCCGTGCTGCTTTTATTTTATTATTTTTTAAAAATTGAAGTATAGGTGATTTACAGTATTGCTCATCATGCCTTTAAGAACTAAAAGTTATTTAAGTGCCAACTGTGTGACTAGAACTGCAGTAGACCTGTTATATAGACCATTATTTCATTTGATGTGAGGCACCATGGATTGTATGATGCCCCACTATTTTATATATTAATATAGAAATTTTTTTAAATGTTACCAACTCACAGATATAGAGAACAAACTAGTGGTTACCAGTGGGGAGAGGAAAGGGAGGAGGGGCAAGATCGGGGTAGGGGATTAAGAGGTACAAACTATTAGGTATAAAATAAGCTACAAGGATACAATGTACAACATGGGGAATATAGCCAATATTTTATAATAACTATAAATGGAGTATATAACCTTTAAAAATTGTGAATCACTATGTTGTACCCCTATGATATATAATTTTTATTTTATTATTATTTTTTTATTTTTGGCTGCGTTGGTTCTTTGATGCTGTGCACAGGCTTTCTCTTGTTGTGGTGAGCGGGGGTTACTCTTCCTTGCGGTGCGCGGGCTTCTCATTGTGGTGGCTTCTCTTGTTGTGGAGCACGGGCTCTAGGCGTGTGGGCTCAGTAGTTGTGGCTCGCGGGTTCTAGAGCGCAGGCTCAGTAGTTGTGGTGCACGGGCTCAGTTGCTTTGTGACACGTGGGATCTTCTGGGACCAGGGCTCGAACCTGTGTCCCCTGCATTGGCAAGTGGATTCTTCTCCACTGCGCCACCAGGGAAATTCCGTAATATATAATATTATACATCACCTATACTTAAATTTTTAAAAATGGCAACTTTAGGCACAGAGACAGAGATAATTAGACCAACAGGAAAAATGAGAAACGAACAGACAAAAAATGCTACCAATTATAGTTGTAACACATCATGAATTATAAATTTCATTCCAATGTCAGAGATGTTAAAATGTGAGAAAATGAGCATATTAGAATCATTGAAGTACAGTGTTCTCTCTAGTCCTCAAGATATATCTTCAAAAGAGGTATAATATCCTTTTACTTAATTGAAATGTTGCCCTTGTAAAATAATAGTAATAATTATGATAATATTATCTAATAATTATTGAGCTGTTATCTGTGCGAGGAACAGTTCTAAACCCTTTGCATGGGTTCTCATTTAAGCATCACAGTGGTGTCCTGTGAGATAACTACTGCTCTATCCCCATTTTGTTGATGAGGAAATTGAGGCACAGAAAGGCTAAGTGACTGCTAATAAGTGACACAGTTAAAGTCAAATTCAAACCCAAGTTGAGCTGAATCTCAAGGTCATGTTCTTTCTGTTCAAGCAGGTTGTTCTTTCGTTAATGTGGAGAGTAAGAAGAGCTAATATATATTGTTCTTTCTCCAGAAGAAAACTAAATATTTGTTTTAAAGGGATAGGAATAGCATGCTATTAAATGTTTTCAATCACATGAACAATTGCATGTTTTGACATAGTGCACTACAGTTTCCTAAAAACTCCTCTCGGTTTCGTAGGACTGCTCTCCATTTGGCCTGTGCCAGTGGCCATCCAGCAGTGGTAGCTCTCCTAGTGGAGAGAAAATGCCAGCTTAACCTCTGTGACAACGAAAACAGGACAGCGCTGATGAAGGTACATAGTAGCCAACCATGTCAACGTGAGATGGATTTGATTTAACTGCTTAGAATAAAAATGGATTTATCTCATTTAAATAAAACGAATTGGTGAAACTTCTGGAATGTTTACTCTGAATTCCTAGAATTTACAGTCTGTGTCTTGGCATAACACTTACAGGCCATACAATGCCAGGAAGAGGAGTGTGCAACTATTCTGCTGGAACATGGTGCCGACCCAAATGTCATGGATGTCAGTGGCAACACTGCTCTCCACTATGCTGCCCTTTATCAGAATATATCACTCGCAGCAAAGCTGCTTTCACATGACGCCAACATTGAAGCAAGGAACAAGGTATAGCTCAACTGTATTTACAAAATATTTGCAATACATGGTTGTTTTTTTTTGTTTTAGCTGCAGATGTTTTATCTATAATAATATGTATACTGAATACCACCCATCAGGGCCTGTTACCATGGAAACAACTCCAAAGCCAAGTCACGGGCTGGAGGAAGGTGGTGCTCACAGAAAGAGCACAATTCTGTCTCCCAGCCACCCTTCTACCCCAGAAGGAAAATCTTCCCATTAGGATATGCCTGGGAGTGGGTGGTGGTCTCAGAGCCCACACAAGACAAAGACCTGGGGGGAGTGAGGTGAGGTGGCGGCTGGCTGCTTGCAGGGGCTCAGGGAATGGGTGCTGTTGGGGATGGATGGGAGGAGGAAGGAGACCCAGTACCCAGCAGGGAGAGCTGGGTGAGTGCAGGTGGCCAGGGCAGGCAGCAGGCTCTGAGCCCTCCAGGACCCCAGGTTCTAAGATCGGGGAAAGTGGGGCAGGTCGTATTTGACACCCAGCAAGGGTGTTCACTTATGCTGGTGGCCATTTGGTCCACCGTGTACACCTTGGGGTCTTCCACGCTCAGCCTCGGGTGGCTCCTCAGCAGGGTTGTAGCTGTGCATGGGGAGCAGGTGATGGCGAAGCTGCTGTTCCTGCTTTTTCTTTGGGATACACATTACCTCCTCCTGCTGCAGCCCCACCAGGAACTCCCTCTGCTGACATAAATGGGGTCAGTTTTACATATTTGGAAGCTCAAGCATTCCCTGAGTGAAAATATTTTGAAATAACTTAATTATCTAAGATTTCACTTTAAATCATTATATTTCTAAAGGAGCATTAGAGGGTATAGCTTTCTTTTATGTGTCTATAGCAGATATTTGTGAAAACATTGCATTTGTTAAAGGTAAGACTTTTTTTTTTCCCCAAATATTTTTTCCCCCGCTCAAATTTTTTTCCTGATTAGTGTAAAACAACACAGAAATGCAAAACTTGCCTTGGAGATAGACTTTGTCCTAAAACTCAAACAAAACAAAAGCATTTTACAATAATAGCAATCTTGCTGCTGTTGACAAGTTCCTATTTTATTAAAAAATGATTTATGTAAAAATGATTTCTCTCTCATTGCCTAAGGCTTCAGAGGGAAAAAGGAAAAGGACAGAGCAGTTGAAATATGCAGGCTGGGCTTCCCTGGTGGTGCAGTGGTTAAGAATCTGCCTGCCAATGCAGGAGACATGGGTTCGAGCCCTGGTCCGGGAAGATCCCACATGCCTAGGAGCAACTAAGCCCGTGAGCCACAACTACTGAGCCTGCACTCTAGAGCCTGTGCTCCGCAACAAGAGAAGCCACTGCAATGAAAAGCTGCGCACCGCAAGGAAGAGTAGCCCCCGCTCACCGCGACTAGACAAAGCCCACGCGCAGCAACGAAGACCCAACGCAGCCAAAAATAAATAAATAAATTTTAAAAAATAAATAAATATGCAGGCCAATTTGGAAATTTGGCAGTTAGGAAGTGCCAAGAAGAGGTTTTTGGGTTTTTTTTTTCCCCTTCAGTTTATGTATTTAGGCAAAGTTCTTTTCAGGTTTCGGGGATAATAATTCTTATTTTGGGAAAGAGCCTAAGTGAATTGTAACCTTGCCTAGAGATCAATTTTAGGAGGACTCAGAGGAAATCAGATTGGCAGTGAATGTGTGGTGATTAAATGGGAAATAAGGGAGAAGAACAAATAATTAACTGACATATTATCCTGTTTTGGCAGAAACAGCCACTTAGATAAGAGTCTAGACTCTGCTCTCAAATCTAGAACGTCTTGATGGGAAGTAAAGGGTTTAAAAGTAATGAGATCAAGTTGCATTTTGAGTTTACTCGTCCCTGTTCTACCTATTTACCCAGAAAAATTAAATGTAGTTTTGGTGGCTCTTATCTCTTACACTTTTCTTTTTTTTTTTTTCAAATCCTCAGTTGAGAAAAGGAATTGGCCACGTGGGTAGGAGATGAGACCGACATGGTTGCTACACTAATTCTCAGCTAGAACTGTGCTCGTGAACCACAGTCACCTGGGAGAGCTTATAAAAACCTTACAAGCCTAGGCTCTCCCCTGAAGATTTTGACTGAATAAATCTAGGAAGGCCCAGACATGTGTGTTTGGAAATATTTCCTCAAGATTCTGATACAGCCCTTGGTTAAGAACAATGGAATGGATGAGTGTGATTTATAAATTCACAGATCTCAAAAATAAGAAATCTCTAGAAGAGTTGGAGTTTGATAGATGCTACTTCCATCAACTCCCTCCTTTCCAACAATATTAGCCTGACTTTTATGTTTCTCTGCCTCTGTGATTGAGAAGGTAAAAGGGATATTATTGGCAATATCTATTGGCTTGAAGAATAACTCCTTTTTCCTTCCAACCACTAATCATTCACTGGCACTCAGAGAGTCTTTAGAAATTTGCTTATGGTGAGTCATTTAATAAGTAGAGTATGACCCTTTGCGATTTTTGCACCTTTTGTTATCATCCAGGTCATTAGGTCAGCAGATGTCTATCACAAACAGGGTTTTCCTGACTGCAGTAGTAGTAAAGCATGAGCCTTCTTCTGGTGAAAGCTGCATGACAGACTCTTGCAGTGTGTCTGTTAGGTTCACTGGGCCCTGGCATAAGCAAGATGATAGTTTTAAACATCAAAACCCATGAAGTTAGTAACAGTACAGATAGGAATTGTTTTAATAATTTAGTTTCAGCAGTCTTATGAACTAATTATCCATTTGGTTAACATCAGGGAGAATTATAGAAATAGATTGTAGTTTTCTTTGGCATGTGGGATCCTCCCGGACCAGGGCACGAACCCGTGTCCCCTGCATCAGCAGGCGGACTCTCAACCACTGCGCCACCAGGGAAGCCCATAGATTGTAGTTTTAACAGGCATTGGAAACATTCTTGAAGTGGATATTATGAATCTTAATAGAAATTTTTATTACATGTTGGGACCCACTTTTTTTTTGTAAAACACATGATACTAAAGAAAGGAAAGGTTTTACATGCAAATATTTGCTTTATACCCACCCGTTTGGAAACACTCACAGCAAACATAACACAAGTGGGCTATAGACTAAATGTGGCCCCTGGATGTGTTTAGCTTTCCTCCACAAATTGAGTCAGCATTTAAAATTTAGGAGACTCATGCAGAAATCTGCGTTTCAGGCTTCTCTTAAGGAATCCAATCTGGTCCCCCTTGAGCCCACGCTACTGTTTGGTCTGCCGTGCAAAGGGTGCCCCTTCTGTATGGCGCGCGTTCTCCGGTTCGCTGGCCTCACCTGGGTTCTTCACTTACTTGGGTCGCCTACTTTGCCTCCATAAGCATCTGTGTTTCCAGTTCCTGTATTCCAGTTTATTTTGATAAATATTTCTAGATTTTAAAACAGTCATTAATTTATAATCTATTTCATATTTTAAAAGAATCTCTTAAGAATGGGATTGAAATTTTCAAGTTAGAATTTATAAGTTGGTTTTTTAAAAAAACTCTTTTTCTTTACATGTTCATGTGAAGAATCACATTCCCATTGGAATGTCTGTAAACCTTATGAGGTTAATTGGTTATCGTTGGATAGGTTATGCATGTTGCAGACAATATTATATCTTTCTCCTCAGCATTGTTCCTAAAATATGCAGTTGATTTAATAGTTAAATGATTATCTCTGGAGGAGTGTTTAGAGCGTATAGACTAGTATAGAGCAATAAAATAACTACCGTATACCTGATAAATACTGTGGTAGAAGCAAAGATCCTTGGAACCGGTAAATGTTGGAAGTGAGTTTTAGAGAATGACTTTGCAGTTAATCATGTGAAGAAGTGAGGAGCATTTTAAAGAGAAGGAAGCAGCACAGGGTGGGTGAGAAGGAAGGGGCTTCTTTTTATTTACTTTCTATATTAGATGTTTAAGTTCAGAGAATCTATTATAAGTTTTAAAATTCAGTTTAGAAACATGTAACTTTGTACCTTCTGTATAAAGTGTTTCTGCTGTTTTACAGGAGGACCTCACACCACTTTTACTTGCTGTAAGTGAAAACAATCAGCACATGGTGGAATTTTTAGTAAAGAAAGAAGCAAATATACATGTAGTTGATAAGATGAAAAGGTACGGTAGTTTGTTCTTTTTCTTTTTAAAAACCTTAGTGCTGTTCTAGAGTGGTGACAGAAAGATTAAATTAGTAAGAAGAGGATTAATGTATAATCAACACACCTTCAGGTGGAAAAGCAATTACTCTGACTCTGTATCATGAAAAATAATGTATAGCAGGATTCATATTCCTTTATAATATTGACTGATGTCATTTGCAACCTGATTTTTTTTTTTTTGTTCACACGATCTTATAATAGCTAAGGGATTTTGTATTAGTTTTATTAGCTTTATAAAATATGGATTCTACTTTTTAATTTACCTTATGACACAGTATTGAATTTCTTAATTCTTTTAGAATAATTTTTTAACCTCTACTTTGTGTATATATTTTTCCTTAAAAGATGCATGTCTTTGGGATGACTCTTTGCTTTAAATTACTTTCTTTGAA